>NW_024429201.1:18434175-19099175 GCF_017639785.1 Mesocricetus auratus | reverse complement strand
TGGCCAGATAACAGGTCAGCTTGGAGGCCTTCACTCTCACAGCACCAAGTGCCCATCTCTTTATGGGCTCCACATGAGGGATTTTATAAGGCTTTAATACACCATGTGCCTTTACAGTCCCGACTTACAGAGCGACATCCTTTCTGCTCTCAGGAACAAGATTATTAGTCTGTGCTCCGTTCCAGATGAAGCCATTCACATGTTCATCCTTAAAATGGAGTCAAAGGCTGCTTGTTTTACACACTATAGAGTGGCCATGGCCTGACCTCAACAAAGGGGAATTGATGTCACCTTCCCAAGGGAAATCAGGCCCAGGCAGACAGACGGAACTCTTCGTGTCTGCCCATCCCAAGCACCTTCACCCGAAAATCTTCTCCCACTAAAATCGCACATTCGGGGTTACAAAGCCTGACATCCTTCAATGTGAGTGACCTGGACCTCAAAGTCAGCTCTCTCCCAAGGACCCAATGAACCAAGCAGTCACCTGGGTAAGAAGTGGCTGAGTCATAATGAAGGGGAGTTTTGAAAGTCGCTGTGCTCTAAATGAGCTGGGACAATTTCTCGGCAAACACTTCTGAATCTTCCTTGCATGACAACAAAATATGGGGGGGGGGAGTTCCGCAGCTGTATTACTGTGAACTGAGTTACTAGAAAGAAAATAAGTCACAGGATCCTAAAGGCTGACTAACTGGCTGATTAGGACTTAGTGATTGAACTTAGTGACTGCCGAGAGTTGGAATGTTACAGACTATCGTAGTTTGAATGTAACTGGCCCCCACAATCTCATAGGAAGTGGCACTATTAGGAGGTGTGGCTTTGATAGGGTGAGTACAGCCTTGCTGGAGGAAGTGTGTCACTGTGAGGGTGGGCTTTGAGGCTCCCTGTGCTCAGGATGCCAACAGTGTCTCAGACAGCTTCTTGTTGCTTGAAAGGTGTAGAGGTCTCAGCAGCCTGCTCGCCACCACGTTCCCTGTCATGATGACAATGGACGAACCCCTGAAACTGTAAACCACCAACTCACCCAACTAAGTGTTTGCTTTGTAAACGTTGCCACGGTCATGGTGTCTCTTCACAGCAATAGAAACCCTAACTAAGACACAGACACAGCCTAATCTTCTTGGGCTATCTTTAGCCCCATTAGTAGCCATCCATTGCCCATCTCAGCTGTGACTATCATACAAAACCTGGTAGGATATATTAACTCAACAGGTCACAAACTTCTACCAACCCACAG
This sequence comes from Mesocricetus auratus, assembly GCF_017639785.1. NCBI lineage: Eukaryota > Metazoa > Chordata > Mammalia > Rodentia > Cricetidae > Mesocricetus > Mesocricetus auratus. Next base: position 19,097,941 of record NW_024429201.1, on the reverse strand, counting down.
GCTGAGGCTGCAATCAGGACATCTGAGGCCCAGAGCAGAGAGTCTCCTTTCTTTGTTCTGTAACTACAAATTTCATGGCACAGTTATCACATGGTGATATTTGAGCTATGATATGATATTTGGGTTAAACTAAATCTATGTTCCTGGGCCACTGTCATTCATATCCAGCTCCAAAATAAACTCTCTCTTCTTGCCTTTGAGGTAAAAGGTGTATTTTGAGTCCATATCACTGACAGACCCCTGCCACAGAGGAAGATTCATCTAAGTCACATGACTGGGGTCTGTAATTGTAGGACCTTCACAGTCCTGCCTGTCTGTCACAAAGGCACCTCAGTACCTTCCGAGGAGTACTGTGAGGGCCTGATAAAATCCGAGAGAAACATGGGCCATTCCATATTTCAACACACCATGTTTCATCTCTTTGCCTCACATGAATCCCTGAAACAAGACCTTCAGATGCCAGGAAGTAGGTTGTGTGTCTCTAGTGCCTCATAACTAACATAAGAAAGGGACAGGTTAAACTTTGCCTTAGTTACTGCCGCACTAGGAATTGTATTTGTGTTGTGTTTCTTGGGGAAGAGGAAAGGAAAAGGAGAGATGAAAAATTCACAAACAGCAAATGGGCTTTTCCTGAGAGGACAGAGTGACCAGGAAAGCAGCAGACAGATGCCCAGATCCCATGTGGCCTCTCTTCTTTATCCTTGCTCTCCCCAAGAAAAAGCCTAGGCCCTGGGCCAACCCCCCAACCAGAGGGCCTGCTTTGCACTATTTATAGTGCTGAGCCTTGGGCAGATGTCTTCCGATGTTGATATTTCTAGCTCTTTCTAATTCAAAGCAGCCCTTGACAGCCCTGGGCCATAACAGTGTGTGTTTAAGTGCTTTTACATATCAATATGCCAGGTCTCAAAGGATACATAGATTAAAACAGTGTTAGTAACCCTGGTCCACTCCACTGGGTGAAATGAATTAGTCAGTGCCTGTATGTTCTTCTTTGTTTTGCTGGATGCCTGGGCTTCCCCATCCTAGGAACACTTTGGTTGGATGTAGTTTAATCATGTTTTCAAATTCCTCTTCTGCCATTTATGGATTCCAAGGTCACAGTGTCTCGTCTTCCCCATGTGCTTGGAATTATGAGCGACAGACACCCCATCTACTGAGGCCGCCATTCAGGGATCGTGAACAGTCCAAGGAAATACTGCAGTCAGCTTAAGCAGTATCCCAGAGACTTGGATCATTGATGAGTCGGCTCCAGGGGCTGCACTGTTTCTACTAAGGAACGTCACTTGGTGAGACAGTGTAGGCTTCCTACTGTATCTGTGGCCTATCACAAAGACAAAGAAGAAAGTGAAAGCTATTGGGATCAAGAATGTGAGGTCCTTAAATCCTTTAGGGGATGCAGAGGAGATGATGCAAATATGTTTTGTACTCACACATGCATCTAACAAAATAGAATTACTACTCTATGTTTTGATATTAGCCTATTATAACTTTGGCTTGGAACTATAGGATTGTGTAGAAGTAGAGTAAGTCAAAGTTTCACTTAGCTGTGCTGTTTCTGCCCACTAATAAAAACCCTTTTATTTTAGAAAGACAAATCAAGCAAAAAACTACCTTAAGGAACGATTACCACAGTCCTCAGGCCAAGGGTCATACTGCAGAACTGTTTTTGCTGGAAACTGTTCTTGGTAAATGTTTGAATGTTCTAATTGCTACCTACAAATGTTTGTTCCTGTCACCACTACTTAACTATGGCCACCGGGGACTTGCCCATCTTCCTTCTTCTTTCTCTCTGTCCCTTTTTAGGCAACCATGAGGTGGACAATTTCTTCTGTCATATTCTCCCCCACCACCGCCACCACCCCTACCCCCCCCCTGCCTCCATGGTGTTCTGCCTTGACAAAAAGCCAAAAGCAACCGAGCCAACAGGCCATGAGCTGCAGCACCTGTAGTTCTGAGCCAAGATAGCTTTTCTCAGGCATCCCTTCAGAGATGGGAAGCTGGCTGGTGGGGTCATGTGCCTATGCTCAATGATGTCCTACTCAGAACTCAAAGGAGTGAGTCATGAAGAAGAGGAGTCCCTTCATTGTTTCCCAGCTAGTTTCCATCCCCAAATTCACTAATGGGATTAGCTCTCTTTTCCAGTGTAATTCGTAAAGACAATTTTGCTACATACTAACTTTTAAATATATATGTAAGGTCCATTTATGAACACTTAATGCTTTTCTACTTTTTTGTCTATTTTTCCACCAGTAGAAGTATATAAACTCTGTTGACTTTATAAATGTGTTTGACGTCTGGTGGTGACAGACAGCCCATTATAACCATCTCAGCAACTTATTTTCTCTGCTCCCGTTGTTTATTTGCCCAGATAAACCACAGGGTCATTTTCAAATTAAAAATAATATTTGGGTTTTGATTAAAATTGTGTAATGAAATTTAAATTAACTTAGGAAGAATTACTATCACATCAACAGCAAGACTTATTGTCCAGAGACACATTTTCCTGTGTAGTGTTTTGAATGTTTCACAGTTCCACATAGAAGCACTCTGGCTCTTCTTACTTTCCCTCCACCCCCAAGTGTCTCATATTTTCAATGACTTTTGTAAAATGTTAGGGAAAGTATTGACTGGGAACATTTGACTAAATTCTCATTTTGATTTTAAAGAATTTTTTGTTGTGTTTTGTTTTGTTTTTAGATGCCCTCAGCTGGCCAATTATGTAATCCTCAGATAATGATAATTTTGTCTCTTATTTCCCAATATTTGGTTAGATTTATTTTTCATGTCTAATAACTTTTTATGATATTTAAAATGATGCTTCTTTCATGCTAGTTTTTTCCATTTTAATAGAAATGCTACTAGCAAGGGCTGTTAAAAAGTTTGTGATGTGTGAGTCACCATTCCCAGCAGACTAGAATTTTAACCCTGTACATCTGCATAGTGTTTCTACCATTATTCTCTCTGTTTTATATAGAAAGAAACTAAGACACAAAGTCATTGAGTAATCATGCCAAGGTTGACCTGGAGGTAACTGGCAGAGTCAAGATTTTAATCTGTCAATGTTTGTGCCCTGATGACTTCTTCAGGTCATGGATTTAGCTAGAATGCGGGTTAAATGGCTTCAGTGGCCTCAGCAGTATCACTAGCATCCCATACTGTTGATTCTAGGTGACTTTCCAGAAGAACAGAAGTCAGGTACCAATAGTTAACCATTAGTGGCAAGAGGGAGAAGCATAATTGCCATAAAGAGAAACCAGGTTATAGTAGTTGCTGGGACTGTCTCTGTATTCCCAAGGATGAACAACCAATATGTATATTTCTCAGAACAAATGATCACAGACATTATAAGTGAGTGGGTGGAATGTTGGCATCAGCTACCACAAAGGACAGCCACAATAACCCTCCCAGCTTCTGCCTCAGCTAGTTCTCAGATGCAGAGCCAATAAAGAGAAGGAGTGGCTGGGTCCCATTGTAGAGAAATCTCTAAGACCACAGCAAACTGTCCCCAAGTGGAAATTACACCCATCCTTCCCAAAGTGGGCAGAGCTAATTACCTAAGTAATTGCACACAAACTGAAAAGACTGCTCATGGGATTTTTTAAGGACTATTGGATAAGGGACCTGAGTCAACACAGACATTCCTATTATAAAGACGACATTGGGCCAGGCAGTGGTAGCATGCACCTTTAATCTCAGTACACAGGAGGCAGAGACAGGTGGAACTCTGTGAGTTTGAAGTCAGCCTGATCTACAGAGTGAGCTCCAGTACAGCCTAGGCTATACAGAAAAACCCTGTCTCAAAAAAATAAAACAAAAACAAAACAACAAAAATGGACATTAGAAGCCATGCAACCAATGGAGTCTAGACTCAAGTTTATGACAGATTTAATGTGTTTGTGGATGCACCCTGTGTTCATTTCCCCAGCTCTTAGAGTATAATCTGGAGAAACACTGGCTAATAGGATTTCATACTGATTGTCTGGTTTCTGAAATCAGAGTTCTATGCTGGTCATTAAGCTGTTGTGTCTCAGTTTCAACTTGTCCTTTCTCTGACTCCACCCCACCTCACCTCCATCTCCCCACCCTGATCCCTGGCACCCCATCACCACTACCCTCCTTCTCACTGATGCTCTGCTCTGTGATGCTGGAGATGGATACAGGGACTTGTGCTTCCTCTTTACTGTGTGATACTGTGAGCTTTGCCTGGGCCTCACTTCTCACCCAGCAGCTCTTGCAAGACCCAGCTCACAAAAACTCTGGAAACACCAGTGTCGACCTCCTTAGAGTTCTTAAAATCTATGGCCCCCCTGTCCTTCTGAGAGTCACCAGAGTAAGTTGAGTAGTGACTCCCTTTTAGAAGTCTGAGATCTGGCTCCTATCGGATGCTTTTACCCAGCAGTATTTCCAACTTCTTCTCTGTTCTTCCGCCCCCACCTGTGGCTGTCACTGTCTTCAGTTCCCATCTCTGAGATACCTTAGCCTTCTCTCCCTGCTTTTCCAGTCTAGAAACTAAGAAATCTTTGTGTTAAGCTTTCTCTTTAGATAACATGTGTAGCATTTGCCTCCTGACATATGTATTAGAGGGGAAGCCAGGGGACACTAAAATGGAAGATCAGAAATTAGGAAGAAAGGCAGAACTGATAGCCAAATCATTGTCCTTAAGGAGGTCAGATGGTGGTCCCTGCCATGCTGGTATTGGGTCACTAGCCTGCCAAGAAAGCAAGTACACTATGTCCTGTGGATGCAAAGCCTGGTCTCCACCTACAGAGCAAGGAGCAGAAGGTATATTGTCACCCCACTCTTTCACATGTCGCTCTTACATAATCTAAAAACGGGTGTGCTGTAAAGTAATTCTCCTATGGCTTCTGAGCATTCGAGCAGCAGTTCTGCCAGGATTTGCATCTGTTGTCCATTAGTCTTTCTCACGTGTCATCATAAACTTCCACACTAACTCTGTCTTTCACATCATCAGAGTTATTTTAATTACGGCTGGATGAGGCTGCATGGCCGAGACTGCGAGACTTTGACCTGAACTCTGCAGTATTCCATCTTAAGCAGTGGAAGGTAGGATTCCCAGGGGTTCACACAGGTTCTCTTCGGGGAATAAAGCAATCTCCCCTCGTAGAGCCACGGTGGCGGTGATGGACACTCTTTAGTGCAGCCCTTCCAATGAGTCTAACAAACAGAGAGGAGGGATGGACAGAAGGAAGGGGATGGAGAGGTGAGAGAGGAGGAAGAGGAGGAGGAGGAGGAGGGAGATTTCAGAGGCCTTAAGTCATAATTATTTCTCCAGAGACATAATAAACTGGCCATTCAATAATGCTTGGACTATTTTGAGAAGAATTTAAAAAACGATTTCCTTTTATAGTCAGCATTACAAGCTATTTCATTCTGCAAGTGACATTTTAATGGCCAAACAATCTCTGGGCTGCAATAAACCTGGAAGGCTAGGGGGTGATTTTCCTTTTGAGCTAGGTCATGATTTAAGTGATTTTTCACGGGTTAAATTCCATTATGATCTGGGTGACACTTCTTGTAATAATAACCTCACTGTGTGCCCCCTCTTGTCATATTTATCTTCCCTGACCAGCTGCCATTCACACCATGACCTGGGATGCTGGCAGTCTGCGCTGACCTTTGCACTTAGCAAAGCAGAAGGCATTAATGAGCTACCAAGCCACCCCAGTCCTAATTAGCTGTCTCCTGCAGCTGCAGGGTAATCTTTCTACAATGAGATTTGAGAGGAAGTTAGTCTCTGCAAAGAAAAAACAAGACAAATAAACAAGGAAGGAATGGTGGAAAGCCCAAGGAGCTTCCCAGCCTAGCTGAACTTGAAGCCCCGCCCCCCATGCCTGCAGCCTGAGTCTGGACACTTACTGTGGATGGTGACACTGGGAAAGGGTTCAAGCACACATTCTGTGCAACACACCTCAAGATGTGCCCAGAAGCAAGGATTTATGAGACCAGATAAAAGAGCCTGCCTAGCAAATCGCACGTAGTATATGTATGAATGTAAAACCTTTGGGTCACCAGATATCTAACACTGAGGCTTCCGTTTGTACTGTCTGGGACTATGCCTTGAAAACATGTCATCATTGCACCAGCAAGATGTCTCAGCCAGCATTCAAGCCTGAACACTTGAGTGCAATCCTCAGGCCCACATGATGAAAAGAATTAGTTCTTGCAAAATTGCCCTCTGAATTCCACATGTATGCCATGGTGTACACACACATGCACACACACATGTGAGCACACAAACAAATGTAATGAAAACATGTCCATAATCAACAATAAAAAAATCCTATGGAATCCTATTTTTTGTGTGTGTGTGTGTGTTGTGTGTGAATGCTCACATGTGTATGCTTGCGTGTGGAGGTCAGATAAGTCAAGATCTTTCACTGAATCTGACCCCAGTATTAGGGTCATAGACACATTCTGCTGTACCTAACTTTTTACATGGGCATTGGTGATCCAAACTCAGGCCTTTGTATATGCAAAGCAGGCACAGTACCCATGGAGCCTTCTCCCCAGACAAGCTATAATGAGTACTAACATGAGAGAGGTCATCTCAAGCCCAGTCTGAGATCCTCACTCAGATATTATGAGTTGTGACCTAAGAATGCAGACCAAGTTTGTCCTGGATTCTGACATTCAAAAATCACTCTGACTTGCTTCAATGATGATGCAAGCACAGTACATTCTAGATGCCATGAAGATGAAGCAGGGTAGTGCAGCCCGGAAGCCCTGTGGCTGCTGCAGTTCTGATCCCATTCTTCAGTCAGCCTCTTCGACTCCAAGTGCCTTGTGATCCCCAGGGTGAAAACAGGCTGGATCTCTCGGTGAGTACCCAGTTTGCTTAGAAATGGCCTAGTAATTATAGGGAAGTCAAAAGAAGGAGCCATGGCCTCTATTCTCAGAGAAATAAAAGAGATTATTTACACCAACCCTGTGGAATCAGAAGCAAACACATTCTAAATTGGTCTCTGACCTTGAGAAGAAAGAGATCTGAGCAAGTTGCAGTGCCTGGAGAAGGCTGCATGGGGAATGTGGGTATTACACTAAAACTTGGCTTGGAAAAAGAATTGAACTGGACTAGGAAAAAAGAAAAAGAGTTGGAGCAATGACATGGTATCTGGGAGGAACAAGCATGTTAGAAGTCAGAGCCAAAGGCTTCCATCCACCAGAATATAAGATTTCTATGTGGACCTTGGGTTTCACTTAGCTTAGAAATGAGAGTTGGGAAATGTACCCAGATTGCAACCTTTTGAGTGATTTTTGTAGGAAAAACAAGTAGAGGTTGAATAAAGACTGGGTCAGGGTAGTCCTGGGTTCCATGCTTGGGTCTGCTGTTTCTTGCCAGAACAGGAAAGTCCTATTAACACACTCTCTGTGCCTCACTGTCATCTCCCTTTTCCTCCAAGGTGGGACCAATACTGCTCACCTCAGCAGGGTCTCTTGAGAGAAGTACAGGTCCCAGCGATTAGAAGGAAGTTTGAGAATTTACAAAAACAAATTCAAGCAGTGAAAGCCACGAGTACCCGAGGAACTGCTCAGGCAGGCCCAACTGTGATTGCAGGAGCAGCTTGCAGGGGAGAAACCTAAAGCCTCATTCTGAACCAACCAGAGAAAGAAAGCACCCTGGGGACCTAGAGCCACGCCCCCAGTGTTCACAGGAGAGATCAAGTCTTGCCTGAATACTAGAAGCCTGAGGATCATCTCCAGTTAAACAAAGAAGAGATGGGATGTGTCTGGTTGCAGGAAGTTAAGAACTTCCAGTTTCCACAAAGTCAGGGAGAACCCAGAGAGGAGGCTCACACGACACCCACCAACACCAGTAGGTTTTCTCCCTTCTTCACTCTCTCCCTGGAAAATAAAAAGAGCCCAAGGGAAGGAGTGTGGATGGGAGGACAGGGCAGAGCATACTAGACTATATGAGGGGAGAGAGAGCTCCCCTCTGTACACCCCAAAAGGAACATTTCAGAGAAGTTCTCATCTCACATCCATTCTTCCTTAGAGTTGAAAACCTCATTTTAAAGCCTTTCTGTTTTTCATTTTTAAAAATGTGATTGGGAACATCACAGGCATCGAGTAAGACCACGACATCTGCATTACTCCAAAGCTGGTGACTTCTTTGAGTCACTATGCTTGCAATTGGGTGATGTTCACCAGGTGAACAGTAGTCTCTGAGCTCATGATATTTTATGGCCAAGAAAAGGCTCAGTAGATGTAGACATAAGCCTCCACTAATGTCTATAAATCTCACCTGTATGGAGACTCATCCGTGGTAACTTGACAGGCTCTTGCAATGTATGGACCCTCAACTGTCTGTTTTAGGCTGGAGCCAGAGCCTCAGGCTTTGGCAATGAACCACCCACAGATTATCAATTAGCTAGCTGCTAAGCCCAGACTCAGAGTGCCTGAAGCTTCTGAACTTTCACCCAACAGTTGTCAACCAGTCTGTCAAGAGGAGAGGTTTCCACACTGATGACTAGTATCAACTCACTCATTCCCTTGGTCGTTTATTTAAGCATGCAGGGGCCAGGTGCTTGGTGTCTGGTGTTAAGCTACAGCGATAAATCCACTATGGTAGAGCAGATATTCTAAACACTTCCAGGTTATGGGGGCTCATGAAAGGACTTCAGTCTGAGGGTCCATTTCTTATGTCTGATTTTATTGAACTTTGGCATGGGGCTTCATATATCCTAGGCTGGACTCTAACTCACTTTGTAGGAAAGGATGACCTTGAATTTCTGATCCTCCTGCCTCTGCCTCCAGAGTGTTAGGGATTTAGGCATGCTAACACCATGACCAGTACTGAAGACTGAGCCAGGGATTCCCACATGTTTAGCAAACCACCTACCTAGCTATATTCTCAGCCTCTGGATCAGCATTTAAAAGTTTCAACTGAAAGGAAAGGTGGGAGAGAGTCGTCCTCCATACTTAGCACATGGGGGCAGGTGAGGCCTAGGATTGAAAAGTTTCCAGTCACTGTTACTGTTAACCTTCATACCCTCCCCAGAGTTCCTTGATTTTACAATGCATACTGCAATACTGCAGCCAAATCTGCTAGCATGTCAGTGAATAGCAACCTTAGTACTAAATCACAACTATTTCGATTATACAAAACAGTTGTGTGATAGAGTAAATTACATCATTTACAAACTCCTAAATTGAGATTCCAACTGTCAATACAACTGGACACAGAGAGATGCTAATATACACACACCCTAAAAAACTAAAAACAAACTCACAATAGGGTCTTAATCTGGTATTACCCATGTGCTTGTAGGAAGTGAGGGCTGGAGAGATGGCTCAGCAGTTAAGAGCATTTACACTCTTGTAGATAATCTGGATTCAGTGCCCAGAACCCACATGGTGGCTCACAACCATCTATAACTCCAGTTCCAAGGAACCTGACACCCTCTTTTAGCCTCTGTGGGCTCTTGCATTCATATAGTGCATATAAACTCATGCAGACACACATACACAAAACAAATAAATCTCTTTTAAGGAAAGTAGGGGATATTCAAGAAGCACACACATACACACAGAGGCATTCCTTCACTCCTTCCATGCACAGAAAAAAATCTTGTGAGAACACAGAAAAGGCAGCCATGTACACACCAGGAAGACTCGTCAAGCACCAACCCAGGCCACATCCTGATCTTGAATTTCAGCTTCTAGAACTGTGAGAAAATGCATTTGTCATTTAAGTCATCCAGACTAGGTTACAGTCATCCCTGGTTGTCCGCGGGCATTGGTTCTGGGATCTCCTTGGATCCCAAAGTCCTCAGATGCTCAAATCTCCATATTTAAATATCATCTATTTGCTTACTACAATGCATATCCTTCCAAATGCAGTTTGTCATCTCTAGATCACTTATAACACCTTAATTCGATGTAAATGCTGGGCAAATAGTTGTTGGACTGTATGATTCAAGGAGTCACAACAAATATGCGCGGCACAATGCAATCTTTAAAAGAAGTATTTTCAGTGCTCATTGGATTGACTTGGTGTGTGCCCAACTGGCAGATACAGAATAGCAGCTGCATTTTGCTGTGGTGGCCATGGGACATTAACATGATTCTCCTCTGAGAAAATTGTAAAAGCCTTCTATTATCCATTTTCTGTAGTTACAAAAACTGTCCCCGAGTCCCCTTATGAGAAAAGGACTGGAAGGGTAGAGGTGTTTACTCTTCAGAGCTGTAGGGTCCTTTCTAAAGGTTGTCATGGTAATTTCAGTCATGAAAATCTCTTATGAGATTACCCATGGCCCGCAGAAACTGAATCCTCCCTCTGTCAGAGAACTTCAGATATTGTTATAGTGAGTCTGAGTTAAGAAAATCCAGCCATTTTCATAGAATTAAGACAAATGTGTCTGAAACAAATATATTTCCTTTTATTTTCTACTTATTTTTCTTGTCCTGGGCAGTTGTCCTAGTTTGCTTTTTTATTGCTGTGATAAAAATTGTCACCAAAGCAACTCGGGGAGAAAAGAGTTTATTTCATCTTAAACCCCCAGGTCACAACCCATCATGAAGACAAGTCAGGGCAGGAACGGAATCAGAGCCCATGGAGAAATGCTGCTTACCCGCTTGTTCTGCATGGCTTGCTGTTTGAGTTTACACAACACAGGACTGTCTGACCAGGGATGACACTACCCACAGTGGACTGGGTCCTCCCACATCAATCATTATTCAAGAAATTCCCCCACGGACTTGCCTACAGGCCAATATGATGGAGGCATTTTCTGAATTGAAATTCGCTCTTCCCAGATGACACTGGCTGTGTCAAGTTTACAAAAACCTAACCAGAACAACAATAGAACACTTACTTTCATCCACTAAGTTTCTAAAAGTCCAGGGATAAAAGGAATTAGCAATAAGCAATGAGAAAGAGGCGGAAGCATCATAACTTCCAGCGATAGAAGTCTTAGCTGTGGGCCAGTGAGGGGCTCAGCAGGTAAAGGAAGGCCCTTGCTGCCGAGCCTAATGACCTGAGTTTGATCCCCAGACCCACAAGGTAGGAGAGAATGAACCACACTTATGACACAGTGCAAGTGCGTGTACACACACACACACACACACACGTTTTAAAAAGAAGTCCTTGTGAAAAGCAGTAGGAGCCATGACGATGGAAAGTAGGTGGTAATATTGGCACGTAAGATTTCTGTATTTGTCAGAATTAGTTAGATTACAGTGCAGTAACAAAAATCCCAGTTAAATATCTCAACTGTATTGGTTACTTTTCTTGTTGCTAAAGCCAAATAACTGACAAAAGCAATTTCTGGAAGGGTTTGTTTATTTGTTTGTTTGTTTGTTTGGGGGAATCACTGTTTAAGAAGATATACAGTCAATCACAGTGGGCAAAGCGCAGCATTGGAATCATGAGTTGGCCACACTACACCCACAGCCAGCAAACAGATACCAGAACAGGAAGTGAGGTCATGCTATAAAGCCTCAAGGCCTACCTCCCATTGAGCCATTTCTCCAGCAAGGCTCCACTTCCTCAAGGTTCCCAAGCAGCAACCTCAGCAGAGACCAAGTATTCAAACACATGAGTCTATGAGAGACATGTCACACTCAAATCACAATTCCAGCCACAGTTTAATTCTCACTCACAGAGTCCTCCGTAGCTAATCAGCTCTCCATGAAGCTCCCTTCCAAGACCAGTTGGAGGTCCATCATCAGGAAGAGTCTACACAGTCACTAAAAGAGAGACAGAAACAGGTGAATCAGAATGGATTTCCTTGCCACCTCAGGCAGGCTGGGTGACCAGCACTAGCCACAGGCCAGCAGATTTCACTGGGATTGAGAAATAGAGTTTCCCACGTGCCCAGAGGAGGCTGCCTGGAAATAGACTTGGTGAAAACATCACCTTTTCTGTCGCAGTCACCCAACAGTGAAAAATATCAGATAGAAAATAAACATTCCCGATTATCTGACCCCAAAATTGAGTCTCAAGTGGAAACCTTCTTCAGTGTGTGGTTGCTGAGACAGAGTGTGACTTGTCCTCCTCCCCCTGGCAATGTGGCAGAGGGACATTCTACACAGAAACCACTAGATGATCAAAAATACAAGCCATTAGACTCTACAAGATTTGGAGAGAAAACACACTTGGGTTGAAATGGCCTTCCATCTTCCTGACCCTTCTTTCCTTATCTTAGATCTTGGGAAAGACAGAACGGTCCAAGCCAAGAGCAGCATGGATGATGACAGCAAGCCTGACTCACCCATTTGGATAAAAGCCCTACAAAAAGAACTGGGAAGATGGCCAAACTCTACAGGAGGGGATGTCACAGGGCAGGAATGGAGGGGAACATTCTGCACTGAGCACAGATGGCAGCAAGTCAATGAGGGGTGGGACCATGCCTTCAGGCACACTGCCCCTGCCCCGTAGGTAAATACAGCTCAGAGAAAAGCCCCAGGCACTGACCAGTCAGGAGGACCAACCAAAGCGGGGGAGGGCTCCCCAAAAGTACTCTTTGCATCACTTCTGTAAGGAAAGGGGCAGAAGTGTACACTTTTTTTGAGAAAAAAGTCAAAATGAAGGCAGAGAGACAAAAACAGAGACAGAGATAGATAGACAGACAGACAGACAGACAGACAGAGAATGAGTTAGATTGTGTTTGATAGTCTCCCTTATTTAAATGGCAGCAGGGTCCCAGTGTTCATTGCTACAGTCCAAGGCCCCTCCCTTTGGCATCAGTGTAGCAAACTTGATCCTGAAAGTCCCGCCCTGCAGAGACTGACACTGTTGCATCCATCTGCAATCCAAGGACTGTATACTTAGTTGTCCAAAGAAAGAAGATAAAGATGGAGATGGTTCTCAAGCCTTTTCATCTCTCTGTCTCCAGCACTTAGTGACTAGGATCTATGTTGGGTGTTCAGTAACATGGGATCTGAATGAATGAATGCTCAAAGACAGAATTAGTTCTCTCTCTGCTGAGGAAGCAGTCACAGAGGAAGTCTGCACCGTCTGTTGGGACATGAATGTGTAGCTGACAGCTGGGCCAGTAGCAAAATAACCTGAGAACCGCATCCTAAGATTATCCTCCTGGATTGTCCTGCAGAGTCCCTCTCAGCTAACCTTTGTGATCAGCGTGATTCGGGTTGGGGACGGGATTGAAAGAGGAGAATTCATCCCACAGCACCTTATGCCTCCCTTTCCGGGAAGCCTTTTGTGACCAATGAAGTCCCAGTATTCTTTGAACTTCTTGTTATCCACTGCTCTCTCCTTTGACTTCTAATTATATTTTGCCTATGACCATTGGCATGAGTGAGATGCGCTCACATTATCATGTTCCTACTTTTCTCTCAAACTACATTTAGTATTTGGGGTATCTTTCACAATACATAACATACAGAAGACATTTTCTACATGTTAGTTGGCAAATACCACCAACATTAACCTGTACTGTTTAATACGTGTCAAGCCCAGGAAAACAAACATTTATTCTACAACGTCATTCCCACAATAAGGTTGGAGTGGTTGCCCCCATTTTTAAGGTAGGGAAACTAAGGATTAAAGATGAGTCTCGCCAGGGTGAGGCTAAGACTTAAATCACACCTGTGGAGTTCTAGCACCTCTTTGATGGGTGGTTGGGAAGAAAGATGAGCTCCCCAACATATTCTTACATGTTTTGTTTTTCCTTGCAAGGCAAGCGTCGTTCTCGTGGCTCCATAAGAGATTATTGTCGGGTCCCTAAGTCATGAGAAGACGTCCACAGACACAAGAAGAGCCATGCTGAGTGACAACAGCCACTGGCTTCCATTGTGGCATTTGCCACTTGGGTACTCAGACCACCCAAAGGTCAGCCTGAGCCAGTAACCCTCAGAAGGGCAGCAGCTCATTCCCAACCCAGCAGTCAAGGATAATTACTTCCAAAGCCCCACCTCCTTGTAATCAGCAGAACCATTATCTGATAGGAACTGTGAAACCAAATGCCATCAGAAGAGACATTTCAGCTCTGTCTCCCTTTGCAGCTAATTTTAGCCCCATTTCCTGCTCTTCTGATTTCCTCACCCCTCTGCTTCCAGAGTTAATTGACAGGAGGCTGGAGACTGAGGTAGCCATGCCCACATCAGTGACAAGCGCTCACTCAGTGGTGATGGATGGATCTGTCCCTTCAGTGAGCAGGAAGGGCAATCTCAGAGTTCCTTTTCCCAAGGACAAATGAAATCACCTAAGAAGCAAGAGCTTCCAGCTGGGGGAGCTGGCTACACAGCCTGACCTCCAGCTGAGCATCTCCTGGGCCCAGGTCACAAACAAAGGTGCCCTCTCTTCCTACTGAGGCTTCTTGGCGGAAAGGTGGCACTGTTTTTGCACTAAAATGCCTGTTTACACAGGGACAACTTTTCAATGGCATTCATTCACCTGGTTCAAAACCAACCAGGCCCTAACCTGTATAGGAAAATCTGCAAGAACTCAGAAGCCAGAGTAAAAGAACCCCCACATCTCACTGGCCTACCTCTGAGATGCTTTTCAAATGAATTCCTAGCAAAATCAAATTAACCCAGGATTTGTCATCCACACGGCTAGACACTTCTATTCAGCCTGAAAAGAGAGAGAACTTTTTTAAAATAGCAAGAGAGGTGGGTTGTTTTGGTTTCCTGAGCAATTACCCTTTAAAGAGAAAAATCTCCATCTGTACCCTGAAATATAATAGCCTTACCCAGGGCAGCAGGTCAGATGACTCATCAGATCCAGGCCGACCAGAGTTGACTAATGCAATTCTCCCTTAGAGGCTCTGAGTGCTGGTCCAAATGTGATTCTGTCACAGAACAAAACATGATTGGAGGAACTTGGGCATTTATTACATGACACAGTTCAGCTCAGCTGGATATATTTTTGTTTTTATTTTTTTTTAGAAGCAGCTTTCAGCAAAACTCATGCCATTACCTACCATTCATTCTGAATTCAAACGGCCTGCTCAGCCTTTAATCAATTAGGGAACAGTTGCTATTTACCATGATAAGAAGCTAGTATAAAAACTCCACTTTTTTTTTCAAGTAAGACTTTAAGTAAAAGGATATGACCAAAGTCAAATGAAAAAAGAGGGATTCTGTGGAGGACACAGGCCTTTCCCATTGCTTCAATTTTTTTTTTTTTTTTTGGTTTTACGAGACAGGGTTTCTCTGTATTGTTTTGGAGGCTGTCGGTCCAGCCTGGCCTCGAACTCACAGAGATCCGCCTGCCTCTGCCTCCCAAGTGCTGGGATTAAAGGCGTGCGCCACCACCGCCTGGCTCCTTTTTTTTTTTTTTTTGAGACAAGGTTTCTCTGTGTAGCTTTGCAGCCTGTCTGCCTGTCCTAGAGCTGGCTCTGAAGACCAGGCTGGCCTCGAAGTCACAGAGATCCACTTGCTTCTGTCTCCCTTGTTTTCGTTTTTAAAGATTGCTTACTTATTGTATATACAATGTTCTGTCTGAATGTATGCCTGCAGGCCAGAAGAGGGCACCACATCTCATTACAGATGGTTGTGAGCCACCATGTGGTTGCTGGGAATTGAACTCAGGCCCTCTGGAAGAGCAGCCAGTGCTGTTAACCTCTGAGCCATCTCTCCAGCCCTCTTCAATTCTTTTATATTTGAAATGCTCTGTGTACCGACCCTCTCTTACTCTCCTAGCCCCTCAAACAGGCTTTCACCTGCTTGGCCCTATGTGCAACCTCTGATCTCACTGTAAACACCATTCCCTTTGTTATATGCCTTCACGAAAGGGCATGCCTAGTTTTCACAGCACTTGCCAAACTTTACATGTGTGTTGCTGTGGTATTTGATCAGCGTCTGCCGCTTCCACAGGCTGTGAACTGTCGCAGGACCGAGACTCAGTCTGCTCTTGCTCATCACTGCGTCCAGAATTCCCAGCATGCTGTGTGCCTGTCTCTTAAAAAATTCAATAAGCATGCGTTGCATGGATGGATGACATACTGGTTCTCTTCAAAGTCCACGATTTTGCATGGGAGACCACTGTATTTAACACTGCTATCATACTTATCAGGAAGTTAAGCTGAGTTGTCTAACGTTGGTGTGAAAGTGAAAATAATGATCTCAGAAATAAAAGCCTTTAGCAACACCTACTGAATGCTTGTCACTTGGTCACCTCTACTGTCTGTGAAAGAGCCTTTTGTTAAGGGGGAAGGATTTCTTTGTATCCAAACGTAAACGCATGGTGTTTATCCACACAGAGTGTCACTGTAGCACCAAATCATAAAAAGTTAACTGGCTAAGTTTCCAATTCTTCAGAACTGTCTACCACCGGAATCTCTAGTGACACAGCAGCCAAACTGTGCCATGATGTGACAAGTTCCCCATGTGACTTCTCAAATAAGTGAACATCTCTGAGGCTGTCTGGTTCCTTGCAGACACTAAGCACACCCTGACACTGCAGTTTTTAACTACAAAATCCAAAGATGGCCAGTGACAATATATGTCCTCGAGATAAACAAGGCCTCAGGAGGAAATCCCCACGAAGAATTAGCAGTGAAAGCAGAAATACGAATGCATGTATTGATCTTTTGTGTTCCCTTCGATGCAGAACATCCTATGCAAATTCTGAGCGAGCAAGAAAAGCACATGAACTTTGCCATAGATCCTCTCTCATCCTTTTTGGCAACTATTTTCTTTCTTTTTTAATGTTTTAGATTTATTTATTATTTTTATGTGTATGACTATTTTGCCATCAAGCATGTGTGTATATCATGTAGGTGCTTGGTGCCTTGGGGTGTTAGATTCCCTACAACTGGAGTTACAGACGGGTGTGAGCTGCCATGGGAGTGCTGGGAATTGAATCTGGGTCCTCTTCAAGAGCAACAAGAGCTCTTAATTGCTTAGTCAACTCTCTAGCCCTGCAACTGTTTTCTGTATTATCTTATTCGTCTGGCTCCAGGCACAGCCTCTCAGTCTCTTGCCCATCCTCACTCATCCGGTTCCCACCCATGGCCACTAAGTAGGGCACACATACTCACAAACGATATGACCTAATCTTCCTACTCATAAGACAACTTCATTTCCCAGGGAAAATTTAGTCTGGCTCAGCAAAGGACCCAAGAGGCTAGAATTGCATCATTGTTTTACTTCTGCAATTCCCAAGTGTCTTTTTATGGCTCTGGATACCCTGAGACGATCTAGCCAAAAAATAAGGAAAAGGAACAATAAACTCTGTGTCCTCAGTAACCCACGACACTGGCATTTATCAGCTTGCCCTATTCAACATCGAAGTGAGGCTTTTCATTTTTGTCACCTTAATATGCCCCTTGGCCGCAAGGGTACAACACAGCAAAACAGATGCAGCCAATAATTCAGTGTGCAACCGGTCAGCAGTCAGCATTATGCCTTCTGGAAAAGCAAGTCACTGCTGCTGTTTGCCAAGTGTGGTTCTTCATCAGCTCCTGACATCTTTGAAGGTGAAGGTCATTCCAGACAACAGCTAACAGGTTCATGCAAGTTTGCAAGGTCGGACAAACATCTTCTCCTCTGGCCTGCCAGTGGTGGCAGGCCAGAGTCCCAGCTCTCCCCATCAGTGGGGCAGCTAGGAAGCCTGTTGTTCTTCTGTCCGCTGTTCCCTTGGTAATGATGACAGCATTGCAGCAACCACATCCACACTGATAGGAGGCATGGAAACCATGCTGACACCACTGCCAGAAATCCCATGCCAAGCTGGGAAGCTTCTCCCAGCAGCTAACCACCAACATGAGTGGTCTACACGCAGTAGTGATCATGGCCAGCAAAGCAGCCAGAATATTGAAACAAATACCTACTTGCCAGTTGAGTGTAGACATCCTTGCACCAAACCCTCAGAGCTTTCTTAGTGTAGATACTTAGTTTTATTTTTCACATCTTTGTTGAGCTGGTCCTGTGTGTGTGTGTGTGTGTGAGTGATTTTGAACTACCTATTCATAATAACTACATCAGATTTTAAATCACCAAAATAGCACACAAACAGGCATCCTTTCACAGCAGGGTAAGGCTCAGACAAGTTATATAGGCTGGGGTAATGTTGGTTACCAGGTAAGGATCTGAGATGGGGTGAAGACATCTGTTGTAGATAGCACATGGACAGAAGAAGGGGGGAGGGGGAGGACGGGATAAAGAAATGGAGAGAGGGGAAGGAGGAGGAAGAAAAGAAAAAAGGAAAGAACAAATGAATAGCCAGTCTACACTGGGGAAGCTGAAGCAAGAGAACTGTTGAGTTTGAACCCAGCCTGAGCTACACAGCAAGTTTTGAGCTAGCCTGGACTATAGAAAGACCCTTCCTCCAGAAACAAAAACTAATAGGCCATGCATTCTCGTTGTTCAAATTTCCCTTGAACTAAAACAACTCTACAGTGAGGAGCATTCCATCCCAGTCTCCTCTCCAACTGCTTTCGCCACTCAGGGAGCTGCTATTGTTTTTTCCGCACTATTTCCTGCTGTTGCTATTTTACCCCCCCCCCACCTCTCTGTCTGTCTGTCTCTCTCTCTCTCACACACACACAAATCATTTACACACAAATCATTTTTAAAGAAAAATATAGACGAATACTATGTAATTTGCTTTGCTCTCCTCTCCCCATCCCAACCTCAGCCCCACTTTGGTTTTTCAAAACAGGGTTTCTCTATGTAGTCTTGGCTGTCCTGGAACTTGCTTTTTAGACCAGGCTGGCCTCGAACTCGCAGAGATCCACCTGCCTTTGCCTCCCAAGTGCTGGGGTTAAAAGTGTGCACCATTACCACCCAGCTTGTGTGTGTGTGTGTGTGTGTGTGTGTGTGTGTGTGTGTGCACTCTCCTCTTTTACAGTCACATGGTATTTTGGGCAGACTATGTAGCTAGCTCTATATAAACACTTGTGTTTCTCAACTCTTCCCCTATTACAATAGTTGTACAATGAGTGTGTACAAAATTCTCTTTGTACCTGTGCTAATGTTTCTAAAGGATGTGTTCACAGAAGTGCAATAGCTGTGTCTTTGTTTATGACACAAGATGAACCATTTGCTTTTTTGTCATGGAAACATCCCTGGGTCAAGATGATTACATCAAAACAATGTCACCAACACGAGTGAGAGATGAAAAGTACTGACCAGGGCTGGACAAGAGATTGGCCAACTTGTAGCTCCTATACCAACCATTTGTGCAATGTTATAGACATTGACTAGGTTTGGGCTACTCAGAATTAAAAATCTTTTAAATATAATAAAATAGAAACAAAGAAAGAAAGAAAGGTCTAGATGCCAAACTTTAAATAGTGTCTCCCAGTTTACATTTCCCAGAAATAGATGCCCTTAGGCAAAAACCAGCACTGACTCATAGACAGAACTTAATGGATCCACAGAACAGGAAGACACTTGGCAGGAAGGAGGGAGGACAGTGCCGAAGAAATGCCCCGATAAATGCTTCAGACACTGCTCCATAAATAAGACTCGTGTGTGTGTGTGTGTGTGTGTGTGTGTGTGTGTGTGTGTGTGTGTGTGTGTGCATCTCACCAGAGGCAGGCAGAAGTATGAGGGAGGCCTCTAATAACCCATGTGTCCTGTGTGTGTTCCAAAAGTCAATGCAAGCACATAGAAGAACCAATCAGTAGAGAGATCAAGGGAATATTAAGCAGAATCAACCTTATCAAGATGCCAGCTATCCTAGATTAATCCAGAAAGATCGATGTCTTTGAAAATACTACTGTGGGGGCAGTTTGAAACATTTTGGATTGGGTTTTTGAAGGAAGCACATGTGTTAGAACTACAAAGGGGAGGGGAGGGAAGGGAGAGGAGGGGAAGGGAAGGAAAGGAAGGAAAGGAAAGGAAAGGAAAGGAAAGGAAAGGAAAGGAAAGGAAAAGGAAAAGGAAAAGGAATTATTTAACTCAGGACTCTCCCTAGTGATGTCCTCAGGTAGGGACTGTGGGAGGGATCCTCAAAAGTGCTGGCCATCCTGGATCCATTGTTGGCTGAGGGAAACCTGGGCAGGCACCCCTAGACTGTGTGTCCATATGTAGACACTATTCTACAATTTTAAAATGTAAACGGAGCCAAAAAGTTAGAACAGGAATAATGAGCAGTTGCTTGACTTCCTAGATAGGATCTATGACTTATAAAAATGTTTTGATAATGATATAAAAAGAAAGAGGCAGAAAAGTAAAACATAAAACCTAGATAAAGACTCTGAAAATGAATTCAAATGTGGAATTGGGACATAATAAAGACGGCATTTCAGATCACTAAGGAAAATACAGATTATTCCATGATGTGTTAAGACAGGCAAGAAAACAAATAAATGGACCTCTGACTCATTCTTATGCCAAAGTAAATTCTAAATGAGTCACAGACTTAGCTATAGTCAAATGATTGCATAAAAAAAAACGTAACCATCCTAAAATAAAGTTTAGATGCAGAAAGGGAGTAGGAAAGAAAGCCTTTGCAAGAAAGAGGCAAACAACACTATAAAGAAAAATAACAGCTAATTGATTATACTATTAAAACTTAAAGAATTGGTGGGGGATGGCTGGAGAGATGATTCAGCAGTTAAAGTGCACACCAGCCCTCCAGAGGACCCAGCCTCGGTTCCTAGCACCCATGCTGGCTGGCTCATCCTGCAGCTCCAGTTCCAGGGAACAGCTCTGGCCTCTTCAGGCACCAGCATGTCTCTCTCTCTCTCTCTCTCTCTCTCTCTCTCTCACACACACACACACACACACAGACACCCATGCAAGTTAAATCATTGCTTGCCAAACGTATCACCCAATCAACCAAATTCTGTGAAAATTAACTTTTATGGAAAAATGATTTTATTGATCTTTGAAGATGCTGAGTTTGGGAGAACATGCTGTATTATCCAAGTCACGTTGATCACAGGAGTACGAAGGGGATTTAACAGGGAGGCAGAGAACAGGTCAAAGGAGGAAGTAGGAGATGGGCAAATAGATGTTTGATGTCACATGAGGAAGGGGTTCTGAGTCATATGATGTAGAAATAACCTGTAAAAGCCAGAAGAGGGGAGAGAGAGACTCTTTTTTAAAAATTTATGTATATGAGCACTCTATTTGCATAGATGCCTGCGTGACAGAACAAGGAAGGCATCAGAAGGTACAACACATCCCATTGTAAGTGGTTATGAGCCACCATGGGGGTGTTGGGGATTGAACTCTGAACTTCTAGAAGAGCGACCAGGGCTCTTAACCTCTGAGCCATCTCTCCAGCCCAGGGTCATAGTCTTTTTTTTTAATCCAATGGGGGCAAAAAATAGAGAAACTACCTTGATAGAAATACAAGCATTACTAGCACCTGTCAAAGGAAGAAATATCAACTGGTGCTTACACATGTAAAGAAGGATTTGTCTTTACTAGTCAATTATTCATCAATTGACACAGAAAAAAATGCTAACACTGCATTTGCAAGAGAGGGATGGGAAATGGGTACCAGCATGCTCTATGGGAGGGAAGAGAAACTCACACAATACCTGTAAATAATATTTACTCAACATATTTCAATATTTATGCCTTTTACACTTTGATCCTTTTATATTTTGACTCTACTTTCAGAGATTGATCCTGAACTGAAACTCACAAAAATTGTTCAAAGATATAAATATAAAATGTTCATTTCAGTATTACTTGTTGAAATGCAAATATCATGAAAAATCAAAATGCCCATAAATAGGAGATTCATTAAATAAATTATTGTATGTCCATAAACTAGAATCCATTGCAGGCATTAAAACATATGCACATATATGCATAAAAATATATTTTGAGTAAGTTGGTGTGTAAAACAGTGTACATAGTATCATACCATTATCCAAATCTATACTTTAGATAAAAATCTGGGTTTTGAATTGTGTGATGATGCATTGTTTATATTGGCGCCTACTGTAGCTTTCCATGTCCCCTTGCCATGTGACCTTGCATTACACTGAGGTAGGAAGAGTACTCGTCCCATAACCACTAATGGTGGGTTTGGCCCCTGGACTTGTTTAGTCAAGGAAGCACAGGCGAAAGTGACAATCTGTCAGTTCCAAACCAGACCTTGAGAGGTATTATATGGGTCTGCTTACACCCTTGCATTCCTGCCAACACCACAAGAAAAATATGCCCTTGGAAGCTGCTGACCCAAGAGGAATGTAAAGACAAGTGGGGTGGAACCAAGTGAGACCTTCAGCCGAGCCAGTCAAACCACAATCTAGGAGAAGATATTTTAGCCAAGCCCATGAGAAAGAAAGGCAAACGTGTATTAGATGCCACTGAATGGTAGTGGGCTTATGAAGCATTGCTGGGTCAGAAACTAAGACATGTGTTATTTAATTATATACGAACAAGAGAAATCTGGAGAAGAAATTATCAGACTGTTAACCTTGGCTTACTCTAGGTGGTAGGGTTTGGTGTTGTTTATTATTCTTTGGGTAACCTCATCAAGTCCCGTCCACAATAACAACTCAGCCTCACTCCCACAATCCAGTCCACACATCCAACTACCCACTCAACATCGACATCTCAAGGTCTTGATGTCAACACGTCCACAACTGGCCCTCTCACACCTCCCTTAGTGACACTGTGTCACCCCCTCCCAACTGATGGCAAACTCATTCTCCCAGTTGCTCTGTCTAGAAGACTTGGGGTCTTTTGTTAGTTTGTTTGTTTGTTTTTCTTTCCTCTTTATGTCCCACATCAAGTCTAGCAGCAATCCTGCCAGCTCTGAGATGGTCAAAGATGCTAGGACCTCTCACATTCTGTCTACACTGCTGCCAACCTGGTCCAAACCTCCATCTTCTCTCACTTGACTTTACCGTGAGAGAATCCTTCCTGGCCTCACCACTTTTCCCCTTTCCCCCAACAATTTAATCTTTACATTTATTAATCTCTACATTTCAGATTAAGCATTTTACAATGTGAAGTTAGGTTCTCTGGTATCCTGCATGCTCTCAGCGTCATTGCCTCTCTGACCTTACCAGTGTGTGCTCTCTCCCTAACTCACCTGATTCTTAGGTGTGGATGAGTTTTCTTACCCTGGAGTCGGTATGCGGGTCAGACTCTGACATATCCTACCCAACTGTATCAAAAGCCTCTTCCTGTAGGTGCCATCTTTCTGAAGAGATCTATGCTCTGCCCTTTCCACTTAGACATCAGCCCCTTCCACGTTGCCTCAACTCTCTTTCCTCCTTATCTTGTGACACTTTTTTCCACTACTTATCATGTTCTCACATATTAGTTGTATGCTTTACAGAATCGTTATATTACTACCTTCAAACATCTGAAGGGCAGCTGATCATCTGCCTTGTTCTTGTTGAATCCCAAGTGCTGAAATCATAACTAACACACAAAAAACTGTATTTGTGGGATAATGATGGAATTTATTTGTAAAGTCTTTTCTATAACTAACATGTATTATTTTAATAGTCAAAAAATTTTCCAAATGATTGTTTTTCTCTTCAATCAACTTTTTTCAGAGCCTGTTTAATCCAACAACAAAAAATATCTCTCCTTGAACTTGAGTAGAATTAAATCCCTGTAACTCCTAATTGGCATTCACCCTCAAAACTGACCTGCAGCATGGTGCCCACCAACTGTCCTGGTGCTGAAATCTCATTAGTTGACTTTCTTTCAGGCATTGATGATTTCTTTTCAGGATACAAATAGTCTCTTCAGTCTAGTTAAACTGTTAGAACAAGAAGAGGGATCGCCTTTCTAATATTTCTAATATTTCTAAACAAGGGAACTCTTGTGTCCTCAGAATCCTTTATAGGTCTTATTTTGTGACAAAAAGAAAGGAAATTGCATAATTATTTACATACTAAGAGTCAACACCACAGCATGAACACACTCTCAGGAACCTCTCAACCATGGCTCACTTGCAGCTAGCCTTCACTGTTTTGGTAGACCCATTCTGTTCTAGTATTCAAACACTAGACAACAGAGAATAGGCACTTACTTCTCCCTGCCTTTATCAGCAGTAGCTCCAGCAGATTCTCTGTGCCCTGGCAAATTTGCTTGAATTCATTCTGTCTCCAGCTATACACTAAAATCTCTGCAGTAATTACTGGAGGCTAAAAGCTTTTATAGCCATGATTTCTATTGCTGTGATAAAACACCATCACAAAATCAACTTAGGAAGGAAAAGGTTTGCTTCAGCTTATTCCTTATAATCCATCATCCAGGGTAGTCAGGGCAGGAACCCGGCTCCAGGAACTGATGTAGGCCATCATGGAGGAGTATTGCTTACTAGCTTGCTCATCGTGGGTTGTTCAGCCTGGTGTTTTATAGCACTCAGGGCCAGCAGCCCTGGGGTGGCACTGCCCACAATGAGTTGAACCCTCCAATGTCACTCATCAACCAAGAAAATGCACCACATCTGCTTGCCCACAGGCCAGTCTGGTGGGGGGCATTTTCCCAATTGAGGTTCCCTCTGCTAAAGTGATTCTAGCTTGTGTTGAGTTGACATAGAAACCTAGCCAGCACAAGTAGCATTACTGCTCAGAGCTAAACCAGCTTCCCCAGAGAGGTACAAAATCTAAGGGACAGGCAGTATGGTCTCAGCTGAGAGGCAGGGACAGCCCGTGGTCAAGCACACAGATTATGAGTCACATTGTGTTTATTCCAACTCTATTTCTGCATAGCCTAAGCAAACTCACAGTGTCTGAGCTGAAACTCAAGCCAGTGAAGTTCACAGAGTAGCTAACTACTGCAGGGCTTTCTTGAGGACTAAATGACTCATGCTTTGTACAAACTAAATCTCTAAGAAGTTTATTATGCAAGCTCAGCTGCGTGTGCCAAATCCCTTAACCACTCCCCTTTGAATGAGTTTGGCACCCAGTTCCCTTCTACCCAGAAAGTGTAAAAGAGTTCCTGGCTTAGACTTCTTCTGTAGAGCATTCCCTGGCTTTCCATGTGCATCAATTCAACAACTCCAAAAACAGTGTGTTGTAAGAGTGCTTTCCCAGGCACGCCATCTGCTCAGTACTCACAGCGAGCAGGCAGGAAGCAGAGAACCGAAGAAACAGAACCCAGGTCATGCTACCCTGAAGAGAGTCTCTGTCTTCCAATGCTCAAGAAGGAAAAGCCTAGTGTTTTCAGAACTAGTCTGGTGCCAATTAGAAGTCAGTTGCTTTCAGGTCTAAATGTCCACGATCACTTCCATCCCACACTTCTGCAATCCAAACATGACTCTCCATTGTGATTTGATAAAATATATCAAAGTGTACAATTGTAATTAAAACTTGAAATGTCTCCCATTTCCATGTGATTTAAAGGTATCAGTGCCAAGCAACTTCTTGAAGACCAAGAAAAAAAACAAAAAAGGTTTCCAGAACGCCATGACCGAGATCCATACCAAGTGTTACAAACTGAAGGAAACCTCAGAAAATCCTAACTCCACACAACCTACTCAGATTTCCAACACTTAACCCAAGTGGTCTCATTTGGATAGAAAGAAAATTCCAGTCCTTGGAGAATTAGGTTATGCTCACGTGGATTAAAAGAGAACTGTGACTGGGTTGAGGAGACAACATTTTATCTGGGCCGTGAGGAGTCCTCCTTTTGCCATGAGAATTTGTCTTAGAAAGCGAAATATGTGAGGCTGGGCTTGGGATTGCTTTGGGAAGGGACCTGAAGGCACAATGAAACAATTCTACTTAGAAATACACTACAGTTTGCCAATTAAAAACCATTTCTGGAGGTAGTCAGGCTTAGAATAGAGAATGTAATATGGGATAGACACCTGTGTAGCTGGTGAGAAGATTCCCTCCATCAACTTACGCTGAGAGATTGAGATGCCCTTCCTAATGACACCGGGCAGGAGGGAAGGTGGCTCCGCCAGTCAAAGAGCTTGCTGCAGACATCAAACGGTCTGAGTCTCATCCTTAGGACCCATGGAGGAGAAAATAAACTGACTCCACAAAGTGGTCCTCTAACCTCCACATGTACTGTAGTACCGTGCTCACACACACACACACACACACACACACACACACACACACACTCTTGCGTGCATGCATGCATGCATGTACACACACACTACTACTAGTAATAATAATAATTAATAAATAAATAAAAATTTAATGAAAACGAAATACTGAGACTCCCTGGGGAATGAAGAATGTCAATCTAGAATTTTAGATTACCCAAGTTATTTTATGGAATTCTGTCCCTATTTCTCTGCACACCTTCTGGACAGTGAGGGATCTGAACCAGGGCATCTCCAGGTCAAAAGTCAGATCCTGGAAATAGAGGCCGCCCTCTCACAAAGGCTCTTTGTTGTGGAATTCCTTGCCACTGACACTGTGGGCTTCCTGTAAATACAATCTTTAGAAATTAGCATTTTATTGATTTTGACATGTGCTGTCACTGATGCTCTGTTTTATGTGTTTTAATTAAATGTTATTGGTTCCTGCTGTGTCCTGCGGCAAGTCCTGGAGGGGAGTGAGGTTTCATAAATCAGACCTGGAGCTCGAGTTAGGAGTCCATCAACCCTTCTCGCCATGTCACTGGAATGATTTGCCCCAGATCGATAAAGAATCTTTGATGCTCTCGTTACTTTGGAAGAAAGGCGTCTTCCATTAATCCCCCACCACGCCGTAAATTCACAAAGCCCTTCTCCAAATCTCACCTCCCGTGACATTTCTGCTGCGCCCAGAGCCAGCACTGCCACTCGTTGCTGCAACCCTGTCCGAGCCCCCGCATCTGGGGACCTTAGGCTGGTTTCATGACCCTCGGTGTAGGAACCGATTGTTGTCTGGTTGGCTCCACCCGGCCCCCTTGTCTTTGTTCCTTTTGTTGCTTACACTGCTCTATAGCTCCATGTCCCTGTTAATTGTAAACTCCTTCTCCATGCACGTGTTGTCAAGGATGCCATTTTTATTGTCCTCTCTATCCTACATGTCTGCCTGATATACAGTGCCTGTTAGCTGAATCTAACTGAAGAGTGTGAGGAAATTGCACGTCTCTCAATCAGAAATACTCTAGAGTCAACTGAAATTCATCCCAGCACCCCATCTGGGACATCAAAGACCACAGCTAGAGGAAGAAGAGACTGTGGGGTTTTTTGAAAGCATCACCCTGCATGTCAAGCCCAACCAGTACTGATGTGTTAAATACGAGTATCTGTTATATAGAGTAAATTCCTAGAATACTCTGGAGACAAAGATGGAAAAGATCATTTATTAACTATTCTTTGCTTATACTCGATAAATATTTTATTAATTTAAATTTTATTAATTTATCATTAGCACAAAAAATGATAGGTTGTATAATGACATTGTCATATGTGTATCATCCCATTACTGTTCCTTGTATCCCCACTGGTTTCCTTCCTGTCCAAAATTGTCTCCTTTTTGCTTTCATGTCTTAAATGTAGTAAATACACAGAGTTAAATCTAGATTCTGCATATGAGAGAAATCATGATGGATTCGTCTTTCCCCATTGACCTCCTTTGCTTCCCTTTCCCTTTATAGACCCTTTCTTCCCCCACTTGTAGTCTCTTCTGTTTCCATAGTGTGTGTGTGTGTGTGTGTGTGTGTGAGAGAGAGAGAGAGAGAGAGAGAGAGAGAGAGAGAGAGAGAGAGAGAGAGAGAGAGAGAGAGAGAGAGATTCTGAAAAACATTTGAATTAAGACACTGGAAGGAGATTTAGTGGTTTGAGTAAGAATGGACCCCATGGGTTCATATATTTAAATGCTTCAGGAGTGGCATTATATGAAAGGAAAAGAAGGTGTGGCTTTATTGGAGGAAGTGTGCCATTTGGGGTGGGCTTTGAGGTTTCAAAAGCCAAGCCAGGCCCAATGGTTCTCTCTCTTCTTGCTGCCTGTGGATACAGATACGGAACTCTGGGCTACCATGTCTGCCTGTATGTTGCCATACTCCCCACCATGCTCCCCACCATGCTCCCCATCATGCTAGTAATAGACTAAACCTCTGACACTGTAAGTTAGCCCCAATTAACTGCTTCCCTTTATAAGAGTTGTCGCGGTCATGGTGTCTCTTCACAGCAACAGAATACTGACTAAGTTGGGGTGAGCACTCCAGCAATCCTAGCACTGGCTACATAGTGAGGTCTTGTCTCAGAAAGGCAAAAAAAACTTTTTAAATAAATAGGAAAAAGGAACATCTCCCTCACAAAAGAAAGGAAGAATATTTAAATGTATAAGTGACAAGAATTTATTATTGTTTATCATTTTATTGCTGTATTACAGGCACTGACACAATAAGCAACTAACTGTTGGATAGAAAAAATAGATAAGCAGCCAGGCATTGGTGGCGCACGCCTTTAGTCCCAGCACTTGGGAGGCAGAGGCAGGCAGATCTCTGTGAGTTTGAGGCCAGCCTGGTCTACAGAGTGAGTTCCAGGACAACCTCCAAAACAATACAGAGAACCCCTGTCTCAAAAAACCACAAAAAAATAGATAAGCATTTCTTGAACAGAGTATTTGGGCCCAGAGCAAAGACAAGTGTCCCTTGGACTGCCTGTCATTTTAACCCAAATCCACCTTCCTCCCAGAAGCAGCCTTTGCCTGCTAGCATTTTCATTTTTCTGAATGTCAAAAGTTTCTGGGGGCTGCTTGATTACTTAGCAAACATTCATGGAGCCCTGTGAGTCATGCTCCATGCTAAGCATGCCACACAACTCATCTAGTCCTCACAGCAAGTATTGCTGTCTTCATAGTAGCCATTGCTACTGAAGCATCATCTCCAACTACTGATAAGGAAATTCTGGTATGAAAGAAATGACTACATGACCTAGTTCACATAGTGGGAGCCAGAGTCAGTACTTAAAGCCCCAGAGCCCCCTCCACCACACCTTTTGGGGGAAGGGGATAGAGACAGGGTTCCTCTGTGCAGTCCTGGCTATCCTGGAACTCAGTCTGTAGACTAAGCTGGCTTCGAACTCAGAGATCTGCCTGCCTCTGTCTCGAGTTCTGGCATTGGAGCCATGTGCCATGACCCCCTAGCCAGAGCCTGCCTCTTTAAGCACTAGACTACCTGTCTTTGTTCTAAATCAGTTGGTTCTCAACATGTGGGTTATGCCCCCCCTTTGGGGTCAAATGATCCTTTCACAGGGGTTGCCTAAGGCCAACAGAAAACACAGGTCTTTACATTAAGATTCATAACAGTAGCAAAATTATAGTCATGAAGTAGCAATGAGTATGATTGGGGGTCGCCACAACATGAGGAACTGTGCTAAAGGGTTGTAGCATTAGGAAGGTTGAGAACCCCTGCCACAGACAGATCTTTGATGGCTCAAGATATCTGAAGCCCTAGGTATCTGAGGCTCTAACATTCAAGGCTATAGCCTGACCAGAGCTTTGAGCACATGTAGTCCTCACACTTAAAGAACATTTGTTAAGATCAACTGTGTGTCTGGACGAACCTTACCAGATTTACAGAACCCTGGCCTCATGTAGCTTACATTCTAATGATAAGAAACAGGAAAATATCCAAGAGAACTAGCCAACACACCAACTGAGAAGTCATCTTAAATGTAACAAAGGAAACAGAGCAGACTAATGAGCTCTGGGGGAGTGCCACAAGGCAGGAGCTTGAGAGGAGAAAACTGGCGGTACAGCAGGGGTTTGTGGTAGATTCTTTTCTGTCACTGGGATAAAGCACCATGACTGAAAGCAAATCAAGAAAGGGTTTACAGCCCGAGGTGGTGGCGCATGTCTTTAAGCCCAGCACTTGGGAGGCAGAGGCAGGAGATCTCAGTGAGTTCAAGGCCAGCCTGGTCTATAGAGTGAGGGCCAGGACAGTCAGGACTGCTACACAGAGAAACTGGTCCAGAGAGCTAAAGTCTCTCATGATGACTCAGGCATGGCACTGTAAACAACAACCATGGTGAAAGGAACAGGAAGTCGGCAGATCACATTTTTTTCCACACACAAGAAGCAGAAGGGACAAACAGGAAGTGGGATGTGGCTATAAACCATCAAAGCCCGCCCTCAGGGACAGACTTCCTCCAGCAGAGCCCCACCTCCAACTTCAGACTGTGTTCAAATACCTGAGCCTACGGGAGACGATTCTCTCTCAAACCACCACAGAACTCCAGACTTGCCACAGTGTTAATTCCCAGTAAACACTACATGGGCCCTTTGCCTTTGTCCCTGAATGTCTCTGAACAGCCCATTCCATCTGGGGTCACTGAGCATTGTCCCCGGGGTATATGTCCGTCATGGTCAACACACCTGTTCATCATGTCAGCAGGCCTGTCTATCATGGGGTAGCAGTCCCATAATTGCCTTTTGGGGGTGTGGCCAGCCATGTAGGCATCTTCCCAGCTTACAAGTTGAGTCAATTTAGACAGATTAACGACCCCAAACTTCCGTTTTCTGGCATAAAAAGTAGGGTCACAAGGTGCAGATCTCATGTCACTATGACTCATGGTTCATTTTGACTGTCAACTTGATAGGATCTAGAGTCACGTCGATAACAAATCTATGGGCCTGCTTGAGAGGAACTTTATATATTCAGTTACTTAAGGTAGAAAGACCCACCCTAAATGCAAGCAATATCATTCCATAGGCTGTTGTTCTAGACTGAATAGAAAGGATAGAGTGGGCCGAATCCGAACTATTATCTTTCTGAGCTTATTGACTGTGGGTACAATGTAAGCAGACACCACTTGCTTCTGGCAACATGGCTTCTCCATTGTGGTGATCTATATCCCTCTGGAACTGTAAGTCAACATAAACCTTCCTTAGGCTGTGTTTTTTTTTTCAAGTATCCTGTCATAACAACAAGTAACAAACATAAGATCCTATTCCTGTGTCAGCACAGCCCAGGGCTGGAGAAAGAAAGTACACATAGGCAGTTCTCATGAAACGGTGAGTATTTTTTATTGCTCGTACCAGGAATTGATCCCTCAGGTTTAAATACTTCCTAGCAGAATATACCAGAACCTCTGGCACCAGCTATGTTGTCTTCTAGACTGATAACAATAGATTACTGGAAAGAGTCTGAAAGGCATGATCTGAAAGGTCTACTGCTTCCCATATAGCATTATCTCTTTTGCTTGTTTTTTTTATGTGGCATGCTGGAAATTTCTAGTCTTATTCATTCAAAGTCCCTCTCCATTCTATTCTGTTTCATGTCAGCTTAAGCAGGAAGTCATCAGCAACATGACCTCCTGATGGAGAATCAATAACTCAAAGTGTAGAGTGCATGAGCAGAAAACTCAATTCTCGACCAGATGAAAAGAGAAGATGATTTAACCCAAGGAATGCCATGGCAGGATTTCTACCCGATTCCGGAGAAAGAGACTCTGAGGACTGAGGGGAGGCCTCCACCCTGTCTATGTCAGTGCTTTTAGCTTTGTTAAGGACCAAGCCCTAGCGCCATCTCCTGGTGGAACTGAAAACTGGATAAGAGTCATTTCATGCAAGGACCCTCCCTCTCCTCGATAAGAATTCAGTTCAGGAGAAAAACCTGCAATTCTGTCAGAACAGCTGTGCTCTTCAACCCCCTGTGAAGTATCTAGATGGAGACTAGATAAGAATGCCGGCCTGTTACAGTCCCCTCAGGGATGGCCCCTGCTCTGCCATCACTTCCTTTGTTTCCGTAAGAACTCATTGCTCATCTCCTTGGCAGAGGCACCAGCCACCGGAGGCAGCTTGTGACAGACAGCCCACTCCCACCCACATACCCATCCTACCTGTGGACCCTCTTCTGCCCAAATTAGCACCTTCAAAGACTTCTGCTTTCTGGAGATACTTTAACAAAGAAGTCATAATGGAATCCGTGTCCAGAGTCAGACTTCTGCCCACTGCAAAGCTGCAAGGCCACGCTCACCCCAGACCCAGAATTCCACGGTAAGGATCCGTTTGGTATCTTGCCCTTCCTAGGGAGAGGAAGGACCCCCTGACCGCGTGGCCCCTCACTTTCTAAGTCCTAGGAAGATTGGGTGGTCTAGATCAAGGGGCCGCCCCATTCAGCTCCTTACACACCTTCAAGCCATGTGACTTGACATCATCAGGCAGAGATTCCAAAAGAGCTAGAAAAATGAATCTGCAGACTTGTTAACCAAGGAACAAAGCACATTCCAAGAAATCCTGGATTATCATTATCCTCAGGAGAAATGTGCAAGCCAGTTTAACACAGGAGAGCCTCTGGTTGGCTAGCTCCTTCAAGCTCTGCGGGATGTTATATGTGAACTTGTGTTAGATACCGTGTCCTGAGCCTTTTCTGTGTGGTAGACAATGTGTTCAGCCCTTTGCCAGCGGTTCCTCTCCATCTTGGTAATGCCCCGTGCAATCTGCATGTGTGTTTTCACTTAAGAGACAAAAAAAAAAAGTGTCAGGGAGAACGTGAGTAATTTCCCCAAATTTGATCTTACAGCAAATAAACGGAAGAGACAGAACTCAAATGTGTACTCCCTAGTTCCTCTCCATCACTATAAAGTGTTTTTCAGAAGCCAGGGATTCGGGGTTTCCTCCGGCAATGTTGGCAAGAGCACTCCTTATAGTCGCAGGACCAATGAAATGGAGATAATAGTCTCTAAATGGAGGTACTGTGAATGTGTGTGCCAAGTAAGAGCCTGGCGCTGCTGTAACATCCGTAACATCCGTAACATGCGTATCATCCGTAACAGCCAGCGCTTCTTACCCCTTCTCGCGGAACAGGATGCAGCCAGTCAAATCCTCCTTCCAGTCCTCTCCTTTGGTCATTACCCGAAAGCCTGCTTTTCAGGGCCCTGTTAGTAGTTTCTCACAGTGTCCACGTCTGACGATTGATTTCTCATGGCTATTTGCAAAAGCACAAATATAAATGCTATTAACTGGCAGTAAAACCAGCCAGCCGATTCTAAAAGCCGGTGCTGGCAACTGTCCGTGGTCTTCGGGGACCTTTGGTTTGCCAGGTCCTGCTAATGCAAACATTTCTTTTGATGTCAAGATGCCAAGGGTGGTAACCTTGCCTCTTGCTCAGCATTTATAGAATGACGTCTGACTGGATGGAGAGAAGACACTCTTTTAATATAAATCAGAGAGCCTTCAGAGTTCCTAATGCCAGAATCAAGCATCCCGGCTCAGTTTATAGATTTCTTTCTTTATTCCAGTAACATTACTTTTTTATTTTGATTAAGAAAAATTAAGAAACTCAATTGGCATTCTTAGGTCATCCGTTGGATTCCTGCACTGGACACTGAACATCAAAAATGTGCAGATACACAGACAAACTTGTTCAAGGCGCTCACAATCTAGTGTCAGGACACAGCTTACACATGACGCAACCGGAGAAGCAGAGCCAGCAGCCACAGCCAGTGCGAGCAGGAGGGCTGCGGACAACAGCAGTTACTCATGCTCAGAAGGGAAATCGGAAGCCCACAGCTACGTGCTTGCTGCGCCTGCTTTCCCTGTATCTTACCTTGCCTTCTAGCTGATCTGTAAAACGACAAAGAGAAACCCTTTTTCTCTTTTTAAGAAACCACACACACTTCAGTTGCTGTATTTTCCTTGCATGTGGAACTGGGTTTCAGAGAACGTCCTATGCAAGTCCGTGGCTACTTTAAGCAGACCTGCCTCTGCTTCTTCTCCCCCCCTTCCCCCTCTCATTAGTCCCCTCTGTTCTCCTAGACAGTTGGATTTATGCATCTAGATAAAATCCAGGACACAAAAATGAGAGAGGACACACAGTGTTTGTCTTCCTGAGTCTGACTTAATTCACTTAACATTATCTCTTGTTGTATCCACTTTCCTACAAATGACATAATTTTATTCTTTGGGACTGAAATTTTTCCATTAAGAGCGCATGTATACCACATCTTTATTTATTCCTCTGCTGCAGGACATCTAAGTGGGTTCCATAACTTGACTATATTTTTTTTAGATTTTAACACAATTACATCATCTCTTTCTTCCTCCAAACCTTCCCATATCCCTCCCCCCTGCTCTCTCAAGACCATGGTCTCTTTTTCTTTGATTTTTGTCACAAGTACACATATACCCTGCTCAGTCTGTGTAATGTGACTTACATGTACATGCTAGCAGGGATGGCCATTTAACTATTCTTTTAACACAAGCTTTTGAGTGCTGACTGAATCAGGTAACATCATGGTTGCAAGGATACAGTGTTGGGCCATGCCCTGGCCTTGCCTGCTGGATGCTATAGTGTGGTGGGAAAGGGGATACAGTGTTGGGCCATGCCCTGGCCTTGTCTGCTGGATGCTATAGTGTGGTTGCAAGGGTACGTGTTGGGCCATGCCCTGGCCTTGTCTGCTGGATGCTATAGTGTGGTGGGGAAGGAAAGGAGGACAGACAACAAGAAGTGAATGGATAAATGCATCACACGTTCGGTAAAGACGATATCGAGGAAGAAAAGCCAATCAAGGCATTATCGGATGACAGTGGGGCTGTGACAAGGGTAGTTTAAGGAGTGCCCTTGGTCAGTTGATATAAAACCAGGGGCGTGGAGTAAGTGAAATCACCCAAACTAAAACCTAAAGGAAGGACATTCCTGGAATGAGGGACAGCAACTCAAAGACTCTGAGATAAGGAGACTCGGGACCTTACCAGAGCAGAGGAGGTGGGTGTGGTTGATCGCTGTGGGTGTGGGCATTAGAGGAAAATGCAAAGAAGGTGGGGGAAAGCATGAAGGTTTGGTCCGTAGCTTCATGTGTGAGAGCTAAAGTTATGTTTTAAGTTTACATTACTGTGCTTAAGAGATCTATAAAACAAAAATGCCTCTAACCTGTAAGTTTCATTTCGGAAATTACTACACTTAAGGAGAGAGAAAACTAGGGAGAGAAGTTCAGAGACCAAAGAGAGTTTCAGGCATCTCATGACAAACTGGGAAATAGATCCTGCCTTCTTTGGCCCCCTGAGTCCAGGGAGCTGCTTCTCTCCAAAGACCCCTAGTGTGGTTGCCTGTTGGCGCTGTTAAAGGTGCTGAGCCTTTCAGTACTCATTTGTCCATGTTTGATTGGCATTGTCATCTCTACCACTTGTGACAGATGTCTGTTGATTCCATTGGTCGAGACTAAGACCACTACCACAGTTTAAAGCCAAATTTGAAGCAAGCTTCAATTAAATACTGCCCAGATGGATGGGCTCTGGCTAGGTCCATAACTGGGTTCCCAGTAAGTGGCCTCAAGTCATATTTTGCAGGGGCTTAAGACAAAACCCATAATTCAAGGCATTTCTCACAAGGTCCAATCAGGGACAAGCAAACATCCTGCCTACATCCAATCAGGGGCAAGAGTCCATTCTGACACGTCTCCTGGCCACGTGTGATCAAGCACATCTGGTGCAATCGCTCAAACAAACTTGTTTAGGGGACTGAAAACATGTGGCTTGTTACCTCACATAAACAACAGCCTCCAGCATTTCAGAAACTATCTGTCCTTGAGCAAGGGTCTTTCAGATCACAGGCATTTTTGTTTCGTGGATCTCTTAAGGATAATGATTAAAACTTAAAATGTGTCACCAAAGTTAAACAAATGCAAGTTAATTGGATTTCCTAGAAGCTCACTGAGGTAGTGCAGAGCAAACAGTGGGGGGTGAGAAACTTAGCTGAAGACTTGTGTTTTGACATAAAATTCATGTAACTGCTGCTTTCCATTCCAGACCTCCCTGTGAGAACCTAGGTGCAATGGCTTATCTTATTTGGTGAGAGAACATGGTTCTTGTGAAAACACAAGCCATTGCCAGTATGAACGGGTTACCACTACAGCGTGGAGATCCTCTGCCTCTTAGTCATCTGTGAGCATCAGCGGACATGACTGTGAGCAACGAGCACAATCTGAAAGACTCAAAGCCACCGCACGTGTCTGGGTAAACTCCCATAGAAGGTGATGTCGCAGAGGAGAAAGCATCCTCAGTAAATGGATATTTCTGTTCCCCAGACAGCATTGCCAGCATCCCAGAGCAGCCATGTTCCTGATATTCTGTTTGTTTAATGTCTGGCAACTGCTTGGATTTAATGACTTGGGCATACACAGCTATCCACACAGATTAGAGAATGTGTCTATTTGGGTGAGGATAAAGAGAAATTGAAGTATCTGTGCATCCAGGATGGAAGAAGCATCAATGCCACTGTGACTACATAATGCTCTGCTAAAATGTTTGAGGGGCTCTACCGTGTTGCCCTCCAATTCAGAGTTGGTACAACCACAGGCGCCTTGGCTGATAGGAGCAGGAAGGGAGCCATACTGGAGCTAGTGATGCCGAATGGGCGGGCTGCTGCTGCCCTGCAGTGGGGATTGTTGAAACAGCAGCCAGAGAAGAGGATTCTCCAGCCGCCAGCCAGGGAGGAAACAGGAAATATTTACTGTCTACAATCCCTGTTTTCCGTTCGCTCTCATGAACCACACAAGAAACAGCAAGTGAGGGAAGCCTTCCCCTACTCCAGCTGCGCTGTGCAGCGTAAAGAGTACGGGGAATATGACGGAAAGGGAAAGACACATTTCACTTGGTTGCTTTACCTCGTCTTCCTGGATTGCTAGTTTTGTGGGGTTCCTAATAAGATCGGTCTGTAGAAGCCAAATCTACATGTGGCTTCTGTTTTGCTTTCTTATACTGTTCGTTGATTTTTGTAGTCCTAGACATGGAAGCTTGTAAATACTAATTCACATCCACAGACTCCTATACACACTTTTGTACTAGAAACAGAATGACAAATCCCAAGATATGTTGCTTTGGGGTATAAAAGCTATCTCAATCTGTGGCAAATTTTGTTCTTACAGACCCCCCTTTTTTATTAAGTATAAATTTTAGGCAGCAAACTATTAATAGTTATTATTAATCAAAGAGAGGTATTTGTTTAAAGCACAAATTTAGTTTTTAGTTTTATTATCATTTGTTTTATTTATTGTTATTTATGTGTATATGTCTGTGTTTGTCTGTGCTTCTGTCTGTGCCTGTATGTGTGACTGTATGTGCCTGTGTGTGTGTCTGTGCCTGTGTGTATGTATGTGCGTATGTCTGTGCCTGTGGGTGCATGTGTGTGTGTCTGTGTGTGTGCCTGTGTTTATATGTGTGTGTGCGTGTGTGTGTGCCTGTGTCTATATGTGTGTGTGCTTGTGTATGTATTTCTGTGCCTGTGGGTGCCTCTGTGTGTGTGGGGGGTGGGTACCTATGTGTGTGTGTGCACATTTCTGTGGGTGCTCTCAGAGACCAAAAGAGGGGGTCAGATACCCTGGGTACTCCCGTTACACATGAGCTGCCTGATGTGGGTTCTGGGAACCGAGCCCCAGTCCTCTGCAGGAGCAGCACATGCTCTTAACTATGGAGCTGTCTCCCCAGGCTCACAAATTCATTTTTAACCGAATGTTCAGTAACCTAACAGTGGCCTTCACAAATTGATGCAAGAAAACCCAGTAGGGGACTAGTTGGTTAGTTTGGGGGGGGGACTAGTCAACCAGGGATCTGAAATACTAAATATGCAACAAAAACAGGAAAATCTGAATGGCAATAAAGTCTCTATTGTAGTTAGAGTACTGGATCTAACCTAAGGGAACTGACGGTATTCCTTTTGGATGTGAGAAGGGGACATCCAGGTCAAAGAGCGAGAGTGACTTGGAAAGAGCTTAAAACAGTAAACTAGAGGGAGAAGGACATTTTCCTAATCCACAAAGGGTATCGTAAAAAAAAATCCTTGGCCAGTATCGTATTAAATATCAAAAAAAAGATAATGAAAAATTAAGAAGCTCTAATATTCATCCAAAACTGCAAAGGTAAAATCTGGTGTGACATCCGTGAAATACTGAATATGTTAATGAATCCTGTGGATCTACACGGAAAGTGCTTACAGATACGTTTAATGAAGAGATCCAGCTACATGGTGTGAGCCATCCTTGTGAAACTGCAAAGACACGAAGTCCGCAGAATGCTTCCATAGATTCATGAAGGTATAAACGCATGAACTGAATTTGATGCCAAACTTGTGATAATTCTGCCTCTGGGGAGGACAGGGCTGAGGTCTAGAAACCTTTACCTATGGTATAATATTTTACTGGGGGGAGATATATAGAGCAAATATGACCAAATGTTAAATATGTGTGTGTGTACACGGCCATGTGTGTATGCATGTGTATGCAGATTCATGTGTATGTAGAAAACAGAGGCCAACAACAGGTGACTTCTTCTGTCACTCCTCCTCATGTATTTCTGAGACAGAGTCTCTCACTGACCCTGTAGCACACTGATTCTGCAAGGCTAACTGCTCAGGCAGCTCCGGGGATCCAGTCCTTGAATCCCCAGGCTGGGATTGAAGGCTGTGCCAATCCTGGCCTCTTACATGGATTCTGAGAACTAGACTCAGGTCCTCACATTTAGATGAAAAGCCCTTAACCAGCTGATCTATCCGCATATCCCTTTAAACATCTTTTACATTTGGGTGGTGGTGACAACAATATTTTTCCTTTTGTTCTCACGTCTTCCACTAAAAAACAAAGGAGGTTGGTCTAGCCAATGGTGAAAAGCTTACTCTATTTTCTTATTCTCCAACAGAATGCCTGAGGCTGGGTGTCTCAGGGTTTCTCTTGCTGTGAAGACCACAGCAACTCTTATAAAGGACAACATTTAACTAGGTGGCTTATAGTTCAGAGGGTCAGTCCATTATCATCATGGTGGGACAGGGCAGCATGCAGGCAGACAGGGCGCTGGAGGTGACTGAGAGTTCTAAATCTTGTGCAGACAACAGGAAGTGAACAGAACTGGGCATAACTTGAGCACAGGAGATCTCAGAGCCACCCCCACAGTAACACACTTCCTCCTAATGAGGCCACACCTACTTCAACATGGCCACACCTCCTAATAGTGCCATCCCTAAGAGTTTATAGGGATCAGACAACCACACTGAGTAATTGATAAAGGAAAAATGTTTATTTTAACTTACAATTATGGAAATCCAAGAGTACAGTGCTGGCATCTGCAGGCGTGGCCTCAGGATGTTCTGTACACCACAGAAAAGCAGAGCAAGCAGACACATACCACAAAAAAAAAAAAATGAGAGCAAATTCCTGTAAAAAAAAACATAAAACCAGCATTAATCCCTCATTAGGACCCTGGCCCCATAACCCAAATGCCCCTCACTAAGCCCTCCCTCCCAGTACCTCAACATTGAGGAATGAGCCCCAAAATGAGTTTTGGTGGAAAACAACCATGTTCAAACCAAGTGCGGTGTTAATTTGTAAGTCTGGAACCAAATCTAAGCAAAGGGCCACAGAGTCTTCCTCCATGGAGTGCTCAGTTCTTCCTGACAAGAAAGTCAATCAAAACTTCAACAATACTGCTACACAGGTACCTCGGGTCAACACTATTCAGAGCACCTCCAAGTCTCCTCCAGCCCTTTCTCTGAAGCATTCAGTTTGAAAAGTTAATGGGAATAACCCAGCAGCCCCTTCAGTACTGAGATGTTCTGTCAGCATCCTGAAACTAGATTAACCACTGGAAATTTCCAATGATACAATGAGGAGAAAAAAAAATAAGATAGTATGTGGGCTGGAGAGGAGGTTCAGTGGTTAAAGAGAACTGGCTTCTCTTCCAGAGGACTCAGGTTCAATTCCTAGGCACGTGCATGTACACACACACACACACACACACACACACACACACACACACACACACAGATGGTTACACCCATCTGTAACTCCAGTCTAGGGTATCTGATGCCTCAAGAGGTGAACATACAAACAGGCAAGCAACATGACCATACACATAAAAAATAATTTAAAAAATAAGAGAGCAGTAAAATTATTTTCAGCTAAATAATATTGCCTTCTAATTTCATGTGCATGTACATACACATACAACTCACTCATGCAAACAAAATATTTACTGTGGGAATTTGGAGGGAAAAATAACTTCACATTATTTTTCTTAGGTTTAAAAAAAGAATTCCATGGAAATTGAAGTCTCATTCTGACTTCAGTGGCTGGTCAAAGAAAAAGATTATATATATCTTAAGAGTAGCAAGAAAATAAGAACATGAGACTTTATAGATTTTTTTAATAATGTGAAGTATCACTGTGCATTTTAGCAAATAGGAAAATTCCTAGCTTGTGCTCTTTTTCTATTTCAATTGCAGAAACAGGTCACAGGCTCCTGTCACCCCCAGACAACAGATCCGCCAGACACAGGAACTCGGCAGACGCTGATAGAGGGGATTTTAATTTAATCCACAGCCATAAATTATACAAATGTGTCCGTGCCTTAGAAGCTCCCTGGAGGGGATGTTTCTTCAGAAATAAAAAAGAAATGTGATTCGGAAGAAATGTATTTTAGCTAATTATCTCTCTGCATAAGGAAATTAAGGTTGCCCTAAAATAAATTTTGCATTCTAGACTGCAGCCAGGGGAGAGATGCGCCTTGTAATCTCCTCGTTGCTTTGGCTGTCACAATGGAACCGTTCACAGCCCTGATGAGAATCACCCCAAATTATAAGGCAGGGACTGGCATCGCCTTGCATGGTATTAATCTATTAGATAGTGCTGCAATTTGCAACCGGGCCCTGGTACAGGAAGTGCTGATTCGGCAAATCCTCTGCTCTAGAGCCATGGGGCTCTCAGAAATCAGGGCAGCAAACGTTACTAAAGCAGTTCCGGAAAGTGCTGGGGAAGTATCTTCTCCTTTGCTCCATTCCAGATCTCCCAGGCCAAAGGCAGCTCTGAGCCAATGTCATTGTTTGCACAGTCATTAAATCACAAGCAGTTCAATTGTCTCAGAGTGGAAATTTAAAGAGACCCACCAGGTTAGAAATTTTGCAAAATGCATTCAGCAAAACCTCATTTAATTGAAATTCCTCTAATATAAAATTTTTTAAAAATATTGACTGTGGAGATGCCAAATCCAAACCTTGGGCATTTTGACTGACAACAGCAAGATGGCAGATGTTTGGAGATTCATCCTGGAGTGACGAGCCCAATTCGTAGATGTTTCCTAGATATCCTACAAGTTGGGAGCACTGGTAAGCCTACAAGTTCAATTTGGCAGCGAAAGAAACCAGTCGGCTCCTCATTCTTGTATTGAATTGAATATTTGGACAGTTAGGAATACAAATCACCCTCACAAAATCTGTTTACATGGAACTCAGTGTGAGCGTGCGCGTGTGTGTGTGTGTGTGTGTGTGTGTGTGCGCGCGTGAGTGTGAATAAATCTACCTGAACTTTCATCACCTCCTCCAGGAAGCCTTCCAGCTTCACTCCTGCCCTGACCTATTCACCTTCATCGCCAAGGTGTCACTGTGTAGACTTCTCTGGCTTGGA
Source organism: Mesocricetus auratus (assembly GCF_017639785.1). NCBI lineage: Eukaryota > Metazoa > Chordata > Mammalia > Rodentia > Cricetidae > Mesocricetus > Mesocricetus auratus. The sequence goes on along the minus strand of NW_024429201.1, from coordinate 19,056,798 downwards.
ACTCACTAGGTAGACCAGGCTGGTGTCCACCTCATGAAGATCTGCCTGCCTCTGTGTCCTGAGTGCTGGAATTAGAGGTGTGTGAGTCACTTTTAATTTAAGCTTATTTTATCATTATTAGATAGCACGTCCTCATCATTAGAAATCTGAAAAACAAGGAGAAATAGAATAAGGGAAGAAAACTACTCACAGTCCCACTGAGCAAAATAAACCCTAAAGTACTCATTATACTTAGTTTTTACATAACGTGTAAGAAGGCATCCTGAAAAAGATGCATTATACTTAGTTTTTACATAACATGTAAGAAGGCATCCTGAAAAATACGCAGTACCATAGCCCAGCTGGAACTACTGAACACAATAATTACTCAATAATAGCAAATGCGTGGCCTTCTCGGATTCTCACAGAACATTCTCCGGGGAAGAAAACATGTACAGGGACTGGTGCAGCAGCTCGTGGGGGAAAGAAATCTCTAGCTGAGCCCGAGTTCACTCCCTGGACCCTGTATGGTGGTGTGAGGAGAGGACGGACTCTGCTAAAACAGTTACGCTTTGACCTCTACACATGCGCCATAGCCCGCAGAGCGCACAGGCACACATGCACACAGGCACACACGCACACAGGCACACACGCACACAGGCACACACGCACACAGGCACACACGCACACTGACACATATAGAGAAGAGTAATTTTAAAACCTCACATGCACAGTGCTAGGGGGGAGCTGGGTGAAGTTCTGGCTGTACAAATGGAAGGACTGAGATCGGAACCCGTGACACCACAGGTGGGAAACCCTTGCAACTGGGTGCCTGGTCTCACCTGTGGCCAGGCTGCCCATCAGTGGGCATCTCCGTCTCCACGAGAGCCCGTCACAGGTCAGGCAGACAGCAATAGAGGAAGACACTGCCCAGTGCTTCGGATTTCCATCCTCCTACACATTCTCTCTCTCTCTCTCTCTCTCTCTCTCTCTCTCTCTCTCTCTCTGCTCTCTCTCTCTGTCTCTCTCGTCTCTGTCTCTCTCTGTCTCTCTCTCTCTCTCTCTCTCACACACACACACACACACATCTGTGTGATCTCTCGTCTCCACACCAATATTTTAGCAGGGTTTTTCTTGTAGTTTTAAAGTTCTTCATCTTTTTGCGTGTTATTCTCTTTAATGTGTTGCTCTAGTGTTGTTTACATATTTTTTCCTCTCTTGGGCAGTTTTTTCTTTCTCCTTAGGTTGCTTTTTCATCCCTAACCCCGTGTTACTCCTCTTTTTCCTCTTTCTACATGTAATAGCACCTCGATTTTGTCTAACGAGTCTCTTGTGCATACTTTTATGTACCTCTTTGTTATGCTTCATCTTACATTTATCTGATTTTGTTGTTTTCTTTAAACTTTTTCATTATTGGGATTTTTTAAGTTTTATTTTATGTGCACGTGTGTGTATATCTGTGTGAGTGTATGCAATGTATACGAAGAGCCCACGGAGGCCAGAAGAGGGCATCAGAGCCCTTGGGGCTGGGATTACAAATGGTTGTGATCACACAATTGCGGGTGCTGGGAATCGAACTCCAGTCTTCTGGAAGAGCAGCACGTGCTCTTAGCTGTTGAACCATCTCACCAGCTCAGAGTATTTTATCTTTGCTTCCCGTTTTATTCTCTGTTTCTTGCTTTTCCCATGCCTCACCTATAACATTCTTCACTTCTCCCTTCTCGGGCAGTCTGTTTAACCTTGTGTTTCCCTTTTCTCCCCGTCCCCTGATCCTCCCTCTGTCTCCCTCACGTGTTAGCTCCATGTTTCCCCAAATAATATTAGCCCCACAGCCCACTCTAGTAGCTTCACCACATCCCGTTCTACCATGTACCTGTTTTCTGTGACTGACTTTAAGTGTACTTCTGTTTCTTGTGCGGTTTTCTGTTGCTGATGCCATCGCTAATTGTTTCCTATGAGCAGCACTGGGAGTTGAGCCTTCCACAGTAGATGTTTAGGTAGAAGGCTGCCTCTCCCCAAATCCAGAATAGCCACCCAAGGCAGCAGATGCACAAATTGCCATTTAAATGCAAGAAATGGGAAATGACAAGGGACAACAACTCCTCAACAGCTGTACTCAAGATACTGAAAGAAGTAAAATACCAAATGAAGTTTTGGGGAGTTTGGTTTGTTTGTCTGTTTTTGTTTCAAGAAAAAAAAAGATCAGCCAAGGGATAGAAAGCTAACTCATCAGTTAAGAATTCTTACTACTCTTGTAGAGGTCCGGGGTTCAGTTCCCAACACACACACACACACACATCAGCTTGACACTATCTATCATTCTAGTTCCAGGGGCTCTGATGCCTTTTCTGACCTCTTTGGACCCCTGCATGCACATAATGTACACACATACATGCCTGCACACATACATACATACATACACACATTAAAAGATCAGTGAACTGTAAGAGCACATCAACACAAACAATTGTGTGCACAGAGCAATTCTCTTCCCCCTATGGGATAAAATTCTTCAAACCAAACTTAAAGATTTGACAAAACTCTATTTTCCTTGTCAACAAAGAAGGTCTTTATGCTGTATTAAACATCCTGGTTGGGGAAAATGTATTTCTATCTTAGTTCTAAGTTATCACCCTATCTTTGTTTTCAAACACGTAAGCAGAATACAAATTCCAGGGGCTGGAGAGATGGCCCAGCAGTTAAGAGTCCTGACTGCTCTTGCAGAGGATGTGGGTGGGTTTGGTTGCCAGCATCCACATCAGGTGGCTCAAAACTGCCTGTATCTCCAATTCCAGGGCATCCAAAGCTCCGTGGCCTCCATGGGCATCTGCATGCATGTAGTGCATGTAAACTCACATAGGCACACATATGTACACATATGTAAAACTAATAAATATTTTTGTAAAGCAATCTCAAGAGCTCACCAAGCAAGATTTCTGTCCCACATATCCTGAGGTCAGTGTGTACACAGACTATCCTGAGGTCAGTGTATACACAGACATATTTCCATACAGGAAGTAAGCTCAGAGAAGGAGGCAGCCAAGGGGCACTAACAGCCACACTCTACCCTGTGACTACAAAAGTCCCCTGACAAGAAGGTGTCCCAGCTAGGATCCTCCATCAGAGCTCAGACAGGAGTCAGGCTGAGGTTAGAATCACAATTCCTTTCACTCTCTGCTGATTCTGGTAATCTGAAACCAGTTTATTTGAGTGGTAGTGAGGGGTAGGTGTTGTAAGAAGGGACTTGAATGGATCAAATGGAGTTATTTCTGAACTTTTACCTTGGTTGAGAATAAATTTGTATTGCTCTCATACCAACAGATGCCTCCGTTTATTTGAAATGTTTGGGTTACTCTAGCTTCTCTCTCTCTCTCTCTCTCTCTCTCTCTCTCTCTCTCTCTCTCTCTCTCTCTCCCTCCCTCCTCTTCCCTCCCTCTCTCCCTCCCTCCCTCCCTCCTTCTTTCCCTCCCTCTGTTCCTCCCTTCCAATGCTGTGGCTACTTCAGTTTTAAATGGTATCTAGATTCTTGCAGCATATAGACATTATAAAAATAACCAACTTGGCTTCTTGATTGGTGCCATAAGCAAGTGTAAGAATTCCGCATCCCATGTGCCATGGGCAATGGGGAAAGGCGTGTTGTTTAAGTGTGTTTGAACACAAGCATGTAGGACACAAGTACAGAAAGGTAGAAATGTGAAATGTGCCCTAGTACCGACATGACTGACAGCTAAAGTGTTAGATCTTATATGCTCCTGACCCATCAAAATGAAAAGACAGGAAGGAAGTCCGGTGAAATACGCCTTAAGCAATATGAGGCCACAGCAAATTAGCCCTCCCTGATAATTTACAAATTAGATTACTCTCTTGTGCTGTCCATCAGAAGCAGCAATGCTACTCACTATTCCAGAGTGATGGACAACATACTGTTTAATTTATTTCTATCATTTTGCCATCCCCCTACTCAGCTTTTCAGATGAGCCCATTCTGGCACACTGGAAAGAACATAGTAACATTTGTGCTGTTGGGGTCCTGCCCTGCACTGTGAAAGGGGACTGAACTGGTCTCCCTCATTCTCGCCAGTTTCCTTCTCAGCCCTAAAATCTACATTTGTCTGGGAGTTTCTTGCTGGTCAAGGAATCTATGGAAAAATACAAGGGAACTTAGCATCTGAAAGGTTAATCAACAGAATGGAAAAGCAGAGAGACATCCCTCTTAACATTTGCAAGTGAAAAATGGGCATCTTCACAGCGTGACCAGGGTGAAGGAGCAGATGCAACTGGGTTCTGTCCTTTCATTACTCCAGGAAGCATCTAATTCCAGGATGACACCATCAGAGTAACCTTAGGTCACGTTTCCGATCCTAACCGGAAATGATAAAATATCTTGCTGACTTGCTGCTGACAGTTCCATTACAATGATTCAGGTACAGAAATAGTGTTCTTAGTAAAAGGGGAAACACACACACATACACACACAGAGAGACAGAGACAGAGACAGAGACAGAGAGATGTAAGCACCCCAGTTTGCACAGGGGCTCCAGGTCTGACTTCATGTCTGTTACTATGATAAATTATCCTTAAAGAGCAGCCTAGAGGAGAAACAATGCCAGGTCACAGTCCGTTATTTGAGGAAGCTCAAAGCAGGACCTCAAAAGCAGAGAAAATAAATACGGGTATCCTTGCCTGCCAGCCCACCCACCCTGCCTGCCTATCTGTCTGTCTGTCTGCCTGTCTGCCTGCTGTCTGCCTGTCTGCCTGCTGTCTGCCTGTCTGCCTGTTTTTCAGGCAGCCTACTTCACTCTCATACAGCTCAGGGCCCATCTTGACAAATGATGCCATCCGCAGGGAGTGGATCTTCCTGCATCAAGCAACTAGCAAGGCAATCCACCATAGACACGACTAAGGGCAACCTAATCTAGACAATTCCTCACTGAGACTTCCCGGATGATTCTTACTTGTGTTAAGTGAGCAGTGAAAACTACCCAGTTCTCTGACTTAGAAAGTGGATGGATTTGCAGGGTTCTTTACGCCATATCATTCAGAACTTTTTCTTCTGGTTTTTCCGGATGTGGGTCTCTCTGAAGCCTCCCCAGCCTACACACTGTGTTTGTTTGTTTGTTTGTCTGTTTTATCATATTTATTGTTCTTCTTATCCCATTCGACGCCTTCCCCAGGACCACAGACTAATCATATGACAGACCTTGCATTTTCTGTCTTCTCTATTGAACTTTTTTTCTGTATCCAAGATGGAAAAGTTTCTCACATGTGTTCTTGTCCAGACTGGTGTTTATTTACAAACAGTTGTGCACTGATTATGGTACCATTGGTCTGAGTTTACTTGCCACAACTCCTCTGTTTTCTCTTCATAGAGTTCGATTCCTATTTCACAACTCAGTGTCTCAATGAATCCCTTTATTGCAGATTCTAGACTATTTCCTATTATTTTCTCCTAAATCTTCCTCTAGTAAAGACAGAACTTTCCAGAGTCAAAGATACTGTTCCTTATTCTGTAGTGTTCACAATTGGGAGCATGTTTAGTATGCTATTCATTTATGTTTGCTCATTCTCGGGTGTGGTGAGATCTATCCAGACTCATGGGTAGGCAGATCTGTGACTAACACTTGGAGAAAGCAGAGGATATATTTTGGCTCATGACTAGAGAGATTTTAGCCCTTGCTTGGCTGGATGCATTGCCTTGGGCCTGAGGTGAATCAGAACATCACAGCAGCAGGAGTGGCTGCTCACCTCATGGCCACCAGAAAGCAGAGATGAAACAGCAGTTTGTCAGCAACAAGGTATGTCCTCTCAGGACACACCCCAGTAACCTGCTCTCTCCAGCTGCACCTCATCCACCATGGTGCTGTGAATTCATCAAGGAATTAATCCACTGACGAAGGCAGTGAAGGGTGTGGTCCAAGACCCATTGATAGCATCACTTCAACTCAGGAACCTTTTGTGAGGATGCCTCACAAGTAGACTATATCAATGAATGTGCTTAGTTTCTTCTTATTTCCTAGGTAATCATCCTGAGCAATGACCTCTTGGTGAGGCATCCTCCCTCCTGACCCTATGATCCAATCCTCTTAGAGGCCTCACTGTGTTATAAAATCACACTATTCCATAGCACCACCCAATTCATCGTAGGCCCTGAAATCAAGAGATTGCCATTCCAATCTTCTTTTGGTCATACCCCTCACCACCAAGAGAAGAATCTCCAAGACCAAGAAAATATGCTTACCCAGGTCTCTTCTAAATCGTAGTCTAGAAGCTCCTTCAACACAGCTTGCAAGCCACCTATGTTTCATCCACAGGTCTATCTTTCCAAGGGTTAACCGCCCACCAGCATTTACACTCCCAGCCAGCAAATGACCAAGGGCAGCTATCTGCCAGGCTTCTGACATTCCACTGGGGCAACCACACGCAGGCACCAAGATGCTTCCAATGGACAAGACACAGTGCAAAGAGAAAGAGCCAAGGTGGTGTAGGGATGTAGCAAGGCTCTCTCTAGTTTCCAACGCATTAAACTACGGGTCACAACACTGATGGGGTCACATAACAAGTGTGGAGGTCTCAAAAGAACGGGCAGTAGTAAAGGATTTCAGAAAGTTCAAACAACCACAATGAATTTAAAAACAAACTCATGATGAATACAAGGTGTTTCCCCCATATTGTATCAAGCATCTTTGCCACACTGGTCTGCATATACAACATGTAAACTCAGCACTCTGCTTTTGGTCTTGCCACGCAATGCCAATGACACTACCCAAAACATGTATGCTCAGAGTCAGCACTGCTGTATGCTAGGAACATCAGTGTTTGAACTGAGCATGCAAAATTTTCTGTCTTTAGAGACACTTAAAGGCCTAATCCTAGAAAGCAAAGACTCTCAATATTTCCTACTGTCGCTCCTCAGAGAGCATAGTGTAGTATGTTTGGGGTTGGTATTATGTTAAAATGTTTGATTTTAAAAAATCTATGTTTGAGTTGATTTGAATTTCATTTTAAATAGTAATTAAGTGATTTTCCGGCTTGGGATTAAAACAGAATTTCTAGTAATTTCTGAGTAGTTCTAAACATCCTTTGTTGAAACATGGTCCAGGGAATGGAGTCGTGTGAGGAGAATTCTGAGTGCCTGTGAGAAAACAAGACAAGAGTTTCGTGACCTCAGTTTCCTCAAATTGTTCTTGGAACGTGTTTTCATGCTTCTCCCAGGTGTAGTGGATAGGAATGAATTTACTTCAGATTACTCGTCATTGCTTGTTGCTACTCAATTAAATATTTTAAACCATCCTTTATATGAGTTTATGGAAAACATGCTTTTGCCACGTGTGGTATGCCCTTGTGACGGTATACTGACTGACCTCATGAGACTTTACTCTCGTGACCTTTCTTAACCTTCAGAATATAAATTGTCTGGAGCTCTAAACAAAGTTGGCTATTGCATGAGAGTTTAGTCTGCCTCATTACTGGCTCTATTCTCCCAGCTCCCATCCCATCTACAGGGGTAGCAATACTTCTGACATCTGGTTAAAAAAAGAAAGGAAAAGCTGAATTCTTGGAAATCATGATTTAAAATCAAAATATCGGTCAACTCTCAAAAAACGTTAAAGATGTTCCACATCCTTCAGTATCAATATTCAGCCAAGATTTATTCTCCATGTAAGGACAAGTGCATCTGTCTCATTGTAGGTAAATGGGCCTCAGCTTAAGTTGTAAGGTTGTGTGTATCGAAAACAACTCCAGCAAAAAGTAGGCAAAGGACTTGAAGAGACACTTTTTCCTTTCAAAAGAAAACACACAAAGAGCCCACAGGGATGTGAGAGTCTCTAGCTTGACTAATCATCATGAAAATTGCAAATCCACTAAAGCGGCTGTTGACAAAGAGATAAAGGGAACCCAGAGAAAGAAAACTACTTGGACACTGTTGGAGGAAAGGTAATTCAGCACAGCCATTATGGAAAACAGGTTCCTAAAAATTAAAAATAGACCTACTGTATGATCCAACAATCCAACTTCTGGGGGCAGATACAGAGGGAATGACATCAGTATGTTGCAGAGACATCACTATGGCAGATCCAGAGGGAATGACATCAGTATGTTGCAGAGACGTCACTATGACAGATACAGAGGGAATGACATCAGTATGTTGCAGAGACGTCACTATGGCAGATGCAGAGGGAATGATATCAGTATGTTGCAGAGTCATCACTATGGCAGATGCAGAGGGAATGACATCAGTATGTTGCAGAGACATCACTATGGCAGATGCAGAGGGAATGACATCCGTATGTTGCAGAGACATCACTATGGCAGATGCAGAGGGAATGACATCAGTATGTTGCAGAGACGTCACTATGGCAGATGCAGAGGGAATGACATCAGTATGTTGCAGAGACGTCACTATGGCAGATGCAGAGGGAATGACATCAGTATGTTGCAGAGACACAGCAAAGGTATGCAAGTCAACCTAAGTGTCCACTGGAGGAGGAGTGGATAATATTCACCTGGTTAGGAGGAATGAGTTCAAAAGACTGCATGGCGGTACCTCTGCCCTCTTAACAATACAACATATACTTGAGAATTGCTGAAAGCATGGATGTTAAGCTTTCTTGCTATGAAAAAGTTAAGTGTACTAGGCTATACGTATATTAATTGGCTTGATTTAACAATTCCATGATGTCTATCAAAACAGGTTGAACATCATGAATGCATTTTTGACAATTAAAAATAATAAATCAGACCTGAAACATCTGCATGCAAATAAAAACTCCCACCAAAACTACTACTTAGATTTTGAGATTCTCATTGCCCTGGATTGCTCATTTTTAAGGGATAAGCCTCTCCACTAGCACTCTCTCTCCCCTCTCCCCCACCAGTAACTACGTGCAGTGTCGTCTTACAGCAGTAGAGGGCAGTAGTACTTCACTTTGGAACTTGAAAAGACTCACTCAAAGTTATGGGGTGCCGGTCATGTTAGTGAGGATGTGTCTTCCACAGGTTCACCATGAGGTCAAAGACTCCTTGCTCTCAAAGACCAGGCCTGTTTTCTGCTCTTCCTGTATGCGTCAGACTTGAACAGCAAGAGGCACTGAAGTCAAGATAACCTAGTCCTGCAAGTCTGCAAGAGGTGACTATGCACAGTAGCAGGGCTCCACTGCCGCTCTGGGTTTTCCTGTTTAACCCGTGGCACAACTGATCCACACTCATTTTCACGCACACCGAGCTTCAACCCCACCGATTCCTTAGAAAATCTCCCTCCCGTTCCTCCTGCCCTTTGTACTAATCAAGGTTTGTATTTATCATTGCCTCACATTCCAGACAAGAACTGACCAGAAGCCAGGACAGGTGTTTGGCTCCTGGAAAGCCATGGACAAAAGCAAGCATCCAGGCATCAAGGGCACGGGACAGCCGTGCAGGCCTGTGTGGGGCGCTGCCATTGGAGACCATCAGAGCCACCAGTTTCTCAATACTGAATTGCTTAAATCTCCTTCATTTGATTTACTTTCTTTACAAGCTTATATATGTTTTGGACTTGTAGGTATGCATGTGAGCACATATGTGCATCCATAGTAAGAATATTACGTGTAACACTTTCTCAGAACACCCAATCACAAAACGTCCCTAGAGGTAACTGTGTTTAGTTCAGCATGAACCCTTCCAGACATGCTCTGTGTGCTGATATTCACGTACTTGCATCCAGGAATGTTCTATGCTAAAGTTCATATACTAAAGCTAATCAAACACAAAGTTTCAGCTTTATGGCGTTTGTTGTTGGTTCCTGACCACCTACAGTCTGCATGCCAAATCCATACTACCACTTGTTTTCATAGGAACCCTGAGCAAAGAATCACTTCTGCAGGGTTTTTTTTTAATGTATGGGAAAAACAAAAAAAGGAAGGATTATTGCAACATGGAAAATAGTACAAAATTAAATTGTTAGTATCCATATGTGAAATTTGATTGGAATATCACTCCATTCATTAGCTGGTATGTTTTAAGTAGAGTCATGTGTATGGCCTTTGAAGCCAAAATATTTACTGCCTACTATTTTCCCAGAAAATGGGCATTAAACTATATTAAATAATATTAATTCATAAATATTCTAATTTTATTCTATGAATATTATAAGCATTTTGACGGATCGGATGGGATGGACCAGGATGGATTATGGCACTTGGGAGCCAAAGAATACTGAGTGTTACAGCTCACATGGAAAAGTATTCTGGCCTTCTGTGTCACAGAAACTGGGAGTTACAGCTTGGATAGAAAGGTATTCTGGCACTCCGGAGCAAGGAATACCACAGGTCATAGTAAGCATAGCAGCTTACACCCTTGCTTCAGGGAAAGGCTTCCCTAGTGTATCAGCTCTGCTCCTGCAGGAGAGGGTTTCCCCGACAAAGTTATTACAGTTTGACTCCAGTCCCCAAGAGAGCAGAGTGTAACAACTTCGCTTGGTCAGGGAAGGTTTCCCCAGTGAAAAGTATTACAGCCCTGCTCAACTCTGCTCCACCCAAGGTTTTCTCTGCTCTGGCAAAAGAAATTCTCACCCAAACCTCATTCAAGAGATTTATTGGGAGGAAGAATCCAGGAGAGTGGCTGCCCTCTACCAGGGTGGCAGCAGACAGCCGGGGCAGCCAGAACAGTCAGAAACTGAACAGATGCCGGGTTTATATAGGGATTCTTAGGAGGTGGAGTTTTTCCAGGGTGGGGATTGGTCAGATTTCAATCCTTGAATTTAGGATGACTAGATCTGCTCAGGGATTGGTTAGTTTTCTACACAGGTTTAGGGTCAGATTTGGCTCTGGTTTCAGGGCCAAAGTGTGTTTCTTTCACTGGTCCTTTTTAGCCTTTTGGCTCTAATTTTAGGGTCAGGGTGCATTTCTTTCACTGACTCTGATTCCAGGGCCAAAGTGTGTTCCTTTGGCACTGGTTCAGGGTCAGGGTACATTTCTTTGGTTTTGGTTGCAGGGCCAAAGTGTGTTTCTTTGGCTCAGCACAGGGTGTGTTTCTTTAACTGGCCCCTTTTCCCTACAAATATAATATTGTTTGGTCTCTGAAAGTAAAGTTGAGAACCAGAATCCTGCAGCAGATTTATTTTTTAAATATAATTAAAGTAAACAAGTTGATTTATTTTGTAGTTTTGGCCCAAAACTGTATGGAAAATGTCTGGGTAAGAGTTAATGAGAGATGGTATTTACAACTGAACAACTCACCAGTGTCATAACCCCAGAGTTGCTCCAAATTTCACTGGAAAAAAAATGTTCACAAGAACATGTAGCTACAAAATAGTTCTGATCAAAACACACCCACACAGAGTTTGTGTGCTCATGAATGTACATGCCTACAGACACCAGCAGAGGGTAGCAGATCCCTGGAGGTAGAGTTTCAGGTGGTTGTGAGAAGCCTGATGTGGATGCTAGGAGCCAGCTCAGTCTCTTCACAAGCACAGTGTATGTTCACGATTGCTAAGCTATCCCTTTAGCCTCCCAAACACACTCCTAAATTGTTTTCTAAAAATGAAAAATATGGTTGTATAAACAAGAGCTGTTTTTGTGTAACAGTTTCCTCAGAGATTGAAACATACCATCCTATAGGGGGAGCTCTTAAAGCAGTAAGGTTAATTCAAAACTTTTTAGGAAGTCCCTGAAACTAACAAGGTTTACTCAGCTCCTCCCTCTCAGAGCAGACAAGACAAGCTGGGGGAAAACAAACAAACAAAAAAACAAAAAAGCCATGACTTTCAGATGAGCTTGGCTGCAAAGAAGACCCTGAGACAAGACCAGTGCCTGGAAGAAGGTTAGAACAACAGAGTCACTTGGAAGCAGCTTTTGTGAGCTGCCACCCATGCTGGGGCAGGTTTTGATGACATGGCTGTCCTTGAGTCACTTCTGCTCCTGTAAATAACCCCTCACCCATAACCCTGTTAGTAACCTCAATAAAACTCATGGTTCACCAAGCTAGACTGTGGAGTATCCATATTTTGGTTTGTCATGGTCTCCCTTGTAATGAGTCTTTTTCTGTCCCACCAGTCAGCTCCCAAATAATGACATGGAGACTTCTTATTAATTATGAAAGCTCAGCCTACAATTTAAGGCTTGTTCCTAACTAGCTCTTATAACTTTTTTGTTGTTTTTGTTTTTCTTTTTTTCTTTTATTATTTTAATTTTAAATAGCTTGTTTCACATGTCAATCCCAGTTCCCTCTCCCTCCCCTCCTCTCGCATCCCCCCCCACTATCCCCCCCCAGCCTCCTATCCAAACGCCACTTCCTTCCACACAGGGGATATCTAGAGTCTGTCATTTCACTCAGGGCAGGGTCCAGACACTCCCCTAAGAGTCCAGGCTGAGAGAGCATCCCTCTTTGTGTTATGGACACACAAAGTCTGTTTGTATGCCAGGGATAAACACTGATCCACTGCCCAGGGCCCCATAGGTTGCCCAGGCCTCCTCACTGAATCTCACATTCAGGGGGTCTGGATCAGTCCCATACTGGCCCCCCAGCTGTCGGTCTGGGGTCCAAGAGCTCTCCCCTGTTCAAATCAGCTGTCTCTGCTGGTTTTGCCAGTCCATTCTTTGCCAATTTGCTCATCACTCCTCTCTCTCTGTCACTGGGTTCCTTGGGTTCAGTTCAGTGTTTAACTGTGGGTGTTTGCCTCTGCTTCCATCAGTCACTGGATGAAGGTTCTAGGATGGCTATAGACATCAAGTTCATTATCAGGAATGGGCATTCGAGGTGGTCTCTCCACTATTGGTTTGCCGGTTGGTGTCATCCCTTTAGATCACTAGAGGTCACACTGGTGCCTGGTCTGTCTTCTAACCTTTGATTCCCTCTTCCCCCTATTCTACTCCCCCACTCAACCATCCTGTTCCCCCATGACCTACTCGCTTTTCCTCTTCTCCCCCTCTCTTCTTCCCAGCTCCCATTCCCCCCCACCCCTCACCATGTTCCCAATCTGTTCAGAAGATCTTGCCTCATTCCTCTTCTCTAGGGTACCAAGCATATCTCTCTCATGTTTCCCAGACTCTCTGTCAGTGGAAGTGAAGACTGGCACTATCCTGATCCATGTCTAAAATCCAATCAACCCCATTTATTTGTACTAATCTACATTCTATCATGTGGTATTACTTCTCTTCTATTGTACCCCTTGTTTCCTCTCTGTGTCTCCCGTGTGCCTAGATTTCTCCTCCTCTTCCTTTCTCTGCCCAGATATCCTGCCTGTACCTCCTGCCTATCTACTGGCCATTCAGCTTTTTATTACACCAATCACAACAATGCACCTCCACACGGTATACAAATATCCCACAACACTCCTTATTTGCGGTGAGTAGAAGTATATGTTGCATTCTCCCCAGGAAGTCTTCTCACACAGTACCTGCAGAATGACCATACCAGCTGGCATGCCAACACACATGGAGGAAGTTCCACAAGGCCACACTCCTAAAAGAAGCAATTGATGGCTGCGGAGATGGGGAAAAGCAGTCTTCTCCATGAACAAACCCATTAGTTACCAAATTCTAAGTGGTCAGCCCTAAACACTGGTACATATGAGCAACACTAAATGGAATCGATGTGTGTGTGTGTGTGAGAGAGAGAGAGAGAGAGAGAGAGAGAGAGAGAGAGAGAGAGAGAGAGAGAGAGAGAGAGAGAGAGAGAGAGAGAGAGAGTGTGTGTTGGGGAACACAGAAGGTGTTGGAGGGAAAGGTGGAAATAAGGTAAGCATTGAAGGGACAGTTGCCCACTGGACCATGTGGCTCTGGCAGGCCATACCCTGCTTCCATTCCCCCTGCCTTGCTAAAAACTGTTAGATGACATCCCTAAAGCAAGCCATATGGTCTATTCCCTTATTTGGCCACTCCCTCCTCCTGAGGCTGACTACCAAGATCCAGCTACCAAAGTATTGAAATCCAGCTATCAGAAGCCCCCTTTTCCTTGTCCCCTTCCCTCTCCCCCATCTCCTTTACCACATCCTAGCCCCTTCTAACAGACTCACCCTTTTCCTCCTCTTAAAAATGACTCCTGCAAGGTCATCTGCTGCTGTTTGCTGCCTGAGTCAGAAAGCAGCCACTTTTTAACTTTTCTTCCCCGCTTAATAAAAGGTCTCTGTGAAAACAGGTGTTTGGATGTGGTTTGTGCCTAACCTGGCCATTTTTTACATTTCTTACCACACCTGTCCGTACCCCAGTCTATGAAAACAGACCTATCTTAATATACTTATATTTCTAATTCCCAGATTTCTAGAGATGGCAGGCTTCTTCCATGTTTACCAAGAATTTTTATTTCATAACCTAAGAATTGCCTATTTATGCCCTTTGCCATTTTTCTATTGAGTTGTTTGTCTTATTGTTGATTTTGAGATTTATTCTTGTTTAAGGGTCTCAAAGTGCAGCCAGTTTTCAGAATGCAAACATAATCTGATGCCACAATCTAAATGAAATGCTTGTCCAAGCCAGTGTTTGGGTTAGCGTATTGCCCTGTGTCTGTGTTGTACAGCTCCAATAAAGCACAGAAAATTGCCAGGTGATAAATTAGTTATCTTGTCCAGAAAAAGCCACATGCCTTCTTTTTCTCCCTCTAAATAAGCTGTTCAAAGAAGAAAGGAAATTGATCATTAAAAGCAGCTGCTGGTTTTATCATCAGGAATCAATAATAACCTAAATCAATTTGGAATTGTATTAGTCAGGGCTCTCTGGAAGAACAGAACTGATAAAATAAATACGTGTGTGCTCGTGTATTGGATTACAGTGGTTTATGTCTCTGGTTCAGCTAGTTCAACAATGGCTGTCTGCCAGCAGAAAGTCCAAGAATCCAGTAATTGTTCAGTCCATGAGGCTGGATGTCTCAGCTGGCCTTTGGGATACACCAAAATCTGAAGAAATAGGCTCTAATGCCAGCGAAGGGAGGGACTTGCCAGTGAGAGCAAGCAACTCCTTCTTCCACGTCCTTTGTGCAAGCTGTCACAGAAAGGCGTGGCCAAGATTAAAGGTGAGTCTTCCCACTTGAAATGATTTAATTAAGAAAATTCCCTCATAGGTGCACCCAGACTCTTGGGTTTTAGCTAATTCCAGATGTAGTCAGGTTGACAACCAAGAATAACACAGGTGCTCAGACAGCAGCAGCGTGCTCTGAGAATCCTTGTGAATGCAATGATGACAATGTATCCTTGAGAAGACCAAGAGAAATTTCCAGATACTCCTAAGGAAGTAAGACCAGACCAGCTCACCAAGGGAAGAGCAGAGGCTCCCTCCCAGGGCCGCGTGTTGAAGCCCTATCCTGCAAAGTGATCACGCTTGGAGTTGGGGACTTTGAGATATGATTAGGGTTAGATGAGCTCATGGGGATGAGGGCCAAATGATGGATTTGTGCCCCCATAAGAGACACCAACAAGCTTTCCCTGTCTCTCCCTATCAGAGGACTTAGGAATAAAGTGAAATTCTACAAGCCAAAAATGAGATCATGACCAGAAACTGACCATACTAGCACTTTGATGTTAGATTTAAACCTTTGAACCACCCATTCTATGCTATTTTGTTATGTGGCCTGAGATGATACAAATGCCAGGTAAGAGAAGGAGATGAGACATGTACCTAGAACAGAACTTGTGGCCACATCTCAGGCAGGAGAAGCAACGAGGTCCAGAGAGAGTCTGAGCAAGACATTAGACCTGTAGGACCGCACTACATGTGCCAAGAGAAAAGTCCTTTAAAAAGATAAGGATGTTATTGGTGTAGGGTTAAAAACCCTGAGCTCACCTCCAGGTTTCAAAACCCACCAGTCCCTGAGCTGGAAATCCCACCAATCTCTAGGCTTGTCCCAAGCTTAGGACTTGAAACCTCACCAGTCCCCACCTTGGAAAGCTCCACCTAGTTCCACGTTGTTTCTCACCCGAGCAGAGGCAGCCATCCTCTTGTGTCTTTCCCAGCAAATGTCTTGTGTGAGATCTGTTGTGTAGTGTGACTTTGTGGTATTCCTTGGGCCCAACTGCCAGGATACCTTTCCTTAAAAGCTGCGACATTTCCATTGGGGAAACCTCTCCCTTCGGAGCCGTACATAGTCAGGAGACATCCAGCTCAGGAAAGAGAAGGCCAGAGACAAGGAAGTCACTGGACAGCAGATTCAGGGAGGAAGGATTCTTTCTTCTGTTAGCTCAGTCACACACCCCAAGGCTGTGAATTGGAAAGGACACACAAGCTCCCCAGTTCAGCCTCAGGAAAGGTCTGCAGCCTGTGTTGGAGCCACAGAAACAGCAAACTGCTGTCTCCAATACATACCACCACATGACTTATATCTGTCATTCATATCCCCAGTTCCCAGATGTAAACTCACTGCATCTGGAACCCAGCACCGGCCACATCCTGATGACCTGAGGTCTGGTCTCTCTCAGATGTATCCTGCTTATGTCCCCTTGAGATTTTTCTCCCCCCCCCCATAAATTGGTTTAGGCAAACCGCTGAATTGCACCTCAGACACTCAACTTCAATCACAGCCCTTTCTTGGAATCCCTGATATGGAAATACCTTACAGAAGGCTGACGGCAAGACCAGTGTGTCCAAATGTCCCCTCATCTTGGGGTTTGATGCTTCCAGCCCATTGGCCCTGATTGGTACCCCTTCTCCATCCCAATGTTCCCCTGTGTGGTTTAGTCCCTGCCGAGCCCCGTTTCCCCTCTGCTTTGGGAATTGGAAGCATGCTAGAGGCTTGAAGTCACAGCAATGATAACTCAGGACTCACACTTCTCCCCTAGGTACTGGCCCAATCAGCCTTTCTGTATGCCTCAAGACCTCTACCAAAACGGTGTCATTTCCTCACTTTTTAAATAATGAAAACAGACATACCAACCCATCTGTCTCAATTACAAGTCAACAGAGAAAATTCAGACTCAGAATAAATATGGCAGCTGTCTCCAGGCTGTATGAATCTTCTTACTGGAACTCAGACATAACAAATGTCTCTCATCTGCCTCCCGCCACATCCTCCCCACCAAGCTCATCTCCTGTCACTCCTAAGACCCTAATGATCCCACCAATGAATAAACAATAAGCTTGAAGCAAGTTGAAAATAAATGATTTTAAAGAGGACTCTTTGTGAAAATCCCACAAGAGTCCAGTGTGTAGACTTTTGACTAAACTCAGAGAAAATGAAACAGTCCTGTATAGTTAAGCTTGTGGACAATCCCCTAAGGTCTGGTGGCTATTAGATCAAGTCCAGTGCATGCAGGGCAGGCAGCCTGTGTTAGCCCAGCCATGTTTGCAACCAACTTCAAGACTAAGTCCTCTGTCACCATCCTCCCAAACCAGAAACTATGCTGATAACCGGATATGCAGAAAGAATATAACCTTTAACCTCAGCAAAACTGCTGAACTACCTCAGTTTTTCCCCTGGGATTAATGATGGGTGCAGCTTAGATAAACTGTCATGTGTGCCTCTATTGATGCTACTCCATACAGACAAGTACTTACACCTCAGCGTCTCTCCAAAGCCCTTGGCCAAGAACAGACAGCACTACTCAGACCATCAATTCAAATGTTCAAATCACTAAGTGTGGTGGTATTAAGATCCCTTCCTCTGTGGCTGGATATTAGGAAGTACTTCCACTAGTCAGATCTGAACTGCTGCTTCAGATACTGGGTACTGATCTTCTATTACTTTACAATGGGGGATGTCCTTCTATATGCTGTGAATATATTTTTCTCTTATTGGTTGATGAATAAAGCTGATTTGACCAACAGACAGGCAGGATGTAGCCAGGCAGGAAGTATAGGCAGGGCTACCAGACTAGAAGGATTTTGGGAAAAGGAATGAAGAGAGCGAGTCTCAGGAGAGATTCCATGTAGCTTCTGAGGAAGGGGCCCGGGCATCACCAGTCAACCTAGATCATGTGGAGATACACAGATTAATAAGTAATTAATAATTAAGAGAGTGCTAGTCACTAAGAAGCCTGAGCCAAAGGCCAAACAGTTTATAATTAATATAAACCTCTGTGTGTTTATTTGGGACTGAATGGCTACAGGACCAGGTGGGATAGAAACTTCCATCTACAATTATATCTATTTTTTGCAGCTCCCCCCCCACATAACCCCCAAGTAAGTAGAATACACTGCCACATGGAGACAAAGGTAACATGGCCCAGGCAGTCTGCCTTGAAAGCCATACAAAATTACATGACAAACAACTACTATATGACAAACATTATATGATAAAAACCACTATGAGTTTTGTAACAGGCATCTGGACCAAAGATGTGATAATTATTTTTCTGAGTTGCTTGAGCCAAGAGACTGGTTAGTGGGGAAAGCAATTCAAGTGACTCAGCGACCACACCACCCACCATCCACAGGTAACAGCCGCCAAACATCGAAGGCACACCAGAAGGCCAGGAGAACACGCAGTCCCAATCCTGATTTTTGTCCCTCGGTCACTCTGGGACTTTGTTCCTTTTCTGTATCGCCCTTTTCTTTTGTAGGTGAGAACACTGACTTCCTCCCCAGGAAGGCCAGGCTGAGGTGTCCCTAATGAGGAGACCTGGTAGTGCTTTATTGCTGTCCTGCGTGGAACATCCTGTCCTCATTAGCCCACGTGGTTTCCTCAGAATCAGCAGTCAGTCACTGCAGGAAGCTCAGAGAATACAGACACCCACAGGCCTGTCAGCTCTGTGGTCAGGGGTCACAGGGAGTTATCATCACGGCTCATCACAAAACAACGTTGGAGCTCTCTTTGTTCCAGTCATAAGTAATTTACTTAGGACAGCTAATAAAAGCCAGGCATTGCCATCTTATTAGCAGTTACCAAGCACAGTGGTGCTCTTCCGTTAATGCTGTCGCAGTGCCTCGTGGCATTTGTGAGTCAGGCATCCACAGAGAGACTCACCACCAAAGAACGGAGCAAATGGATGGTAAAGACCTGTGCCTACCCAAAAGGCGGGGAAAATTCCATCTCGGGTCCATTTTTTAACTTTTGCTGTTCGACTTGTCATCTGGCTTCAAGTTGTATAAGGAAAGTAGATAAAATTACACCATCTTTGAAACACAATA
This sequence comes from Mesocricetus auratus, assembly GCF_017639785.1. NCBI lineage: Eukaryota > Metazoa > Chordata > Mammalia > Rodentia > Cricetidae > Mesocricetus > Mesocricetus auratus. The sequence goes on along the minus strand of NW_024429201.1, from coordinate 19,037,792 downwards.
AAACAGTTCTTGAAAGTGGCCTATGGCAACTGCCTGAGGAACTCCATAGGGAGCTGCATTTCCAACTCAGAGGCCCTCACTCCAGCAGCTCACTCTCTCCCGCCTCCTCCTCCTCCCTGCTCCTTCTCCTGCAGACACAGTGGCCATTCATGCTAGGAGCCAGAAGTGCAGGGCTCTCGCTTCGCCATGACCCTTAAAAAAAGAGTGTCTGCCACTCTTTTCTTGCTCAGAGACCAGAGTGGCCAGAGACCCAGAACGGCACAGTGTGCCCTGTCACCACGGCTGCCCCTCAGAGCAGGCATCCAGAAAAGCGGATGCAATGGCGGAATGAAAAGTGGAAACGCTTTCACTAAAGACTTGCCAATGCCTGGCATTCCAAGAAGAGACCTGTTTTCGGTCATAAAATGCTGTGTCAGGGGGCTGGAGAGATGGCTCAGGAGCTAAGAGTGCACACTGCTCTTGCAGAGGACTCCAGTTCAGTTCCCAGCAACCACACCCAACTGGCTTACAACTAGCAGCAACTCTAGTTCCAGGGGATCTGCTGCCCTCTTCTGACCTCTGTGGGCAACACACTTATGTGCGCAAACCCACACCAAGACACACATACAAGCACATAATTAAAATTCAATTGTGATTTAAGTTTTTTAGATGTCGAGTTAGGACAAGGAGATTCTGCTGCAGTCATAACAGGACTTAATCTTTCCTCCAGACCCCTGTGCATGCATGAATGTTAAGGTCAGAAGTTAACTTCCAAGTGTCATCCCTCAGGTGCCATCCACCTTGTTTATTGAGACAGGGTCTCTCACTGACCTGGGCTCACCAAGTAGTCCAGGCTGGCTGGCCAGCAAGCCCCAGAGATCCACCTGTCTTCATCTCCATAGCATGGGGAGTACAAGCATACACCACAATGCCTAGCTTTAAGATAAGTTCTGGGGGTTGAATTCAGCATGCCAGTGGGGCTACAGTTCTTAGGGTGCAACAGTTATTAAAAGAACGTGTCACGTGATCTTGGAGAATTCTTTCTATTCAATGAGCTTTGATGTTGCAGGGGATCAACTTGCCCAGACCTGAAAGCACCTGAGAAACATCAGATGCACGATGAAAACAGACTGCTCCATTCCTACCTAAAATCAGGGCATAGATTTAACCATGAGAAAATTGTCCTCCCTTGTCCAAGAACAGAAACCCATTCTTGTCCCTGGAAATGATGTTGAGCCAAGATGAATCCGCACAAAGAAGCCAGCTGATAGACCCTTTAGCTTTCTCTAGAGATGTCTACAAGACATAGATACCCATTGATTTCCTCCCTGTTTTCAGGTCCTCCTCCCAATTTTGTTATCCCTACAATGAACCTCTTTTCTTTTGTCTTGTCAACAACTGTATATTTTACCACCCTATGTTGAAACAGTCTATAAAGACTCAGGGTAGCCAGCACTTTGTTTCTTCATTTCTTTTCTATAAAGGTTCTTATTCTATGCAAAAATATCAGACAAACCTTGCATATTACTCCTCCCCATTTACTCTGAGTTTTGTCTGTTTAACCAAAAGCATGAGATGGGTGACAGGTATGTCATAGTACTGCTCAGTCGATAACACCTAGGAGCCACACCCCATTTTAGACATGTCAAAATAAGAAAGTATGCATCACAGAGTCAACGAGATACGGAAATAAAATAGTGAATCAGGAAAGAAGGATAGGCATGGAGGCTGGAGAGATGGCTCAGTGGTTAAGAACATTGCTGCTCTTTCAGAGGACCCGGCTTTGGTTACCAGCACCCATATTGTGGCTCATAACTAACTGTAGCTCCAGTTCCAGGGGATACGACGCCCCCCTCTGGCTTCCATGTGCATGGTGTACACATAGTACACATGCATACATGCAGGCAAGACACTTGCACACATAAAATAAAAACAATTTCTTTCAAGAAAAGAAAGATACAATAGGAATATAGACAAGGCTAAAGTGAGATTTTGAAAAGATTACTAACCAAGTTCTAGACAAGTTAATCTAAAATAAAAGTTTAAGTAAAAATAATTAAGACTCGATGTTAGCAATACAAAAATCACATATGTATACATGTATTTATGTATGTGTCAGGTATTTAAAAAATAATGCTATGATATGAAAATCTACTTTAAAATTTAGCTAAATATAGAACTCACAAAAAATAAAACTTACCAACACTGAGTCAACTAGAAATACAGCCCCTGAATATTTACATGAGTACTAAAACAATTAAGAATTCAGCCTAGAGGTGATGGCACACACCTTTAATTCTAGCACTGGGGAGGCAGAAGCAGGTGGATCTCTGTGAGTTTGAGGCCGGCCTTGTCTACAGAGTGAGCTCCAGGCCAGGCAAGGAAGGCTACACAGGGAAACCCTGTCTCGAAAAAAAATAAAAAACAAAACAAAAAAATAATTAAAAATTCTCACCAAGGGCTAAAAAAAAATCTCAGGGAAATCACAAAATCCAGACAGTTTATAGGAAAATCATATCAAATTCCCAAGACATAAACCTTCCCATTGTTTGACAAACCTTTCCAGATACTAGTATAAGTGGTTAAATGCCTTAATTTAAATTGGCTGGTCTAATAATAATAAAAACTCTATAAGAACAATACAAGAAGATAAAATTACAAATCAATCATATTTATCAGTGCAAGTCCAAAAATGCTAACCAGTATGTTAGGAAACAGTATAGAATTGAATAGAGATGATTCTGTAACCTAGAGTGGACATATGCCAGGGACATAAAGGGCAACGATGCTAAGATGATATCATTATTAGTCGTCTTAATAGATTAAATTAGAAGCTGAAGTCAGCCTCATAGTCACATTCATAGATTAAATTAAAGTCTAAAATCATTTCAGACACAGGAAAACCATTTGACAAAGTCCTACATATATTTACAAATCATCCTAAGAAACTAGAAATTAAAAAAAAACTTTTTAGTCTCTGAGAGGATCTCTTTCCTGGACTCATTGCAAGTATTAAAAGAAGCACTATTTTTAAAAGCAAGAATCAGAAAATAATACCTATTTTTGTTATTTCCGTTTGGCATGTGCAAGATGTCCTAACCCAATAGTAAGACAATAAAAATGAAATAAAGACACATGTTGGAAAGAAAATAGAAACTTGCAACTATTTCAGGTAATGTAACTGCATAGAAAACTCAGTTATCTCACAGGAAAAATACTAGCAAAAAGATCATTCGGTAACATATTTGATGAAAAAAGTAAACATGAAAAGTGGATTGTATTTATATGTAGCAGCAATAAAAATAGTATTTATAACTTTTTAAAAACATTCTATCTTCAGGGGTAACAAAATATAGTCAGAAATAAATATGAAAATGATATTTGAAATCTTGCTGGAATGTGCTGTTAAATTTAAAATAATTAGTAAAGTATACTGTAGTCATTTAAAACAAATCTCAAAAAAACAAAACAAAAGCAACAACAAAAAGTCTTAAAGAAAAACAAATCTTAATGTCATAAAATGCAACTATAGTCAAAACTAATTTATATATTTCCTGTAATAACCAAAACATCAGTGAGGTTTTTTTTTCCAGATCACTAAAAATGCCAGTTCTAAAACTTACATCCAAGAGAAAGGACCAAGACTGCCTTGGTGTGAAGATGATAAGGCTGGGAGACTCTGACTCCATTAGCCAGATTTTGTATCGCTGAGGCCAAAATACCTGAAAGGAAAGACTTATTCCATCTTTCAGCTTCAGAAATTCAAATTCATAGCCCCTGACTCCATTGGTCTGGGCCCACAATATAGTGAAAGAAATAGCACGGCTATTTGGAGGAAGAATCTGTTCACCTCATACCAGATGCAAAGCAGAGAGTGGGTAAAGAACTGGGACCAAGAAGAACTTTCAAAATCTCACTCGCCATTGACCTGTTTCCTCCAGCAAGGCTCCACCTCCCAGTTTCCAGAACCTTCAAAATAGCACCACAGGCAGGGGACCCAGCATCCAACACGAGGACTCCTTATATAATATTTGTTCAGCTATGCAAAGATGTGTTGCATTTGTTTAACTATGCAAAGATGTCTTGCTGTTTACCTTGTCTGCCTAAGGCACCTAATTGGTCTAATAAAATGCTGATTGGTCAATAGTGAGGGAGGAGGTATGGTCTGGACTTCTGGGCAGGGAGAGTAAGTAGGAGGAGGAATTTAGGCTCAGGGAAGAAAAAAAAGAGATGCCAGGGAAACAAAAGGGAACAGTGAGCTAGACTCAGAGAGAGCCTAAAAGAAGGACATACAGAATGAAAGAAAGGTAAAAATGAATAGAAACCAGTTAAATTAAATTAAAAGAGATAGTGGGACTAGCCTAAGCTAAGCATTCAAAATAAATAATAAGTCTTTACTTGGGAGCCAGTTGGCAGCCCAAAGATAATGCCAACTACACAGGCTTCACATTTAAAGCTTAACGTTGAGTTGAGACAAAAAGACAAACTATGGACATAGATCACATTGATGTGGAATGACGAATATATTACAAAGCAACTTTTCAGATCACAAGGAAAGGGGAAAATGTTCAATAGAAGGGAATCTACCAATTAAAAGCAATGAATTAAAAAATCAAATAAGACTTCTACTTCTGGAGTTTCTCAGCTCCACATAGATTAAGGACTCAGATATGAAAAGCCAAATTTGAAAACTACCAGAAGAAAATACAGAACTACATGTTCTGACCCTAGGACATAGAAAAGCATCCCAAACAAGACATGAAAAGCATTAACGGTCAAGATAAAGATTGGTAGACACACTTTAAGGTGAAAAGATGGGCAACAAAATAGAAGATGTTTCATCCATGAGATACAAAGAAATCAAGCTGGAAGTGACTAGAAATTTCCTTTTCTGTTGACTAGCTCTCACAGTGCTGAGAACTCGGCTGGCTGTAGGCTACAGTGGTCTTACCCAACTATGAATCTCAAACACTACAGTGTTGACCTGCATAATGACATTTGCCCACTGATTCAACAGCAGTATGACTCTGATGGGAGTAGCCAGATACTTCATGATTGGATGTGAGACCTTTTCTACAGGAGGGAATTCATGCCTGGTACTGTAAAACTGGTCAAAAGCCCATGACTAGGAGGTCATAGGCTCTAGGTAGAAACCTACTACTGTTATTTCCTACTACTGTCATCTACCTTCTAAATGATAATATTTGTGAGTGTAAGCCAATGCTCTTCTCAGCCTTGGTCAGGGAAGTTTCTTTTTGCACCAGGCAATGGTTGGTGCAGACCCCTATGTGGTCACAGTGCTCTGAATAAGTGGCAGTCACATGCTCAGTACCAAACATGAGGCCAGAGGATGGGGACATGCTGTGAAATGCTGTTTTCTGGATATAACATGGCCATGTTGCTCATGAACACAAGGGAACTATGATTTCTACACAAGAAGCCGTACAAGATGGCACCTGTCAACATTTCATTGGGAACCATGAGGCTCCATGCCTCCTCCAAGAGCCACTGGCAATTATTGGCTGTTAGAGGAGGAGGAATACTTTCTTCAGTGTTGTAGCCATTCATCTTTCTCATGATCCAGTAAATAACCTGCTGGCAGTATCTTGCACGTGGGACACAAAAATAAATAAATAATAAGAAAGTAGGAAGGAAATCTGAGAAGAGGTTCAGTGGGAGGGGGAGGACATGAGAGCTTGGGGGAATGGTAAACATCACCAAAATACATATATGTACAAAATTGTCAATGAATAATGCAATATTTTAAATTGTCTCAATTTACCGTTCCATCATCAGTATGTGAGAGTTCTTATCTATCTTTTATTTCTCTCCTAACATTGGGAATTATCAGACTTCCTAATTTTATGAATTCAGTAGATGAAATTGTATTTTAATCTGCATTTCTCAAGTTATGCATTAGATTGAGCGTATTTGTAGTATAGCCAGATGCTATTTGTGATATTCCTATTCATTCTATTTATTCATTATTTCACTGATTTTTTTTTAGTCTTTTCAGTGCCTTAAAAATAATTTAAAAAATATACACGGGATGCTAATCTTGGTTGATAATATGAATCAGAAACTTAGGGTCTCTTCAGCAAGAGGGTCTTACCACCTGGTTCTGATGGGCAACCAAGAGCTAAAACAATGAGCTCTATTGTTTGGGGATCCTGTGGGACCTCCCTGACCAAGAAATCATAGGGAAGTACCCTGAACCTGACACTGGGATTTTAATTTAATTAACCTATGGCTTCTGGGATCAGCATTCTCCATTCATGCAGGGTACCATCATTCAAAATTGATAATGATGGTGTTGCTTTTAGAATAGTTTGCAAAACAATAACTTATACAAATAGATTATTCAGATATCTGAGGAGTTTTTATGGGCCCTCTCCCCCACCTTCTCAATGGCCCCACATCCATTCAACATAAACTTTTCCTCCTCCAATAATTCCCATCTCCACTTTCATGTCACATATGTTTTCAACCCATCTCTTAGTGCCTCCCTTTTTCAACTACCCCTGGTGGCTCTTTCTAGCTTCCTGGCCTCTATGGGCACTCAAGTTAAATACACAAGCCTAAAATTTGAAACTGGGATCCACATAACAGAGGGAACATACAGCATTTGTCTTTCTGAGAAGCAATCATTCCTTTAAAGTATTTTCAAATTGTCTTGTAAGTAAATATTTAAATTTCCTATTAGCCACAACATAAAAGAATAAATAAATGAAGTCAATTCTAATAACATACTGAATAGTGTTTACTGTATTTAAAATACCATGTCATGTCAATGTGGAATTAATAAAACAATTATTGAGTATCATGCACTCTGTTTTGTGTTTGGCTTGGGGGTTTTCTGTTTTGTTTGTTTGTTTGTTGTTGTTGTGTTGTTTTTCAAGACAGGGTTTCTCTGTGGCTTTAGAGGCTGTCCTAGAACTCGCTCTGTAGACCAGGCTGGCCTTGAACTCACAGAGATCCGCCTGTCTCTGCCTCCTGAGTCCTGGGATTAAAGGCAAACACCACGGCCACCACCACCTGGCATGTATTCTGTTTTTCATAGTAAGCTTCAACAATATAGATGTATCTTATACATACAGCAAAATTCAATTCAGAGGTAGAAACCCTGTCTCGAAAAACCAAAAAACAAAAAGTGATTTATGTGCTAGCAATGTTCTGAGAATGCTTAAATCAATCACAGGCTTAACTTTGTGTTTAAATTAAATTATTCCTGATGTTTGGTACTGCATTCCAGGGAGTCAATAACTACATGTGGCTACAGTCATACTTTCTAGGAATTTTGTTTGTTTGTTTGTGTTTTGTTTTTCAAGACAGGGTTTTTCTCTGTAGCTTTGGAGGCTGTCCTGGCTCTATAGACCAGGCTGGCCTCGAACTCACAGAGATCCACCTGCCTCTGCCTCTCAAGTGCTGGGACTAAAGGCGTGCGCTACCACCGCTCAGCTCAGTCATACTTTCATAAAGTTGAACATTCACATATTTTTGACCCATTTCTATCACTTCTAAACAAATTCCCTAGAGCGGTGGCTCTCAGATTGCATTTAAATATCCAAAGGGATGATGGTTAACGCTCAGGTGGAGCACAGGCCTTAACCCCAGCCCCTCGAGGCCAAGACAGGAGAATCACAAGTTTGAGGATAGCTTGAGCAACACAGAGAGACCCTGTCTAAACACGACAATGATAGACAGACAGACAGACAGAGTAGAGGTTAAGTTGTTGGCTTAATATGTTAAGACATGTGGCTTAGAACTTGCCTTTCTAACTAAAAAAATGCAAAATTTATTACTGTGATAGCAACAATTAAACCTAACTTTCATAACCATGAGCAGAATATTTTTATAAAGTATTGTGTAAACACAGAAAAGATAAAAAAAACCTGAAAATAGTGTGCTACTGTCAAAACAATGATAAAAGGCATAGATATTTTTAGTGAACCAATTCTCAAAAGGCTACAAAAAAAACATACTTTTTTTGGATAACTCAAAAACTAACAATATATTACCAGAAACAATAAAGTTTTGTTTTTAAAGGCAAGGAAATTGGAGAACACAAAATTTAGATAGCATTTACCTAAAGAGACAGGAGAGAGGTATAAAAGTCAGAGTAGACATATGTGTTTATTATATTAATATTACTATAACTATTTAAGAATGGTAATACTGCATATGACACAGTGCCAAATATGCTAAGTATTCAGGAAAGCACGAATACAAAGAAAGTGTCTAGGGCAAACCTCAAAATGTTAACAGTGTTAGCAGTGGGTTATAGAATTGGGGTGCTTTGTCTTTCTCTGTAAATGTGGTTTTCTTTTTTGTGTGTGGTTTTCTTTAATACAGGCAAGGCTCAAATAATTAAACAAGCCTGCTGATTTTATCTTCACCATATATGGAATTCAACTTGCTATCTCCAGTCACTTCCATGCCATTTTATTGTAAACCTTAAAAGTAACCCATTTATACCCTGCAATGTCAGTCTCAGGCACTCATCTGTGTTCTTGTGATGGTAGCTGAAGTCTGCTGACATACTACACGTGTTCTTATGTTCTCATTACTCAGTGGACAAATGTGTTTAAGGCTTCTGAAAGAACTCAAATCCAGGATAGCCATTCTTATCACCTTACCCATGTGAAAAGAGAAGTATAGACTGGTAAATTGCTTGCCCAAGACCACACAGCTAAAGGAGGGGTTTAGAAATCAACCAGTAACAAGAAACGCAGCAGTGTGCATTTCATAACTAAATCCCATTTCAGAGACCATTTTCTCAGAAATTATTTGGTGAGAGTATTTCTCACTAAAGCAAAAATGGGGAGAAGATTCATGGAAAATGTATTACGTTTCCTGTTCTAATAAATTAAAACAGCAATTGTGATTACTGCAGATGACAGAACTTCCTGGTGAAAATCAATACCTGTCTCATTGAGCGGTGTTTGACTATTCTCGGTCTCACGATGAAGCAGAACGCCGAATGACATCAGGAGGCAGAGGAACGGTCGGCTTCATCAGGCCCCAGGGACTCCTACCGTTAGGTTCACCTTTTGGAGAAAGGGCATGAAACTCGTTAGCTGTGCTGCTGACTGCCAGGGAAAGTCGCAGGGACGGTTTCCTCCACTTTCCATGTTGTAGATCTTTCATCTCTGATGATGAGATAATCAATCATGTAGGCGGTAGAATACGATGACAAATAGATGCATTGATTTTCTGAAGTGGCATCATCACTACTTAGGCCCTGGTTTTCAAACAAACGCATCCTGAGTCATGGCAAGTGGGTTGTTTAATTTCATTCTAATAAAACTCTCAAATACATTGCCCAAGCCTCTATCAATCAAGGCCCTTTGAGAAAGCCAGGCTCCTATATTCTTTTCCCTTTCTGCCTTTCACATCCTTGCTTTGGAAGCCGTCTTAGTCAAAGTTCTATTGACTAATGTCGTGACCACAGTAACTCTTATGGAGGAAAACCTTTAACTGGAGGCTGGCTTACAGTTCAGGAAGCATAGTAGCGTGCAGGAGGCAGACATGGTGTTGGAGAGGTAGCTGAGAGTTCTACATCTGGATCAACAGGCAGTAGGCAGAGAGCAAGACACTTCCACCAACAAGGCCATGCCTCCTAATAGTGCCACTCCCTATGGGCCTATGGGGGCCATTTTCTTTCAGACCGCCACACAAGCCCTAATTAACTCCTCATTTCAAAAAGCCAGTTAAGTATCCGCATCTAATTGACAAAGCGAAAATCCCAAACCTGTAGCAGTATCAAAACTCTGGTGAGATTTTGAGCCTGGCTGTGTGGTAAGCTGTGTGGAGGTCATTAGAATTCTGTCAGACCAAGCTAATGGCTTGGATCAGCCTCCGAGGAAGCAGAGGTACACTGCAATCCAGAAGCTGAGAGGAAGGGTTAGTCTAGGTAGAAAAACCAACAAGAAGACTGTGTAAAACTTAGACTCATTGTCACCTTCAGTCCTCAAAGCGGTTTGAAGGACCATATTAACTAAGCAAACCCCATAGCTTAAAAAAAATCTGTGCAAAAAGAGTTCAATGGTTACATGTAGAGGTTTTGTAATTAAAATGCTTTGGATCAAATTGCTTTCCTGCCTCTTATCAGGTATTGAAGTGTCATAGTTAAATTTCTACTGCCATGATAAAGCACCTGGGCCAAAAGCAACATGCGGAGGACAGGGTTTGTTTGGCCTACATGTCCTGATCACAGTCTCTCTGTGTAGCTCAGGCTATTTTGAACTTGTGATTCTCCTGCCTTGGCCTCCAAGGGATTAAAGGTGTGTGCCACCACCGAGTCACTTTTAGCTTTGTAAAGACCCGGTGTACTTGGCTCCGATATTTGGCCAAGCTAGCAAAATGATAAATGTTGTTTTGGTTTAAAGGTGTTTTGATGTAAAAGTTGGGGAAAACGTATTTCAAATATTTGTTTTGTCCTAAGGTTAATGTTAGGGGTGGCAAAACATGTTCATTATTATGGAAAAGCATGATTGTTTTTGAAGTATAAAGATGGCTCAACCTATTCAGGGCTGGCCACTTGTATCAAACTCACCTGGTGGTTGGACAGTTCATTTCTTCATGTTAAGGTCCCTTCTCCATCTTAGGACATGAACTCAAGCTGCAGCACAAATAGACTAAGATATATAGCATATGAATTATATCTCAATAAGCAGTTTTTAAAGATAAATTAAACTATCATCTAAAAAGAAAAATCTCTCCAGACCCACATTCTTTTAATTCAGCCGAGTCTCTACCAAATGACACTCGGGTGCTAGCTCTTTTCTTTAACAGTACAACCTGGGATATTTTCCAAAATGTAGCTTATTTTGTCCTGCCCACCCTAAGCCTTCCTTGAGTCTAATTTTTCCAAAGTTCCCAATCATATCCAGATTTAAACCCTCACTCATAATTTAGCAAACAAAGTCACCTATAGCAGACTCCTACATTAAAGCCAAAGGACAAATTCCAAGAATAATGTTCCCCCATGCAAGGGTCTTCACAACCTAGAATACAGAATCAGTGTTTATCTCCAAGAAAAGGGTGTGGGAATAAAATAGGGGTGAGCTGGGTAATCAATAGAACTCTCCCCCAGGACACCAGATAATCCATGTCTGAGCTCTGATTATACACAGCAGGTATAATCAGAAAGTTCTCTGGGAAGATATTGTTGACAAAAGCCTATGACACTGATTCTCACAGTGTAGGGTGGGAAAACCTACACTCCATGTAAACCGTCTGCCCTGGCAGAGCATCCTAGCCAGTCCTACAAAGGCACAATGTAGACACCTCCATCCTGTGGCACATCTTTTCTTTATGAACATATTTATGTAGGATTTGGAGACAGGGTCTCGTGTCACCCAGGCTGACCTTGAACTCACCTCATACTCAAGTCTGGCCTTGAACTCCAAATGTCTGGATTACAGGCATACACTACCCTGTCTGGCGACCATCTTGTTCCTTTAAAGTCTTTAGGGGCATTTCACTTTTAAGCTTGAATTCCGGAGTTGTGAGACTCTGCCTAGAAACATAATGCATGCTTCCTGTGAGCTATAGACAAGCCCCCTCCTGTGAAGCAGCCCCCACAATTCCGTATCCCTTGCTTTTCTGTTTCTCCAAACAGCAGCACATGGAAGCATCATTGGAGCTGTTGCCGTTTGTCAAGCATCTGTCGAAGAAACTCAGAAACACGTGCCCTCAATCAGGCGCGTTTAACTCCAAAGTCTTGGCATTCTCCAGCCCTGTATTTCATTCTTCTGACTGTGAAAAGCCTGGAGTCATTTGAAAGCATCTTCTCGTACAACAAATATTTATCGGGTACCTATTGCATTCCAGCTGTTGTGCTTATCCCTGCAGATTCCGTGCCAGCAGAGTGTCCTCTGGCCTTGTCCTTAAGGAGATATTGGGGGAAAGAAGTGGTAATCTGTCCTAAAATGTTAAAGCTAATGCTTTCGCAGGCAGTGTAATGTCACACGCAGAGATATTTTACTTCCCTGTTAACCCTAAAGGCCATTATTTACATCTCCAAGTTGCAGGTGACACTAAAGGGTTCCTACCTTAACAGCAGTGAAGCTAGGACTTAAATCCGTGCCACCAGAGTCTACATCGTGTGTTTTTAGTGCAGTGCCTCTTTGTGACACTGGGAAAGCAAATATTCTTTCCATTTTTGTTTTTTTAGAGACGGGGTTTCCCTGTATTGTTTTGGAGTCTGTCCTGGAACTTACTCTGTAGACCAAGCTGGCCTTGAATTCACAGAGATCCGCCTGCCTCTGCCTCCCGAGTGCTGGGATTAAAGGCATGGGTCACCAAAGCCTAGCTATCACTTTTTAAGTTTTGCAGATGCCTCTGCTATCAAACTGGAAGAAACAAGGATGAATACAGGACAAAGTCAAGGCTGAATGCCCGACACCAAGCTTAGAAGCCCTGTCTAGTTTGAGAGAAGCCCATTGCAGGCCTACAAACAAATGCTAACGTTAGTTCTCAAAGCTTCTCACCACTTTCGATGGCTTTACCCCAGGAAGAGTGTCTGTCCTGCAGAGTACAGATGTGGACACACCTACTCTGGTCCCCAGATGGATCCTTGACCACCCCCAAAACTAGACCCAGGTTCCACCTATTACATCTCACATCCATGTCCCTCATTTTATTGTTTTGTTTTTATTTATCATTTAATAATTTCATGCATGTATACAATGTTTTCTGATCATATCCACCAAATTCCCCCCCACTCCTCCTGGACACCCCCAACATACCTCTCCCATTTTCTTACCTTTCCTGCCATGAACCTTCTGAAACATGACCCAAAATTAATCTTTCTTCCCTGTCTTTGTCTGCTTTCTGCTAGTAAGATAAAACACTGACCAAAACCAGCTTAGCGAGGAAATGTTTATTTCACCTTACACTTTCCAGTCCATCATTAAGAAAAAGTCAGGGCAGGAACTGAAGTAGAGACCATACAGGGATACTGTTTACCTACCCGTTCTCCATGGCTTGCTCAGCCTGATTTCTTATACAACCCAGGCCCACATATCCAGTGGTGGCCTAGCCCACAGTGGGCTGGGCCCTCGTACATAAATTAGCAGTCAAGAAAATGCCCTACATGTGTGCTCACAGGCCAATCTGATGGAATCAGTTCCTCTTTCCTCTTTCCAGGTGACTCTAGTTTGTTTCTGCAGGAGGTACAGGAGTCTTTGTGCTCACCGATGAGCACTAGGAGAACCCGGACTGTAGGCACACGGGGTTGTTCCTTCAAGGGAAGGAAGGCATAACCCGTTATCTGCTAGAAGGCTGGGACTGGCCATGTTTTCTAGCCTGATGACCTTTGCACTATCTGTGTGGTTAAAGACTTTTCTGACACCAATCCTCCCCCAGCCCCTTATGGTAAGCTTGTTTTTCTCAGTCAATCTATAGAACCCATCTTTACTGACTTTACAAAGAGTTTCAATGTAGTCAGGTCTGGTGTGTATTTAGTGTACTTTTTCCTCGAGGAGATTCATGTATGCTTTGTTATGAACACAGGATTGAGTTCATTATCACCAGAATAAAATTTCCCCAAATTGTGCTGTGCTTATACATGCCTGAAATTAACTACTAGGGTCAGACTCCAGAAGTTTGAATCAACACAGGCTACTTAGTCATGCTGAACCGAACTGCCTTCTTGCCTCTAGTAGACTGTCTCTTTGCAGGGTAATGAAGGTCACAGAGACCCCTGCATGTGTCACATTGACAAAAACAACACAGCACACGTCCTTAAGTTGTTTTTGTCAGGTCACAGGAATGAGAAAGCTAACTAGTATAATTTTATTCTCATTTTTGCTTTGATTCAATGTTTGTGAGCAATAGTCACCAAGCTGGGACTGGAAAATCTAAACAAGAAAGAAATTTTCATCACATAGTGTGAAATGAAATAGGAGGAGAATGCTTATTACTCAAATGTTCGTTAAATATGTGTCTTTCCAGCTATTCAAAACAACTGTTAGACTCCTAAAACAAATTCAGGATCTGATAATAATTGTACACCAGACCCAGGACATGTATTATTTTCAGAGAAGTTAGCTTAAGCTCCTGCATGTTGATCCAGGATGTACCATCTGTGTATCTACTTCTTGTAAAGAAAGCCCCTGGTTAGTTCCCAGTGTCTACAGGAAGCATCTCAGAGAAAACAAATGTAAAATAAAAAGCTTTTTAAAACACTGCAGAACATTTGGTTTCCTTCCTTCCTTCCTTCCTTCCTCACTTTTCTTTTGTTTTCTGAAATAGGGTTTCTTGGTGTAGCCTTGTCTTGAAACTCACTCTGTAGACTAAGTTGGTCTGAAACTCACAGAGATTCACCTGCCTCCGCCTCCCAAGTTCTGGAATTAAAAATGTATGCTGCCACCACCTGGCTGCCACCACTGCCTTGCTGGTTTTCAAAATGACTAACTCTTATTGAGTACTTAAAATGTCCAGGTTCACACATGGGAAAGGGCCTAGGTCCTTCCCTGGATGAAATGACAGACTTTGGAGATCCCCCCAAGGAGGACCTCACCCTCCTGGGGGAATGATGTGGGGATTGGGTGGGGGGCTGGGGAGCTGGTGGAGGGGCAAGGGAGGAGGGGTGGGAGAGGGAGCTGGGATTGACATGTGAAGCATTCATGTTTCTAATTTAAATAAAAACATATAAAAATGTTCAGGTTCTTGCATGCATTAAACCAGTCCTCCTTAGGTGAATAAAGCCAGGTCAATGGGAAAAGCTGCCTTATTATGAGACATGAGTGCAGCAGTCTCGGCTGAGCATTGACCGCTTACTACACAGACTTACTTCCGATGCCAGCCCTGCTCATGGTGCCATAGTCTTAAAAAGTCTCTCCCTCTATTAAGAAGACATCTAAAAGATGGATGGGGTGGTGCACACCTCTTGTGGCTGAGTTGATTTACCCTACCTGCTGCTTCTGCTTCTAATTCCTTTACTAATGTGAGAACCAGTGTTTTAGGTTTTCACAGAGGACTAAGAGCTAACAGCTCCTCAGGAACCTCCCACATTTTCTAGGACAGACTGGGGCTACTGACATATCCAGCCTTGTAGACTGAGAAACTACAGGGTTTTTTGGTCTCCCCCCTGTGAGAGACGGCCCCTGTGGGACAGACTACTGTGGTACCCAGCCTCTAGGATGGAGCAACAGGGCTCTCAGCCTCCCAGTTGTGAGGCTTTACTGTTGTTCCATAAGCTGACTTAATGAATATTTACTCACTTCCCTTTGTTTCTTCTTCTAGAGAACCTTGACTAATATAATATATTAAAAAAGCTTTTAACAGAATTTTGCAAGCTGATCTAAAATTCATATGAACAAAATAGCTGAAATAACTAAAAAGAGCCCTGGAGATGAGGAGGGAGAGAGTTGGTCCATCAGAGGGAACAATGAGAACTGTTCTAAAGTTTACAACTGGGCTTCCTTGGTGCTGGTAGCTGGGCCATGCTATTCTCCTACCGAGTAATGACATGGATGAAATCAACCTCAACACAGTTGCTCTGAAGCCACAATAAAGCAAATTAAAAAACCAACTCGATAATTTTGCTTAAGCCCAGACAAACAAGGGCACTGTGCAACCCACAAATACCAAACATTTCCATCCTTCAGATAAAACGTGTTTCTGTTACATCTTCACCAAGGACAGCTTCCAGTCTGACTGTGGTGCGCTCTTATGACAGAAAACACTTGGTGAGGCTGGAGAGATGGCTCAGTGGTTAGGAAAGCTTGCCTCTCTTGCGGAGGGCCCAAGTTCCTTTCCCAGCATTCCCAATGGGTGTCTCACAGCTGCCTGTAAGAGATCAGGAGACATGAATAGAGACACCTAAGGGAGTGGAGAAAGTTAGGATTTTAGTGAAAAGATTTCTGTAGAAGCAGCTAACTGTAAAACTATTAAACAATCATTTGTAGTGCTTCCGGACGAAAACACACTTAATTATATCCACAAACAGGCTGTCACAGGGGGAATGGGATGGAAATGTGTCTTCTGAATCACACATCGGCCCCCACTGAGCTAATTTCTATTAAACAACGTCCTTTTGTGAAATCAATAACCTGTTGATACTCAGAGTTACATAAAAGGAAAAGATAAAGGGTAATCAAAGAGATCAAAACTGAAAAAATAATCACAATTTAGGATTGCATGATCAAATCCATAATCTCTCTTGGCTTCTGTTTTGTACTTTGAAAACTGGTAACTGTTTCTACTTGCAAGATTAATTAGATTAGGCATGCTAATAAAAACAATAAGGAAGCAGCAGATGGCCATTGTGCAGGAGACTGCTTCCTACCTGCGCTCTCCATCTCTCTGTGGATGCCCAGAGAAAGCTTTCCCTTTAATTCTGCTATTCTGCCTATGCCTCTTGAGTTTGGATTAGGGAGCTCTTAGCAACTGCTCCTTTCATAAAGCTGCTGCTTAAAGTCATTTACACTGTCAGTGGGGATGCACGCCTGTGATCTCAGCACTCAGGAGGAGGCGCATCCAGAATTCGAGGGTTCAAGGTACTTAGGGAGTTAAGGGCCAGCCTGGTCTACAGGAGGGAGAGAGAGAGAGAGAGAGAGAGAGAGAGAGAGAGAGAGAGAGAGAGAGAGAGAGAGAGAGAGGTGTGTGTGTGTGTGTGTGTGTGTGTTTAAACTTTGGAGATGTCTCCTCAGGACAGCATAGAGTCATGTTTAAAAGTTACAAAACACAACACTTAGCTTTCTTTTTTATTTCTTGAGTTGAAATTACCCCCACCAATTTTCCCTTCTTCCTCTAAAATCTGCCTAAGTGACTTTTTTCTTGGACAGAAAGTGATTCTGTAGGTATATTAACTTAGTCTCACCCTCTTCAAGCATCTGATACAGTAACTCCCCTTTCTTAGAATGAACAACCTCCAAAGGATCCATTTTAAAATCAGGGCATACTCTCTGATAAGGGAGTTGCCAGGACCGGGATGTAGGCCAGTTGGTACAATGTTTGCACTTGCCTAGCATGCATGGAGCTGTGGGTTTGACTTCCAAGCATCATACAAGCAAATTGTGGTGGCCCGTGCCTGTAATCCCAGGTAAGACAGGACAGTCAGAAGTTCAAGGCCATTCCCAGTTACCTACCAGGCTTGAGACAAGACTGCATTACATGACACCCTGCCTCAAAAAGAAAAGAGTTGCCCAAACAAAAGTTCTGGTTTTTTTCATTTTGTTTCTAAAGTGGCTAAGGTTTGAAAGAATTGTGGTGTCGAATTTCTCTTCAGAAGCCGCACCTCCATAGACACCCAAGCTGTCAGGCCGTAACTGAGTAGAGCATCATGATTGTAAAATATTAGATATTGTACACACAATCAAAATTATCTTGGGCTATCTTTAAGAAAAATAATTGCTTGTTTTTCTTATTGAACACTCTCTATTAAATGCTTCTGGCACTATGGGGAGGCTACTAATCAGTGTGGAGTCCATGGATAAGTAACATCACCGTCTCTTGCTGTACACTGTTATATTTAACCTTTGCCTCCAGCTTAACATTCTAGTGACTGTTAGGTAACCCCTTGGAATATATTGCTAAGCTTATTGGTCCTTTAGCCATGACCAACCCTAAAACTAAGGCTATTTGAGAGCAGCTAAATCTATGCAATACATTTCCTCACTTTGCTATTGCCTGCCTACCTAAAGCCCCACAAATGTACTTGCTGGATATATTGATTTATGATATTCTTTGTTCTATGGCTATAAAGGTATATATTTCAGAGAATGTCATCCAAGATAACTTGAGTACATGTTCCCAGAAGATAGCCACTTGGATTTGGCTCAGAATAAGTCATTTGTTTCCTTTAAAGCAAGGTCCTTGCACATAGATAGGACTTATTTGTTTACATACTCATACACACACTTTTAAAAGTAGGTTCCCTGTAGAAAAAAATCTGGCATTTGTCTTTCTGAGTCTGGCTTATTTCATTTAACATAGTGATTTCCAATTCCATCCATTTTCCTGCAAATGCTTCATTTATCTTTATGGTCGCATAAGATCACATTGGCTCTGTCCCACACATTCTTTGTTCATCCTTTTGTTGGTGGACATCTAGGTTGATTCTATTTCCTGGCTATTGTGAATAGTGCAGCAATAAACATGGATGTGCAAGTGTCCCTGACAAGGGTCACGGCTGAAAATAAGGAGTCTAGCTAAAGGTTTGGATAAGGAGAGCTGTAGTCTCGAGTTCAATGGCTTCTACCTCCACCCATCTTTCTGATGTCCTCTCTCTCCCTCTCTCTCTCTCTCTCTCACACACACACACACACACACATACCAACAACAACCACAACCACACCACTGTAGTTAGAGAACAGAGCATATTGAGGCTGGTGTAGCATACACTTAATTAATGATCAAAACTCATTGGAGCTGAGGTGCTGCTCTCCCAATAGACAGCTATTTTTAAAATATTTCTCTTTGAAAACAACAGCATGATTAATCCCATCATTCCTACTTAAATTACTTATGTAGAAACAGCCATGCACTGTGAGCAATTATTTAAAACGTTTTATTATATATAATTTGTACATGCTTCAATTTGTGTTGCTTAGGGTAATTTGTCTCCCAGGTTGTGATGTCATCTACCAAAATTAACTAGATCTAATTTTCATTCTGACACACCACATATAAAAATACAGTTTTAAAGCAAAATTCTTCCCAGAAAGATTCACAAGAATGTGTCAGATGAATAAAACGAGAAAAAATACTTTGCACACATAACCAACACCATGCAAGGCAATGTCCTTCACACAGTAACGTCAAATGTGTTCTTTTATTTTGAAACAGCAGGGAAAGAGCCCATCCACCCTCGGAAGGGAATGCAAACTTTATTGTTGCTAAAGCCAGACTCCAGGGATAAAAGAGTGCTCCTTTGGGGAAAGAGGGAATGTGGGAACTGAAGGGGGAGGCTGTCCCCTTCATAAGCACTTCAAGAGGAAGGAGTTGCAGGAAGTTCCTCGGGGACAGTCACACAGCTTCCCGATCCGGGCCCCTTTCCGCACTGCGCACTGCTCTCCAGCATCGCACTGTCAACAACACAACCAGTGGTTACTGTGGTCCCAAAGGAGCATCTCTTGAGAGGAAGGACTAGACCGCCGCCACCACCTCCGCTCTAAGTACAGTCAGACCCGAACCCCAGGGAGACCGGAGACACGGGCTCATAATTTCAGAAAAGGGATGTTTAAAGGAAGAAATTTAAGGGAGCGCATTTTGTGCTACCACTTCTTGTTTATGTAAAGAGGGAAAAAATCACCCAGACCCTTGCATCTAAGAATATACAATACACTTTCCATAACCTTTTGTTTTCTACTTTCTCACCTCCTTGGCATCTCTCTCTCTCTCTCTCTCTCTCTCTCTCTCTCTCTCTCTCTCTCTCTCTCTCTCTCTGTGTGTGTGTGTGTGTGTGTGTGTGTGTGTGTGTGTGTGATTTTACCTAGAGCTGTTCCAACAGCCGTGACCAGTCCTGAAAACCCTTCATCACGGCATTTAAGAAACAAAACAACAACAAAATGATAAAGAAAAATCCTATTATGCTCTAGGCGGAATTAAGGGAATTAAGGCTGCTCCAATTAAGATGTTTCAGGAAATACCCCCACTCAGATCACAGACTGTTTTCTGGCTCTAAAAGTCTGTTTTCCCTTGCTTGCTCTTAGAGACCAGGGAGCAAAGGGTAAATAAAGCAAAAGCGAAGAGGACATCACCTGAGCCGCTCGGTCACCTGCTAGAGTAAAGGTCATGTGTAAGGCTCATGGCAGGCTTTTCTCCTGGAAAAGTATGGGAAGGGTGACCAGAGCCTTACCATGGGAACTTGGCCGTACTTCTTCTCGTAGATCGGAATGCGTTTACTCTTGAGCTTCTTCAGGACTTCCTGCAGCGCTTCAATCTGCAACACAGCGCCGGGAGCCCGAAGTTGCCGCCTTGGCTGCGAGCCCAGCGTAGGTGCTCACTTTCAGCCCAGTTTAAGGAGCCCAAGACACACAACCGGAGGGCGGCGGGACTCGGAGGACGGGCACGTGGGGGGAGGGGATTGATGGTGGTGGAGAGGAAGCCCTGAGGGCGAAGTCCCTAGTCCCGACCTCCCCTCCCAGAGTCACCAAGGCGCACAGTGCCTAGAACAGCCACAACCAGGAATTCACTCGACATGCAACCCGTGGACTTAAACATCTTGTCTGATAGAAAGTACCAGGGCTTTTTTTTTTTAAACCCGACCCCGGGGCTCTGCCCTCTCGGTGGGACTGGGACGAAGAAGGGACGCATGCAAAGCAAGGGCCCCGCGGCAGCCCAGGGGGAACCCGAGGCGAGGGGAATACTGACCAACTCCTTCTCGTGGGACGCGTCCTCCACGGCAGAGTAGATGTCCAGGGCTCGGGGCTGCAGCTCGGCATCCTCCTGGGCACCGGCACCCAGCAAAGGTAGCAGGAGCAGCAGGGCGGCGCCCAGGAGGGGTAGCAGCCGCAGGCGGGAGCTCTCCATGGTGCTGGACCTCGTCGCTGCTCGGGCACCGCGCTCTCCCGCTTCTTATAGCCGGCTGAAGCGGGTGCCGGGAAGAGGGAGGGGGCGAGGAAGGACGGGGGTGTGGAGGAGGGCCCGGGTCAGCCGTCTGTAGGCAGCGCTCCGCTGCCGTTTGACGTCAATGCCCGCCGGGCTCCGGGAACCCGGGAACGAGGCTCTGGGAGCAGATGGGCTAGAGCGCAGAGAACAAGACCTGGTGCCCCCAAATGCTGTCAGCCCCGCGGCCAGGGACGCTCCCTGGGGGGCCAGAGCTGAAACTGGGAGCCAAAGGGTGAGAGGGATAAAGAGCGGGAGGGCCCATGAAATGGAAAATGCCTTCGGGGCAATGAAGAGTTGCTTCCTTCAGCTTAGCGGTGGTGGATGCACCACAGTCCTGCTCACAGGCTCTGCCTTGCCTCTCCCATCCCCAGTCCAGGGCGTTACAACAAGAAAGATGTGTTGCCTCCAGCAGGCTCTCTTGCTGAGCACAATCCTAGGCAAGCTAGGGGTTGAGGGAGACAGTCAGCATACTAGACAAAGGGAGATTGTGTCCTTCTGCACCAAGGGTGAGTGATGTTGATAACCTGGAGAAGAGCGTAACCTCCGCACAGGAACCAAGCAGGAGTCAAAGAACCCGACTCTGGTTCCAGTCCAATCACTTCCTAACTGTGAACCTCGCTGAGGGGCCTGATAGATGGCTCAATGGTTAAAAGCATGTATCGCTCTTGCAAGGCATGATTTTAGTTCCCAGAACTCACCTGACAGATGCCTACACATATACACACAGTTAAAACTAAAATTAAAGAAGCTCTCAGAACCTCTACCTTCATTTTGTAAAATTGAAATTGAAAGAATGTACCTCATAGTCGCTCTTGTGTGCTGGTCCTTGCCCTCACCACAATAAACACTAAGCCTCCTGGTCCCTTGGCTTAGAACTGTGAAGCCATCCAAGGACTGCATGTGCCCTGCCTCAAATTTAACTCGGGGCAAATTTAACCATCCATGGAAATCCTCCTTCCCAACGTCTCTGGTACCCAAGAATTCCAGGAAATAGAGGTGTGGAAAAAAATTCAGCTCCCTGACCCTGGAAAGATCTCAGGAGATGAGAAGCCAGTGGTGAGCCAGGTCCTCTGGCTTAGGAAGACAAAGGTTTTCTGAGGTTAAGGGCCTCACACCCTGAGTGTAAAAGCAGCTCGTGCTGAATGAGGCTTTCCCACTTGCCTGGAAGCAACCCCATCTGCTCCTTGACCTGGCTTCTTCCATCACACCCTCTTCCCCTCAACTGCTCCTGAACATATCCACTCTCCCCCGTCCCCATCACCACCACACCGCAATCCTGGTCAACTGCCCCAGCCTGCCTAGGGTCTGTTTTTTAGTGTCCCCTTCTCTTGCCTTCCTCTAATCCACAGCTCAACACCAGTCATCATGTTGTGTCCTAAAATACACTAATGGCTTCTCAGTAGCAATCTGCATCCCCCCACCCTGCTATGTGAACTATTGCATTGTCTGCACCTCACCCCCTGCCACAAATCCTGCATCCCCCACCCTGCTATGTGAACTATTGCATTATCTGTGCCTCAACCCCCTCCCCCCACCCCAAACCCTGCTGCTCCACTCTTGCTGGCCGTGTTCTTTTCTTTTTTCTTTTTCTTTTTTGGTTTTACGAGACAGGGTTTCTCTGTATTGTTTTGGAGGCTGTCGGTGCAGCCCGGCCTTGAACTCACAGAGATCCTCCTGCCTCTGCCTCCCGAGTGCTGGGATCAAAGGCGTGCTATCACCACCCAGCGCTGGTCTTGTTCTTGACTCTCAAATAAGCCAATCTTTCTCCTACTTGGATGTCTTTTCATTTACCTTACCTAGAAATGTCTTCCTACATCTTTAAATGGCTCACTGTTTCTTGTGACACAAATCTCAATTTGTAAATTTCCATGGCTACTCAGTCTCAGGCATCCTTCAGTTTATTCTCCTACAACCTTATTGATTACTGTATGATGGGGATTGCTGAAATAGTTAATACAGAGTATGTATCTGTTTTCTTCTATTGTTAAGGGTTTAATTGTCACTCAAATGTGTATTTGGGTGTATAGCTGGAGTTTCTTGTCCTGCCTGGTCCCACAACCGCTTTGCCCCAAATAAATACATGGGCACTATATTAAATATAAAATTGTTGGCCGGTGGCTAGGGCTTCTTATTGGTTAGCTCTGTCTTAATTATTTAACCCATTTCTGTAAATCTATGTATTTCCACGTGGTCTTGGTTTACTGGAGAATGCCCGAACCTGTTACTCCTTTGGAAGCTACATGGTGTCTCCTCACAGTGCCTCTCTCCTCTCCCCTCAGGATCCTCCCTACCCCACCTATCTTCCTGTGTCTACTGGTCAGTCTTTATTCATCAATCAATAAGAGAAACAAACATATATAAGAAGGACATCCCCCATCATGGGTGAAATTCAAGAACTAATATTTCTTCTGATAAATAGCATGTATTTTATATTTTACTTGGTGTAAATCCAACTTGAAAATGTGTCTAACGCCTCCCCCAAGCTCTGCTTTTCACACGTGCCTTTAATGAACTTTCAACAGCAGCTCATTTTACCATTTAAACCTTAAACAGATGCAACGGCACTCACTGCAAAAAAAGTCTCCAGTGATCTTAATCATAGTCTACACTTCAGAAGGAAAGCAACTCCAAGTAACAACTTAGCTCACACTTCCACAAGGATGTGAACACCCCCAGTGCAACAATATCTCTCAAATTTTCCCCCCAGGTACAAGTAATAGCTTTCCCAATTGTGACTTTTATATTAGGAAAGCAACTCGGAAATTCAAGTCCTGATGATACTCAGTTGATGCCATCATCTTCACATAAGCAAGACACCACGTGTAGCTTAAGTTAGGGAAAGGAATCTCGAGCCATCCTTGTGAAATTGACTTGCTTCATAGGCTTATCAGGATCATTTATTTCCAAGCCATAGTGCCTTTTACTTCTTGAGAAGAATGACCTCTTAGATCAGCGGTTCTCAACCTTCCTAATGCTGTGACCCCTTAATACAGTTTCTTGTGTTGTGGTGACCCCCAACCATAAAATTATTTTCATTGCTACTTCCTAACTCTAATTTGCCACTGTTATGAATCATAATGTAAATATCTGATATGTGACACCTGTGACCTAGTGGAGTCGTGACCTATAGGTTGAGGAACACTGTTTTAGAGTATTTTGAAGAAGCCCTGTATAGTAAAGCTTGAATAATATTCTTCCCAAAAATATTTATGTTGGTTTGACTAGAGAAGGAACAAAGAACAAGATATTCTATAGCCTTTATATCATGCCATCAGAACAGTTCATATATCTAATTACTTTTTAATGGCATCATTAAAGGGGTAAAGCCCACTTTTGATAACCAAAAGATATACATTATGGTAATAACTGGTACTGGTTAAGTGATCCAGCAGGTACAGGCACTTACTGAGAAAGCCTGGTGACCGGAATTCAATTCCTGAAACCTACACAAAGACAGAGGAAGGTAAATGATTCTACAACATTGTGCATTATGGCACATGTATCCGCATAGATACCATGCATGTGCAAACACACAATACCAATAAATAACTTTTAAACTATTGCATGGGTAAGAATCAGAGTGAGTTTATCAGATTTGTTAAACACATCTTTAGATTAGACAGTGGTTGTGGTGCACACTTTTAATCCCAGCATTCAGGAAGCAAAGGCAGGTGAATCTCTGTGAGTTCAAGGCCTAGTCTACAGATTGAGTTCCAGGTTAGTCAGGGCTATACGGAAAACCCTGATCCAAAAACCAAACCAAATCAAAACAAAACAAAAAACCCCTTTGTATTTAAAAGAAGTAAATTGAATCATGCAATGTCCTTCTTAAAACCCTTGAAGCAATTAAATTTTCTTAGATTAAAACACAATTTTCTTATCAAGGTTCCTAATATGTTTATGATTCGGCTCCTAACTTCTTCTCCAGCATCTGCACTCAACACTCCTTTCCTCCCTTACTGTATTCAGGCCACACCGACTTCCTCTTTATTCCTATAATAAGCCAACTCCTTTCTCAGCCCAAAGTAACCCAAAGAGGAAACAGATAGTGTCTAAATTGTACTGGAGCAAATTAAGATGTGTATAAAATAAATTAACCTCATTTGTCCAGCACATCATACATAAAACTAGCTGGAAATAGACTGTAGACTTAAATTTAAGAACTAAAACTATAACACTCCTAGAAAAACCACTTCTAGAAGAAAATATTTCCAGAAGGAAATCTTTGTACACTAAGTTAAGAGAAAGATTTCTTCCCTTTTTAATTAAAACATATTTACATAATTTCTCCTTTCCTCCCCCAGCCCTTTCCACAAACAGTCCCCTTGGTTGCCTTTTGAAGTACTATCCTTTTTCTTAGGTGTTATAGTTATAGGTGCCTAAATATATAAATACAACCTGCTCAGTTCATATAGTACTATTTGTAGGTATATGATTTTAGGGTTTACCACTTAATAATAATGAATTTTAGGGGGCTTATTCTTGGAGAGGAATATTTTTCCCACTCTCATCCCTGTTTGCCTGTAGTTCTTTGTCTATTAAATAATTTTAATGTGATCACTGGAATTAATCACTATTTCTTTTTTTTAATATTTTATTTATTTATTGTGTGTACAGTCTTCTGCCTGCATGCCAGCAGAGGGCACCAGATCTCATTCAAGGTGGTTGTGAGCCACCATGTGGTTGCTGGGAATTGAACTCAGGACCTCCAGAAGAATAGTCACTGCTCTTAACCACTGAGCCATCTCTCCAGCCCATAATCACTATTTCTTATCCCAAATATAGAAAAAGAAAACAGGTCACCTCACCAAAGAAAAACCATAGCAGCATATGTCTAGAGAGGTATACAGGGCCAGCCTCTCTTACCCTGAGATAGAACAGGCCTGTAGGTCTTCTCACTGAAGTCTCAAGTACAAAAGTCTCATCAGCAGAGAGCAGGGAATCAAGCACCTGAGTAGCGAGAGCAGCCCGACAAACTTGAGACACTTCTTATTCATGTCTATCTCTTAGGGTTTTGAACCTTTTTCACTAATAATAACAATAATAATTAATTAATCTGTGATGTGACTTGGCAAAAAATAGATTATCTGGGTTTTGGGGGTGTTTTTTTAGTGTAAATTTACAGACTAACTAGTATTACTGTATGAGAGAGCCCCCTCCGTCCCCAGAAGTTGAATGATAAAATGAGGTCATGGTAGAGCAAAACACCAAAATTATGGCTTCTCTCACCCCCAAGCACCTGTATTTCTCTCTCCTAAATTTGAATATTTTCTTTTCCTATACAGATCATGATAGCACTGGCTTGTTAGGTTGTCACGCTGTTTAAATATCAGACCACCTTGTTATCAATTAACTCTCTCTCCACCCGTTCTTCCAGCCATGTTCTGTGCAACAACAAAACTTTCTCATATTAACTTCCTAGATGCCTGTTTTTAAGATTTTGCCAGCACACCTTTGATCCCAGCACTCGGGAGGCAGAGGCAGGCAGATCTCTGGGAGTTCGAGGCCAGCATGGTCTACAGAGCTAGTTCCAGACAGCCTCCAAAGCTACACAGAGAAACCCTGGGCCAAAAAGCAAGCAAACAAACAAAGACTTTGTCTTCCCTTGAATCAGCTTCTCTTCCTCCAAGTTAAGCATCACTTTGTTCTCCTTGGAACAGTTGTGTAAGCTCTAAGGTGGCACCTGTTTCTATTTCTGCAGTCTACTTTGCTTCCCTAACAGATTCATTGTTGCTGCTGTTTAAACTCTATTTATCAACCTTTCATTCACAGCTTTCCAAAGGAACTGTTATTGTCTATGTTTTATATAAACATCTGTATCACTACCCGGAAGGAAACAATCTGCAAGTGAAGAAGATAAACCTATGGAATAGGTTAGTAGCCCGGGACTCCACTTGGTTTGGGTTAAGCACATACCTTTTCTCTAGTGCTCTATAAGCACAAATCCCACTCTGAACAATGCATCTAGCAACCTGTTAACAAGCTGTGACCCCCGGCTACATGGAGCTGCACTACCTCTGCACAATGGGATACGATTTTTCCTCTCCTAACTTAGATCATCAAACTTAGGCCCAGTGAGCAGGAGGCAGGAGCATAGGTGAGTCAGAGCTCCACTTGTCAAATGCTAACACTAACAGCAAGTGATTTCATCTAGAATGTTCAGCTCCTGTTGGACATAAGGAAGGTCCATCAGCCAGTTTTGCACTGAATTTGAGAAACGGATTATGTCATACTGCTCAAAAAATAGAATTTTTCAAAAGAAAATTCAAGTCTCAGTGACATGGGGAAAATATAAATGCATTTTCACTTGTATGAGGGTCATGTGTCCCGATAGCTGAGGGGTTGTCCCTTCATGGTGGTCATGCAAGGACAGCAATGCCCCATCTCTAAAAATTGCTGGGTTTGTTTTGGGAGGGGTCTCAGGAAAATGCTAGGGAGTCTTGGATAGGTTAGAATGGGTTCAGAAGTGATTCTTCACTCCAAAGAAATTATCTATCTCCCTACTTATCCATGTGTGTATGCAACTATCTATCATCTACCTACCTATCTTATGTGTGTGTGTGTGTGTGTGTGTGTGTGTGTGTGTGTGTCCCACAGTGAGCATTTGGGAATCAGAGGACAACTAGCAAGAGTAGACTCTTGTCTTCCACCATGTGGGCCCTCACATTTGGTGGTAAAGGGGTGGCATCTTCACCTACTGGGTCATCTCACTGGCCCTGGTCCTTCAATTTTGCCTCCTATTCATGAGCCTCACCCAAGTAAAGTGGAATTAGAAATTCAGTGTTGACATGCGCCCAGAATGCAAACATTGTGACACAAATATAGCCACCACATGTCTCTGCCTTATTACACACCCCTCCCTGTGTCACACATGTACCTGCTACACTTTGAACACTTAAAAAAGAAGGCATATGTGAAGGCGCATCATTTACAAATTCTTTATCTACTGCTCCATCATGACATGTGCCTGTCTTACCTATAACAGAGATGTTACATGATATATGTACATCTGAATGTATATGTGTCTATACATGTATGTACGAATATATGCATATGCATTTATTAGTGCATCTCATGTGTTACATCATACAATTGTGTGTCTAACTCACTCGCTAGACAAGGAGACCCTTGGAGTCAGAGAAGGCATCTAACTGCATCTAACCACTATTCATGGTAGTGCCCAGTACACAGGTGTGTCAGGCAAAGTTAGCTGTTATGAGATGGAAGACAGCCCGCAGACAGGATGAGATGACAGCTCAGTGAAGTGAGCAGGGTACCACCAGTAAGAGTCACCGGCAACTCGGAAGCACCACCACGCTACCATTTAGAAGCAGCCTTATTGACCTTGTATCAGGAAAATTGTTCGGCAGAAGGGCTAAAATTGTTTAACAGCTAGTCAATTTCCACGGCGAAGTTTCTGGAGATGATGATGGCTTTGCTTAGTGGTTTCTGTGGTAACTAAATGCACTTCAGTTTTAAGACTGAAATAGTTTCCCAAGGGCACAAATTGCTGTCCCTGAGAAGGAAGAACTCCAGCCCTGTTCCAAGCTTCTATTCCATTGCTTTCCCTTAGCACTCTTTTGTTTGTGAGACGGGGGATTTCACAGATGCCAGACCTGCCCCAGCTCCTCTCACATTCTCCATGATACAATAAGAGAAGAAAACCAGCATAGATGATCCTTGGCCAGCAAACCCCAGACTGTTTTGATGTCCCCGACAGAAGCCGTTCCTGTGCTAGGCTGATATCAGGCTTCCGAGGCATCTGAGGTCAGTGACAAAACACAGTTCCGTGGCTCTCCTGTGCTTCCTTTGGAGCTCATCGAAATGAAGTCTATTTCTTTTGACATAAACTATAACCTCAAGAGAAACCAAATACCATCTGGCATGATGCAAAGATCACACGGGGCCTGCGGGCAAAAGTATATTTTATAGGAAAAGGGATTACCGACTAGTCTCTCCTTCATATTTCATGGGATCTGGCCTTGACGTATGTCTGCTGTGCAGCAGCAGTTTAGTGTCATCCAGGTTTTAGCAATCACGTTGGTTTGGCTTACCTGATTTAAAAGGCTCCTGACCTCTACTCTGCATGCAAATGCGTTGGCTTCCCATCTGCATACTTTTCATTGAGTCAGCCTCTCCAAAGCCAGGCTGGCAAGACCTCTGGGATGAATGCACTAGGGGGCTTTCCTTTGGCTCCTCCCACATTTTCAGGAAGCCCTTGGAGGCTGTGTTTACTCCTCAGGAAGATGGGGTTAGATGGACTCTGAGAAGATGGAAGCCTGGATAACTGCAGGCTTACCTGAGGTCCTTAACACTTCTTTTCTCGTACTAATCCATTGCTGTGAGACAGTTGGAAAACCCTGTTTAACTTTATGAACAGACTTATTCTTTCTATACAGAAGAAGCTTAAGGGGTTTAGGGAAAGCAATTCAACCAATCAGAAGGTGTACTAGGGGATGTGTCGTGATGATGCAGCTGACATGAGAATGCACTGTTTCCGTTCCACTTTAGGGAGGTGACAGTGAAGATTACAGGAATGGTAAAACCTCAGTTTCTCCATTGCTTCCGGCCCTCTTAATTTTGGATGCTTCTCTAGGAAAGCTAGCTCTTCTAGGTTCTGGGACATCCACATTTTTTTTAACATTTTTTATTATGTATACAGCATATGTCTGTATGCCCACAGGCCAGAAGAGGGCACCAAATCTCATTAAGGATGGTTGTGAGCCATCATGTGGTTGCTGGGAATTGAACTCAGGACCTCTGGAAAAGCAGGCAGTGCTCTTATCCTCTGAGCCATCTCTCCAGCCCCCAGGACATCCACATCTTATCCATATGAAATGTGAGCTGGTCCTTCTCTGCACATCACAGTAGTCTGTGATGACTACGCCTCTGACCCAAAGCATGAGTATGTGGTCCATCATGCTTGGTGTCTAGTGGCTTCCCTGGAGGAGATTGTGTTTTGGTGGCCCCATTGAACTCCTCTGGATTAGCTTTGGACAATAAAATGCAAGCGGTCATATTGTAGTGGCCACTGTATCAGTAAATTGTCATGTGCTATTTGAGCTTGCTAAGAAGCTGGACGGACCCACCCTTCCTCTCCCCCAACCCCACCCCTGCCAATTTGCACCCAAGCATGTTTCTCTCAAAGTATCCTCTAATACCACTTGTCCAGGGATGGACTGCCCATCCCCCTGCAACTATGTAACACTGAGGGAAAAATACAGCAAAACAGCAGGTGAGTAACAACACCGTGTCTTTGAAAATAGCTAGAAAGGGAACCATTTCCAACAGAGGCTATTATTGTTTATCCCACAATATGAAAGTGTCTGCAGGGGGGAACCAGAAGCTGAGGTCTGGCCATGGGAAGCCTGTCCATGGAGAGAGAGCTCAGTTGGGAACTCCAGCTCACTGCCTCAACTTCCCCAGTTGATTTCTGCTGCATGCTTGGAATCTCCTGGTTTGATGGTGTTACCTTTGCTTGCTCTCTCAATCAGGTTACTCCAGTCATGTTTACTGCCTGTTCTTGTGCCTGATTTGATAATGCTTTGCTCTCTATCTGTTGTTTTTATCTCCTATTTACAATTTATTCTATGTACTTTTGCTTGTTATACACTTATTCAAAACCCAAAGCACAGTTGTGGATGTACATCAATCCCAGATGGTTCAGGACACATGTACAGTGTCCTTCCATGGAAATGCCTCCAAAGGCAAAGACTGCATTGCACTGGTCTCTTCCTCTTTCTTCCAGGGATATCTGCAGTGTTCCAGGTATGGGCAACTTGTCAGTCTAGTTCTGGAGTGTGATAAAGGGAAAATACCAAGCTACAACCAATTGTCAATTAGGGGAAATGAGCCACTGAGATTTGGGGGTCATTTATTGCTGCAGAATAATTTAATTTGACTAACACAGGGAAACGTGTGTCTGTTAACCCATCTCATAGGTGACATTAATAGTCTATTGCTATATGACAAGTTACTTTACAAACTTATTGACTTAACATGTTTGGTGTCTTACATTCCCATGGATCTGGCATCTGTCATGGCTAGCTGAATCTTCTTCTGTAGACTCTGTCATGAGGCCACTGTCATGGCACCAGCCTAGAGACACAGACTGTGATCACAAAGCGCTGACTGGCCCTGCAAGTTAGCTCATGACCCTGCTGGGGCAAGATCCACCCCTTGCTATGTGACACGGATAACCTGAGCTCCAGTGACCTGGAGACCCCTGACCCAGGGCCCTTCTCAAGTCCACTCAGGGTAGCTTTCTCCACTGGGACAAATGTGCTAGCAAGGCAGAAGTCACAGACTTCTAAACTAATCACAGAACATCCATCTCATCACTTTCCCCATGCTCTAGCCACTGGGCCCACCTTAGCCGGGACTCACAAGACTGTGACTACTAGGACACAGGTGTCCTGGAGACCCACAAAGGACCTGCCTACCACAATGGTTGTCTCAGAAAAAGAAAAAACTCCAATAATCCAGGTGGTGGTGGTGCACGACTTTAATCCCAGCACTCGGGAGGCAGAGGCAGGAAAATCTCTGTGAGTTTGAGACCAGCCTGGTCTACAGAGCTAGTTCCAGGACAGCTAAGGCTGTTGTTACACAGTGAAACCCTGTGTCAAAAAACTAAAAAGTAAACACGCAAACGACACTAAGTCAATGAGGCTCGTGTATGAAACTAAACTTCAACAGCACGAAAGTGAAGCATGGGTTTTTGTAAGTGAAACTGTGAACCCACAAAGGTTAAACACCTTGCCTGGGTACACAATTAAAAATAAGTCCCAGAGCACTGCTATTGCCACTAGACAGGTAAGTGAAAAATTAAACAGCTACACAAGACAAATTGCCCTCATCGGCAGCAGAAGTGAGGGCATCTATCATTAATTGAATTAAATAAATCATCCAGACAGTGAGTGAATTACAAGTGCAGAGGAGGCAAGCTCTTCGAGCTGGTGCAATCAAAAAGGTGTGTCACTTTTTAAAAGTAAGTGGTGTTACAGGCTTTGAGGGGCGGAAATCTTTGAGCAGAGCAGAGAGGTGTCAGCAGCAAAGAGACAGACCAAGATGAAGGCTTCTTTCTTCAGCGCCACACTCCTCTCCAATCTAGACCTGCCAGATGACATTATCCAGGACTATGGGTCTCCAGTATACTGTGCATTAAATGTGAGGCCAGGTGAAACACCCTTTATATTCACCCACTGAAACTGTCTCTTCACTTGAAGTAGAAACATCAAAGCCAGTTGGAAATTTTGTGGGAAAGACTACAAGGTAGCTTATGCTCCATCCCCAAATCTGAGTGGGGCACTGGAATCCCTGTGGAGGAGAGGAATCCCACTGTGAAGCCTGAAAAGCCACCCCAAAGTGACTCTGCTATAAGCTGACTGCTGTAACACTCTGGTTGGGCACCATGCCTCAAGGAGATAGTTCAGCCATCTCATGAAGGGTACCGAGTAAAGAGCCGGGAAGTACCTGTTGTCCTTCAGAGGTCCCCAAGGCCAAGTTTTTCTGGGATTCCAATACACTTCCCTTGCAAAATACAAATAGTTCCACGGCCGAACCTGTGTAAATGGGCAGAGTCATGTCACTCTTAGCTTGCCAGAAACTTCCATTTCCCCCACATTTAAGTAAGTAGTCATGAACATGGCCTGGTGGTTTTTCCAAAAGTGTCTGTCATGCAGTGAAACCACACCTCCAAATCGTAAGTAGGCTAATTCTGATGAATAGCTAATTCCTGCTTACCTTGAGCTGCTAACTCTGAAGATGATAAAATAGACCATTGGAGCAACGGGTCCAGGTCTGAAGCAAACACAAAAATGGTTGATTTAGCTCATTTGAAAACCAAGTTGTTGCTGTTGTTGTTTTCTGATTGTGTTGAAGGGGTGCTGCTACGTGTATGGGTATATGTATGTGTTTGAGTGTAAGCTCTTCTATATGCAAATATATATACATATATACATACACACACATATATGTGTATATATTTATACATATATACATACACACGCATATATATTTATATATGATATGGCATATGGAGGTCAGAGGTCAACCATAGCTGTTGAGCCTCAGGAGTCACTTACTAGAACCTGGGGCTCTACAACTGGTAAGCTAGTTGGCCAGTGAGCCCCAGAATCCTCCTACTTTCACCCTCCAGACCTGGGATTACAAAAGTAACCATGCCCTATTTTTCTGGTGGGTGTGGGGGGTAGAACTTGGGTCCTCATGCTCATACAGAAAGCATTTTACCCCAAACTGAGTATTTTTAAAATCTGCATTAGCCTTGCATTTTATCTTATTATTTGTAAAACAATGAAAAAACGGGGGAGCAAAAGACAAATATATAAATAAATAAATCTTGAATAAAAAAAAAGCACTGTAAAAACTATTCCCCGGTGATCCTTGGAATTCTAAGCTGTTTTCTTTCAGGGTTTGTCAGGTTGCTTTCTGAACATTAAACAGGTCTGGCCACTTTAACCTGAGGACCTTAAAATTTGGAGTATGATCTGCCTGGTTGCTCATCA
Organism: Mesocricetus auratus; assembly: GCF_017639785.1. Taxonomy (NCBI): domain Eukaryota; kingdom Metazoa; phylum Chordata; class Mammalia; order Rodentia; family Cricetidae; genus Mesocricetus; species Mesocricetus auratus. The sequence continues at coordinate 19,004,727 of NW_024429201.1, read as the reverse complement.
GAGATCAACTGCCTGGATAGGCAGGAGAGCCCCTCCCAGGGCTTCAGTTGGTGGAAGGGCCAAGATCTCAGCCTGTGAGACACCCCCCCCCATGCCTGACTGAGGAGAGACGCCTGAGGACGCACAGCTGTGGACATTCACAGTGATTTATGCCTGCATGCAAATATTATTTTCTGCCATCTGCACTCTTGGCCAGGGTGGCCCTGGTTGAAGGCACCGCTTGCGGATGCGGCCTTTACCCAGTGCCCCGTCATGCAGGACAGACAGCAGTCCTGGCTTTGCCCACAGCAGCTATTAGATACCCACAGAAGCTAATCTCCCCCATTATTCACGGATGAAACTTCTTCCCGAAGAATGAAAAATAAAAAAGACTTCAAATGAAGCTGTCACGTTTGCTTTATTTCATATTATGTCTTATTTCTGAAGGAAGGATGTGCAGGAAACAAATATCTTCTAAACATCATTGCGTGTTTCCTAAGAATCTGCCGGTTTGTCATAGAAGAGTCCTGACACTCGGAGCATTTCCAAGGACATCTGTTCTTTTCTCATCGCCTCTCTTCCCACCTAGAACTCTATAGACACGCTTTCTCAGCTCTACGGCCCGACAGGAAAGGCAGAAAGGCTACCATGAACGCCAGGAATGGGGCACTAGGAGGTTTCATGTAAAGTGACTGCAGCCCATTTGTCTGACACGGAGGTCCAAAGCCAGGAGTGCTATTTAGGGGAAGCCCTGAAATGGAGGATCCTAATTTGGCTGCAGAGTAAAACTGCCTGGGATGCTTTTCAAAAAACAGTGATACAGGCCCCATCCTTACAAATCCTGACCTACTTGGCACTGGGTGGACCCAGGGAAGGGTAGTTGAAAAACTTCCTGGGTGGAAGCTGGAAGGCTTTGTTGTGGTGGTTATTTGGGTTTTTCTTTTTTTTCCTTCTCGATGAGCACAACCCTTCTGGGACCTGCACAGGGAACGTTGGCTGGGCATTTAGGTTAGTTAGCTTCCTGTTAGCCTAAGGGTTACAAACTCATATGCCTCCGGGCCCCAGAAGGCCAACAAAGATGATGAGGACCAAATCCAAACAGAGAGAGCTAGAACTTGGGCTATTCAAAAGATGACAGACATTTGGATTTTTATGTGAAACTTCCCAGTTTTAGAATGTTGAAGGTGCAGAGGACAGTTCTGAGCATTCCCGACATTGGGTCTGAGATGACCTGGACTCTCTCTGCCCAGGAGAACAAGCAAGAATGAGGAATGAAGGAACACATCTGCAAGGCTGACCCCTGCGCCTGGCAACACTACTTCCCAGAGTGACCTGGGCAGCTGTTGGGGCCAAGCTTCATCTGCATGAGTCTTTAACTGACCTTGCATGAGACTTTGGTTGCAGGGAGAGCAGAGTCACACTCTCATGACTGGGATAGGCTACTTGACTCTAGAAGTATCACTAGAACCACTCAGGGTCATGCTACAAGGTCCAGAACCTTAAAGGAAACCCAGGAAAGCAAAAGGAGGGAGATAGATGTCCATTCCCCCCAAATAATCCCTGTTACTGCCTTGAACTCCTCGCTCTTACCGGAATGGCCCGGTAAAAGCAAGGTTTGTTATGCAAACATGAGGACCTGAGTTCAAGCTCCAGCACCAATGTAAAAGAAAAAACCCTGAGTATGGCTGCTCATGCTATACCCTCAGCACTCAGCATTGCAGGATGGAGACAGGATGATTCCATGAACTCGATGACCAACCAGCCTTGTCCTAACTAGGAGGTTCTTGTTCAACTAGAGATCCTGTCTCAGGGCAATAAGACTTTGAATAATAGAGGAAGACACAACATCCAACCCTCTTTCTCTGACTTCTGCTAGCAAACACATGCACTCACACACTCATACACCCACCACACATAAATACCACACACACACACACAGACACACACACTCTCTCTCTCTCTCTCTCTCTCTCTCTCTCTCTCTCTCTCTCTCTCTCTCACACACACACACACACACATACACACACACACACACACACACACACACACACTAAGTCAGAGAGTGTGGGGTCCATTAGTGAGCACAGCCACTGAAGCTAGGACCTTACCAACTTCATGGCACTGGATATACCAACCTATCTGGAACCATAGGTTCCACATCCATAAAATGGGCATAAAAGGACTTTGCCACCATGTGTAATGACAAGCATAAGGAAGGTACTAGAGTGTACTTCAGAAAACACAAGGGTCATCATCTCTAGGTGATTTGCTTAAAGTCCTTACAGATTGAGTGTTCCTTCAACTATCTAGCATAATCACAAATTCCTGGGCTATCCGCAACAGCCGACACACAGCTTCAGAATATTTGCAACGCAGGTAGCAGATGCCGCCCTCAGTCAGGGTCATTTTAGTGAGGCACTGTGTGATTTCTACTGCCCTGTGAGTTCTAGTCACCTGCCCACAGACGCCAACCACTGACCACCACCTGCCACTCAGCACACTGTGATATGAAAGTACTGTAACTACCCTTCTTCATGCAGCTGTCTAGGGAAGAAACTCCACAGTATTCATTTCTTTTATCCTCTTCATATACAGAAATGTCTCCCAGGAAACCAGATGATAGAACTTTCTCCCAGACTCTCTCTCTCTCTGTGTGTGTGTGTGTGTGTGTGTGTGTGTGTGTGTGTGTGTTGCACATGCAGGTTCACAGGTATGTGGGAGCTCACGTTGTGAGCCCCAAATTGATGCCGTTTGTCCTCTCCTTTGCTCTCCACTGTGTGCATTGAGGCGGGGCCTCTCACTGAATGTGGGGCTTTCCAGTTCCAGGTGGTCCAGCCAGCTAGCTTGCTTCTGGAATCCCCTGTTCTCTGCCTCCTCAGTGCTGGGATTACAGGCAACTACTCCATCTGCCCAGCTTTTTATGTGGTTTCTAAGGATCCAAACTCCAGTCCTCATGCTGGTCCATCAAGCGCTCTATCCAATTAGCCGTCTCCCTGGCCCTCTCCTAAGTGCTTAGGACAAAACCCCATCTTACTTCTAGCACACTCTGCCCACTTAAAATCACATTCCCCACCTTGGAAAGATCACTGGACCCCATTTAACATGTCTATGTGCCGTCACTCCTACGTGCTTCTACTCCTCTGGCCCAAGAGTAGAGTGGGAACAATTGTTTATTTTGAAACAGAACTGTTATGCCCAAATACATCTCCTTTGAAACAAGTGTTCTGGGGGATAGTATGCTTATACTCAAGACCTCAGGTCCTACAGGTCTTTCCATGAGAGTTTTGTGTTATTTCTCCAATGAGAAGCTAGTTTATTAAGGTCTTCTACCTCAGGGCTGACAGAGGATTACAAACACTTTGCCGTTAAGTAATGGGTACTCTTCTGAGCCATATGGGGGACAGCACAGTGTGAAAGGTACCATGACAGAACTATTAAAAGGAGCCAATGGGATGGCTCAGCAGGTAAAGGCGCCTGACAAAAACACCCGATGATCTGTGTTTGATCCTGAGAACTGGTTCCCTCCGGTTGTCCTCTAACCTTTGTATATCATGGCATCCACATGCCCAACACACACACACACACACACACACACACACACACACACATGCACGCACGCACGCTGGCACGCAGTAAAGGTAATTTGAATTGAAAAATATAGATACACCAAGTTCTAGCATCTTCACATCCCACTTTTCACCACAGTGCCACATGGATGTTTGTGTGTGTGCACCTGCGTGTGTGAAACCATGTCTTGCTGTAGGCCAAGGTAATCTGTAACTCACTGTGTGGCTCGGGCAAGCCACGCCCCCAACCACCACCCCCACCCCCCCACCCCGTCTCAGTCTTCCTGCCTCAAGCCTCCTGTGTGCTGACATAACAGGCATGTACCACCACGTCCGGTCAGGGGAATCTTCTGGAAGCATGCATTGAGTTTTACAGCCTTCTCAAACCACCACCAATGTCTCCCTTTGCGCTTGGGATGCAGCTCGTGAATGGCCTACAAGAACAGGGTGAACCGGCCTTTGCTGGCCCCTTCCTCTCCCCCCCCCCGCTTATTTCTTGAACTGGGCTGCTGGCCTCTGCTCGTCTTATTCATGCTATTCCCCAGCTCCTTTAGGACTTTTGGTCTGATGTCATCTCTAAAAGGCTTTCTCCAGCTACTCAGAACCTTAGTCTTCATTCCTCCAGAGCTGACTCATTTTTATTTTTAGACCTATATTTTATGTTCTACGTCTTTATTCTTCTATAATTGATTTCATTTACTTACTTTAAATGCTGACAGTCCTCCTTAGGTTGTAAACTTAATGAGGGCAAGGATCTGGCCAGGCTAGGCCAGTACCAGAGTGTACACGGAAAGAGACAAGCAGCTCCGCCTTTGGGGAGGCCGACTCAGATGGCCTTTCTTGTCCTAGGGCTGTGCTCCCCACAGCCAGACAGAACCAGCCGTCCTGGTCCAGAAATCTCTGACCCGTTCGGCAGTACCTCAAGGCTCCTCTGCAGCCCTGTTCCTGTTCTCTCCACTCTCGGGAGAGCCCATTAATATGTCCTGGGAGGAGAAATGGCCTCCTCCTCTCCACCCCTCCTTCCTTTCTTATCCCACCTCCCTGCAAGTGCACGCCTAGAGTTCCGGACGTGCCACACCTTTGCCCAAGATCACCTTCTGGGGGGTACAATTGTGGGTTTGTCCTGTTACCTCATCCCCCATATTGTTTCCCAAGGGAGCTAGGACACCTGCCTATGCCCACAGCAAGTCATCCCCAGAAATTGCAGTGCCACTGCCACTAGGATTCTGGGAGGAACCAGAGCTATGGACAGGGCCACTGAGTGTCTGTCTGAGTGACATCATAAGCATTGAACTTTCAATACAACTCAACTAGAGTGTCATCCTAAGATCCAGGACCTCTGGTTTGATGCCCCAGGATGAAATGGCTGAGACCTCTTCTACTGTGGATCAACCAGATGGAGCTGAGCTGTCTTGCTAACACCCCCTGACTGCATCTCAAGGACCATTTCCCTGAACTCAGATCAGGCATTGCTGTCAGAAAGCTTATACCTTTAGATAGGCATCCACTTTGGGAAACTGTAGTCCTAAAATACACAGCACTAAGAAATGGGAAAAGGCTTTTACGATTATATAGTGAAGAGGTGTACCTCATCTCTAGAAGAGCTCAGACTCTGTGCTTCTGATTCATCATAGCATGCGTGTGCAGCCCTGGGAGCAACACACACACACACACACACACACACACACACACACACACGCATATGCAGAACCCTACTGGATATACTGATAAGAGTGAGTTACTACCAATGCAGACCTTATTATTTTACCTGTTTATTATGTGAGTCAGAGGCTCACTATATGCAACAGGCTGGTCTTGAACTCATGGCACATCCAGATTGGTCTTATATTTATTGCCTTCCTGCCTTTGCCTCCTAAGTGCACCATTAAGCCCAGACGAAAGTCTTTCTCAGTTAAAGGAATTGTTCACACATTTTGAGATGAAGAAATGAAGGTTCAGAATGGTTGCACAGTCACACAGCTTGTGGATGGTAAGGCCTGAGTCTTTTGTCACATGGTTCTGTCAGTTCTGCCTATGACAGGTGACTGAGTACTCCAGGGGAAAGGACAACTTGAAATGTGCCATTCTCCATCACCCCGGTAGCCCCATCACATCCAGGTAGCCGTATCATAGCAGCCACCATACTCCAGATTAGGACCCATGAGGGCAGCAAGGACGAACAGCAGGAGGATGACAGTCCCAGACACCTGAACTACTCCCTGTACCTCCTCACACGGCACCAAATGCCCCCAGCAGGGGACTCCCACCATGTAAGACAGCTGATGACGTGACTTTGACCCATTCACAGTAATCAGCATTCGTCATCCTGTGTTTACCAAGTCCCAAAGAATTGTACTTACCAAAAAAATCTCATTTTCAAAGCTTCACAGACAGAGTGGACCCTGATGAATACCTTCAATATAACCTAACGTAGGCTTCTTTTCTGGTAGAATATAACAGCAAAGCCCTATCATTCATTACATATCCAGAAGGTGTCACGCACTGTCCATAGATACTTAAATAGCTATATCAGGAACATTATGTACATATTGTCCTAGTTTAGTTTCTATTGTTGTGATAACACCATGGCCAAAAGCACCTTGTGGAGGAAAGGGTTATCTGGCTCACACATTTGGATGACAGTCCATTGAGGGAAGCCAGGACAGGGTCTCAAGCAAGAGCAGAGGCAGGAACCGCAAAGAGCGCTGTCTATTGACTTGTTTCCTATGACTTGATGAGTTTGCTTTCCTGTATCACCCTGGTGGTCCTCCCATATCAGTCAGCATTCAAGAAAATGCTCCCAAGACCTGCCTACAGGCTAATCTGACAGCGGCATTTCCTCAATTGAGGTTTCCTCTTCCCAGATGACTCCAGCTTGTATCAAGCTGACAAAAGACAGCTAACCTGCTCATATATATAAACATGTTAATAGCTATTAATTTGGCAGTATTTCTAGTAGCTTTTTATGTGCATGTGCTTTTGTACACATATAGGAGGGGCACATGAATGTGTGTGTGCGTGCGTGTTCTTCTTCTGCTGAACCTCTTTGTCCCTTCCTACTTTCCATGTCTTTGTATGAATGTCAACCAGTGAACCTAGTGTTTGCATGGTTGGGGGCACTATTTACTAGGGTCTGGGCAACTTAACAGTGGCTACACTACTGTAGAAAGTGACAGCCATCCCTCCAACTAGTCACCATTGTCACTGAAGGAGGGGTGCTGTCTCATGAGCTCTTTCTCCTTTCCATGATGAAATGTTGACAGGTCCACTGTAAGTATGTATGTATGTTTGTATGTATTTTGAGACAGTCTCACTGCATAGTCATGACTAGCCTGGAACTCCCATTTTAATTGAACTTTTCATCTTTTCATTCAGATAAAAATTCAGATTGCTAAGTGTCATAGAGTTTGCAGGTAGCAATCTGTTTTTTTGAAGTCAAGTTCATGACCTCTGTACTGCATCATATTTTATTCATGTATTTGTATGTTAGTGTCCAATTTTGTGAAATCTTTACTGCTGCACCTAATTATATTTATTTGTGTGTGTGTGTGTGTGTGTGTGTATTGCATGGTATGTGTGTGTGCATAGTATGCATGTGTTTCTATGCATGGTATGTGTATGTATGGTGCGTGTGTGCTTGTGTGTGTGTGTGTGTGTGTGTGTGTGTGTGTGTGTGTGTGTACTCTTGTGCTCTCTTTGGAAGTCACAGCACAATTTTGTGGAGTCGTCCTCTTCCACCTTTAGGTGGGTTCTGGGCATTGAACTCAGGTCTCTAGCCCTGTGTGGCAAACACTCTTACCTGCTGCCAGTTCACCAGCTGTAATGGATTCTTAATGACCCCAGAGGTGAACTCAAAAGAGTAAAGCCAAGTAGACAGCAATGATTTAAATGTCAAAAAGCAAAATGAATTTAGCAAATTTTGTCAAGAGTCAGGCCTTTGACAGTTAGAATTACAGATGATTCATGAAAGTCTTTTTATACAATGCTGGAATCAAGTAAGTGTTAACGTCATGATAGAAATTCTATTAAGACTAAGGAAAGGCCAAAATGGACATTCAAAGGCAGTTTGCTGTGTTACCATCTACAAGCCAATGGGAACAGTTTACAATGCATCTATTGGACATTTTGTGAAATAGGCAGTCATTTCAACCCGCCTTGGAGACACCCAACAGTTCAGTCAGGCTCTCTCTCTCTCTCTCTCTCTCCCTCTCTCTCTCTCTCTCTTTCTCTTTGTCTCTCTCTCTCTCCCCCTTCTCCCTCTCTGTCTCTCTCTCTCTCCCCCTTCTCCCTCTCTCTCCCTGCCTCCCTCGCTTTCTCTCTCTTTCTCTTCCCCCTCTATCTGCTCTCTCTCTCTCTCTCTCTCTCTCTCTCTCTCTCTCTCTCTCTCTCTCTCTCTGAGTGTGAGCATACAATACAGTGGCCTGCAGAGATTTAGAGACTATGGAAACAGGCCACACTAGCCAAGCGGCTACTACTCAGTGTCAGTGGTAGAAGCAGACTCTGAACCCTAAGTGACTTCTCCTCCCTACCTTCCCATTCTGAAAAAAAAAAAAACAGAAGAAATGATGTAATTGTGGTTTTTGCAAAAAACATTTATTTTAGAGGCCATTTATCAAAACAATAGATAAATATGCTGGTTTTGTTGACACAAACCTGTAATCCCAGCTCTTTGGGAGGCTGGAGCAGGAGGGTTGCAAGTTCCCGTACACTGCCCGGGTTAGCTTAGTGAGGTCCTGTCTCAAAATAAAAAGTGGAAAGGGGGCCAGGGATATAGCTCAGCAGTAGAGTGGTTGCCTAGTATGTGCCAGGCCCTAGATTCAAGTGTCAGTTTGTTGTATGACAAAACCTTTTCTGGGAAGATACTACTACACACATTCACATCAGACAGGCCACGAAAGACCAAGGTACAGGTGTCACCAAAGTCCAACTTGGTGAATGATGAGTTTTATTGCAATTACTTACTATGGGTTAGGAGTTACTTGCCGGAGCAGAAAGGATTCAAAGACAGCTGTATCACCAAAGCCCACCTCAGCATGAGTGACAGCTCACGAAAGCTTTGTCCTGTTTCTATACAAAGTTCGTGAAATCACCACCTCTCCAGAACATGGTACTGGGGCATGAATAAGTCATCTCTTTTATTCCTTGTGATGAGCTCTGTGTCTTTCACCTGCGGCTTGGAATTCATATTTTACAGTATTTCCCATTGGTTTGCCACCATCTTGTTTCTTTCTCCCCTTTCTCGCCCTACATGAGTTACTTGAAACTAAAACATGCAGCAATGGAAACCAAGAGTTCCTGTGGGGAATGTGTCTGCAAACCCCGCAATGTAGTTCCTGCATGTCGCTGTAGGAGAAATGGTCTCAATCACAGTGGGGACTGCGAGAGGATTCTGGATGCAGAATGCGCAAGAGAGCCATGGGAAAAAGAGGAAAATTCTTAGGTCTCACTGTAACTGGGTCACAGAACAAAATGCCCGGCAGCTGTGGCTTCCTTGAATGCATTATGGAAAATTTAAAAGCACAATTCGTTTTCCTTTGCTTTTAGCTGTGCTTTTGAGGCAAATTTCTTTACCGTTCCCCTTTGCTTCAACTGCCTGGCTGGCTAACCCTGAGGTCACTGAAGATGGCTTCCCAAATGTCACTGCACACACACAGGGAAGAACCCACTTGTAAGATTAAAGAGTAGGCGGTTCTGAGTGACTCTGAGAAGCCTGGAGTCAGGGTCTGACATGGGAGCAGGGAGTTAGGAGTCTAACATCTTACTGTCCCTAGATACTGTCCTTCCCAGGAGATGCTTGGGGGCAGCCTGAGGTCCCTCTTGTTTGGAATGCCTATGTATCTCTCTAACTAGTTTAAAGACTAAGGATTCGAGTTAAGGTTAGCACTGAGGGATGACTAAAGCCGGGTCACAGACAGGCCACTTTCCCTTTTCCTCCACAATCCGATCACAATGGTCTTCCCTCTTCAGACTGAGCCCACCTCACTGCTGAGCCCCTCCCCACACCCTGATGCTAATATCCTCTTGCATCTTTTCTCAAGAGGCAGGAAAGGGGACTCGGGTTGGGATTTTTAAAAACCAGGCAAACTGTGCCAGAGCCATGGATCTCAGACCCCATGGCAGTGTCTGGAGGGACAAGAGTGGGCAGAAAGAAGGGTCAAGGAGAAAGGGATCCGGCCCATACGCACGCTCCACTGCCAGCCTCAGGAGGTGAAAAGAAAGGAAGGAATTCAACTGACTATGGTGCTATCCTCGGGTCCCCAGAGCCCTGCCTGGAGGAGAAATGGTGCTGAGCCTGCCTTCCACACGCAGAGAGCCGAGAAAGGTGAGGGAGATGGAGTCCAGGCCTGGAGACAGACTCACGTGAGAGAACCGATATCCTCGCTCTTGGGAGCTAAGCCTGCCCCTTCTCAGCCCCACCCCACCCCCACCCCCAGCGATAGTCTCTTCTCTTTCACTGACTGTCCCTTCTGTTTCTCTTCCACAATTCTTCGGCAACTTGGCATCTTGAAACACTCCATCGCTTGTCTAAAACCCCATCCCATCATCCAATAGCATCTGAAGCTCTTTGATACACAGACAATGAGATTGTTTTTGGCTCACTAATAAGACATTGTGTCAAACTGAAAAAAGAAATACTGTCTCAGAACTTCTCAGCCCCACAAATCACCACTCCCGAAGGCTGGGACAAGTGTTCATGATTAAGTGTTCATTGAATAAATTTTTAAAAATAACTTTAAAAGCTTTTTCTACTAGAATAAAAACTGTGTGTTGACAACATCCCTATAAATCTTTTTTTTTCCTTTCCTGTTTGATATTCATCAACTTTGGCTGAATGCTCAATGTGGATTCATTTGCAGAGTGGGGAGAGTGTTAATGCCTCCCTCCCCAAATGCCCCTGTGAATGACTGTTCTCTCTTGGGGACAATGCATTAGCCACGGATCGTCGACACCCTCAGAATTCATTGTTTGTCTCTACACATGACTCTGTAAATGGGAGAATGATATAGTGCTTTGATATTCAATGGACCTGATTGAATCTCAGCCCAGCAATTCCACACTTCACATGTACACAGAGTCATGGATATGGATGAAACCCGCAGAATTGTTCTTAGTGGAAAAGCATGGGCAACAGCCTTAATGTCTGTCCCTATGGAAATATATGATATGACAAAATACTATACAACGGTTAAAAGTAATGACTTCAATACCAGCAGCAACACACACTCACAACAGGGTAACTGGACACATTTCTGTTTTCAAGCCAGTGTTAACAGTCTACCCCCTAGAAATATACATCACTGATGGGTGTTGTTCCCAGTCTACCCCCTAGAAATTCACATCACTGATGGACGTAAACAGCTCAGCCTTTGCCTTAGAGGCAATCAGCCAGGGTGTCTTTAATAACAACACACAGCAGTTATTGAGTGCTTCTATGACAGGAGCCACCCTAAATGCTTTAGCTCAGCAAATCCTTCCAGCAACGCAGCAGAGAAAGGAAGACTCAGGGTATTAAGACAGGAACTTTTAACAGAGCTATTAAGATATCAAGATAGGAATTTACCCGAGGTCACACAGCAAGAATCATGAGTGATGCTGTGGCTGGGATTCAAATTCATCCTAAAGGTGATTGATCTTAACCAACACAGATGGGCATCAAATACAGGGATCTGGGAAACAGTGGGATGCAGGCTTTTATATAAGATGGTGTAGATGTGCACCTTAAATGCATGTGCAGATTATGATAATCCCAGGTACTGAGTATTAATCTAGAATTGCCTTGTGTTGGAGTATCTATAAGTGGACTGGAGAAAGTTATTTCTAACTCCTGAGAGCGTCTCCCTAAGGAAAGAGGGGAGGAGGTAATAGAAGAGATTTAGCTGTTCTCTCTAGTGTCCTATTACTTGAAAAGAAAAGCCAGTGGAAATCTGCCTGTAGTCCTATTCTGGAGGTTTAGGCAGGAGGATCATTGAGCCCAGAAGTTAGAGGCTAGCCTGTACAACATTACAGGACCCCAAGTTAATTAATTAATTAGTTAACATATTCATTTTAATTTATTAAATATATAAATCTAGAAGACAATCCAACTTTGAGATGGCCAGTCAACCCACAATGAATACCTGGCCCTTGGAATAGCATTTCAACATCTAAACCCTCTTCCTGTGCTTGGCAAATTTACCCCTGTGGAAGTCTTGATGGAAGGCAGGACTCCAGTTCCTTCCATAGAAGCAACAACGTCAAACATGTGTTCCCTAAGATATCTGGCCTTTGGGCCATAGGCAGGTGACAGAATGGGAGCATCTTGGACCCCTACTCTAGACAAGAGTTAGGCAGAAGCAGGACTACTCCAGTTGACTCTGCTGGTGGCAGCCATGCCACCCGGTATGTGAGTGACTGCAACGGCCACACAATGCTGGCATCCCAGGGCCTCCTGCTCCCCAGATGATCTTAGATCCTCCTCATCTTTCAGCCTTGTTTCTCCTAAATCTTGACAATTCTGAGAATCAACCAACCAGTCAATGTGGCTTTCATCGTTTGCAATTAAGAATTCTGAAGGTATACTCTGGTTGCCTTGTTCAGCATGCCTTGGTTCTAGAAACTTCACTGGGGCAACCAGAGAATGAAGAATGGACAGACACATGTACAGAAAAGTTGAAGGAAGATGGCCTATGCTTGCTCTGCTGGAACACCACCATGTAACAACCCAGAACCTCAGAGTGTTTCTCATGTGCAACACAGGAAGGAGTTAACTAATTTCAGAGGGAGGTCTCTGTAGGCAAGTGGCAGTGGCAGTCATCTAGTAGAAGGAAGCAGCAGTTGCTAGTTTTTGCACACACTAGTCAGTCTTTCCTTGGACCAGAGGAAGGATTTGCCATTCCTCTGAGCCTCACCCAGAGGAAGGCTTTAGCTAATTCCAATGGGTCCAAGGCATTAGGGCCCTTGACATGGCTGTGTCCATGTCAACAACACACACCCACTTAGGACTTCATCTACTCCTTATACATTCATTCACTCAGGACCCCCCACGCCACATAGTGGTGACCATAGTTAACAATGATATATTATTATTTAGTTGAAAAATGTTAAGAGAGTGTGTTTAAGGTATCACAGCACCCAGCTGCAGGCAAGAATTTTAAAGCACTATTATAGGGTATAATCTTTTTTAAATTTTTATTGAGCAATACATTTTTCTCCACTCCCCTTCCCTCCTCCCCTCTCCCCTTCCACTTTCCCCCTGGATCCCATGCTCCCAATTTACTCAGGAGATCTTGCCTTTTTTCCCTTCTTAGGCGGATCCACTTTATGTTAATATCCACTTATGAATGCATATATTTGTCTTTCTGGGTCTGGGTTACCTTACTCAGGATGGCATTCTCTAGTTCTGTCCATTTGCCTGCAAATTTCAAGATGTTATTGTTAAAGCAGTATTACAAACATGATGAAAAGGAGAATAGGTAAAACTATTATGAAAAATAACATGTTCTCACTAGTTATAAAAATGTATATCTGAAATGAAAAATTGACTGAGCTTCATTAAAAATGACACTATCAAAAAACCCAGTGAACTTAAAAGATAGGATGGCTTGAACTATTTAAACTACCCAAGCAAAGCAAAGAAGACTTGCACACCTAAAGAGTCAGGCAGACGTGAGTGGCCTCAGAGCCTGGAGGAGCCATGCAGAGTAGACAAGCACACAACAGCTGGGGTCTCAGGGAGAAGCTAGGGTGGACAAAGCATGTGAAGAGTCCAGTGAGATGACTCAGTGGATAAAGGTGTTTTCTGTGCAAGCTGGAAGATCTGAGTTTGGTCCCCAGAACCCACATAAAAGTAGAGAGAAACAACTCCATAAATTTTGTTCCTGACATCCACCCATGTACAATGTGTTAGATCAGTATTGATCAAGGCCAAAGAAAAATAAAAGACAAAACCAACATCAATATGGGTAGAGATCTGTAATTAGAGCAACATGGGGCAGCAGTCTCTCCGTGGGAGGGGAGACTATACCTATGTGCAGGAGGCTTTGGGATTTACGGCAGAGAAGGGGACTCCGGAGGAGGTAAGTTTTACCAATGGGTGTGCACCTTATAGTTCAGCCTAGTGAGTTCAGCAGATGTTGTTGTCAAGCAGGTGTTCTAACAATATGCTGAGTCAGGAGTTTCTCTACTGAGGTTCCTTGTTTTAGGTCATTAATCCTTCATCATAACATTCATGTGCCTCCCTCTTCACTCATTCACACACACTATATTAAAATGATTTTTAAAATATTTAGAGGGGGGAATGTATCTCTGTAGTCTAGCCCTTGCCTAGAACCTGTGAGATCCCAAGCTTAAGCCCCAATACCACAGAAAAGTAAACAAATAATAGCCAAAAAGCTTTGAGTTATATTAATCAATATCAGCCCATGCTTTAAGAAGTTCAACACATTCCATGCATTACAAGAATAAAACTACAATAATAAAAAGAAAACTATAAATAGCCTATGAAATTGTATATACCCAAGGCAGGGAAAGTGCTACCATATTGTAGGAGACAACCCAAGGGAAATGGCAGTGGTCTGCCTTTGGAGAAATGATCTCCTATGTGCATGAAAACACCCCTCAAGATTTCAGGGGAACACATCTGGTACCAGGTCTGTAGATAGGCAGTTTCCCCAGCACAAACAAAATAGTTTGGTACTATTTTATCCCACGTACACAGATATTTATGTCCATCTCTCGGATGATAAGGTGAAATAAAGACATTTTCAGAGAAAAGGGAGACTGAGGACTTGTTGCTGGCTGATTTACACCATCAAGAAGTGTTAAAGAGAGTTCTTCTGGGGCTAGAGATAGCCCAGCAGGTAAGGGTACTTGCCAGCATGCCAGACAACCTGAGTTCAATCCCTGGGACCACATTGCAGGAGAAAACTGATTCCCAAAAGCTGTCCTTGGACTTCCATCCTGCTCTGTGACCCACACTTGTGTGCATGCATACACAAATAAATGTTTAAAGAATTAGAGCAAGTTCTTGAGCTAGAGAGGTGGCTTAGGGGTTAAAAGTACTGGGTGTTCTTGTAGAGGACCTGTGTTCAGTTACTAGCACCCATATCAGGTAGCTCACCACCACCTGTAACTCAGATCGAGGGGATCCAACGCCTGTTTCCTGGTCACCAAGGGCTTGGCATACATACATATGCATAAAACAAGATAAATAAATCACACAAGTTCTTTAACCAGATAAGCAATGGAGCCAGAATACACACACACACACACACACACACACACACACACACACACACACACGTGCGCGTGCGCGCGTGCGTTCTTCCAGACAAAGGAAAGCTATTCCAGAGCACAGGTCTGCACAAAGGACTGAGGAGCACCCCACTTCTACAGTACCCCACACCCCACCTGATGCTGCTCCAGAAAAAAGAAATCTTCAAACACTTTGACTCTGCTCCATTACCTTGATTTCACCCTCTGTGTTGACGATGTGGAATCCCCAAACCCAGTTGAAAAGGAGTGGACATAGGCAAGTAATCCTGAGGGGGCTAGAGAGGCCCGGAGTATGTGAACTCCAAGCTTCCTCACCAGCTCTGACCTGGCGGGAGCATCACAGATCCTAAGCTGATGCTAACCACCTTTTTCCATCCATATAGCATCACCACTGAGGAGGTCATTTTAGATTTCTTTTCTACTGCAGTTTGATATGTTAAAATCAAAGGATACATGCTTTGGCATTTTCAATACCAAGGGATCTGTTTTTCAGAGATTTGGTCCTCAGAGACAAAAATTAATAACAATAATAAAATAAAGAAGAAACCACTGTGACTTGGGCTATAGTAAGTCCTTCAGGGACTCACAATTGTTGATGCCAGACACACATCAGAGCTCCAGGGATGGAAACCACACAGACGTTCTGAATCACTCATCCTGTTGCTTAGATCCAGGCACTAAGCTGAGTCTGTGTTGAGTTCCTGTGCTTAGTGAGGTGTAGCCAGAAGCTGCATCCCTGGGAGATGGAGTTCTCAAACGGTCCTTGAATCTCAAAATGTGTCATTCATTTACCCCTGACCCACACTGCATATGGCCTCAGTGACTTTGAGCAAGCAACCTAACCATCTAAAAACCTTGCATTCATCTGCTAGTGATGGGTATATTGACCATAGATGACACATGGGATTTAGATGTGGTTTTCACAGACTTAAAGTGATTATACATAATACATATCTGAAATCCATAACAATGCAGGATATATATTCACTTGGTCTTTACATCACAGGTAAGGAAACCGCAAAAGAGAGTTCAAGAGAAGTCCAAAATGACAAAACTAGCAAGAGACAGAAGTCAAAGTTCACACTCCAGCTATTAACGTACACACCATATAGCCTTCAGCAAAGGAGAGAAAAGATTTATTTGAGGATCCTGGTTTCCCAGGTTTCAGGTCATGTTATCTTGGCTTTATTGTGTCTGGTGAGGATGGAGCAAAGCTGTTACTCACCTCATAGTGAACAGTGGTGGCGAGCAACTCCTACAGTTATACCCCCCAAGAACCTATGCTTCCATCACCCTCCAATCGCCCATCAAATCCTAAATCTACCCAGGGATTAACCCATTGATTTGTTCAGGGCCATTATGATGTAGTAACTTTCCAAAGGGCCTCTGAATCTTGCTGCCTTGAGGATCAAGCCCTCAGCCCACGAGCCTTTACAGAATTGTTCACACTGATATCATAATAACGCAAGTAGTCAAAAACTGTAGCAACAACAATAAAATCTTTCTTTGTGTTCCTATCACCATATCTGTCACCACAGCCTCCCATTGGCTATGCCAGATGTCCACTGGGAAAAGTGTGTTTCCCAAAGTGGGGTTAGAGATAGGTGGCTCCCCTGGGGCCACTCTTGGAGTTCAGTCTGTGTACCAGGTCTGTTCTAGGTGCTGACGTATCATCCTAACTCAAATTTCTCATCCCTAAAGAATGTACTCATTTGTTCATTTTACAAGTATTCGTTGAGTGTGTTATGTATCAATGTATGGAAATCCAGTGAAAAACAGTGCGCTAGGAAGCCACAATTCAGTCCTTGCTACCTGTTATTTTAGAAGCCAATGAGCACTAAACTAAATCTAAAATTGTTTTATTCAGAGAGCCACCAATCTGAGAATACAGTGGGTTAGCATCTTTAAAATCTATCTCACAGCCAGGCATTGGTGTTGCACGCCTTTAATTCTAGCACTCAGGAGGCATAGGCAGGCGGATCTCTGTGAGTTCAAGGGCAGCCTGGTCTACAGAGTTAGTTCCAGGTCAGGGTCCAAAGCTACAGAGAGAAACCTTGTCTCGAAAAACCAAAATAAACAGATAAATAATAAATAACCCCCCCCAAAAAAACCCAACTCTGTCTCAAATCTTGTCTTCAGGAAGCAGATTGTACAGGGAGGAGAAACGAAGGCTGTTGATCATTCTGAAGTTGATCATTCTGGTCAGATGGCCTGTCTTGTCTCTGAGATTTAAGTGCTGGTATTAAGGCAGGCAAGCACAGGGACCGCTCAGGAATCTGGAGACCCATTGCACTTGAGACACACATGCATTCCTTTCCTAGTAAAGTTTCTAGCAACCCAGAACTCCTGCCGGCAATGAACTACACACTTGTGCCTCTCCAAACAAAGCAGCCAATCATTTGACCTACAGCTCTTTATCGACCAACCCTTAGTAACTCCTCTTTTGTGACAAAACACATCCTGAAGCGTATCCTAGAACCATGGTAGTGCACCAGTCCAGTCCTGACTAGTTTTAGATGCATGGGCAGCAAGGCAAACTGTCCTCTGGGTAAATTAGGGAAAATCACAATTTGTCATCTTCTGCATCATGGGAAACGACAAGCAAGATAAACAGAAGCTTACGAAACCCATGCCTGTCAAAACCATACATATGCCACCCCTACTAACCAGCTCCTCCTCCACCCATAAAAGGAAAGCCGCCCTCTACCGCCTCCCAGAGTAATCAGACTCTCCTGAGCTGCACCTTGCCCAGAGCCTGTTGCCTGTTATATCCAGCCTGGACTTTCCCTTTGCTTCTGAATAAAATCCCTCACTGTGTTGCTACTCGTATGCACTTCTTTATTTCTTTTCAGCAAGGTGCTAGGAATCTGGAAACACCATGGATAACAGACCTTCTTTCCTTATAGCCCACAGTCTGTATAGAGGGGTTTTCACAGACACCGGTGTTACTGAGTTTTGTATCCTTCCTGACTCCATCTGAAGTTACATCTAGATCAAAGGTTAACTTAGAACAGACAGACCGTCAGCACTGTGTACAGGCTACCTCTACAAATGGAGAGCAACTGTGCTCTTACAACATGGACTATCAATTGTCCCTCTCCATCCCCTGTTAAATAAGAGATCTTGCCTTGGCAGGGCATGTAAGCCTATAGAGGAAGTACACACTGAACTGAGGATTATCAAAAGCTTGAAGAGAGGGGTAGGATATTAGAGGAAATTCAACAGAAGAGCTAACATTTGAGGCAAATTCTGAAGAAAAAGTATGAGTTTGTTAGTCAGTGAGGAGGATGAAATTCTGAATAGGGGAGGGGCACATCCAAGGACTTAAAGAAAGGAAAGGGATGGGAGGTTTCTGCGATTGTGGGGCCGTGAGAAAGGGTAGGACATCACATTAGACACCAGACAGGCTTTGATGGAAGGCTGACTAAGCTAAGACGTGTGTTTCTTCATACTCTGCACAGCAATACAATGACGAAAAGGAGCACAAAAGACACAAATCAACAAAACACGGAGTGTAAGGAGGGAGGTTGTTTATGAGGTGCAAGATAAGTCATCTGGCAGAGAGCACTGACAACGGTGTGAGCAAACGGAACAGGAAGAACTCCGTATTAGCTTCTTTTCTATCGCTGTGAAAAACACCAAAGCATTTTCCAGAAGGAAGAGTCTATTTGTGGCTTCTAGTTCCAGAGGGATAGAAGTCCATGACCACCATGGTGGCAGCAGGCAGGCAGACATGGCACTGGAGCAGCCGCTGAGAGCTCACATCTTGATCCACAAACAGGAAGCAAAGAAGCACGTTAGGAATGACACAGTCTTTTGACATCTCAGAGACCCGCCCCACCCCCAGTGACACACTTCCTCCAATAAGGCCACACCTACGGATCCTTCCGAAACAGTTCCACCAACTGGGACCCAAGCATTCAAACATGTGAGTCTAGGGGAGCCATCTGACTCAAACCACCGCAGGAGCCGGTGTCCACAGAGAGTGCTTTCGACAGGCCTCTAAGCTGGGGGAGGTGATCCCAAAAGAGTGTACTCAAGGTGTGGCAAACAGAGACGGAAGAAAGCAAGCTGAAGAGTATTACAGTGACAATTGCTGCTGCTGTGGCCAGCGTGTCACTAGGAAATGCCGAACTCTCCTGCAAACTGTTTCACGTGGAGACCGGAGACTTCCATCCTCACTGCCTAAGTTTTCCCTCAGAGACATGCAACTCCTTGGACGCCCAAGCTACTTGGGTGCCGAACTAGGTTTCCTCAACCCAGGAGAAAGCCTCCAAGCAAAGAATCAAAGTGCTGGGGACCTGGGGGAGGAAGCGCCTCTTAGGTGGGCTGCAGAGCTGCGGTGCCTGGCACGACAGCTTCCACTACAGCAGACTCTAAACTCGGTGACTAGGAAGAGTGAAGAACAAGAGGGGACACAGGCTGCGAGTCCACAGACACTCAGGGACCAGGCCAATGCCGTCCTGCAGCCCTGGGTGCGGCAGGTGCAAAACCTGACGGCCCCGCCTCTTGCTCTTTCCCGTCCCAAGTTGAAAGGCTGCAAGTAAAATTATAGATAACATATTCAAATGTGTCGCTTCCAAGAGCCAAAGAGGCAACCACGTGTCACCTTTTGTACCCTTCCGAAGCCATCGGGACTAAAGCCAGGAAACTTCACTGAGGGAACTGGTGAGATGTTTCGGTGGTAAAGGTTCAGAATTGCAAAGCCTGATAACCCAAGTTCCATCCCTGGGACACACTTGGTAGAAGGAGACAATTGATTCCTAAAAAATTTCCCCTGACTTCTATAGTCTGGCTGTGATAGGATGGCACACGCCTCCATGCCTGTATGCATGTGCACACACATGTACACAAGTGCAGACACACACACACACACACACACACACACACACACAAATAAAATGTAGTAAGAATATTGGGGAAAAAAGAAACTTCACTGAGGAGACAGACTCCTAAACTGTCACAGGATTTGTCACCTGCCCTTCGGCTCAGAGACAACTGTTAAGACACTGATCAAGAACTTGGCCTGGAAGGATGGCTGAGAAACTGAGAACACTTACGTTCTTGCAGAAGACCTGGGTTCTGTGCCCTCCTCTGGCCTCCAGAGACACTTAAGTGGTACATATACATGCAGGTAAAACATTTATATTCATAAAAATAAGATATGGGTCAAGAGCTTGCCACTTTCTGCTCATCAGGTCTAATAGGCACATGGAGGCAGTGGTCTACTGTAATGGTGAATGGAATGTGTGAATGCCCAAGACTTTTCTAAACGTCTAAAGGTCAAGACGGGACAGATGATGTGGTTCTGAAGCAAGACTGAAGATACACTGTTAGTGCTAACTAGTAAAAGGACGTTGCTTTTAGTAGTGCTTGCAAATTTGGGAAAGTTGCCGGGGGTGGGGGTGGGAGAGGGGAGGGGGTGGGTGGCTCTCATGTCCATAGGCAAACCAGTGCCGGCAAAATATTCATTTGTTCTAACACGTGTCATCCACCTGCAAAAGGTTGGAGTTCAGTTTGCAACTGCTCGTGGTCATTTCCCAAGGTTCTTCCACCTTCTGAGAAGGTCAATTGGATGAGGATACGGTAAGTATCAACACCCTGCCTCTTCGGCTGTGATCCTGTAGCCATTCCACAGTGCCAGCTTCCACCCACGAAGCTCTTGTAGACCCAGAGATCCACGATGCTGAACTTCCATCCGAGCCTGTCAGGTATGTGTATGAATGCTTTGCCCAAATGTATGTATGTGCACCATTCCAGCACCTGGTGCCCACAAAAGTCAGCAGGGGATATCAGATCCTCTGGGTCCCCATTTCCTTAACTTAAAATCTCATTTCTCCTAAATCAATGTCTTAATCCTCATGAAAAGTATTATGAGGAGGATTGTGAATTTGGCCAAATTTTGTGTTTCTTCCTTGGTAGGACTGACACTGAGGCTATGAGAAGAGGCTATTTTTGAAGCTCTCTGGGTTAAAAGCTCCTTTATTCTTAGAGCCAAGAGCTGAGAGCTTAGACATCTAAGCTTATGATTTTCTTTCTGTGAGTGCTTCAAGGTAATCCAGAAGAATCCACCCAGAATAATGTTCTTTGTGACCATCATTACCAACAAAATGGTCAAGTGTAGTAGCTACCTATTCCCCATGGGCACTTGCTTTCATAGTGCTTAACAACCAACCATGTGACATCACATACAAATTAAATTTGACACCAAACGGTTTCAGCACTAAACACTAAACGGTTTCAGCACTACACACACACACACACACACACACACACACACACACAGAGGCACACACACACATTTTCCTATTTCATAATGAAAACATTTTTTCAGTTTTATTTATTTATGTATTTTTTTACATATAAGTACTGTGTCTGCATGTACTGTGTCTGAAGAGGGTATCAGATCCCATTATAGATGGTTGTGAGACACCATATGGGTGCTTGGAATTGAACTCAGGCCCTTTGGAAGAACAGCCATTGCTCCTAACTGCTGAGTTATCTCTCCAGCCCCATAATTTAAATTTTTTCAAGTGTAGCTTAAATAATATTAATCTATGGTAATATAACTGTATTGAGGGAGAAAAGAGAGGTGATGATGTTGATTGAGTCAATGCACTAACAGCTACATTTTATTTTACGTAAAATAACAATAATTAAATAAATAATTCCTAAAGTTGAACAGCAGTGGAATAGTAATATAAGCATTCATATACAGATGTGGCAATCATCAGAGAATAAAACAGAGAAGTGGATAAATGTGCCTTCCTCTCTGGATGGGGGAGGATGAGATGGGCAGGTTAGGGGATGGTCATGATCCTCTTTATTTTCTTAGTGCTCCCCTTCTCCTGCCATCTCTACATACATGTGGAAGACTTTCAGGTCTCGGGGTCCTAGTCCTCTTTCTCGTTTTCAGATTTATTTTATTTTACGTGCATGAGTGCTTTGTTTGCTTGAATGTGTGTGTTCCACGTCATGTTGCCCATGAAAGTCAGAAGGGGTTGTCAGATCCCCTGGAACTGAAGTTATGGGTAGTTATGAGCCACAATGTGGGTGCTGGGAGCCAAACCTCAGTCTTCTATAACAGCAGCAAATGCTCTGAAGGCTGAGCCATCTCTCCATCCAAAGAACTGCTTCTTTGACATTTTCTAAGACGTCTTTCCCCTTGCAGATCAGTGGTAACCAACCTAGCATGTACAGACAGGCATCGGAATCACCTGAAAACTCATTATTTCACAAATTCATTCACCAAATACCCAACATGAGCATCATTCTCAGGCATTAAACTGACTTCTTAGATGACAGTCCTCCATGTAGCCATATTTGAAATCTATATTGTTTGCATGTTCCCAAGTATGGCCAGGGCCCAATTATCATGCCTCAGAATTGCTGCCTTGCACAACCCTCTAGTAAGTTAATATCTTTCGTAGGATCCAGTGTACAGAAGACAGTGGTCAGCCCAAACAATGGTGATTATTATGGCCAGCGCTCAGGCTTTTAAAATCAGTGAAGTCTAATGCAGCTTGCTTTCAGAGGGCATCCTGACACACGGTTAAGCATAGCCATATCAAACATTCCTAAATCTTTGTACTTTTTCATATTAACTATGACTGCAAAACCAGACTTTCAGTTCTATAAACATCAGCTCTTTATTTTCCTGTATTCATTACTCTTATTTTTCATGCTGTTTGGAGCCTTCATTTGTCAAGAATTTTGATCTCCATTTCAACCTTTTATTGAGAGGCAATCGGGTCAGGAAAAACAAGGCACAGAATTCTACACACTTGGATAAAATCTGACTCCTTCTTTTTAGATAAATGGCTCAGAGGGCTACATGGGACACTTTGTCATCTAAGAAGCTGGCTCAGTTCATGACAAGAAATGCTCATGCTAAGTATTTGGTGAATGAATTAATGAAATATTGAGTAATGGCAGATAATCAGGGAGACTGGCTAAGAGCTCTGATGTGAAGTTATCACAAAGGCAGAGTTGAAACAGGTTCAGGGACTAAGAAGGGGATTTAAGGAGCTTTTTTGAATGGTAGGATTAGTAAGATTTATTGGTCAATTAAACATCAGATACAGGCAGGGAAGGATTACAGAGACACCCACATTTCTGGATGGAGCACCTAGGAGAATGCAGGCAGATTGAATTCCCATCACCACAGACTCAACAAGCAAAGGTCATTCCTGGATGTTATTAAGCTAAACTAAATGAGCAAGACACAGAAAGATGAGTACTATATGATTCCACTTTCCGAGGTGTCCGAAATAGAAACCCACAAAGAGTGATGGGTTCCTAGGGGCTTAAGGAATTCCTGCTTCACAGATATACTTTCACTCAGTTTCCCTGTGGTGATATCTAGAGATGGACAGCCATGGCTGAGATGTTCGAACAACATGAAGGTGCT
This sequence comes from Mesocricetus auratus, assembly GCF_017639785.1. Taxonomy (NCBI): domain Eukaryota; kingdom Metazoa; phylum Chordata; class Mammalia; order Rodentia; family Cricetidae; genus Mesocricetus; species Mesocricetus auratus. The sequence continues at coordinate 18,981,519 of NW_024429201.1, read as the reverse complement.
TCAAGCCACAGGATTTAGGATTATTACATACATTTCTCCAGAGTAAAGGATCTCAAAAATAATGATCTCAGATTACCAACTATGTGAGTGATGAATCTTCCACTTTTAAAGCATCTACTCAGTCAGCTGGAAATGATGAACAGGCAGGAATCCATAGAGACCTAAACCCCTGTTTAACCCACAGAGAGGCTGCAACATGGGCACCAGAGCAGAAAGATGACTCAGAGCAATCCCAGGGAAGTGGTGTGTCTGCTGCTGTTAGGTCCCGTTACGTAAAACACTTGCTTTTGCTCTGCTCTTATTTCTGTCCATCACTTGTGGAAAAATCTCATCAGAAACTTCTCACTTTTAGCAGAGAGCCAGAAAAGGGCCAGGGAGTCAAAAGAAGGCAGACCTTTCCTGGGGCTGTGAGTGGCACCTAATTCGTGCATGATCTGAAATTTACAATTTTAAATTCATGGAGGGGTCTTGCAGTCAGTGTTGGTGTTGATTATTGCATATTATCCACTTAATGGTCCCAACCTGAGAAAATGTCCAATTTATTCCAGGAGGTGCTTTCTCTCTGTCTCTGTCTTTGTCTCTGTCTGTCTGTCTGTCTGTCTGTCTGTCTGTCTGTCTCTCTCTCTGTCTCTGTCTCTGTCTCTGTCTCTGTCTCTCTCTCTCTCTCTCTCTCTCTCTCTCTCTCTCTCTCTCTCTGTGGGGATGCCATGTGTGTGGATATTACTTGAGGCCAGACAGCGTGGGATCTCCTGGAGCTGGAGTTCTAGCAATTTTGATCCATGCTGGGAAATGAATTCAGGTCCTCTGGAAGAACATGCACTCTTAGCTGCTGCACCATCTTTCCAGCCCCATGGAACTCACTGGGAGTTCCTCAGTGAGTCTCGCATACAGCTCGGGATATGAGTTAGCTGTGTGTATATATGATGGTGTAGGGCAGGGGAGCTGTCACCAAGCCCATGTGAAGGCCAGAGGACAACTTCACAAAGTTGGTTCTCCCCTTGCATCTTTCCATGGGTCCAGGTATCAAATTTGTGTAGTTAGGTTTATGCAGCAAACTCTCCACTCGCTGAGCCAAATGTCTGACTTTAATTAGCATTTGCTGAGATGTTGAAATAAATTTAATCTACCCCAAAACTTGAGGAGAGAAATGCACAATTATGTGACAAGAATTATATGTAAATGATTTATCATGGCAAAAGTCTCGTGGAGTCCTAAAATGAAGCACTACAAAGGGAATTAGAGTCATCTGCACCTTCTGCTCAGCTGAAGCAGTGTGATCAGGAAGCCTGTCAGGAATGAACATGCAGACCTAGGATTGAGAAACTGGCGTGTTACCTAGCAACCTGCATGTTAAGAAGCCTCTGGCTGGAGTTGGCCGCACAGGTCTGCTATCCCAGTTCTCAGGACACTGAGGTAAGTTCTAGACCAGCACAGAAGATCTGAGTCAGTGTAAGCTATGTAGTGAGTCACTATCAAAATAAATAAATAGATAGATAGATAGATAAATAACAATGACAGAAAAGAAAAAGAAACAAAGTAAAACAATCCAAGATGATATTTGAAAGGGAGCCCCCCATCCCCGTCCCGAATCAGGACACACCCAGACACCTAATTCTCAGTACAAAGATTTATTAATTACCCCAGAAGAGCAAACGGGGTGGGGCGGGGCTGCAGAGGCAGCAGCAGCAGCAAGCACAAGCAAGGAAACAAGGGATTAGGCAAGAGAGGCGTTTCTACAGGGGTGGGACTCTTAGGGGAGTCTGCGCTAGCGTGAGCTGGTAAACCCTGATCGGACATAGTAGCTAAATAATGAATTTTGCTTGTTGGACCTTGGCGTTTTAGGAGTGTAACAGTTTTTAGCAAGGGAGAGGAAGGGGGTGAAAGGACTAAGCCCGTCTGCAATGTTTGCCACGCTCTGGCCTGTGTTTGCCATACTGGCCTGTTAGAGCCTTCAATACTGATGTAAACTGAAGTTTGAGATCCATTATTCTAAAGCAGTTAAGAATTTTTAAAATATCTCATCACACCACAAAGGTTCTTATTCAAGCATAGCTTTAAACCCTCATAGCTGATTTTAATGAGAAACCAAGATGGGAGACCTTTAAAGTCATACCTTTCCATTAAAGATATAAGAAGGTCAGTATCACCCGAGTGTGATATGTGCCCAAAGTAAAGGAAGAGACAGCCACACATCCACATGTAACCCATGTGAGCATGCTCTCCCTCACCCCCCCACAATACTACTACTAACAATAATAATAAATTCAAAAGAGAAAGAGGGCTGCCCATGGTTAGATCCCTACCCTGGCAAAGAACCCAGATCTCTTGACTCCATATTGAGTTCTTTCTAGCAAGCACTTCTAATTGTCTATTCATAGATGTTAAGTCTGTTCTAGCATAGATTTGACATAATTCTTGTGGAAGACTTCATTTTCAGTGCCCAGTTCCAGGAACTGTTGTTTATGGTGAAAAGAGGAATGAAAAACAAGCTGTGTTCAAAATCAAGACAGGAAAAAAAGCTAAAATACCAGAAGCTCCAAAATAAAAGCAGAAGTTTTCCAAATAGTTCCCAATAGCCACACAATGAAAGCAACACATCATTTCCAAAGGAATTGTGGGTAACCTTTTTACACCTCCTATAAGACCTTCACCGTGGCCTTAAAGTTTGTCAAAGACCACTGGAGCCTACCTAAGAATTCACTTGTTCTACCTGTGCCTCTTAGCTGTCTTTAAATTATCCCCATTGGAAGACATTCAGAATTTTTAAAACCTCATTTCCAATTAAAGGTGACTAAATCCTTGTCCAGTGCTGTACTTCAGTGACAGATACTATAGCAAACTGAGTTTCTTTGGTGACAGTCTGAGTACTCTGGTTGCCCTCACTGGTGATGGCTGACCCTCCTTTTTGGAATGTTGTGTTGAAGAACAATACCCACAGTCTACTGCTGTCTGCATCATTTAAAAACAAACAAAACCAAACTTAGTTCCAGTGGTTTCTTCCTGAAAGGGTTTTTGTTTTTTTAATGCAGATGCCAGAGAGCTGGGCATGGTGGTGTGTGGTGTCTAGAGCCTACAATCCCAGCACTTAGGAATGGAAGGCAGGTCCATCAAGAGGCTTGGGGTAGGGAGCAGGTATGAAGACAGAAAACTTTACATCAAGTTTAAAAACAGAGATTCACTGTAACCTTTGACGGACAAGACATTCTACCATTCGGGGTTTATTGTTACAAGAACTGAGACCCGATGCTGGTGAACTACGTGAGTAGCACCGGGAAAAAGGAAGGTGCCTCAGGCTTGCATAGTCTTGGTAGCCGGGGCAGGTCTAGGGAGCCCTAGAACAAACCTTGGGACCACAGGAACCATTCCAGACCAGTCTCCCATTTTTGCCTTTAGTGCCAGCCAAGCTGCCGGAGACACCCACCTGACAAAGACTCAACACCTGAGGCCAGGACACAGTCACCAAGACTGCACGGAACAAGAGAAAGGTACTGCCCAAGGAACGAGGGCGCGCTCATCAAAAGATGGAGATACTGGGCAAATGAGACATCTTCAGAAGTCACTAGCTACATGCTGTGAAAGAGCGGGCACCATGCCACACTTGCACTTAACCCCAAAGCCTGGCCCACAGTCTGCCTCCGTAAAAGTTTGCTCATCAGAACAAAATAAATTCCAGTGGTTTTCACCATGAGTCCCACCAAACCCTCCGGTAAATCTGTATGTGAAATCCCAAAGTTCTTCGCCTACACTATTTGACCCAAGCTCCCCGACTCAGGCCCACTCAACCCAGTGCCACAGACTAGTGGAGAAAATGGGGGATCTGAGGGGCGGAGACTTGAGTGTCTAGAAGGAAGAAGGGAAGGAACTTCCTGGCTAGCTCGTTCTGGTCCTCAGCCGCCTTCTTCCGGTGCCCACAACTGTCAGCAGCAGCGCAGGACCAGCGTAGGCCTCTCAGTTGTGTTCTTCCCTGATCACGACTGCCCTGCCCTCATGCTGAGTTCTTAACTTGCTGGTACAACATGGTCGGTCATTCAGACACAACTGTTAGGCAACGAAACAAACATGACCTCATACCAAACAATCTGGTTGGCATCATACTGGTATAATAAAAATATGCTCACAGAGCAAAGCTGAGCAATGTGTCCTGTAATCCTGAGCACCTTGACTCAACTATCCACTTCTAAGGGTTTATTATAGGGGAAAAAATCACATGTAGGTAAAGAGAATTAAAAAGCAGCACATTGCAGTATCGCAGTATTAGAAAATCAGAACTACTCCATGTCCAACAGCGGGGAAAGAAGTACATCCAATGGCATCTGTATAATTTAATGTTATGTCGATTGTAACAGAAGAAATTAATTACTTGTAAACACATCAGTATAGTTAGAACACATCAGGGGAAGGCACGGGTCACTGAGTAAGATGAAATGCATCATTTTTGCAAAACAAATTCTTACAGGTAGAGTGAAATAGAATTCAAGGAAGCAGCAATTATTCTGGGGAAGTGGGTTATGGAGATGTTTTCCACTTCATTTACTTTTGTCTCCCTAAGTTTTTGACACTGGTAGATTTTAAATTATAGACAACTTCAGAAGAAACTATTTGTTTTTGTTTTGTGCTGTGTTTGACTGCCAATGTGTGAAGGCGCCCTCGATGCCACAGGAGGGCATCAGATCCCCCGGGGCTAGAAACATAAGTGGTTGTGAGCCAGTCAACCAGGTCCTGTGGAACAGAAGCAAGTGTTCTAACCACTTTTCTCTCTAACCCCTAGAACTGGTTATTTCTAATTATCCTATAGATATGGGAATGTATGGTTTAAAGGTGTTGAATACTAACCGGGTGGCGCATGCCTTTAATCCCAGCATTCGGGAGGTAGAGGAAAGTGAATGTCTGTGGGTTTGAGGCCAGCCTGGTCTACAGAGTGAGTTCCGGGACAGCCAGGGCTACACAGAGAAACCCTGTCTCAAAAAACAAAAATAAATAAACAAAAGTGTTTAATACTTTTCCCACAGACACATCTTGCTATTTACGTCTCGGCACCTCAAAATGCCACCCGCTTTTCTCCTGTGCTCCCTTCTCACCGAATGCTTGTCTGAAGGGCACTCTGAGAGTTCCTTCTCCAACTGACTTGTGACAGGGTGACGGGGCATTACTTTCTCTCAGCAACTTCACTCTGAGACCACCCCCCCCAAGCACTGGTTCTCCCTCAGAGATACCTCCCTCTCTACCTTAAGACAAGTGGGAGCCTGTGATTCAGGCCCTCTCTATGAAAGAGAGACCTCAGTCACTAGACCACTGACCACTGAGTCTGGAAATCTGACGTCACCTCTATCCCAGCATGGTAACTCTTCCCTGGCTCTGTCTCTAGAATGGGGATTTTTTTTAATTCCCTGTCTGCTGAAATCTACCTTTGAAATTACAAAGCAGGTCCCCTGAATACTGGCTTGTGAGAAGTATGAGAAGTTAATTCGAAGCCACGGCACCTTGATCCATGATGACGAGTGGCAGAGTGACCACACATCCCACAGTCCCAAGATCAGGTTCCCAGTGAGACTATTAGTAAGGGCCTGTTACTCTCAAAAGTGTGCCAGGGGGAGCTGGGTGACTTATGTCTCTACCGTTGACACAGGGCTGGCATAGGGAATGCACATTTACCTAAGGGTAAAAGCTGGAGAAAACCACTATATCGTCAATATTCTGATTCTAGATCCATGAAATAAAAGTGAGCTAGTTGTGTTTTGTGGGAAAAGGCTTTAGTCACAACAGTGCAAACCCACATGTCATCACTATATATTACTTGGACTTCATTTGTAACATTTTTAGAGAACTGTTATAAATGACACCAGGCTATGATTAGTTTTCTCTATTTAGACATATTCTAATTAGAAAACATATTTCTTGGGAACTGGGAGTGGGGGAGAGTAGTCTTGACTCTTTCTATTCTCTAAGTACTGAGAGGCAAATTTGGAGACTAATTCACTCTATATTTCATAATGTTTCTCACAGCTCACACCCTAACCAAAATTTATAAGTCACCATGCAAAAATAAAATATTTTTAAAAATCATACCCATTAAATTATAATTTATCTGAGTGTGTGCCATGTCACATATGTGGAGGTCAGAGGACATCCTGGGGTATCCCCAGGTGTCATCTTCCACCTTGTTTGGGACAAGGTTTTTGTTGTTCAATCCTGCCCACACCAGACTGGCTGATTTGGCATCTTCTCCAGTCATCTCTTCAGTTAATTTAGATGTGGGATTAGTGATACCCCAAAGCCAAACACCCCTAAACATCCAGGAAACTTCCAGTCACTGACAGCTGCGATAAGGGACAATTGCGCAGTAGTAACAGGAAATCCATTTCTCTTTCTGATATGGATGCCAACTTACTTGTCTCATTAACTGATTTGAAAAAACTTAATATGGCTTACTCACCATCTTAGAATCTGAGAAGGCCTCCTAGGAGCAAGATTCTAAAGACAGAAATGTCTGGAAGACCAGAGTGCACGGCAGTTTCTGACAGCTGGATACAAATCTCCAGCACTATCTGCAGCACACACCTCTTCCTAACGCTGAAGGTGCTGACACCCGAGAGGAAAGTGAATTATTCTTTGTTAGGAGATGTGCAGATGCATAAGAAACAAAGGACAACCAGTAACTCCTGACAGCAATGTTAGCAAAAACAGAGTAATCTAGGAGAGATGACCCATGCCCAAGGAAACAAGGCATGCTAAATTCCAAGGCAACCTTCCCATTAAAGACACATGACACAGAATCTTTTTGATGCAGTCCCCTCAAGAATTTAAGGGAAAGTGGTAAAAATGGGTCTGTGTTCCTATTTTCAAAAATTGTGTTCCCAGGCCAGAAAGATGGCTCAGCATGTGAAAGCTCAAACCATGCCAAGTGGTGGTGGCTCACACCTTTAATCCCAGCACTTGGAAGGCAGAGGCAGGCGGATCTCAGTGAGTTCAAGGCCAGCCTGGTCTACAAAGTACATTCCAGGACAGCCATGGCTGTTACATTGAGAAACCCTGTCTCAAAAGAAAAAAAAAAAAAGACAGAAAACACAACTGATACTCTGAGTTGGAGCCCTATATCCCATGATGGAAGGAGAGAACCAGCTCCCAAAAGTTGTCTTCTGACCATACATGTCTATCAGAATGCACACACTTGCACCCAGTCATACACAAACATACACGTACACATACACATTTTTTAATTTAATGTGTTCTAAAGATGCCAACTATTTCAGATTGTGATCTTGTATTTCTATGCCTCTCTCCCACAAATTAGACTTCCTGAATACTTCTGAAATTTTATCAGGGAAATACTTGATAACTAGAATTGGTCATAGAATTGATCACTTGATTTGAAAAATATGTGACCTAATGACATCAGGTACAGAAAGGATTTCCCCCCCATTCGCTGAACAAATACTGAGTCCTTTCAAGTCCCAGGCATCAGAGACACAAGTAAATGGGGCTTACACTCTAGCAGGTGGACAGAGTGGAAGTGTATTTATGGCTGAATGATTAATTGGAGGGAAAGGAACTAGATTATATTCCGTAAGAGCATACAGCGGGACACCAGTCAAGCCTGGGAAAGTCACGGGCATCAGGAAGAATCCAGAGTGTATGATGAATGGTTAAGTGCTGAAAAATACAGTAGAATGGTATAGTCAGGTGGAGCCTGGTAGAACACAGGTGGGAAGGACTAAGTAGGTCCAAAGAACCAGAAGACTGAAATTGGGGTAACCATTCTCCCATGAGGAGTTTGAAAGATGAGGTTAAAAAGTGATGAGCAGGACCTCCAACAAGTGAAAGACCTGTATGACAAGAAATTTAAGTCTTTGAAGAAAGAAATTGAAAAAGACATCAGAAAATGGAAAGATCTCCCATGCTCTTGGGTAGGTAGGATTAACATAGTAAAAATGGCAGTCTTACCAAAATCAATCTACAGATTGAATGCAATACCCTTCAAAATCCCAGCAAAATTCTTCACAGATTTCGAAAGAACGATACTCAACTTCATAAGGAAAAAAACAAAAAAAAAAAAAAACAGGATATAACTGAAACAATCCTGTACAATAAAGGAACTTCTGGAGGCATCACCATCCCTGACTTCAAACTCTACTGTAGAGCTACTGTAATGAAAACAGCTTGGTATTGGCATAAAAACAGACAGATGGACCAATGTGGTTGATCTGAAGACCCTGATATCAATCCACGCACCTATGAACACCTTATTGACAAAGAAGCTAAAACTATAAAGTGGAAAAAAAAGCATCTTCAACAAATGGCATAACTGGATGTCAACATGTAGAAGAATGCAAATAGATCCATATCTATCATCATGCACAAAACTCAAGTCCAAATGGATCAAAGACCTCAACATAAAGTCAACCACACTGAATGAAACTCACAGAAGAGAAAGTGGGAAGTAGCCTTGAACACATTGGCACAGGAGACCACTTCCTAAATGTAATACCAGCAGCACAGACACTGAGATCAACAATTAATAAATGTAACCTCCTGAAACTGAGAAGCTTCTGTAAAACAAAGGGCATGGTCAACAAGACAAAATGGCAGCCTAAAGAATGGGAAAAGAACTTTACCAACCCCACATCTGACAGAGGGTTGATCTCCAAAATATACAAAGAACTCAAGAAACTAGACATCAAAAGTCTAATCCAATAAAAAAGGGAGTACAGATCTAAAAAGAGAAATCTCACAGAGGAATCTCAAATGGCCAAAAGACACTTAAATGCTCAACATCCTTAGTTAACAGAGAAATGCAAATCAAAACCATTTCAAAATACCATCTTCCACTGATCAGAATGGCCAAGATTGAAAACTCTGATGGCAGCTTATGCTGGAGAGAATGTGGAGTAAGGGGAATAGTCCTTCATTGCTGGTGGGAGTGCAAACTTGTACAGCTGCTTTGGAAATCAGCTGTTTCTCAGAAAATTGGGTGGTTTCTCAGAACACTGGGAATCAATCTACCTAAAGCCCCAACAATACCACTGTTGAGCACATACCCAAAGGATGCATACTCACACTACAAGGACATTGTTTAACTATGTTCATAGCAGCATTATTCATAATAGCCATAACCCAGAAACAACTTAAACGTCCCTCAACCAAAGAATGGATACACAATGGAGTACTACTCAGTGGTAAGAAACAATGACATCTTGAAATTTGCAGGCAAATAGATGGAACTAGAAAAAGCCATCCTGAGTAAGGTAACCCAGACCCAGAAAGACAAACATAATATGTACTCACTCATAAGTGGATATTAAACATAAAACAAAGGACAACCAGCCTACAGGCCACAACGCCAGAGAACCTAGGTAACAAAGAGGAACCTAAGAGAGACACACATGGATCCACCTAGAAAAGTGTAAAAGATCTCCTGAGTAAATTGGGAATGTGGAGGGCATGAGGGAGGGTGAAAGGGGAGAGGGGAGGAGGGAAGGGAAGTGGTGAAAAATGTATTCAAATAAATGACAAAAAGATATTTAGGGCCACTGCCTGTCAGGGATTGCATCCCTGAAGAGAACTTATTCTTGTTCCCCCAGCAGCCATCAATTGCCAACAGCTTTTTAGCTGTGGGTGGGACTTCACAAAGTTCCTCCCTATTCATGCTGGGATTTGACTGGTTTGATTGTTTGCAGGTCTTGTGCATGTAGTCACAGTCTTTATGAGTTCAAACATTCAGGTGGTCTTGTCAGCAGTCTTTCTGTCCCCTCTTCTGAAATGATCCTGAGCTTGACATGGGGTATGATATGGTCACATTTAGAGTTGGCCAGCTTTTGTCTGTTCTGAACTAAATTTAAACTCTTAAAAAGTAGATGAAGTTGACAGACTCATATGAAAAAAGAATACTTGTATTATTTGTATAGTTTAGCATGAGAATGCCTTGCATTTGCTAATGAAAACCAAGATAAATAATGAAAGTGAGGGAGAATGCATCTCAAGGGGAAACACCTTACAAAGCGAGCTGATAATGTTGGTAATAGTGTTTACACCATGAAAGCTAAGAACAACATTTTAGTGGGCAGTGTCCAACTAACTAGGATGCTACAGAATCCCATCACCTGGTGAGGTCAGAAGAAAGAGCCCACTGGTATCAGCAATATGGAGGTCAATGGTGACCTTGGGGAAGGCTGCTGGCAGTGAAGCCTGGAAATGACAGAGTAAGGGGAGAAGAATGGGATGGAAAACATCCCAGAGTGCATACAGTGGCAAGTCTGACTCCTACAGGAGACAGGACAGTGGCTGGAAAAAAAGGAATAGACGTTCCTTCAAACTGAGTGTAGGGTGCTGAAGGCTGAGAAGACGGCTCAGGAGGTAATGTGTTTGCCAAACAAGATGAGGACCCGATTTTACCTCCAAACCCCACAAAGCCAGGTGTGGTGGGGCACACTTACAGTGTCGGGGAGGCAGAGGCAGGAGGGGCTCCCTGGCAAGCCAGCCTCGCTGAGCCAGTGAATTCCAGAACACATCTCAAAGAACAAGGTGGGCGGTGCTTCAGAGACGGCTCAGCGGCTGAAGAGCACTTGCTGCTCATCCAGGGGTCCTCAGTTTGGTTCCCGGCACCCACATTACAGAACCACCTGTAACTGCACCTCCAGGGCAGCCTGGCTGTTCTGTGTCCATCCCCCCAGCACCGCCCCCGCCCCCGTCCTGTCCCCAACACATACACGTAAATAAAAATAAAATATATCTTTATAAAAAAGTGTGCATAGCTTCTGAGGAACAATGCCTAAAGTCGGTCTTTGATCTCTGCCTGCACATGTCGTGTGTACGCACACACTCACTTACACACACACAATACAAATGTGAACACACACACACACACAAACAAGTGTGCTGAAATATCAAATATAATCGAGAAAACAATCACTTCAGAAGGAATGCAATTTTATTTATTTATTTGTTTTGTTTTTTGAGATAGGGTTTCTTTGTGGCTTTGGAGCCTGTCCTGGAACTCGCTCTGGAGACCAGGCTGGCCTCGAACTCACAAAGATCCTCCTGCCTCGGACTCCCGAATGCTGGGATTAAAGGCGTGCACCACCACCACCCGGCGGAATGCAATTTTATATTAATCATCTCAACAACCCGAGAACATACAGAATTTTATATTTTCAAATTGTTTGTGGTTCTCAAAGGGTAGCTGCAAATTAGTCTCTTCATTTCATAGGCGATAAAAAATGAGCCATGGAAAAGATTTCCAGGAAAGATTAAAAAACAAACAAACAAAAAACCAAAGCTCATCAAGCAGACATTCTCATTGATTTTTACAATTAAAAAAGCGCAAAGTACTGTTAAAAAAAGAATTCCCGTGACAGCTACATGTCCAGTAAATCTCAAGTTTTTAAGGCTTAGTTACACATGTTCATTTTTATACATGTGGCATGTGTACATGTGGCAACACGTTCCGCGTCTGGGTTACATCCTGAAGATGCCGAAGTCGGTCTTCTGGATGGGCGCATTGAGGGCTGCACTGATGCTAAGGCCCAGAACCAGCCTGGTGTCCACGGGATCAATAATCCCATCGTCCCACAGCCTGTGGAAAGATGAAAATGGTCACTGTGAACCTGCCATCCAGCCGCCAGCCCGCCTTGTCGTGCTCAGAATCACTGAGAGGATCCCCTCACACACACAGCACAGGGCGCTCTTGACTAGCGCCTGCGTACTGCAGTCGCTGACCGGAAGTCATGTTTCAGAGTGGAACAAAGAAAAGAGCGGCAGTGCTCGCACCCAAGGATGCCACACGGAGCTTCAGCTTTAAGCATGACTTCCTGTTCCTTTGCTATGCACAGAAATGTAGCGATCACATTGATCTGCTTTTGTCATTAACATGGAGAGTCCCATAAGCACAACCCAGCAATCTACCCGCTAAAGGCATATTACCCAAAAGTCTTAGCAACTCGAAAATCACTGTGTAAGCCTTGCTGCATTTTACTAATAAAATAAGTAACTTAAAACACCGTTCTTTACTTTTGTTACAATGGAAAAAGTAACTTTAAACCACTTTGAAGAGAAACTTTTGAGTAGAGATTTTAGTTTGTTCTCACTGACACCTTCAAATTTATAAAGAAAAATGAATGAAAAATAACACTTTTTTTGATATTTTCTTTTTAGTGGATTGTTTGAAGTTTTTTAAAAGACAGATCTCACTCTTTAGGCCAGGTTTGCCTGGAACTTGTGGTGATCCTCCTGCCTCAGCCTTCTGCAGATTTGAAACCCCTTGCCAAAAGAGGAATGGCATCCTTTTGGGGGTTATTAGGAAGCAGTCATTCTACCTTCTCTACACAAACTGCCTCTAGTGTCCAGACATCACATCAATTATTAAACACTGGCAGCCAGGAATCATGTCTTTGCTCATAAAACATTCATCTAGGGACCCCAAAGGATCAATGGCCTATCAACATGGTGTTTTCAGAACTGTGGATTTGCTAGCCCTCAGGAGCCTGTGAGCAACAGACTCCTCCAAGCAATGATGGAGGGGCTTGTTAGTGAGTGCCCAAGGAAGAGGCTCGATCGGATGCCTGAACAAGGCTGAGGGCAACCCTTGAGCAGACCTACACAGGAGCCATAAGCATGAAGGGAACAACAGGGCTGGGGCGGGGCATTGAAGCACTGGTCTCGTACATGTGAGGTTTGATCCCCAGGACAACAGGCAGTGAAACAGAGGCTCCAATACCAGGAGCTACCCCAGAAAGCCAGCTTCCTCCATGTTCAAGCCTAGGCAAACCAGGGATTCACTGCTAATCTGAGATTTACCAAGCATAAGAACATGCCGGCCGGGCGTTGGTGGCGCACGCCTTTAATCCCAGCACTCGGGAGGCAGAGGCAGGTGGATCTCTGTGAGTTCGAGGCCAGCCTGGTCTACAAAGTGAGTTCCAGGACAGCTTCCAAAGCCACAGAGAAACCCTGTCTCGAAAAACCAAAAAAAAAAAAAAAAAAAAAGAACATGCCAAACCAGTTGGAAAGTCCTCTGGGAGAAGGTTGCTGTCTCCAGCAACTCTTTCAACAGTATGATTAAACACCTACAAATTAATAGGCAAACCCTCCTGTCTTTCAACATTTATTTCCAAAGATATATTTAGCCATGTTTACAATAATGCCTTGAATTTAATCCATTAACAAGTATTAATGTTAGTATGACAATAATAAAGGGTGAGATCTTTCCCAAGAGGTGATGCATTTTAGGCATTAGAAAAACAAGTTCATGGCTCATATATAATTCTCTATTCTTCAAGTTGAATATTTCAACTGTCCCTGAGCATGTCAGCCAAAACCTCATGTACAGAACTGTCAGTGAGCTTACATACACACTTTGTACTTACTTTAGATCTCTTACATGGCTTTCTATAGTGTGTCTGCCTCTACTGGCTCTATTACTGAACGTCTGTTTGCATTATGGCAAAGTGAGGTACATCTTTGTTGCTCAAACCAAAGATTGTGAAGTACTTTGTTGCTAATTAAATGAACTAATGACCCCCACAATATCTGTCTGTGGGGAAACCACACACACACACACACACACACACACACATACACACCACACACAATTAGCATGAAGACAGATAGGCTTTTCGAAAATGTTCTCAGGCTGTAGCTCAGATGGTAGAGTGGTGATCTACCATCAGAGGCCCTGGGTTCAACCCCACCCCCAGCACTGCATTAACTGTGGTGGTGACACATGGGCCTGCAATCCCAGCATTCCAGAGGGATCAGGCGGATCAGGAGTTCAGGATCATCCTTACACATAACCATTCTTACTTAGCCAGTCTGTTGTTGCCAAACAACAACAAAAAATCTCAAATGTTATTATCTGAACCAAAACAGAGTCTTTGTACTCTGTTGCCAATAGCTACGCTGGCCATGGTGGATGAAACCCAGGACTAGAATGGGTTCTAACTTTCTTATTTCCTTTCTCTCTTCTCTCCAGGCTGCCTTTACCAGTCAAGGGCATGATTCAAAGCACAACCTAGAAGACACTGGTATTTATTCTTTTCTCCATCTGCCCAAGGGAAGAAGGAAGACATGGTTTAGATTAGTCTTCATAACACTGAACATTACAGTTATTGGAAAAACCATCTGAAAGCATGTACTAGCGGTCTCCAGCTGGGACAGGCAGCGAGCATTGATTACCTCATTATGATTATGCTGTGCAGAAAACAAACAGCCAGCAGCCGCAATGGTGTCTGAGGTAATTACTTGGCACTGACATGTGGACCCTGGCTGTGACTAATCACCTTCAGAGTAAGCAAGCACACTTGTTAACCAGTGCCAGTGTGTGATCAGTCAACCTCATACTCAAACTGGGGGAGCAACCAATCAGGAGGGCCACACAGAAGTCATGTGCTCAAGCAGACATTAGGATCAACTCCTGATGTGTAGCACCCAGGGTTAGAACTCTTACTCTCAGCTCCTAACATGAGCCAACATCTGGTTACAGGGCCAAACAAGTCTACGGATACCCTAAGTGGGGTGGGTGTGGGGGAAAGGAGATGGAGCATCAGCGCAAGGAAGCCTGGGAGGGGACAGCAGTTTAGCATGAATGAATGATAGCATAAAAGTAACTGTTTGTCCAAGCAATACTTGCATTATTTAAACAACATCTTTCTGTGTAGCACAGGCTGACCTCAAACTTTAGTTCTCCTGCCAGAGATGCCCAAATGGCAGGGTACCAGGCTTGCACCATCAAAGCCAGCCAGACACTACATTTATCCTCCTATGACGGCCAACCATCCCAAGAGTTCAGGTCTCTGCAAAGCCGCTGCCCTGGATACCAGGAGTCCCCCTCATGGGTAGAGAAGGCCTGCTCCCACCTTGCACTGGAGTAGTAAGGGTTTCCTTCCTCTTCAAACCTCTTAATGATGGGCTCTTTCAAAGCTGCCTCCTCAGCACTGGAGAACTGAAAGAAAAGAGACAGTAAGTCAGCGAGTGTCCCTGGGACTGACTCCTCTAGAGAATTTGGGAAAGACATACTCTGTCAGCAATTGTGGTGCAGCTAACATTTGCACATTTATAGACAGATCGCAAATGATGCTTTAACATATATGGTCTTGCCTGGGACACAGGTTTAATTGTCAAGGACAACACAAAGCCAAAACCAAGGGTGTTCCTGCAGGGTACCATAATGGATGTGAGTCATAAATTATATAACTAAAAAGCATTTAACAGTCTCCAGTTAAAACGGGGAAGGACATAACATGGTGGCACAAGCCTTTGAACCTAGCACTTGGGAGGCAGAGACAGGTGGATCTCTGTAAGTTCAAGGTCAGTCTAATCTACAGAAAGAGTTCCAGAACAGCCAGAGCTACCCAGAGAAACTGTCTCAAAAAACAACAAAAAGATGGAGAAGGCCAGTCATAGCGGCCTTTAATCCTTTAACTAACTCTTTATAGGAGAATTGATTTTCAACTTTGAAATATTCCAGAGCTAGGGATGTAGGGAGACCTTGGCTTCAACCTCCAGTGTGGAAATAACTATGTAAACAAGCAGCTATACTTACATGACTTACTTCAAGTAAACCTTTCCCCCTCTCACACACATACTTAAGTGTAGAGGTAACAGCCACTGGAGGAAGAGCCTCTGACACTGCATTTGCATATATGAGAAGGCATGGTTTGAATAGCTACACATCAAATGAACCAAAGACCAGTTACTTAACAAGGGATTGCTTTTGTCTGCTAAGGCCAAGCATGCCTTTAAAACATCAGGCGGGCTTACTCTCCCACCTACACCAGCAGCAGCAGCTCCCCTTTGAGCTTCTCCCACCTAGACACACACACAAAGCAAAGCCACCACTTTGTTTCAATATTAACTGACAGGAATGTGAATTTAAAACACCAACTTAAGTCTACAGAGTTCCTGCTGCCAGGCCAAGACAAAGAGGCAGGCTGGGGAGAGAGTTCAGTGGGTAAAAGCACTTGCCTCAAAACCAGAGGACCTGAGTTCAAATCCCTAGCATCTGTAATAGCTAGACATGTAGCATGTAATTGCTGGACAGACATGCAGCACAAGCTGTAGTCCCAGCACTTCTACGGGGAGATGAGAGATGGAGGCAGGAGACTCTCTGGAAGCTCACAAGAGAGCTAGCCTAGTGTACACAACAGAAAAATAACCAAGAGACCCTGTCTCAAACGAGGTGAAAGGTGAGGACGATACCAGAGGCTATCCTGACCTCCCGTGCACGGGCGTTCTCATGCACGAATGTGTGCACGTACCCACACACAGGCACACAAAGATGAGGAGGGGAGAGAGAGAGACACGAATGCCTTTGTGCCATCCCAGCTCTGCAGACCCCACCATTGACCACACAATCCCTGCTGGCAGGGCAAAGCCCACACACACACCAAGGAGGTGTCTACATTATCTTTCCTATGATGAGACCATAGCATACATAAGCCACACCAAGAACACATAGCTACATTTCCAAACCTGGTGCTTAAAACAAAGCCATTAAAAGTCAGAACCAAACACTCACACAAAAGTTCTGAAGACTGACACTAAGAACCCTTCGGAAGAGCAGCCATCTGATTGGCTTTCATCGGCTTCCACAGAATACTAATGCTAGCCAGCTCTCAGGAGGTGACTGGATCTCCACCGGGCACCCTCAACAACAATGTAAAGCTACAACAAAAATCAGAAGCCTGCTCTGGGCCCAGGAGGACTAAATGGATTTCCTTAGCTCTCACTGACTACAGAAGAATGAGAAGCCAGAGTGTTTGGGTCTGGTGCTCCGGAATTTCTGGGGCCGCAGGCATGGGTCAGTGGTACCATGCTTGCTCAGCACGCTGAAGACCGGGGAGCGGAGCATCATCGCCCTCCCCACGGACACACAGGTGGCCTGGGTGCTCTGTTGGTGATGGTCAAACCACATGAAGAAGGAAGCCACTTACCTGCTTTCCCTCCCGGGCTTTCTGGTCTCTTGCCACGGTGGCTAGCACAGTGGCTGCCTGCTCTCCTCCCATCACCGAGATACGGGCATTTGGCCACATGTAGAGAAATCTTGGGCTGGGAGAAAGGAAAGGTATCATCAAGTTCATCCCATACAATCAGGCACGGTGGCAGAGGTCTGCAAGCCGAGTTCCACTCCAGATTAAAGATAGGGTCTGCTGAATGTCAGTTTATATCCCAAGCCTGGAAGACACTGTAATCTATTTTTGTTTTGTTTGTAACAGGGTCCTCAGTAGACCAAGCAGGCCTCAAATTTGCTCTGTGGCAAGGCTGGCCTTGAACTCCTGATTTCCTCTGCCTCCACCTGCTAAGAGCTAGGATTACAGGCATGTGCCACCACTGCCTGGTTTTAACATGACCATTTGTAATTACACATGAAACACATTTCTTTCTTTCAAAGAAAGCTGTGGTGATCACCCACCTATATGCTCTGCCACACATCCCATAGTTTCCAGCCCCATATGATCCGCCAATAATGACAGTTATCTTAGGCACTTTGGCACAGGATACAGCAGCCACCATCTTGGCACCATCTTTGGCAATTCCTTCAGCTTCATAGTCTCTACCAACCATGAATCCTAGGAGAGAGAACAGAAACACAGCCTTGAACAATAGATGCGCATGCAGAAATCAATTCCACCAAGGTTCGGTCAAGTCCTGGCCTAAACTAACTTTACTGTAAGGCTTCTTATACTAACAAAATAGTCACATGAGGACTACATACCCCAACTGTGCTTTAATGAGTTGAAACAAAAATTCCTCTCCCCACTTTTTAGATGTCCTTAAAACACTTTGTTTCTATACACACAGAGCTTTGAGCAACAGACAGAAGCAATCTGTCTTCCAGGGAGCATCTCAAACCATACAGGGAGAGACTGGCATGGCCACAGGAAAGGTACCACCCACCCGGAAAACCAGTCTGGAAGGTTTCCATAGCCACTGACCTGGTTTAAAATAGAGACTGCTTCTTTTGCAGTACTGCTTAAAACTTTGATGAAATAAAGATTAATGTTTCATGGGGATGCCAAGTTCCTGCCAGGGGTTCAACAGTAAGACTTAAAAAAAATGGTTTCCCTTGGTAATTACAGGGTTCCTCTGCTCTCTCAAGCCCCAGCTTGGCAGAAAGTGGTATGCAGTTGTAGCATGCATTCCACGGCAGGGGCCATCCTTCTCTTATTTGAAAACAACAAAGTCAGGTTTCAGTGTCCCCCTCCTTCCTACACTGTAGACACGCACACACAGGCAAACGTGCACTCACACACACAGAAACCAAACAAACACACCAACACAGAAAACCCTGAACAGTCATGCTTCCTATCTCCCTGAACTCTTAGCGCTGTAGAAAACAAAAAGTGTGATTGTATTCTTCCCTGAAAGACCTTGCCACTCTCAGAGTTCTTACCCCCCCAAAAAAAGGACGGTAACAAGGAGAAAAAAGCCAGGGTGGCTTGAAGACCATCCTAAGCCTTCTCTTGTCTCTGTTCATTCTGACATAGCTTACACTTTCATTCCTAGCTAAGATGCCCCAGCCCCAGATTTAGTCAGTGGCATATTGCACGTCCATCAACACACCAATGTCTCACAGGTTCCCCACACACAATGTTGCAAAACAAACTCAGCCTCTGCTCCAAAAACAGCACAAACAAAGCAAAACAAAATGAAAATGGGAAAATTGTCTAAGCACATGTTTAACTTCCTGGTGATGAGTCACTATTAGAAATGAGGTCCCTAAAAGTGGTGAAAACTTCAGAGAACTTTCTGTCTGTTCTTAGCAGGTCACCATGTAGGGAATTCTCAGGTCACCATTTGGAACTAATTCCTGTCAAAGTTCATCAAGGGCTGAGGGTGTGGTAGGTGATAGGCACTTATCTAGCATGTTTAAGGCCCTGGTTCCTACCCCTAGCACTGGAAAAACAAAACAACAATAAACACACACACACACACACACACACACACACACAATCTAACCTACATTGAACTTGAGCACAACACAGAATGAATTCTGCACCATTACTATATAATGTCCTGTTCCAAGTTGAAAGCCCTGGATAGTAAGGCTGCCTTATTTAAACAACTAATTAAAAGCTGGGTGTAGTGGTGCATGTCTTTAATTCTAGAAAACAGAAGGTAGAGGAGACAGGCAGATCTTTGTAAGTTCAAGGCCAACCTAGACTAGCAGTGTGTTCAAGGCCAAGCAAGGCTACACAGTAAAACCCAGTCTAAAAAAGTAGTCTGTTTGTCCCAAAGAAAGAAAGTTTCTTGGTAGCCAGTGTATCTTAAGATGTGTGTCTACATTAACACAATGCAACATGGTAACATACAAAACGGAGCAAAGAACCTCTAAACCCTACAGCAAGAGGCCTTCAAGATCAACAGACTCTAGCTTTATGATCATCTATGGAACATGAAGTTCAGGCGCAAAACGGGGTCAGGCCACTCTTTGGGGTTAAAATGCAATACCCCCCACCTTCCCGGCTTCCGTACAAACATACATTTTCAAAAGGCATTAGTTCAAGACTGGGGAGATGGCTGAGTCAGTAAAGTGCTTACCACGAGGCACAAGGACCTGACTTTTATCCCTAGCACTCTCATAGAATGCCAGGTGGTCTGGTGGACATCTGTATGTACTCCCAGTGCTGGGAAGACAGAGCAGGAGGATCCTAAGAGATCAGTGGTCAGCCAATGTAGACACCGTAGCTCAGAAACAAGGTGGACAGCTCCGCAGGAATAACATTTGAAGCTGACCCCTGGCCTCTAATGTGCACACACACCCACACTCAAAGAATAGATATGGGACATTATTTCCCATAGAATTAACTTTATGGTGAAAGGTAAGGCGATGCCCATAGCATGTGCTTGGAATCATTAGGATACTGAGACAGCGAGTTAGATACCCTCTCGGGCAGCTATAAGACGGGACGCCCTGCTGCTCTCTGGCTGAGATGTACACAGGAGCAGGAGTCAAGGGAAGCCATTAGAAAGTTTGTGATACGGAAACCGCTTCAGTCAGAACCCACGATAATCTCAGTATTCATGAACACGCTCTGCATTAGCACACGAGCCACGATGGACAGCGCAGCCCTGAACCAGGTGTACATGAGCAGAACTTTGGCCTCACCGGTGATGTTCTGGAGGAACAGCAGGGGGATCTTTCTTTGGCAGCACAACTGGACGAAGTGAGCTCCCTGTAAACACAACACAGAAACACCAGCTCTATAAAAACAAATGAACCCTAGCAAGCATCCTACCAGGCCCACACGTCCAGCCAGAGACAGCCCCGTCTGGCCGGCAGGACCTCTTGTTTCTGGTAGCAGTTCGGTGCTGCCCTGTCACCAACAGGGCATAAGGGACTGTGGGTCTGCATATCACTCACTTTAGCTAACTGCCTGTGAGGTCCCAGGCATGAAGCTGTGAGAGCTTCTGTGTCAGGATGAAATCAGTCTCTCACTCAAACAGCAAGAGAGCACATGGAAGAGAAAGAGATCTGCTCTCACTCTCCAGGTCCCCACTTTAGAAAGCCCTCTTGGGTATCAAGGCCGACGCTCACATTTGGGTGACCATTTGACATGCCTTCTGCCTCAGACTTACTGATACAATCCAAATAAATACAATTTTTAGATTAGGTCAGTGTTGAAGACTTGCAGCCTCGATATTAAGAAACTATTCTTTACCTATCTATGTAACCATTCCCTTGTGTTTTCTTCTGCTTTCACAAATCCCTTTACCTCTTCTAGAACAGTCCTGGCAAGCACAAAGTTGCAAGGCAATTGCTGGGCTTCAGTATGACTCTGTTTATAGATGAGGAAATCACAGACCTTTGGGGCCTATTTCAATAAGTGAGATGCCAGACTGGGGCCAAATGTAACTTCTCTAGGGCTTACCTGTGCCAAGACGGCAGACAAAACCAGACTGTCTAGTTCTGGCCTGATATTTTTACTACAGCAATGAATACACTATAAACCCGTGTGTGTGTGTGTGTGTGTGTGTGTGTGTGTGTGTGTGTGTGTGTATGTGTTCTTTAAGCTGATATTTCAGGAATATTTAATATCTTTTAAAACATCAAAGGACCTTTTAAAGGTCCTTTGTAATGTGATCATGGATAATTTTTTGAGGCAGGTTTTCTCCACACAGCTCAGGCTGGCCTGGACTTGAAATACCTTCCTACTTCAACCTCCCATGTGTAGGACTATAGAAACAAACTACATGCCTGGCTAATTTTTATTTTCTTTGAGGTTGTCTTCATTTTATAATTGATTTGAGGAAACTATATGAATAACAGAACATAAAAAATTGGTTTCATTGCTAAACCATTTCTTTAAAGACAAATACATTCTTGATTAGTCTAAGAGCTTACAAGCCTGTTCCTCCATCAGTAAGGGGAACTGCTTTGTTTACTGAATAGGAAAGACAAACCTTTTTTGTTGAGTTGTAATGTTTTATCTGTAAGCTCAGGCGAATCCAAGACAACCAATGTGAAACCCAATCCTAAACTCTGAGCACTAGCGAATTCCCTCATTCAAGGCTGCGACTTCAGTAACAATGATCTGTTATCTGCACATTCCCAAAAAGTAAGGTAGAGGCAGACGGGAGAGGTCACATCTCAGAACCACCGACACGGCTAGTGGAGACTTCTCAGCACAGAGGGCCTGTAGAACGAGATGCTCCCAGGGCAAATTCCCTGGCTACTCAGCTCACTTCCCTGTAAGCAATTATAACTCCAGCCCCGCATGGGGATTGCCCTGAAACACCCAACAGACGCTAACAGTGCTGCCCCCAGCTCCTCACACCACGCTGACGTAAACTACCATAGCAACTGTCTAATGGTAGCACTCATGCACAAGCACACACAGTGTTTTACTCTTTAAGACATCCGGGTAACAAGATAAAGCTCTCACAAAATACATTTTAATTTGTTATGTGACCTTCAAAATTAACTATGTCAAAAGCATAAAATCTTACTGTATTTAACAGCACTTGCCTTTTTTGCAGATTCAGAAAACAAAACTCCATTGTTTCCAATGATGCCTATGGGATATCCAAATATTCGAGCAAATCCTCAAGAGAAAATGCAAAAAAAAAAAAATGAGTTACGCTTTTCAGGGTTTTTTCTTTTGCAACAGAGACATACTATACATTCTTTAATTTGAGACCAATGTTAAAATGTGAATGGAGGTTGTCTATGGCATGAAACAGTTCGCCTTATAGTTCTTATTCCTAAAGGTACCGGGTTTCTTGTTTTGCTTATGCATCTCGAAAGCCCATGCTCAATGTAGAATTATCTATGTTTACTTAGTTTGATTAAATGACTCATTCAGAGTATGCCCATAACACATGCAAGTGCCCCCAGTATACCTTGAAATATTTCAAACTTTAAAGAAATTCTTTAAAAAGAATGCTCTGATCTTTTCTTCTCTTTGACCCTAGGTGCCATCTCTCTCTCACCCACAACACTTCCATTAGGACACCCCCCCCCACCCCCCCCACCCACACACACACACACACACCCCACACACACACGATATATGTTCATCTAAGGAGGGAAAACACAGCCTGTTATGTTGTGAAGCTTAAGGTTATTTCAGAAAAGACTAATAATTTTGCAAACCAGATGGACTTGATGAGAGAAAAATTCTTTCCCCTTTTCAACAAGCCCAGGTCCAACTGGAAACAGGTGTCAAGTGCTTAGAGCACAAGAACTTACTGGCTATTCCTGGACAAGTGACCTTCTACCAAAGCCCTCCACCTGGACTCAGCCTTTAGGATCCAGTGCACAGCTGGGCTGAGCACCACAAAGCCAGTACTTCAAGCATATCACACACACACACACACACACACACAGAGAGAGAGAGAGAGAGAGAGAGAGAGAGAGAGAGAGAGAGAGAGAGAGAGAGAGAAAACAGAATAAAACAAACAAACAAAAAAACCAAAGATTGTGTCAACATATGGGTTGGTCAAAATGCTGAATTTTGAATGATATGCTTTTGTTCTTTATTCTAGCCTTTCCTGGATTGTTTTTCTTTTGCCATGATTTCTTATTGTGATAGAACACACTTTGATGGCCACATAGGATTCTCAGTGTTTTCAGGCCTAAAGTCCCAGCCAGAGGCCTATACATGATGAACATCCTGGGTGCATTGACCCTGCTCTTTCCAGAGGTCCTGAGTTCAACTCCCAGCAACCAAATGGTGGTTCACAACCATCCGTAATGAGATCTGGCGCCCTCTTCTGGCCTGCAGGGATGCATGCAGACAGAACATGGTATGCATAATAAATAAATAACTCTTAAAAAAAAAAAAAAGACGCGTCTGAAGAGAGATAAGCTTCCAAACACCTAGTGTAGTTGGCCCATCCTTAGTCATGGAAAGGGATGGGAATCCAGCACATGAGGCTACCCTTGCAGACTCTAGGCCACTTCCATGCTCAGCTCTCTCTAGGTCCTGAGCGGGGTGGGAGTGGGGGTGGAGACTGAGATAGATGGGCTCCGTGGGGCATATGCTCCCACCTGTGCCAGCCTCTCCATCGAGGAAGGGCCTTTACCACCTGACACAAACAGGAAAGCAGTGTCACAGAAACCTCCTGGCATCCTTATGAGGCTGGAGGAACCTTAAAGCGCTTGCAGAAACACGTCCGCCATCTGGTCTGTACCCTCCCTCCCCGACCCCAGCCTTCCATGAATCCCAGTACAGTGGAGAAGAGATGGGGGACGGCTGTGTCACTGATGCAAGGAACAAGAGTGCCACAGTCTCTCAGCAGGTGCCAGGCAAACACATAGAAGGAGACGACAGGGCCAACCCATCCATCTTGGAGGAAGCGAGCAGCCCTGGCCTGTTTTAAGCTGCTACACAATGAGGACTACATCCTGCACCGCTAGTGGGCAAATCCTGTCTATATATCAAACAGGAAGCTCTTAATCACTTAAACACCCAAAGAGAAAAGCATAAGCTCCCCTTCCGCATGAACCATTCTCTTACTCATAAATTGCACTAGAAGAAATTGCCAAGGTTTAGTCCTAAGCCTCCACATACAGCTGCAATTTGGACTTTCATAGCTTCTCTTTCACTATCCTGATAAGCTTTATTCAGTGAGACTACTGTATTTTCAGGCTTTTTACAGTCTGGTGAAATTCACAAATATTGTTCTGCCACTTTCTACTGGTAGGTTACTCTGAGTCTGGCATCTGTTTCCTACAAAGGCTGACAGCCCCAACACTTTAGACTGAAGAACTAACTTGTCTACACACCTGTTTATCCTGACATGACTGGGGTTCAAATGCATCCCTTAAGAAGGGGCTGGAGAGATGGCTCTGAGGTTAAGAACACTTACGGCTCTTGCAGAGGACATGGACCCAATCCCAAGCACCCACATCAGGTGGCTCACAACTGCCTGGAATTCCAGTTCTACCGGTATCCAATGCCTTATGCCTCCGTGGTCACCAGGCATGTACATGGTATACATAAACATACGTAGGCAAACATTCATACACTTTAAAAAATACATAAACCTTAGAAAACAAAAATTATCCACAGGGAGGCTGTGGGAACACTGAACTCACTCCACAGCCTTCTGTAAAACTACACATTCCATAAAACCCCAGATGCACCAGAGACCAGGCTAGGCACTTGAAAATAACTGCTCCCCAGAGAACAAAAAGCATGACTAATACTCTCCATTCTAGTTACTGCCGGAGCCAAAAAGTCAGATAAGAGTCCACACCACAGCATCTGGCCATCATCATTTTAAGCTCTTTGGGTCCAGGAAACCATTCAGGTACAAACCATTTGTATAAAGCAGCTTTTGCCGACAGCTGACTCACACATTTGTGCCTTTTTGGATAACAAAGTTCATGCCAGGTGCATGGAGCCTTGAGACAGAGATGACTTACTTCCGAAGCAACAGAAAACGTTCATTATTTTCAACTTCACTTTTGTACCTGTGACTAGCGTGTCTCCATAAAAGGCCTTGAACTCATTGAATCTGCTTCCATCCACAATTCTAGCAATGACCTAAGAGGAAAAATGACAACGCTCCTGAGAAATTACATCATGAAAGCATTTCTGCACCAAAGTTATTTATGAGGAAGGCAATTCACGGTGATGTCACTTTCAAACTCATGCTACCTAGAAAATCTCTTCAGAATTTCCCTTGACATGTATGGTTAGTGCCCCAAGACATCTCACACTGTGATGGAATAGGAACTCCACAGTGATACTGCATACAAGGGAAGCGGGCAGAGAATCTGGGGACTGGTAGCTAGGCCCAGAGCTCCAGGGGCTGGTTCAGTGCCTTGGGAGGGGTTCAAAGAGTCAGTGAAAACCCCGCACATAACTAAGGACTTGGAGTGAGGAATGCTGGTTGGCTCCACCTGTGGCCAGATGGCCCAGGGTCAGTCACTTACTAGGAAAAAAACCCTCATACACTCAACGCCACTGAAGTCACTTACTAGGAAAAAACCCTCATACACTCAACGCCACTGAAGTCACTTACTAGGAAAAAACCCTCATATACTCAGCGCCACTGAGGAGGTGAGGAAGAGGCTCTGACAGCTGGGAGTATAGAGGAACTGGTAGTAAAGGAACCTGTGAAAATGACGCTGAAACAAACAGGGGCTCTGGTGCCAGCTCTGCTACAAGGAAACTAATCACGAAACCCTTGAAGACCTGGGGATGCAGCTCAGTGGGCACAGCGCTTGATGAGCATGGTCGAGGACCTGGGTCCCCCCAGCACTGCCTCCCTCCTCCAAGTGGTCCATAGCATCCTCTAAGCCCGTTTGTGACCCCACTCACGAGAGAGGATAACTTTAAAAGTAATAACTAAAGCACACTGCCTGATTAAAAAGCAGCTGTTATTATGACTAAGCCTCAATAAACATTCACTGATCCTTAATATGGGCCAGTGGAAGGACTAGCTACATAGACTGTTAATCTGAAAAGAGCAGAAATAAAATTGTTTATCCATGAGTCTCTGCCACACAAGTGTTTCAGTAGAGCTCACACTCAGCACACTTGAGGCCCTGACTTCAATCCTAGAACCAAAAGATGACTCTCACACACGACACCTGTTCCACGCATCTCCAGGACCCATTTGAGACGGTGTGTATTACTCCATGACGCTCATGTTCCCTTAGCTGAACAACGAGGGACCCATCCCAGCATCTCCCTGCAGAAAGTAAGAGCTAACCTTAGACTACTTTTTAATTATTTTCCTAAATATGGAAGCAAATCAACTTTTGGTGCTGCAGACCTCTTCAAGCGAACCTTTTGACAATCAATTAACACATCACAGTCATCGCTCTTCCAAACAAAGAGAGCTCCTCAGCAGCCCCCACAGTCCAGGGCCACGTGGTCTATAACAACCTCGGACTGGCTTTATAATTAATATCACTTTTATACACAAAGTACATTGAAATCTTCAGGAACAGACAAGTAATAGGATACTATTCTCAGCTCTAGCAGGGGAAACCTATACCGGGAAAGGTTGGGTCCCCATTGCACCTGAGTGAGAGAATAAGCCCAAAAGACCTGGCTTTGCAGCTCAGCTTCCAACATCACGGCAACCCCACGTGCTCCTTGTGAGGTTTATTTATTATAGGGAAAATGGAAACATGATAAATGGCCAGCGCGAAGGAGCAGAAGCTGTAAGAAGCACACGAAGGCAGGGACTGGTGTCTGCTGTTCATTTCTGTGCCTCTGATGCTCAGAATATGCACTTAGTAAATGCTATGGGGTAAGTGAAGAAGTAGCTATTCTAAAAAGATGGTTCTCCGCCATCTCAGCAGATTGTAAGTGACAAGAATTTCTTTGTCTGCACTTAACTGAAAGTCGGGCTAAACTAAATTCTGAAGTCTGTAGCTGAGTCATGTCTCTAAAGTGAAGCACCTGTGAATTTTTCTATAAAATCCAAAGTATTGCTTAAATATCTGTAGACCTCTCTACAGTGCAACAACACCCTCACCAATCACACAAAAAGCAAAAGAAAAAAAGTCTGCCTACCATGTTGCCAGACACCACTATGAGAATTGGGAGCTAGCCATAGAGAAAATTACTGAAAGGATAAAGAATAATATATGTAATTGACATCAGAAAAAGTAGAATTAGAACAATGTATATACACAGGGGGAAACTGAACATATGTGTACACATAAATATACCAAAAAATACATTGTTTAGGCTATGTATAAATGTATACAGCCATGCCTCATCCATGAGGACTTGTTCTATATTTCGTACCCAAATCCATCGATGTCAAAGTCCATTGTACTGAATACCTTATATTTGCACATACCCTATTTACATATTCCTGTAAACTTTGAATCATCTCTAGATTACTTGTAACAAGTGACAAAAGATAACTGCTCCATAAGAATGGCTGCTGAATTATGCTGTTTATGACAGGAAAAACATCTGTGTGTCAGTAGTGCACACAAAATACCCCTTTTCAAGGGTTTCTGAACTACAGTTGGTGGAAGAACTAACTGTATATACTGATCAAGCCAAATATCAAAATATTAGCTGTTCTTTCTGAATGGCAGAACAAGCAACTTTCTTTTCTGTGTTTTCTACCCCCCTCCCAATCAATATAAAAAAGTCTTATAGTCAAGGGGTAAAGTACCTTAAGATATTAAATAGCCTCTGGCAGAGAATCTCATTAAGATGATTTCCTAATTTAAAATTTATTCTGCCAGCTGTGGAGAACTGAAGAAAATCAAAGCCTACACACTCTAAGCAAACACTGAAAACTGTCACTCTAGATTACAGAAGGCTGTGTCACAACCTGTCACCATAGCAACATCTCCAACTATAATTGTCTACTCCTTGCTAATGTCATACTGATCTAAAAAGGCATGCTTTTCTCTCCCAAAAACTTACTGACATTTTGTCTATTTTGCAAAATAAGAACACTGAGGAAAAACAGTTGGAAACGGTGCGATTGCCCTCGATCATTCTCACGGTCCACAGTATAACATCAAGTAAAACCAAGCTTCCTGTGGTACAGTGAAAACTAGTCACTGAGAGTCCTTCCCCGCTCGTTATTTACTGTAGACCAGTGACACCAGGTGCTGTGCCAAGACGGCACTCCCGGATGCCATGGCCGCATAACGAGACCCACACTCATCCCTCTGCATGGATACAAACCCTAGTGGTGGCAGCTGGACTCACGGCTTGGGTCCCACTCCCCACATACCTCTCGGACATCAAAACTTCTCTTAAGGTTCGCGCCGACTATCCCGTACAATTCATCGGCGGGGAACAAAGGCTCTTCAGAAGGCTCAATGGTAACCTACAGACGTTTAGGACAAATGCACAGTGTTTAAGGACAGGATTCAGGTGGCACGGGCCAAAGTGCTCTATAGGGAAAGGAAAGATAGAGGGTTCTCTACTTACATCCAATTTCTTCTGATAATTGAGACTCCTCACGACCTTCCTTGTTAAGTGGAGGGCATGGTGGTCATCCAAAGCGTAGTGGTCAGTGACCCCAGACTTTCTGCAGAGTAAGGTTAACTCTAGTGAGACAAGTCTTGAGGAGGAAGTATTAAATACCTGAATCCCCAGTACCCCAATCTAAGGATGACTTTCACTTCTTACACGCCTAACCAATGGCATCTGACCTGGTTTTCATAACGGTCCTGGCAAGAGAGCATCACCCTCGTCTTACAAAGAGGACAGAGATGAAGTGTCCTGCCCTAGGACCAGCCACAGCAGCCAGGGAGCTCATGCCTTGGAGTCTTCACTCTGGCCTTGTGCAAGACTCCAGCACTTGTTCACAGGTCTACTAAGAATCATCCTGTGTCCCTTAAAAGGAATTACACGCGATGCCCAATGGCAGCCAGCTTGCTCTCACGGTGTAGTTACAAGATGCAGCAGTCATCAGCTGAGCCTTCCTGCAGGTGCCCATAGGGGTCTCTCCTCTCTGAGGTGCCAAGCTGCCTTCCTTCAAGTCAGACAAGAGAGTCGGCTCTCGCTTCCAGTAAACAAGAAGACCTGCATACACACTCAGACGACAGCTAAAACTGGGAACTGACAGAGTGGTTCTGTGGTGAAGGCTGTGGGAGTTACCAGTTAAATTCAAGTGTGCTATATGAGGCATGAGCTTGGCTCTGGGGATCAGTTCTGTCCCAATCAGTGGCTTGTGGTCTTTTGTTTTATTTTGTTTTGTTTTTCAAGACAGGGTTTCTCTGCAGCTCTGGAACTGGATCAATACACTAGGCTGGTCTCACAGAGACCTACCTGCCTCTGCCTCTGCCTCCCAAATACTGGGATTAAAGGTGTGGGCCACCACTGCCCCGCCAGTGCCTTGTGGTTTCAGAGACAAACGCACTAGAGCATGTTCTCTTTTCTTTCTTCTTTCTTTCATACAGTTGGAGTTTATTTTTTTTAAAAAGCTTTTTTTCTGGGGACTGGAGAGATAGCTCAGCCGTCAAGACACTGGATGAGGAGCTTCCAGAGGGCCCAGGTTTAGTTCCCGACACCCACATAGTAGTTCACAACAGTCTAAGTGCAGTTTCAGGACGCCTGATGCCATCTTCTGGCCTCCATGAACAGCAAACATGCATACAGACATACATTGTAGGCATGTATGCAAAACATTTATATGCATAAAATCATTGTTAAAACTAAAGAAAAGGTTTTAACTTAAGATTAACAATGCAGATCATAAGGGCCAGTACACACCCAAATGTGGGTGTAGGCTTCCCAAAAGACAGCTGCAGGCTGAAGAGTAGCTCAGTGTGTAAAAGCACTTGTTGTGCAAGCATGAGACCTGAGTTCAAATCTCCAGAAAACACAGAAAAGTAGGATGTACAGAATGAACATCTGTATTCCCATGCTGCTACTAAGAGACTCGGGAGGCAGAGGCAGGGGAATCCGTGGAAGCCTGTGCCAGCTGGCCTGGCAGATAAAGAGAGAAACAACAACGGGGCCCCTGAACAAGTCAGGGCTACATAATAGAAAAATCCTGTCTCAAAAAAAAAAAAGGTTCAAAACAGTAAAGTCAGACAAAAACATATAGCAGGAAAAATCTCACAGCATCTTGGTTCACTGTATGGGTAAACCATTACAAACTGTCTTGATGTCTTGCCTAAGAATCTGTCCAACTTTCAGGACTTGTGCTGGTGTCCTAAATAAGAGCAGAGACCAGCTTTACTCTCCCAGAGCACACACAGCAGCCCTTTCAGCTCTTAAACCCATTTTACAACCACTTTAGTTTACCATGCTTCCCACATAATGGCAGCTGTAGCTCCTGGCTTCTAGCTGTGCTGACTCCATAGAGATGGAGCAGAAGGGAGAGGCTAATTCAGCTGAACTCAAAAGGCAAGGCTTTCTTATAAAAGATGCCTGAGACTCGCTCGCCCCAACAGGAAAGACACATCTCAGATGACTAAGCAGGTATAAATGTACACTTACGACGACAAAGAACTGAAAGAGGTTTGTGACTAGTCTTGTGTTTCCCTTTTAATTGAGACAGGCAATCAATCCTCCTTAGCCTAAGTTCTGGGATCACAGGAACATCCAACTTTAACACTGTTTGGCTTTGGGGATTTTCTTTTTATTATTATTATTATTATTATTATTATTATTATCATCATCATCATCATTATCATTATTATTATCATCTGTGGGGGGTGTGGGGGGTGATGAGTGTGTGTATACACAAAAGCACTCATGCCAAGGCCCAAAAGCAGAGGCCAGAAAACAACTTTAACTTTCACAAGTCCATTCTTTGTCCACATGGTTCCTGAGCTAGACCCGCAGTTGTTAGGCTTACAAGGCAAGCTCTTCTGCTTGCTGAGCCATCAAGAAGTAATGCTAACAGATACTTGATGAGGAAGGTTCTGGTCCAGTTTTTACCTTACACATGAGCAGATGGGCCTCAAAGAGGTTAATCACCTCATCAAAGTCATAAGAGTAACCAGGAAGACAAACCGAAGCTAAATTCCAGGGTCCATACCCCGAAACTCGACAGACTGCCTACAGTTTCCCCCCTTTAAAACTGCCAAAATTTCACAAAAATTAATGCTCCCCAAATACTACCTTCCTCTCTTTCTCCTGCCCAAAACACAAATCCATGCCCCTAACTCACCCTTATTCTTCCTTCAGCCAGGTCTCTCCAGACAGAAACATCACCCCAGCCCAGCAGATCACCTGCCAGGCTCATGTGCCAGTCAGAAACTGGGCAGATCACTGCAGCCCTGCCCTGAGCTTTGGAGCTGAGCTTCCCAAAATACTCAGACAGCGCAGGTCTCTAAACGTTCTAACAATGCTGACTCCACCCTAGATGTCTTGAACCATTTTTCTTTTAGACTTCAGGTAAGCCTGGACGCTTGTCTGCATACTTACTCTGTAAATGCTTAATTCATTTATTTCTCCTACCTGCTTAATTAAATTATAAGTTCTCGAGGGCAAGGACTAGGTCTGAATCTTTCTGTATCACTAATAACAATACAACCATTCAACCCTCAACAAGTGCTGAGTGAGAGAGGAATGAGTGAAAAACTGAGATGAAGCCAGTCAATAGGTACCATAGGGAAGAATCCATCCTTCTCTTGCCCAAGATTCCTCCCTTAGGCACCGGGCTCTTTGGGGCCATGACAGCACAGGGCAGAGGTCTACCTGCCCTCTAGGACACAGAGCTGGACCCATCTCTGTGTGCATCCAGGGTAAGATGAACTGTACAGTTTGAATTAGATGCCACCTCTATGCCATCCTACCTGACAAGATCCTGACCCCTCACAGCCAAATGCCTGCTGAGCAAGCCCTCAAACATGTCTAACTTCTCAGGCCTATAAGGATGTTTGATAGTCCTGCTCCAGTTTCAAATGCACCCCCTCCCCGCACTGACTCAATGTTGGGGGATGAAGTCATTTCCTGTCATCGTCTTTATCAACTCATCTCCTGCATCCTTTACAGGTAATCTATCAAGCCCCTCAGTCACACCTGGAAAATACAATCAGGCCTGGAATATAACAGGCATCCAAGTGAGGTTTGTTAAGTTGATGAGAAAGCGCCTCTCAGGCTTCATGGCTTGGCAGCATGCATACTGAAACTGAATGATACAGAGATTAGCACGGCCCCTGCACTGACACTGGAGATGATGTCTTATCTCAGACGATAAGGATGCTTGCTGCTGAGCATGAACTCGTGAACTGTGAGGAGCCGCCCTCGCTATCGCTATTGCCGTTAGAAGATGGCGCTGACATCCACTGTCAGTTGGAGTTAACTGTCGCTGTCAGTTGGAGTTAACTGTCGCTGTCAGTTGGAGTTAACTGTCGCTGTCAGTTGGAGTTAACTGTCGCTGTCAGTTGGAGTTAACTGTCGCTGTCAGTTGGAGTTAACTGTCGCTGTCAGTTAGAGTTAACTGTCGCTGTCAGTTGGAGTTAACCGTTTAAACTGTGCCTCTCCCGTGACGTCATCTGGGGTGATGTGCAAACCACCAATCCCGGCTCTACACATCTCACTCGGAGCTCCTAGGCTTATATAAGGGGCTGGGTTTCTTAGCTTGGGGTCTCCCTCTAAGAAGCTGATCATCTATCTCTCAAGATGCATTAAAGCTTTACTGCAGAAGGATCCGAGTGTTCTGCGTCGTTCTTGCTGGCGTCGAAACCCGGGAACTCTTCAACATCGCCGGCGCCGCGGGAGACCCCTCGGAAGACGGGGCGGATTCAGAACTGCGGGGACGTAGGTTCAGAGAGGTATGCTTTATCCTGAACAACCCTTTTCTCGACTTTGGCCTTAGTTTGTCATCACCGTGGGACGGGTCAGTGGAGGCTTTGGTGCTAGTCCTGTTTGTCCTTCTCCTTCATCGTGGCTGGTGCTGACAGAACGGCGCTGTCCATCTGGCGCTGTCCGTCTGGCGCTGTCCATCTGGCGCTGTCCATCTGGCGCTGTCAGTCTGGTGCTGTCAGTCTGGTGCTGTCAGTCTGGTGCTGTCAGTCTGGTAACGGAGTTGAGCGCGTTTTTTAGATAAGCTGTCAGCGCGATGGGGTCGTCACAGTCAGTGGTTACAGCCTTACAGACTGTGCTAAAACAAAGAGATCTTAAAATTGCACCACGAACACTTCAAAATTTTGTGAAGGAGGTAGATAGAGTGGCACCATGGTATGCTTGTTCCGGGTCCCTCACTGTGGCCTCATGGAACAAGCTAGGTAAAGAACTAGACAGGAAGCATGCAGAAGGAGATCTCTGCTTAGGTACCAAAGCCATTTGGAAGCTAGTTAAAAACTGCTTGGAGGATGAGGCCTGTCACCCTGCTATAATAGAAAGTCAGGGAACCTTAGAGGAAGTTCAGGATAGCATGTCAGAAACTGAACGGAGTGAGAGAATGGGAGCTCGCAAAAGAAAAGACATGTCTAAGAAAAAAGGCCCTCCCCAGGAAGTTAAGAAAGGGGGAGAGAAAGAAGGAGTTATCATTCACCCCTTAACAAATCTAAGAAAAAGAAAAAGCCAGAATCTAGTCTATACCCTGCAGTAGAGCTAGAAGCCTTGGAGCTAGATAATTCTGATTCTGACACTCTGGATTCTAGCGAAGAAGGTGGTCTAGAGGAGGAGGTGGCACGGTATGAGGAAAAAGATATCACCCTGATAGACACCGGCCACTGAAAACAAAAATGAATGTGAGGCCACCGCCTATAAATCCGGCGGGCTCACGCTTCTCAGCGCCTCCGCCATATGAGCTTCGGCTGAATACTGGTACTGACTCCTTTTTACCTTTAGAGGAACGGAGAAAAATACAAATGGCTTTTCCAGTATTCGAGAATGTGGAAGGCGGAAGAGTACATACCCCCGTAGATTACAATCAAATTAAAGAATTGGCCGAATCCGTTCGTAATTATGGGGTCAATGCTAACTTTACCACATTACAGGTGGAAAGGCTTGCTAATTTTGCCATGACTCCCACTGACTGGCAAACGACAGTGAAAGCAGTGCTTCCCAACATGGGACAATACATGGAATGGAAGGCTCTCTGGTATGATGCAGCCCAGGCACAAGCTAGAGTTAATGCCACGGCTGAAGATGAGAATCAGAGGCAGTGGACATTTGAAATGCTGACAGGTCAGGGTCAACATGCCCTTAATCAAACCAACTACATCTGGGGCGTCTATGGTCAGGTGTCGGCCGCCGCTATTAAAGCATGGAAGGCCCTCACAAAAGGGGAGAGTCCAGTGGACACCTTACAAAGATTGTCCAAGGACCCCAAGAGCCATTTTCAGACTTTGTGGCCAGAATGACAGAGGCCGCCAGTCGCATCTTTGGTGATTCAGAACAAGCTATGCCCCTGATTGAGCAACTTGTCTATGAACAAGCAACCCAGGAATGTCGAGCGGCTATCGCCCTCGCAAAAGCAAAGGTTTACAAGATTGGCTCAGAGTGTGCAGGGAGCTGGGGGACCCCTAACCAATGCAGGACTAGCTGCCGCCATTTTACAAACGCACAGGTATAGAGATTTATCTAATCGAAAAGCTTGTTTTAATTGTGGGAGAATGGGGCACCTTAAGAAAGATTGTCAAGCCCCTGAAAGAACAAGAGAATCGAAGCTTTGCTATCGTTGTGGTAAAGGTTATCATAGGGCTAGCGAATGCAGGTCAGTCCGGGATGTAAAAGGGAGGCTTCTGCCCCCTATTGAAGAATCCAAGGTACCCCAATCAAAAAACGGGTCACGGGGCCCATGGTCCCAGGGCCCTCAGAAATATGGGAACCAATTTCAGAAAAGCAATCAAGAGGAAGTAGAGGTTTCCGAGGAACCTCCGGAATGGACTTGCGTGCCGCCTCCGACTTCTTACTCATGCCCCAAATGAATGTTCAACCGGTCCCAGTCCATTCCCTGGACCTTTGCCCCCTGCCACCATTGGGCTTATTCTGGGCCGTGGCTCCTTAACTTTACAGGGACTCATTATATATCCTGGGATTGTTGACCCGTATCATAAAGAGGAGATTCAAGTTCTCTGTTCTAGCCCTCGGGGTGTATTTTCTATAAAGCAGGGAGATAGAATTGCACAACTGGTGTTGCTGCCCTCCCTCGGGGATGGAGAAACCTACACTTTACAAAAAAGGGCTATGGGATCTTCTGGAAGTGATTCAGCCTATCTGGCTATACCCCTAAATGAGAGACCTACAATAAAATTGTTAATTAATGGAAAAGAATTTGAAGGGATAATGGATTCGGGAGCAGACAAAAGCATTATTTCACTCCATTGGTGGCCGAAGTCTTGGCCCACTGTTGTTTCATCTCATTCTCTACAAGGTCTTGGATACCAGTCCTCTCCTGCCATCAGTGCCTCAGCCTTAACCTGGCGGGATGCTGAAGGCAAACAGGGATGTTTTACCCCTATGTGTTGCCACTCCCTGTAAATTTATGGGGACGAGATGTGTTACAAGCCATGGGCATGACCCTAACTAATGAATACTCCCCCAGGCATCAGCCATTATGGCAAAGATGGGGTATACAAATGGTAGAGGCTTGGGTAGGCAAGAACAAGGCAGAATAAAACCCATTACACAACACGGAAATCGGGGTAGAAAAGGACTGGGTTTTATTTAGGGGCCGTTGAGGCTTCACGACCCATACCATGGAAAACAGAGGAGCCGTTATGGGTCTCTCAATGGCCTCTATCCTCTGAAAAATTAGAGGCTGTCACAAGATTAGTGCAAGAACAGGAACGGCTGGGGCATCTAGAGCCTTCTACCTCCCCATGGAATACACCAATTTTTGTTATTAAGAAGAAATCTGGGAAGTGGAGATTACTCCACGACCTGCGGGCCATTAACAATCAGATGCATCTTTTTGGCCCTGTTCAAAGAGGCCTTCCTTTGCTTTCTGCACTTCCTCAAGATTGGAAGCTTATTATTATAGATATTAAGGATTGTTTCTTCTCTATTCCACTTTACCCACGGGATAGACCAAGGTTTGCCTTCACTATCCCTTCTCTTAATCATATGGAACCAGACAAGAGATTTCAGTGGAAGGTACTGCCGCAAGGCATGGCCAATAGCCCAACAATATGTCAGCTATATGTGCAGGAGGCTTTGGAGCCAATTAGGAAGCAATTTACATCTTTAATCGTTATCCATTATATGGACGATATTCTTATTTGTCACAAAGAGTTAGATGTTTTACAAAAGGCTTTTCCCATGCTGGTGGCTGAATTAAAACAGTGGGGATTAGAGATTGCCTCAGAAAAGGTTCAAATTGCAGATACAGGCCTCTTTTTGGGCTCAAAGATTACTCCCAAAAATATAGTTCCTCAGAAAATAGAAATTCGCAAAGACCACTTACAAACATTAAATGATTTTCAGAAACTTCTGGGAGATATAAATTGGTTGAGGCCCTTTTTAAAAATTCCATCTGCTGATCTAAAACCCCTCTTCGATCTCCTGGAGGGTGAGCCTCATATCTCCTCACCCAGAAAATTTACCCCTGCCGCCCACCGAGCCTTACAGATGGTGGAAGAGGCCTTACAGGAAGCACAATTACAACGAATTGAGGAGTCACTACCTTTTAATCTGTGTGTTTTTAAGACAGCTCAATTGCCAACTGCAGTCCTGTGGCAACATGGACCATTACTTTGGATTCATCCAAATGCTTCCCCTGCTAAGATTATTGACTGGTACCCTGATGCTGTTGCACAGCTCGCGCTTCGCGGAATAAAAGCAGCTGTTACACATTTTGGCAGGGATCCTGATTCCTTGATTGTGCCTTATACTGCTGCACAAGTTCAGACCTTGGCAGCCACATCTAGTGATTGGGCAGTTTTAGTTACTTCCTTTTCAGGACAAATTGATAATCATTTTCCAAAGCATCCAATTTTACAGTTTGCCCTAAACCAGGCTATAGTGTTTCCACAAGTGACAGCTAAAGACCCACTCCCAGATGGGACTGTGGTGTACACTGATGGATCAAAAACTGGTATGGGAGCTTATGTGGTCAAGGATAGGGTTATATCTAAACAATATAATGAAACTTCACCTCAAGTTGTAGAATGTCTGATAGTACTGGAGGTTCTTGAGGCTTTTCCAGGACCCCTCAATATTGTATCAGATTCCTCTTATGTGGTTAATGCAGTTAATCTCCTTGAGATAGCTGGAATAATAAGATCCTCCAGCAGAGTTGCTAACATCTTTCAGAAGATACAAGCTGCCTTGTTAAATAGGAGATTTCCTGTTTTCATTACCCATGTCCGAGCACATTCTGGACTCCCAGGTCCCATGTCCTTAGGGAATGACTTAGCGGACAAGGCTACAAAGCTGGTGGCCGCTGCCTTGTCTACCCATGCACAAGCAGCAAAAGAATTCCATAAGCGCTTTCATGTGACGGCTGAGACCTTGCGCCGTCGTTTTGCTCTATCCAGGAAAGAGGCTAGGGAAATTGTTACTCAATGCCAGAATTGCTGCGAATTCTTACCTACTCCCCACATGGGAATAAACCCACGTGGCATTAGACCATTGCAGATGTGGCAGATGGATGTTACTCATATTCCCTCTTTTGGAAGGCTTCAATATGTTCATGTTTCTGTTGACACCTGTTCTGGCGTAATGTTTGCCACACCCCTAACAGGGGAAAAGGCCTCATATGTGATTCAACATTGCCTTGAGGCCTGGAGTGCTTGGGGAAAACCCAGAATTTTAAAAACAGACAATGGACCAGCATATACCTCTCAAAAATTCCGACAGTTTTGTCGGCAAATGGATGTTACCCATCTAACTGGCCTACCTTATAACCCTCAAGGACAGGGCATTGTGGAACGTGCCCATCGTACACTCAAATCATATCTGATTAAACAAAAGGGGAGTATTGAGGATGTTCTACCCTCGGTACCAAGAGTTGCTGTATCCATGGCACTTTTTACCCTTAATTTCTTGAACTGTGATGCCCAAGGCCACACTGCGGCTGATCGCCACAGTTTAGAGCCTGATAGGCCAAAAGAAATGGTAAAATGGAAAGATGTCTTGACTGATCTCTGGAAAGGCCCGGATCCTATTCTTATAAGATCCAGGGGAGCTGTGTGTGTTTTTCCACAGGAGGAAGAAAACCCCTGTGGATCCCTGAAAGACTCACTCGAAGAGCTCCTTCACAACTCCAGAATAAGAAGGATGGAGGCCAAGTGGGTGATGAAGACTCTCCTACTCGGGATGATGGTTCCTAGTATGATGGGAGAGTTACGGTGGGCCATCATGTCTACCTTCCCCTACCGATGCCAGTGATGCAGAATGCCCAGGTGTTCCCTAGATTTTTCACAAATAATAGAGAGTTGGGGCTTGCCTTTTTGCCTTTAGATCCTCAGATACAGAGTTTTCAGGATGAGAGAACCTTGTCATTAGTAGGAAGCTTGTGCTTTACTGTGATTTCTTCATTAAAGGATAATTTTATTCATATGGATCCAGAAAGATCTAATGCTAATCCTTTTGAATTAATGGAAGCTGTACTGATCTTTCTCCTATGATAGTGAGAAGGGACAGATTACTTTTGATTGGAAAGGGGCATTAGGCAACAGTCTGAGTGAGGGACAGAGCTCTGGATCATCTGATTGGTCCTCCTCCAATGTTAAGTATACCCCTTTTAAGAGAACTAATTATTCAGCTGCCCTTTATTTGGGTTGTGAGTAATGATACCTTAGGTAAGAATCAGAAAGAAATAAATTGTTCTGCTTAGAATTGTTTTTATGCATTATGCTGGGATGCTATTAAGCACCCTTTTGCTTTGGTAATGCGCATGCCTCGATTTATTCCAGCTCCTGTTGAGGCGCCAAGTAATTTGAGTTTGTTTAGGGAAAAGCGAGATTTTTGGGATCTCTGCTATTATTGTGGGCCTGATAGCCACCGCCGCGGTTACTGCTTCGGTTACCGCCTCGCCCTTGCACTTTCTGCCACTGTGCAGACAACTCAAACCATTAATGAACTATAGGCCACTGTGACCATGGTCCTAGATAAACAGGCCACTGCCAATTCTCAGATACAAGGAGGCCTGATGTTGGTAAACCAACAGATTAATTTGGTTCAGGAACAATTGGATATATTGTGGCAGATGGCCCAATTGGGATGTGAACAAAAGTTGCCTGGCCTTTGTGTCACTTCAGTACAATATGAGAATTTTACAAGAGCAGCTAACCTGTCAAAAGCTCTGTCTCAACATTTATTACAGAATTGGACTTTTGAGTTTGAGCAGACACTCCGTGAGTTGAGAATGGCGATCCTGCAAGTGAATTCGACGCATCTGGATCTTTCTCTGATGGAAGACCTCTCCCCTGGATTTCATCTGCATTTTCTTATTTTAAGGAATGGGTGGGGGTAGGATCATTTAGCCTAGTTCTCTGCTGTGGAATAGTGTTGATGCTTTGGATGGTGTGTACGCTCAGAGCCCAAACAAAAGGAGAAAGTGGTGGTGGCACAAGCACTTGCTGCCTTAGAACACGGAGCATCCCCTGACATTTGGTTAACCATGTTAAAGCAATAGGTCGCTGGCCTCCCAGCTCTTGCACCCCACGAGGCTAGTCTCATTGCACGGGATAGAGTGGGTAGGCTTCAGCAGCCCAAGGAGTTGCAAGGCTAAGCACTGCACAGGAGAGGTCTGCGGTATAACGACTTTCTCCTGGGAGATAAGTCATCTTGCATGAAGGTTCTATGTCATGATCTCCTTCCCCCAGAAAAAAGACATCGGACTGGTCAGGACTTCCTCTGGGGATAAGACCCTGGAGAGGAGCTTTGTACATGTTCCGAATTTGCACATGGGGATTTGACCTCTATCTCCACTCCAAAGTTGTGGGTGTCCTATTGCTTCAAAAATAAATGAATAGGGGGAGATGTGAGGAGCCGCCTCGCTATCGCTATTGCCGTTAGAAGATGGCGCTGACATCCACTGTCAGTTGGAGTTAACTGTCGCTGTCAGTTGGAGTTAACTGTCGCTGTCAGTTGGAGTTAACTGTCGCTGTCAGTTGGAGTTAACTGTCGCTGTCAGTTGGAGTTAACTGTCGCTGTCAGTTGGAGTTAACTGTCGCTGTCAGTTAGAGTTAACTGTCGCTGTCAGTTGGAGTTAACCGTTTAAACTGTGCCTCTCCCGTGACGTCATCTGGGGTGATGTGCAAACCACCAATCCCGGCTCTACACATCTCACTCGGAGCTCCTAGGCTTATATAAGGGGCTGGGTTTCTTAGCTTGGGGTCTCCCTCTAAGAAGCTGATCATCTATCTCTCAAGATGCATTAAAGCTTTACTGCAGAAGGATCCGAGTGTTCTGCGTCGTTCTTGCTGGCGAGACGGTAGCGCGGGACAGTGAACCAACTTCCAGACCCCACATGGTAGAGGGGACTCTCACGAATCGTCCTCCTTCAACTTCCACACACACCCCCTGGCATGTGCATCGCCACACACGTGTGTGTGTGTCCACTTATGCATGCGCACAAACACACATTAAGTTTTCTTTTCTTCCTTCTGTCTTTTTCTTTCTCTTTCTTTTTTTCTTTGCAGTTGACACGCTCACTTGAAACATAAGTCTGTATTCCAGAGGACTAAATCCAGAACAGTGACTGGGAGCAAACAAACTGTGGTTTGATCTGGCATGATAAGCACCAAGGGGAAAAAAGAATGTAAAACTTAAACAAACAAAATGACCATAGACCCTGAAAGGAAATACTGCTCTTGCCTTACCTGCAATGAAGGTCGGCACCTCCCAGATCCTCAGCGGACACCTCTTCGCCAGTAGCTGCCTTCACCTTCGAGGATAATGGGCACAGTGAGGCAGGTCCACCGGAGACGCCAAATGCAGCACCAGCAATGCATCGCCCAACCCGACTACACTACCTTCTTCCTTCCACAGAGCTCAAGACCACTGTACTTCCTCATCTCACTCCAGGCAAAGTGAAAGAATATCATCCCAATCTACAGATGGGAATCTAAGCCCAGACCCACAAATGGTTGCCCACAGCTCTCATACAAAAGACAGATCCTGGAAGCTCACCCTCCTCTTCATGATGCTGCCCAACACACCTGAAGGCCTTGGAGTTGTGGGTACTCCCCTGACTGCCTGAGATCTCTTCTTCTTTCACCCACCAGGTGAGCTCTCACTTGGCCTGTAGGAATCCTCATGGTGATGACATCCTATGGCATTAACCAAGTAATGCTGGCGGTGGTGGTTTGAAGGAAAACGGCCCCCAAATGGAGTGGCACTATTAGGAGGTATGGCTTTGTTGGAGGAAGTGTGTCACTGTGGGGGCGGGTTTGGAGGTCTCCTTTGCTCAAGCTTCACTCAGTGTGATGATCAGACCATTTCCTGTTGCCTTCAAAATGTAGTACTCTCAGCTCCAGCACTGTGTCTGCCTGCATGCTGCCATGTCCCACCATGAGGATAAT
This sequence comes from Mesocricetus auratus, assembly GCF_017639785.1. Classification (NCBI taxonomy): domain Eukaryota; kingdom Metazoa; phylum Chordata; class Mammalia; order Rodentia; family Cricetidae; genus Mesocricetus; species Mesocricetus auratus. The sequence continues at coordinate 18,940,211 of NW_024429201.1, read as the reverse complement.
GGAATGAACCCCAACTAAATGTTTTCCTTTATAGGAGTTGCTGTGGTCATGGCGCCTTTTCACAACAATAGAAACCCTAGCTAAGACACTGGCCTATCCATGGCCCAAGAAGAGAGTTCCACTTATACATCTACATGCTACTTTCCAATCTGTATTTCAGCAATCTGTACATATTTCTCTTATCGGCTCTATATATGGTGGAGCTGTGATTCATTCATCCTCAAATACTCAATAACCAGGGCTATAAAATCCAGTTATCTTTAAGGTAAGAAAAAATTTGCTTATAGTAGTTACCCAAATCTAAGATCCAACAGGATGGAGCCAACAAAAAAGAAAGAAAATCAAACAAAAAATCAAGAATGGCTTCATTATAGCCCAAGAAACTACAAGAAAATTTTTTTAAAAAATCACTTAGAACTAAATGCCAACCTCATCTGGTAGGAACTGTTTGTCGATTCCTATTTCACTGGGTTGACTAATGTTTCTTGAGATAAAAATAAAAAGATTTTATTAAAACAATGAGAATTAATCTAAGATACAGCATAGAGATGGCTACTCTTCACTGTGTCAAAGCCTCTGTTTTAAATAAAATATCTTTCCACAGAGAGAGGCAATTAAAACTTTTACCTTCAATTATTCCACCCTCAGAAGTCAATTACTGGTTCTCTTTCTAAAAAAATGCAGTGCTAAACGGCTTTCAGTCCAGACAATAACTAATTATAAGACGTGTCTGAATATTTAAAGTCATAAAGCGAGATAAACAACAGATACACTATATTTATTCTCAGGGATCTGACTAATTTCCAGTGGGGGTGACTGTCAACAGTTAATATTTATTGAACACCCACAACATGTTTGATGCTGTGACAGGCACAGAGATGACAAAAGTCAGAAACAATGAACGGTATTCACCCTAGTAAACAGCAAGCTAGGGAGGCAAAGGAAGCATGAAACAGAAAGTCCCTCAAACCCCCATTTGCTTCAACCACACTAAGCTACCTGAACTAACAGCGCCTGAACCCCCTCAATACTGAATTCTCATATCTATGGGTTTCAGATTCTTCCCCTGAACACAGTCTCTCATGGACCACTGACAGAGGTTCAGATCTGGAGAACATCAGGCTTCCAGGGCCAGAGTCAAGTTCAATCTGAATCCACAGTAGACCTGGATGAACTCCTCTAAGACGTCAGGTGTTGTTCCAGTATGAATCCCCCCAATAGAAGTCTTCAAACGTCACTCATACCTTTATTTGTGAAAGTTTGTACCCATCACAGTGCAAAGGTAAAAAGTTCAGTACATTTTCCCCACATAAGCCAATTAAAACTTATCACAAACAGCATGAGAAATATTAACAGATAAAAACACTAGCATTCTAAATAACACTGGAGAGTTACCACAGTCAGAGTACCAGCTCCTTCTGATCTACCTCATCTTCCATAACTGTTATTAGAAATCACATGAGAAACATTTACTTTGCATGAAAATGAGTTCTTACTAGTAACTGACATACCTTGAGGCACACAATTTTAAAACAGATTTCAGAGGCTTTTCTGGTAATCACAAAATCATGCAGCCAGCACTACCACCTAATTCCAGAGCATTTCATCACTCCCAGAAGAAACTCCCACTCAGCAGTGGCCATTCTCCACAATTCCTCCCTCCTAGATCCTGACAGCCACCATTCTACTTTCTTTCTCCATGAATTTGGTTCCCTTAAATATTTGCAAACATGGAATCACATTTTTGCATGTGTGTCACATTTGTCGTCCATATTGTGAAGAAGTTCATTCCTTTCTATGTATGAATAATGTTTTATTGCTTCTGGTCCTCCTGCCTCTACTTCCTAACTGTTAGGAGTATAGTTGTGTGCTATGACATCCAGCTCAAAACACCTTCTAGAATAAGCCAGGCATTCAAAATTCTCAAGAAGCCAAAGATATTTCTCCCACCATGTTTCTTCCACTCAACATTTATTCTACTTTTTCCAGAATTTCATCATGTGCATGAAGGCATAGGAATGCATATTTTCCAACATTCCTCAAATTAATATTATACATAACCCAGAATGGTCAAATTCTTAGAGTGAAAAAAGACAATGGTGGGGCTAGACATGGCAAATACCTTTAATACCAGCAGAGACAGGTGGATCTCTGTGAGTTCAAAGACTGCTTGATCTACATAAATCTACATAGTGAATTCTAGGCCGTCCAGGGCTACACAATGTGTCCCTGTCTCCAAAAAATAGATAAATAAATAAATGAAAGAAAAAAGAAAAGAAAGAAAAAGAGAATGGTGGTTGCCAAGGCAGCAACATTAGGGAACATTTAATGGGTTTACATCGCAGAAAAAAAAAGTTCTAGAGCCGGACATGGCAACATCTACATGATAATAAAAATATGTTTAGTGTCACTGAAGCAAACAATTAAGATTTATTAGACGCCGGGTGTTGGTGGCGCATGCCTTTAATCCCAACACTCGGGAGGCAGAGGCAGGCGGATCTCTGTGAGTTCGAGGCCAGGCTGGACCGACAGCCTCCAAAACAGAGAAACCCTGTCTCGAAAAACCAAAAAAAAAAAAAAAGATTTATTAGACAATCAATGTATGTGATGCATTGTACTTACTGTATTTTAAAGCATAGAATGGTTTGTGTCTATATTTACTTCATTGAATTAATAATCAATCAACCAAGATAACGTTCTTACCAAGGGTGGTCCGCCTAAGAAGATGGTACCCTGCTTTCGTACGATGATGTTTTCATCAGCCATTGCAGGCACGTATGCACCTCCTGCTGTACAGGAGCCCATGACCACAGCTATCTGCAAGGGAGGCACAGACAAGCCACGAGGTGAGACTCCAACAGGAAACAGCAAGGCATTGGCACAACGTCCCTACTACAGAGCCTAGGTGCTACTAATAGCTGATCCCTGGACTTCACTTTAGAAAGAGTCTGAGCTGGTTCTTATTGTGCAGCCTAGGCTAGCCTAGAAATCACGATCCTCCCGTCTCCTGAAAACAGAGCCTCCAGGCACACACTCTCCCTGTGACTAGGATAGTATCTCTTTTGTTGTTTTTTTTTTATTTAATTTAGAAACAATCATATTTTACATAACAATTCCAGTTACCTCTCTCTCCCTCCCTTCCTCTCATGCCCCCCCACACCAACCCTGTCTGTATGCATCCAAAGTGTGTGAGCAGGTACCCACAGAGACCAGAAGACGTGTCTGATCTGACCCCTTGGAGCTGGAGTTATGAGTTTGTGAGCACTCTGGTGTAGGTGCTAGGAGCTGAACTCAGGTCCTCTGGAAGAGCAGCAAGTGCTCTTGACCACTGAACCATCTATCCTGCCTCCTAGAATAGTGTCTTGACCTCTTGTACAAAACCACTTTGCAGGGCTTATGTCACACTCAAACATGTAGATAAAGATCCTATCAGTAGAACGCTGGCCTGATAAACTACTAGTCTGAGAAAAGAAACCTACCGCACACCTACCTCTATAAAACTTCCTCAAAGGAGAACTGACAGTAGTGTACCCTATACACAATCACTTTATATAAATAAATAGCTCATGGGGATATTGAAATAATCCATTGAATGAATGTTACTAATATTTTGTGCTAACACAAATGTGTCTTCTAAATATAAAACTAATGTTAATATTTGCATTTTTAAAGTTCAGTCAAATGACTAAGTTGGCAAAGTGATCCCCAGTACCCATGTAAAAAAGTTGGGCATGGTGTACATACCCAGAATCCCAGTGTTGGGGAGGCAGAGAAAGCCAGGTCCCTGGATTTCACTGCTCCACTAGTCTCGTCAAATTGGTAAATTCAATGAAAATGAAAGACTTTGCCTCAAAAACTAAGGTGGAAGGATTAGGGAAATGGTCCGTTGGTGAAAGAGCTTGCGGCTCAACCTGGGTTTGAATTCCCAGCACATGAAACTCATAGAACCCATGCAAAAACGCCAGACATAGCTATGGATGTATATAACCCCAGCATAGGGGAGTGGAGCCCAAGAACTTGCTGACTAGATAGCCCAGCAGAAATGGTGACCTTGGGAGCCTCCTAGTTAGTAAATAAGAGGTCTTGACTCAAGGCAGAATGTCAAGGAAGCAACAGAAAAGGACCTGATGTCCTGCTCTGCCCTGCGCATGTGAGAGCATGAATTCATAGACACCCATATATGTACATCTCATATGCATGCACACGCACATGCACACACACACACTCACACACACGCGCGCGCGCACACGCACGCACGCACACAAAAGTGTCAGTGGCCCCCAGGGGGAACTGCAGTCAGCAATGGAGTTTATGGAACACAGCCCACTAGATAAAAAATGTTAAGATGGGTACATCCTGGAGAGCCAGCACCCCCCCCCAGGACTGTCTCCAGAGCGCCCCCTGGCTTCTGCTGTGTTTCCTCCTGCTCGCCGCTGCCGGGTTCCTGCTGTATGTGGCAGGGTCCCACTGTATCTAGTATAGTGTGACTGTTTCACGAGAAAAATCCCACTCCTCACTGGACAATTTACTTGCAGATCACAATGAAGATGAGTTTTATAAGATCAATGATGCTTAGTTAGATCTATGATTTAACCGAACTTTCTGGGCCAGCCTAAAAGATAAAGTTGGTTAAAACAGTAAAGTTGATTAGGGAAACGGTTTAGGTTATTTGGCCAATTGCTCCAATAAAAAGTAGACAAAGGCAAAACTAGGCTACAAGTCACTTTCCCCTATGAGATTTGCAGAAGATGGAAAATGAGAACAAGGAAGTTTCATGTATTACAGACCCATGAACTCTGCCCGTGGAAAAACAGGCTTATGATTAAAGGAAGCAATTATGTCTCTACACCCAAGGTTAGGCCTGAGTTCCTTGGTCATGTAACTTACAGAATTAATCATAGGCCCCAGGTATGTACCGTGGAAAAACAAAGCTGTGAAGTGAAATTACATGACCCTATTGTGTGTACAGAAAAATAGGTGGTTAACTAGACCACTTGTTTAAATGTTTGGTAGAGAGGAAGCAGAATAGCAATCTGCTACACTAAAACCAAAAACAGCTCCCTGCCATCGCAAAAGGAACTGGGTGAAATACACTTAGCTTGCTTAAGACCTCATTAATCAGTTATAAAAGAATCATTGCTTTGGGGTGAATAAAAGTGTTCAAGCATTTGTGGTCTTCTAAGGAAAACATGGAACTTGTGATCTCAATGTGATTTCTTCCTGTGAAAAGATTTTAATTTGTTTTTGGAAAATATGTAACTTCTGGTTGTGAGGTGATCTTTCCTTGCATAGACATTTTTGTCTTAGGACTTATAAAAGGGATAAAAGAAAAATAAGAGATATAGTAGAAGGAAAATAATAGGAAAGATATAGAAGGAAAATAGCTGGAAAGAAAGAAAGAGGGAGGGAGGGTGGGAGGAGGAGGAGGAAAACATCAGGGTAGAAGAGCAGAACAGAAAAAGAAGAAAGTAAGAACAAGCAACTGAAAGAAAAATAAAATGAAGAATTAAGCTTTGGCCCTCAGAAAAAAAGTCTCTTGTGTGTATATGCAGTTGCGCCAACGTCACGCCTCCTCTCCAGGTTATCTGACCTGATGAAAGCTGGCCTTTCATACGCGAGCATGTGTGCGCACGCGCGCACGCACACACACACGCACACACACACAAATAATAAATACAACTTCTAAAAAGTATAAAGAGGGAAATGAATTATGTTGAAGCTGGGTGATACTTACAAGGAGTTAACAATAATGTTTACTCGTGGGTGTTCAAAGGCTTTCCATTTTAGAAAAAGCTTAAGAAAATCCTTGCTCAAAGATTAGTATGGTACAAAGAAGGACACATAAGAGTTTAGCTAAATACCTGTCAGCAGTAACAAAAATATCACCAGAGAAAAAGAAGTACAAATGGGGTGTTTTGCTTGGTTTTGTTTTGTTTGTTTCCTGAGGCAAGGTTTCTCTATGAAACAGTAGTCCTGGCTGTCCTGGAACTCACTCTGTAGACCAGGCTGGCCTAAGACTCACAGAGATCCACCTGCCTCTGCCTCCTGAGTGCTGGGATTAAAGGTGTGTGCCACCAATGCCCAGTTTATAATGGATTTTTTAAGGTACCCCATGAAAACAGTTTGTGTTTCTGATCCCTATATATCATCAGCTTGCCTTATAGCCACAGGAGACCCTGCTTTGCTGACCTCACAGCACACTGATATTAAGCCCAAAGGATAGTACTGTGAGATAACAATTTTCCAACTGCACGGCCATCACAAAAAGACTTTTCCCTTCATTAAGTGTTTTGTGTTTGTTATTAAACTGTCCACGACATTCAATTGTCAACATAATACAGCAGTGGTTTTCACTTATCATTTGGTGTAACAGTCACTCAGAATTGTGCTTTCAAGCTATCTACAGCTACGAAAGCCCCCCTTCCCCCTTATACACACAAGGCAACACCGATCGTAGCAGACGGGACTTAGTGGCTCACCATGTCTGAGGGATGGATGAATTATGGATAAATTGATTGTTAATATTTAAACACATTCCTTTAAAGTGGGGCAAAATAATAAGACAAAATGCCAGTGCAGTAAATTTGTGTGGTACACATGAGTGTTTATCTCTGCACTTTATGAAGATCTGGAACATTCTGGGCCTTTTGCAAGGTTCAACTTGTGGATGGCAACGCTTTGGGGTCGAACAACCCACAGGGATTGTCTAAGACCATGGGAAAACACAGGCATTTACATCACGATTCATAACAGTAGCAAAATTACAGTTATGAAGCAGCAATGAAATGGTTGGGGGCCAAAACAATACAAGGAAAGGATTGCAGCATCAGGAACATTGAGAACCACTGCTCTAAGGGAATGAAGGACAGTTTTACCTCAGCACCCTGTACTCTCCACGACAACACTGGGTTCAGCTCACACTGTCTCAGTGCTCAGAAGGAAAAGGCTGAAGGAACGGAGAGCAGAGTCATAGTGACGTAAGATTCTAAAAGAGGACAGTTTTCAAAAATAAGACCTAAAAAAAAAAAACCCAACAGGCAGAGTGGAGCCCAGGAAAACAGCTGGAGAGCAAAGGAGAGGGGAGAAGAGCAGCTGTGAGTAAGTGCTGGGTATGAGGATGGGGTGGGGGCAGGAGGCGGGGAGGAGGCAGGAGGCGGGGAGGGGGCAGGAGGCGGGGAGGGGGCAGGAGGCGGGGAGGAGGCAGGAGGCGGGGAGGGGGCAGGAGGGGTCATTTTGTCAGAGTGCCATCACACCATCTGCTATGGAGTGTTTGTGTCCCCTCCCAAATGCACGTTAAAACCTTAACCCCCAGTGTGATTTGGAGGTGAAGCCTCAGAGATGTAAGTGGGATTATATGATCATGAGAGTGGAATCCATGATGTTATCAAGGTCCCTGTACAGATACAAATATCTCTCTGTCCATCAAGTGAGGACAAAACCAGCAGAAGGCCTTTACCAAGTCCAGAACCCAAACCAACCGTGATGGCACTCTGGTCTGTGGAGTCCTCCAGCCTCACAGTAAATGAAGGAGACCAGGTACAAAGTTACAGGAGATGTTCACAACAGACAAGCCCATAGAGGCAAAGGAGATCCGTGGCTGGGAGGACTGGGCAGGAACAGAGAGTGATTGCTAATGGGAAGATAAAAATATAATAAGCTTGATCCAACTCAGTGATACACAAAATACAACTAAGTTTCACAGTTAATAGATAAGTTGTATTTTCATAATGCTGCTACATAATTTAAAAACACTGTAGAAGGGATGTCAGACACCCACTTCTGGCCTCCAACAGCATTAGCCACATATATGTTACACAGACATACATGCAGGCAGAACACTCATGCACATAAAATAAATAAGTAAATAAATACATTTTGTAATAAAAAATTTTTTAAAAGCACAAAAAACCCTTCAAGAGCTGCAGTTACTATGCCCATAAGAATCAAAATTCTCAAATGTTTCATCAATAAGAAAGAAGGCGTTTCTATCCACAATTATTTTTCATTTATTTTTAAAAGGTTTTTATCTACTGAGATGCGATCTTACTGTGCAGCCCTGTTGGATTAAAATTGGATTTATAGACCAGGTTAGCCTCAAACTCATGGACTGCCCACCCACCTGCCTCTGCCTTTGATTAAAGGCTGGGATTAGAGAGGTGAGCCACCCACTCATGTATTTTTAGTTATGTGTATGGGTGTGCCTGGGTGAGTTTGATGTGCATCATATGCATGCAAGAGCCTGTGAAGATCAGAGAAGGGAGTCAGATCCCCTGGAACAGGTGTTGCCGGTGGTTACCGATGGCTGACCCTTCTTTCTAGCTGCCTGATCACAAGTATTTAAACAAATGAAATGTTAATGCTATGCAAGCAGACAGATGCTGATGACAGCAATACAGATGAAGAGAACACAATACAGGCAAGTCACCAATAAGCCAGTCAGCATCACACAGTCTCATCTCATTAACTAACTCCGAGTTGCCTGTCACCCACACCAGGACACAGGGAGGACAGCATCCTGCCACTCCATCCTCTGCTCACAGGACCTAGGGAATCCCAGAGCACAGGGGCACTAACAAGTGCTCCAGGCTCAGTGTGCCCTTGTGCAAGTCCCGTGCAGGGTCACTCAGGGATCCAAAGTATCTGGAACTGTAGAGAAAATTCTGCTCCACTCTCCACTAAGAACTAAAATGCCATAAAAGACACGGCTATGCTATGAGGTGTGGACTCAGCTTGGCTTGTAGACACATCTTCATTACTGTGCCAGAAGAGACATCAAGGGGACCCTCATCAGGACAAAGATGAACTCCTAGAACTCTGAGAGGCAACAATCTTCCACCACTAGAGAGGGGCGGCTATGTGACAGAGATGAAAGGAGAAGGAGGCCAAGCATAAGTCTATAACTTATGAGCAAGAAAGTAAGGGGTGGGCCGGGCATTGGTGGCGCACGCCTTTGATCCCAGCACTCGGGAGGCAGAGGCAGGCGGATCTCTGTGAGTTCAAGACCAGCCTGGTCTACCAAGCAAGTTCCAGGACAGGCTCCAAAACAATACAGAGAAACCCTGTCTCAGGGGAAAAAAAAGAAAAAGAAAGGAAGGAAGGAAGGAAGGAAGGAAGGAAGGAAGGAAGGAAGGAAGGAAGGAAGGAAGGAAGGAAGGAAGGAAGGAAGGAGGGGGTGGCCATGGATGACTTGTAAACCACAGAAACAACACCTGTCATCATTCCCAAAAGCAAGGGTCGAGTAACAGAAATAAGTTGCTGCAAACCACAGACAATAACATGAACTATTCAGACAAATTCATTACCCTCCAGGTCTTGCTGGGGCAAACAGACTGGTTCTCATTAAAACAAAATGGATTACAAACAAAGCCCAACAGGCTACTCAGTGGAAGGGGGAGGCTTGCCAGGGAGGTCTTATACCTCATTCTGAAAAGGTGTAAACTCTGGACCTCCTGTGCCCCCCTTGCAGAACTGAAAACCAATTTCCACTTCAACATATTCTGAGATAAACACAGCAGAGACTGGGATAAATGCAACAGAGACCAGGATAAATGCAACAGAGACCGGGATAAATGCAACAGACTCCAGGATAAATGCAACAGAGACAGGAATAAATGCAACAGAGACAGGGATAAATGCAACAGAGACCAGGATAAATGCAACAGAGACCAGGATAAATGCAACAGAGACCAGGATAAATGCAACAGACTCCAGGATAAATGCAACAGAGACAGGGATAAATGCAACAGAGACCAGGATAAATGCAACAGAGACCAAGATAAATGCAACAGAGACCAGGATAAATGCAACAAAGACCAGGATAGATGCAACAGAGACCAGGATAGATGCAACAGAGTCTGGGATAAATGCAACAGAGACCAGGATAAATGCAACAGAGAAGGGAAGAGTCCTGGGGCTGAATGGAAAAAACACTCAAAATGTGTTTCCTTTTCATCACCCAGCTTGCTCGCTTTTTTATTCAAAGTAATTGTGAAAAGCAGACACTGTCTGTATCATTTTGGTCCTGTCTTTACCTGAAGAACCTCCAACAGAAATAAAAGCCACAAGGTGCACAGCCAGGCTGAATAGTGGCCAGAAGTTCAGATCTTTGTCACTCGCATTGCTGGATCAACACTGCTAACTCAGGTACTCATGCTCACCCGCACCAACAGGTTTGAAAGACACATAGAATGCAGAAAGTCCATCATACCCAGAATTCCTCAATCTTTTTATCAGAGAGTGTGCATTTCTCCCAACTTCTACTCATCTTTATTGACAATAACATCACCTGCGTAAGCCCCCCAGAATGATCATAGATGCTTGAAACAAAGGCAGTCAATGAGGTCAACTTCAAAAGTCACGGGCTTCCTCCAAGAAGGAAGACGGAGGTAAGACACAAGAGAGGGGCCCCTGATAATCATCGAAAATTCTTCAAAGTTTAGAGCAAATAGGGGAACCACGAAGGGGAGCAAAGTGGGCGGCCCTAGAAACTGCACTTGTGCACAGCTAGATAAATAAAGCCTTTTCAACAGAAAGGAACTTCTAGTCAAAGCAAAACATCTTGCTGCTGAGGCACTCCGGCGAAAGAAGGGGCTTTCTAAGCCGAAGAGCAAGCTACAGCAAGAGGACTACAGCTGGCAAGGAAAGGAAACAGGGAAGTGAGGCCTCTGTTGAGGGTTATAAACCCCTACACAAGAAGCCAGCAACACGAAGACAGCAGACTGCAAGAGTCAGCCTGAGTGTGTACACGGCTGCAGCGAGGCTTGGGCAGGAGCTCAGAGAGGTTGGACCCCAGCCTCTGAGGTCTGTAAACTCCAGGCTAGGGGTCCCCAGCCCACCATGATGTAAGGAAATGAGAGACTATGAAGGCAAGTACCTTCTGCAACCTGTCAGTGTGTTAAGATTTGCTTTAACAGTTACAGGAGCCATCTTTTAATAAACATTAACATGACTCACCTCAGGGAAATATGTAAAGATATAAAAATTCATCTGATACTGCTCTAATTGTTAAGAAACCAGCAATAAAGTATGAGAAACCTAGAGAGAAGAGTTAAGAATAGCTGTGGAGCTGGGTGGTGGCAGCACACACGCCTTTAATGCCAGCACTGGAGAGGCAGAAGCAGGCGGATCTCTGTGAGGCCAGCCTGGTCTACGGAGTGAGTTCCAGGACGGCCAGAACTGTTACACAGAGAAACCCTGTCTCCAAAAACCAGAAAGAGAGAGAGAGAGAGAGAGAGAGAGAGAGAGAGAGAGAGAGAGAGAGAGAGAGAGGGGGGAGGGGAGAGAGAGAGAGAGAGAGAGAGAATGAATAACTGTGGAAATTCAAAGAATGAAAAAGATAAACAGTTTGACCTAAAAAAGAAAAAGTCTTTTTCTTTCAAAGCAAAACTCGAGTGTTATACCTGAAAGGTCTAGATATCTGTCAGCGTTATTTTTATTTCTGAGAATATACAGGGTGCCGGACAGATGGTTCAGCCGTTAAAGGCTAGGCTCACAACCAAAATGACAGAGACAAGATTTTAAGAGATAAGTAGATAAATCGATTTAAAATGGGCAAGTTAAAAAAAAAAGCAATCTTGGGATAGAAAATAGAATAGGAATGGGGTAATTATTGATCATTGTCAAAATGTATAAATAACATAACCAGAGTTATATCTTAGTCTGCTCTGTGTTGTTATAACACAATACCTGAGACAGGATATTTTACATATTAAAAAATGATTTATTTGGTCCATTTGATATTGGAGGGTGAAAGATTAGGCACCTATTTATTTATTTATTTATTTATTTATTTATTTATTTAGTATGCATTGGTGTTTTGCCTGTGTGTATGTCTGTGTGAGGATGTCAGATTCCCTGGAACTGGAGTTACAGACAGTTGTGAGCTGCGGTGTGGGTACTGGGAATTGAACCCAGGTCCTCTGGAAGAGCAGCCATTGCTCTTAACCTCTGAGCCATCTCTCCAGTCCCTGGTGAGGACTTTCTAACTACATTACAGTATGTTAGGTGGCAGGTAGCATCATGGCAGAAACATGTGACAGGAAGAAAGGTCAGTCATATGACAAGCTAGGACACAAGAGACCAGAGGGGTCCATGCTCATACTTTAATAATATAAAAATAAAACCCATTCTCAAAGGAATTGACCCACACCAAAAATCCTGCATTAATCCCTTCTGGGGGCCGAGAACACCATGTTTCGCCTGCTCTCTCATACAGTCACTGAACACTTCTGCCATTAGATGAGGGAGGGCATTCTTCCCACACCAAGTAATCAGTCCTCACCTGGATACCAGCTAGGTGTCCCCTTACTCAATTCAGTTTTGACACTATCTGGAGATAGCACCAGCTCCTGCCAGACTGTCCCTACTTCAAATACTAAACCCAGGCAGAAGCACCAGCTTCGGGCTGCCTAACCATAAGCCACTACTCCCGGTCCTTGCATTCAATCTGGTAGAATGGCCCATAGAACTCAAGCTAGCACTTTCCTTCTGCTGGTTAGTTAACAAAGGCTGCAGAGAACAGCCAGACGAGGGTACACAGGCGGGCCCAGAAGAGCTCTGAGTGCAGAGCTGCCGTCTCTATGGAGTTGAGATTTGCCACTCTCCCAGCACTCGGATGTGTGTAACAAGTGGGGAGATCTCGGAAGCCCCATAGGGGTTTGCAGGAGGGATTTCAATGGCGGCTTCATCATGCAGGTGTGAGGGATCATCTTTATTCCCAGCCCTCTCCTTCAGAAGATGGGGACAGGGGACCTGACGGCATCAAGCTTATGGTCATGGCTCGGTCTTTCTGGTTGCCAACCTCCATCAGGAGTTACCTCATTAGAAGAAAGGAAATCGCCCAGGAAAGCCCGAGGGATTTAGCAGCTTTGCACCAGGAATCAAAGACCAAACGTTAAAAGATGTTCCTGGCGTCCTTATCTACCAGGGTCTTAGGAACAGGATAGAGACCAAACATGGGGACCCAAACTTTTCCTAACCAGGAACCAGGTGCAGAAACCACACACACACACACACACACACACACACACACACACACATTTCTATTTCCCACTGAGGCATTAGCAGAAAACCTACAGAGACAGCAGAACCCTGAGGGTTGGGAAACAGAGATGTGGAGGGCCAAAGGCCTGCACCAGGGCACAAACAAAGACCTGAAATTTTATTCAATTACTGAGGACAGGTTCTTAGTGGGGTTGGGCAGATAGAATAAAAAAGAAAGAGGAATAAGGGAACTCAGTATGAATCTGAAGAATCTGGGGAAAGAAACAGAAGGCAACACAAAATCTGCACAGTGAGAGGCCTCTGGGGTAGGAAGGCCTAAAGGGGAGGGAGCCAGGATGAAAACCCTGGCCTCTGGTCACCCTTAAGAAGGCTGTAATCCACAACCGAGTGCGTGCATGCGTGCGTTAAAGTCAGAGGACAACTTGTGCAGTTGGCCGTGGCCACTCTGGATGCCTGTGTCTGCTCTGCCTCAACAGGACACTTGACTATTGATTTCAGGCCCATCTAGGGAGTCTGGAAGCATTTCATCTCATCTCAGAGTCCTTTAGGTGATTACATCTAACAAGACCCTTTATAACGACTTTATATTCACACACTCTGAGAATGTCAAGGAGATGGAATATTTCAGATAATACCTTAAGTCCCACAATCCTCTTGATGACCCCTTTTCACTCCTCCCTTCCTGCAGTGGCCACACTGTTTATAGCTAAGTGTGCCATCCTCCAAGCATACGTACACACAATCATGACGCAGTGAGGCTTCATGCACCCAATTGTCACACCCATGGGCACTGGCTCTTCATTTATCTTACAGCTCTTTCTCAACACCGCTTTGGGGTTTATTTATTGATGCAGGCATTCTAGCTCATTGGTCTTAACAGCAGAGCACCATTATGAATCTTCCAATGATGCCCATGAGTTCATTATCTTTTGCTCTCATAAGCAATGTTAGTATGAACGTACCTCTATGTAGCTCTTTACCCACACAGTAAAGCTCCCCTGTTCTAATAGACCAGCCCTAAAAACATTACTTTCTTTTCAAACCAGTTTTCCCTAGGTAATTAGCACTCATTATAATCCTGGAACATGCCCGCAGTTAGTAGAAGTTCAAACTGAAGACAATGTTACAAAACTTTCCTACATTACATATTCAATTATGTTTTTTAATAATTTCATTACATTCACTTATTTATTTTGTGTGTGGCAGGGAGTAAGGTAGAGATAAACCCCCAAGGAGAGTCTGTCTTTCCTTCCACCTGCAGATTTCCAGAACTGGAACTCAAGTCACCAGGTTTGGTGGCAAGAGTATTTATTTCTTTGAGCTGTCTCACCTGACCAAATTCTGCTTTATTTTTAATTTATCATTTTGTGATAGAAATGACATCTGAGTGACTTTTTTCTTAAACAAACAACCAAACACATATGGACTAATCAGAAATTACCTGTGTGATATTTTTAGAAGACATAATTGCCTGATTATAGAATATACGGCCAAAATGGTCCCGATCTGGAAAGGTGTTGGCTTGCCGAGGTAAGTTGGCCCCTCCTGAGTCAACTGCATGAGAAAAAGGAGGGAAATGAACACAGATTACAAATGGCCATAGCTAATCACATCCTCCTGCTAATGTGTTCCAGAGTCTTGGACCCACCCACCCCCAAAACACAACCAAATATTTATTCCCAATACATCAGGTTTTCCAACCTTCCATCAAAACTCCACATGAACTGGCCAGGACACTCTGTCCCTTTAAGAGCAGCCAAAGACCCAAGGACACCATGAATTCTCCAGTAGAACTGAAAACGCATCTTCCTAGACCAATATGAGAAACCACTAAAGGATTAATGGGTAATTCGTATGCTGCTTTATTGTACTATTTCTCTTGTTTTTATTTGTCTGGGTTCAATTTTTTTTCTTTAAGTGGTTAAGCTGTATGACTCATGCTGTGATCCTCCTGCCTCAGCTTCCTAAGTATTAAGATTAGTTTTACTACAGATTAAAGTAATGGACAACAGTGCCTGCCATCATTCAGGATGGCCAGGCATGTGAAACCAGCTTGGGTTACACAGGAAGACTTTTGTCTCAAAACAGAGCTCCTTATTTCATAGTTATGTGATGATATAAAATCAGAGGTGTGTTTTCTGGCCATTCTAAAAACACCTCTAACTTCCGTAGCTATGAAATTAACAACAGTAGCAGTTTCATATAGCTATGAGGAGGATGGGAAATTATGAATGTAGAAAGCCTTTAGTCAGGGCTGGAGAGATGGCTCAGAGGTTAAGAGCACTGACTGCTCTTCCAGAGGTCCTGAGTTCAATTCCCAGCAACCACATGGTGGCTCACAACCATCTACAATTCAATCTGGTGCCCACTTCTGGAAAAAACACTGTATGTGTAATAAATAAATAAATCTTTGAGAAAAAAAAAGAAAGCCTTTAGTCCAGCATCCCTATTCTGAGTGCACAGAATAAATGTCAAAAATAAAAATATGAGCCAGGTGTGGCAGTGCATACCTTTATAATCCTAGCACTCGTGAGGCAGAGGCTGGAGGATCTCTGTGAACTCCAAGTCAGCCAAGGCTACATAGACCATATCTCAAAAAAAAAAAAAAGAAAGAAAGGATTAGAAATTAACTAGTTCTACATTTACTATTATTGCCTATAATCATTGCCTTTTATTATTTATTATTTTGCATGCTGTCTGCCATTAACTATGACATCGCTGAAGACAGAGACACTGTTAATATCCCTAAGTATACCTGTCCCTAGTGACTGGCAGGTGCCGGCAAGCAGTTTGGCTTCATTTGCTGTTTTCTATGTGTGCAAAGAAGTTCACACTGTGAGTCAATCAGGCAAAATCCCTTTCCCAGATAAAGGAAAAAAATCTCTGTTATGACCTGTTTAAATGTTGACAAATGAATAACATGGGCTAGGGTTTTTGGCAGACTAACCCAGTATCCAAAAGCTGCCAATTCTAAATTACTTTGCTTTTAGAGTCTGTTCAAAACAGCCTTTAATGCAAATGTAGTTTACTCTCAAATGAAGATTGACTCTCTCTGGAAATCAAGTTACCTTAAATTACAGTCTATTCAAGTGTGTAATAGTCAAGAATTTAACACTGAGCCTGACCCCTCAAGAGGTCCATAAATATTAGCTAGTTTTGAATAGTTCGAGTTAATTATAGTTAACAGAAAAATAAGCTGTCCAGGGGAAGAGCTAGCATATAGCAAGCTGCTAATTTACCTCTGCGGCACTATGGGCGTTCTTAGCTACCTTCCCACAGTTCTCAGCAAGCACTATACTCCCTTCTAGCTCCGGAGGAACCGGCGGTGTTTTAAAACATCCAGTAGTGACGTCACCCACACAGCCTTCCGCTTTCCCAGCTAACACAGTCCACAGTGCACTTGTGACTTGCCCAGGTAGATGCATGGAAGCCTGTTCTGCAGGGCTATCTCTTGGGCCCGTACGTGCTTCTTCACAGTCACCGGGTAGTAGGTGCCTCCTTTGACGGTGGCATCGTTGGCCACAATCATGCATTCTACTCTGAAAGGCAGAAATGCCAAGAGACTATGAGGTTTCCGCAAAATTAAAGGCAATTAAGCTCATTATAACTAGAGCATGCAATACGGCCTTCAACTTCTAGTGCACACCACTAATGCTTCTCTCCAGTTGATGGCCTCATGCTGTAAAACCAAGCTTTAATCATGGTTCTCATTTGTTAATTCGATAGAAAATGACTACTTTAAACAAGATTACACACTCACATTTGATTTTTTTTTTCGGTTTTTCGAGACAGGGTTTCTCTGTGGCTTTGGAGGCTGTCCTGGAACTCAATCTTGTAGACCAGGCTGGCCTCGAATTCACAGAGATCCGCCTCTGGGATTAAAGGTGTGTGCCACCAACGCCCGGCTCACATTTGATTTTTAAAGAGCCATTAGTATTGAGACACTAACCTAAGCCACTGTTCAGTAAGGTTCTTTTCAGTTCCTTTTTTTAAAATATTTTATTTACTTTATTATATGGATCTGGGTGTTTTGCCTGCATATATATCTGTACACCGCATAGATGTAATGCCAACTGAGGCCGGGAGAGTGTTGGATCCTCTGGAACTGGGGTTACAGACAGTTGTTAGCTGCATGTACGTGCTGGGAACTGAATCCCAGCCCTCTGGAAGAGCAGGCAGTGTTCCTAACCACACTGAGCCGTCTCTCCAGCCCTCTGTACGGTTCTAGAAATGAAAGCGTCCTAACAAGATGATGACGCCTTTTAAAAATCCAATTTCCTAGGGCAAGGAACTCTATTATAGTGAATCTTTAATGTGTCTTTTAAGCAGCTGGAGAGATGGCTCAGTGGTTAAGAGCACTGACTGCTTTTCTAGAAGACCAGGGTTCAGTTCCCAGCACCCACATGGCAGCTTACAACTGTCTGTAACTCTGGCTCCAGGGGACCTGACACCTCACACAGACAGACACACATGCAGGCAAAATACCAATGCATAAAATAAAAATAAATGAATTTAAGAGTATCCTTTTAAGAAAGAAACTAAATCAGGCTGGGGAGACGGCTCAGCAGTTAAGAACACCGCCGGCTCCTCAAGAGGACCAGGTTTGATTCCCATCACCCACATGGTGGTTCACAAGCATCTGCAACTCCAGTTTCATCGAATCCAACACCCTTGTCTGACCGAGGCACCAGGCACACACATGATGCACAGACATACATTCAGGCAAAAACACTCATATACATATTTTGTTTAATTAAAATATAAACTTTTAAAAAGTAGAAAAACATGAGAATACACTGCCAGCAGTGCTAAGGTATGTCTTCTACTTTTAAAAATGACTTAATAGCTGTATGTTGTGGTATTTGTAATCCCAGCACTTGAGAAGTAGGGGCAGGAGGATCCAAAGTTTGAATCAATTACACCACAAGAGTTCAAGGCCAGCCTGGGCTAAAGAGTAAAACCCCATCTTTAAAAAACAAGATCTGATGATATAACTCGCTTGCCCTGAATGTACACAGCATGGAGTTCAAACTCCAGCACCACAAGAAGAAAACCAGTTTCTTTACTATTACAACCATAGGAAACAAAGACACATATGCGCGCACGTACAAAATCTAAAATATGTTGTTTGATGTCACAATAAATCCAAATGTTAAATAGTATAACACAAAGGGCTGTGAATATGGATTAGTTTGGAGAATATTGCGTGATTCCAGTGTCACATACAACCGGCAGGGTGGCATACATCCATAACCACACGTCACGGAAAGAGAAATAAACTCAGTTCACAAAAATGCTGTAATGCGGTCTGCTGTACCCATCAGCACTCATTATCTGGAGCTAGCACTGAACTTTCTTTCAGGAACGGCTTCTGTTTTTAAGCCACATGGGTCAGGCGGCACACCCAGAGCACATGAACCAGGCAGGCCTTCCCCCTTAGAGTCCCTGCTGCAGCTGAGCAGGCTGCAGCACAGACTCCAGGCCTTCTCTGCCGGCTGCGGCCACCTGCAGCCCCCTCTGCCTCTGGGTTTGAGAGCCAGCACAGCCAGGCAGGACCAAGAAGAGCCGTGCTAACTGCCTGAGCTCTGAGGCCGATAGTAAGCAGAAAAGAAGGGCAACCAAGTCGGTTTTCCGCTCGAAGCAGTCTTGAGCAAAACCAGGCGTCTGTGCTTACCACAGGAAGAGTACTGACAATGTACAACCAAACTTTCTACGTAAGGGCACTTAGACCACAACAGCATTCACTTCACACTTACAAAATGAGTGGAACTTTCCCAGTCCTGCGCCCCCCACTAGGGTGGCTGCCGTCAACTCATACATCATCTTCCCTCCCGTTTGCTTGTCTGGGAGAAATCTACATTCAAGATATTGATCCCTGGATACCGATACCCAGGGAGAGCAACTCATACAGTATAGTTTATGTAACAGCACTGATATCCTCAGACATAGTTCTCAGACTGCATCTGTTTCTAGCACTGTTTCGCCAAGGAGAGGAAAACATCTACCTACTCCTCCCTTAAAAGGTCCCAATGCTAAAGCAAAGTATAATTCCACCAAAGCACGTCCTGGGGAACCAATGAGTTTACAATGGCCTTGGGGAGGGACTACTTGCAGGAGTGGTGGGTGACCCCACAGAAGTCATACTGAAGTCGTCGGCCAGCATGGGTGACACTTCCCCACAGTTACACCTTTCAGCTGGCATTCCCTGGCCTCTACTCTAGCACCTCTGCCAGCAATCAGCAGGCTGGGAGGAGCCGCTGGAGTCTCAGAGGACAGCCCGGGGCCCCACCCTCCTCCTCTGAGAGAAAGCCAACAGTCTCACTCAGCTCTGACTGGGGGGTCTCTACCGAGACGGCTGATCAGACTAAGATGGCAGCTGTTTCATAGGAAGACCGCAGTGGAAGGATGCGTATGGGAATAGCGGGACAGCACGTTTCTGGGTGTTAACAGTCACTGCGCCTGGAACTGTGAGAAAGAATGTTCTACTTAATTGTGGATTTCCATGATAGAGGAGTTTGGTTTAATGTGGAATTAGGTTTCATTTTTTTGGAAGATTATTTTTAAATGTCCCAGAAGACTCCCCTCCCAAAAGGAAAATCTGCCTGCACACTGGTGAACATTAAGCAAAGAGACCAAAAGGTAAAGACAGGGGTCAAGTCAAGCAGCGAGCATGGTGACTGGTGATCTGTTTACCATGGCTACATGTTTACCTCTCCTGAAGTCATGGTCATGGGGTTCAGGAACGTGTGCCACAAACCAGCCTCCTGAGCTGATGACAATTGCTCCAGGAGAGGCCAGAAAGACCAAAGGCAGGCTTCCCAGGTCCCTTGATTTGGGGCCAGGTATTTGCCCCTCTGGGACTGTGTCCTTCTCTGCACAAGGTGATGACAGTTACAGCCGCTCTCTCACTCAGCTGTAGTGGGGATCAAGAGGCGCTCACAGTCCCTGGCAAAGAACCAATGTGGTAGCTTCAACATCACACTGGGCAGACCAGATTCCCAGCGTCTAACGGTTTCTAACATCAGCATTGGAAAACCTACAAGACAATTGCAAATGGTTTCTTGGTTGGGGGGGACTTTGTGCCCCTTCCCTTTCTCGGTGCCGTGACTTCATTTGGTCTGGTGCAGGTGTCACAGTGTCTGTGAGGTCACAAGTGCACCAGTCCTGTTGTGTCTGAAAGAAGGTATTTCCTTGTAGCCACCCCCCTCCTCAGGCTCACACAACTCCCGGCCTCCTCTTCCGAACAGATTTTTGTCTCACTGATTTTCTTCTCTCTCTCTCTCTCTCTCTCTCTCTCTCTCTCTCTCTCTCTCTCTCTCTCTCTCTCTCTCTCTCTCTCTCTCTCTCTCATTTATTTTTTTTTTTTGTTTTTGAGATGAGGTTTCTCTACATAGCCCCGGCTGTTCTGGAACTCACTATGTAGACCAGGCTGGTCTCAAACTCAAGAGATCTATCTACCCTGTGTGCTGGGATTAGAGACATGCCCCACCACACCTAGCTTTAGTGATTTTTGTTGTTGTTTTGGTTTTTTGCTTAAGTTTGTCTGTTTTTTCTATTCTTTTTTTTTTTTTTGAGGGAGAGAAAAAAGCATGAAGCTGTATGTGTAGAGAGGTGTGGAGAACCTAGGAGAGGTAGGGCAAAGGGAAAGAATATGATCAAAATATATTGTGGGACAAAAACAACTTTTTAATAAAAAAAATTAATAGCCCACACCTGGGGGAAGCCTAAATTGGATCCAGAAACTCTGGCTGATGTTTCCTTTTCTCCCTTCGGTTTGTGGTCTCTATAGCTCCACAGATGATCCTGAGACGCTCAAGTCTTAAAGAACACGAAGTCTACTGGCATACAGGGTGAGTGGCAGACACCTGCACTCCCAATCCCTGCCCCCCACAACCAAGCACAGGTGGACACTCACTCACCCTGACACTCGTCCAATGCCTGTAATGATGCCACCTGCGGGGACTTCCTCGTCACCATATAACTGGTAACCTGCAAACTGGGAGAACTCCAGAAACGGAGACCTAAAGGGAAGAAAGAATGCTGTCCAAGTTAAGTAGCCATATTTAAAAAGTTACTCTTAAGAATGGAAAGATTTGTTTTGAACAGGGTGGTATTTCAAATATGCATGTTACACATAAAATCTACAAGATTTCTAAAATAGGACCTGACAAGAATGCCATGGTAATTTATATGGTACAACCAGCTAATGAGCTACTACAAAATCCTGGAACTTATTGTTAAAGTGCTATGCAAATGTGTATATCACCATAGAAAGGGACTAACGGGACATTTACCATGCGCCTGGCTCTCTTCTATAAACACTACCTCCTTTGCTAACGAGGAAGCCAAAGCCCGGTCACTATCTAAAGTCACACAAGCAGTAAATGGCAGATCTGGGGTTGCCATCAGCAATCTGTCCCCGGGTACCAGGCTCTTATCCTTTGCTGTTCTGTCCACCTTTCCCTCACACGCGCTCATGATACAACTGTGTGACAGCGGCCTAGAATGCTAGATAAGGTATGATTAGCTGTCTTCTTGTTTTCCAAACGCAGGTGCCTGATACACATCTGCGTAAAAATGAGCTAAAAGAATATATGCTAGGGGCTGTGAGACGGCTCATCTAGTAGACAATTTGGGTTTGATCCCTGGGTCATATAAGAAAGCACCCAAGTGCTTTCCTGAGAGCTGGTCCCTGACTCCCACACATGTGCCAGGACACGCCCATGCACGCTCTCATACAAATAGAGATGTCATAAGAAAAGAAGTCGGGGGGGCTAGAGACGCAGTCCCGCTGGGACAGTCCTTACTTACACACACAAAGCCCTGGGTTCAATGCCCAGCACTACATAAACCAAGTGTGGTGGTGCACACCTAGGCGCAGTGCCGGCCCTAGGGACATGGAGGGAGGGTCAGAAGTTCGCTGCTGGGCTGTTATCTCAGGGACAGTGGTCTTGCTTGGTTGGGTAAAGCCCTACGTTTAATCGGCAATGCTTCCAAAGTGGGGGGCGGGGAGGAGTTCAAGGTACTCAGCTATACAGTGATTTTGAAATCAGCTACATGAGACCCTATCTTAAAACGCAAAGGCCAAAAAGAAAAACTATCCCGCACATATGCCCACCTTTTCCTTGTACCCCACGACGCATCCTTCGGGAGATCTACCAGGTCAGCTCTGCTGTGATACACACAGAGCTCGACACCCTTGCCCTCCAGTCTTCCCCCTGAGCCACCCCTGCTGCTCAAGTCCACGCCCAGCACAGCAGCCAGAAGAGCAGCGTCTTTAAAGAGCCGCACGTCACACTTCGTGGTATGATGCAGAGAGTAGAAGCTGTGGGGTGACTCTGTCACTCACAAGAAAAGTGACAAAATAAAACTACATGCACACAAACTCTAAGAGAGTGCGATGTAATCCTATGGGCCGAGTCCCATAAATGTCATCACACAACATGTGACTTAGAAACTCAGCAAGTCCTGTCTAATCTCTACTATCGTTCCCTCTTTTTCTGAGAGTCAGAACCAATAGCCGACAGGTTCTCCAGAATCAGAGCCCATTCCCCCCTCCACACCATTCTCCAGCTACACTGGCTTCCTGGACGCCGCCCAAACACCCACAGTCGTCTCACTGCAGAGCTTTTGCAATAATGTTTTCTTCTTCCCACACTTGCCTCTTTCCAGTACACCATACAACTCCAGATGTTTACCACTCATTTCCTATCTCCCTCTGGCCTTTTGGGAACCCCAGCAGGGCAGAGGTGCCTGCCAGCGTCATTCCCTGCTTCATTTGTCCCATTCTCTCAATAAATGTGTGGTGCTCTTGAATCTTTTAAGAAGCCCAGTTTAGAACCATTTGTTGATGGGGCTGTCCGACAGAACAGGACACGCAGAGGGAGCAGGCGCCAGTACCAACCCTGGGTCTAGGAGATTGTCAATCCTGTCTCTGGGTAACAGTTTTCCTCTCGACGTGTGCCGGGCCCGGGCTTTCTCACTGCCTCCTGCAATAAAAGCATGGCTGCATTAGGACAGATGGACGTGAGCTGGGCCTCCTTCTCACTGAATGCTAGCAACACATGCAATGCTCCACTCCAACATGGCACTTTAAAAAAGGTTCAGTGGGCCACGTAGTGGTGCCTTTAATCCCAGCACGTGGGATGCAAAGGCAGGTGGATCTCTGAGTTCCAGGTTAGCCTGGTCTGCAGAGAGTTCCAGGACAGTCAGGGCTACAAAAAGAAACCCTGTCTCAAAAAAACCAAATAAATAAATAATAAAAAGAAAAATACAAAAGGTTCAGTGTACCCTGTGAGAAAGGGCAAATTATTTTTTTAATCACTTGATATACCAGATGTCAATTTTCTGCAGTAAATAAGCTGAATTTTTAATGGCATATGCATAAACACACTCTCATACACACTCACACTCACACTCACACACACACACACACACACACACACACTCGGGTCTGGGGAGATAGCTCAGCCAATGAGGTCATGCCATGCAAGCATGAGGACCTGAGTTTGGATCCCCAGCACCTGTGTAAAAGCCAGGCACAGTAGCATGACCTCTAATCCTAGCACCAATGGGCTGGCACATCCTGGAGCTCACTGGCAAGATCATCTGAACTGATGAACTCCGGGTTCAGTGGGAGACCCTGTCTCAAAAACTAAGGTGGACAGTGACAAAGAAAGAGACGATGTTAACCTCTGGCCTCCACACACCAACATTCATGTGCACCATCTCCCCACCACCACACACGCCTACATATACACACATACATACACTATATATACACGTACAAACACATACACTAATCTGTCCCTGATCCAGTATATATCATGCGTGTCCTGAATTCACTAGTCACTGTTTAAGGGGCTGACATGCTATTTTCATGAGAATTCACACACTACAATATCATCTCATTGCCCCGCGTGCACTAAATACTACCACATATACATGTATCACATTGTACATGCGAACATCTCTATTTTGTCTTTGGACCAGGTAAAAGTCTAGCTTTGGAAATTCCCTCCACGCATGACAAGGGCAAACTTGCCTAAAGGCGTCCTTAGGCCTGCACACGAGGAAGCTGAAACCCTTCCATAGTAATTAGCAGGTCCCTTTGGTAGTATCTCGACTCAGAGATGGCCTTCTGTGGCTCCCAACATTGCCCAAATCTTGGCAAGATTACGCTAACCAAAGAGCAGTGCAGCTACTCCAATCAGGCTTCATGAGGCCAAAGCAGCACCCAAGCCTCGCCACCCAACCTGCAGGCCAAGAAACCGGTGACTGCATGTCCCTCCATCCGTGGCCCTGCTCAAGCCACAGCAGGAGTGGAAGAAGCTGCCAGAAAACGTTTTTTACTGCTGCCCCCAAAAGTATCTTAACAAAGCCTCTGTCTAATAAAGTAGTTAACAATTTAAGGGCGCCATTTCTGTGTTGATTAAGGTAAGAAATCATGTTCATACTTATTTCAAACAAGCTTCTAAAAACCGCCTTGGTTTTCAAATCAGAGATCTTGGCTGCAAGAGGAATCTTTTTTCATCATAAGAGGTACACAGAAAATTCTTGAGAGCAAATCTACTTTTAGGTTGCCAAGAAAATTATATCACAAATTATTTCTTCTTTCAAAATGAGTTAGTATGCATGCAAGACGGTAGGACCTCCTCCCACCTACTGGCCAGGTCCCTAACGAGGTGTGTTTAGGGGTGGGGAAAAGGGATGGCAGCATTACAAAGAGCAGAAGTTCCAGACAATGCTACCTTGACTCTGGTGTTGGAATATGGGTCAAAATGCTTCCAATCACATACTTTAAGGCAGCTTATGGTATGCTAATGACCTTCAATATTTAAAAATAAACAAAAGGGCTGCCGATGTGATTTTTAAATAAAAGTAACAAAAGCAAGGCTTGGGCAAAGACCTTTGGAAAGTAGGTGACTTAGGTGCTCATTAGGAGGCCAGCAGTTGAAGAGCCAAAAGTGGGAGGTGAGTGACTTAGGACAGCACCCCTTCTTCTCATTCTCTCTGGAGTCCGACTCAGGCTGCTGGAGCAGCTGGTCCTATTCTGGGTTCATGAGGAGCCACAGGTGATTTCTCTTTGGTGCAGACTCGATGAGCACAGAATGAAGCACCTCTGGGGTGCGTGTGCGCGTACGTGCGTGCGTGTGTGTGTGTGTGTGTGTGTGTGTGTGTGTGTGTGTGTTTGTGCATGCCTGTGTGCGTGTTCATGTGTTTTAGTTTTCAAGACAGGGTCTCCAATTTGCTACAGAGCCATGGCTACCCATGAACTCTGCATCCTCCTGCTTCTACTTCCCATGTTAGGATTACAGGCATATTCTCCCATGCCTGGCTCCTCTATAGAAAGTTGAAACCATATAACAACACAATGGAACACCTTAGTTTTCCAAAGATGGTTCTTAAATTTTTATGCTGGCTAGATGAGGTAGTTCATACCTGTAGTCCCAATACTTCAAAAGCTGAAGTAGGATTGGATTGTTCCAGACTAGTCTGGACTATAGAGTATGATTACATTTTTACATAAATTAACCAACAAGCAAAACTCATTCTCACTGGGCAGTGGTGGCGCATGCCTTTATTCCCAGCACTTGGGAGGCAGAGGCAGGTGGATCTCTGTGAGTTCGAGACCAGCCTTGTCTACATAGTGAGTTCCAAGACAGCTAGGACTACACAGTGAAACCCTATGACTTTGTTATGAAGAACTTGGCATTTCCCTTAAAGCCATTTTTATTAAGCACTTGTGTGCAATCCATTAAATCACTGTACAGCAAGATCCCAGCATCTTTCAAAGGCTGCCTGCCAGGGTCCAGTCAGTGCTGTCTGCTTCTGCACACATTGATGTCTCACTGCTGTCGCTTCAACCATGGGACACTCACTGCTGTCACACAAAACCTCCCTGCCTCAACCACCAAACCCATCTGTAGATGTTTACCTCCGTAAAGATACTCCCCAGGATAAAAACAAAGCACTTGTAAATTTATCAAAACACTTACAGCCCTTCGGTTAATTCGGGTTAATCAAAATACTTGGTTCTGGCTATTATGAAAGCACCACAGGGGTAATCCATTCTCTCCCACCGTCAGCCCATCCACACTGCAGGACTTTGGATCCCTCTTGATTCAAAGCCATCTGTCCTAAGGAAACCCTCAACTGATCAAACCAGCTGATGATGGGTGCAACGATGGAGTCACTTACCTCTTCCAACAAAAAAGGATTTTACTTTGGCAAGTGCGTGCGTTTTTTTTCTAGACAGTGTACTAATGTATGTCTTTGTTTATTCTTTTCTGGGGCAGAGAGGTGAATATGCTGGGAATCGAACTCAGAGCGTTATGCTAAAGCATGCACACCACCACTGAGCCACAACCCTGCTTCTCTAAAGACAATTCCTTTTAAAGTGCTACCCAACCTTTTGCCATGGCGATACGACACCATCATCTACGAAGTTACTTGAGAATATGTAAACTGAGTGATCAAAAGCCTCCTCATGCTTTAAGTAAGTTGATGGGTTTGTGACGGCCACGCTTGTAGCTGTCCTTGGCCAGAGGGCTGCAGCTTGCTCATCCCCATAGCCCTTCAAGAGTGAATTACAGTCATCTTCGGGAAGCAGATTTTACTCATTTTGACTACACTGCTACAGTAAAAGGACAGACAGCAATACATTCATTCTAAATGCCTCTACTGCATTTGCTTCTATTGTCAGTTCCCTTTTGCTAATTCTGTATAACTTACTAATTTAAAAGAAGATAGAAACGTGTATTTAAAGTACATACAGTTCACAGACTTTAAGTATAAAACTTAGATATAAACTAGAAACTGAAGGGGTTTTTAGAATTAAAAGATTTAAAGGGAGCAGGAAGTAGCTGAGTTAGTGGGGCACCTGTTCCATCCCCAGCCATACATAAACTGGGTATGATGGGGTGTACCCGTAATCTCAGCAGTTGGGAGGTGGAAGCAGGGAGGACCAGGAATCCAAGGTCATCGTCCAAATCCGATCTGGGCTACAAGACGCCTTGTCTCAAAGTCTTAGTAATAAAACTAATATCTGGCACATCCCTCAAAACTTTCTCCAGGACCAACATTGCGGTTCTTTCTTCTCTACTGCAGTACCTGTAGATGGACTCTCTCTTTGTCTGCCACTAGTCAGTCACCTTGAAAAAATGCCTTGAAGAAAACAAATAGATGGGACGTCTTTTATACTTTTCCTTCTCTAATTACTCCAACAGATAAAGCCGTCTTCCAAACAGAGCAATACCTAAGAGTGCAGCAGTGCTCCCAGAGCACAGGCGGTGAAGCAGCTTCTACCTGTAAGGACACCAGGGAGAACAGTTTTCAGCGAGACTAAGAGTCTCACTTTGTAGCTGGCAATGGCAGCACATGACTATACTCTCAGTGTTTGGGAGCCTGAGGCAAGAGGATCGTGTGTTCAAGGCTAGCCTGGGTCCATATTAGGCTATCAGACAGACGGACAGACAGACAGACGGATGGGCGGACAGACACGGAGCTTACCTAGTTTTACATACTGGGCTCGTTCATGAAGTTGACTCACCAGAGCTTTCATCTGCTCATAGTTCTCCTGAAACAGAAGCACAGAGAGAGGGAGAGTGGAATGTTATAAAGTCCTTATCCTTTACCCAAAGGGAGAATCAAGAAACAGACACGGAAGCTGGTTCAGCTGTTTAGAGCACCTGTGCACTTATAGAAGACTCAGGTTCAGTCCCTGGCACCCACAGGGCAGTTCACAACCACCCCGTAGCTCCAGGAGATCCGACATCCTCTTCTGGTCTCAGTAGGCTCCTACAAGCACAGGGCAGGTACATTTATTCAAGCACACACATATACATAATAATAGATGCATAAATACTAAAACGCAATCCAAGGCTGAGAGTGTGGCCAGAGGTAGAGAGCTGCCTAGTGCATGTGAAGTCCTGGATACAATCCCACACTGCAAAAAAAAAGGGAAAGTACCAACATGCCATCTCTGTGTGACATCCACACAGGGCCACCACCAGCCCAACTATGTGACCACTCCATCCTGTAGAAATATTCAGCTCTTATTTATGCCCATCAGGCCCTCTGACTCACCCTCTCCAAGTCTAGGCTCGTTTTAAATCCTAATCATGTTTATTTCATTTCAGTATCTCTCTAACCACTCCTACTCTCTTTCTTCTTTAAACATCTGCTGAATTTAATTGGTATACACTTACTGCTCCCCAGCCCTTTTTTGTTTGTTTGTTTTCTGAAACAGGATTTCTCTGTGTAGCATGGCTGGCCTGGAACTCAGAGAACCACCTGCTTCTGCCTCCTAAGTGCAGAGATGAAAGGCATGTGACACCATCACCCAGCTATTTTTCACCCCCTTTGGGTCAGGGTTGCTTTTCTATCCAATGAATTGCTTTGCCGGTGTTGTTATTCTTGTTGTCATTAGGGCAGGGTCTCACAGTCCAGGCTGGCCTAAATTCATTATGTAGCTGAGAATGACATTGAACGCCAGACCTTCCAGCCTCTACCACCCATGTGCAAAAATCACAGGTGTGCACCGCCACATTCTACTTTGATAACATGCTTTTTAAGGCTCAGACGTCATGTGTTTTGCTCACCACCTACATTGTTCCTAACATCATCATTCACTATCCTGAGATTCCAACCAATGCAAAACTATTCCACTGTTGATAAGGATATTTAAAAACAAAGTTCAATGGCAGGGTGGGGAGGAGAAAGGGTAGGGGTGGGAAGAAGGAGAAACCAAGAAGAGGTAGGTGAAACAGAGGTAGGTGAAAATGTCTTACATTTTAAAAACAATTTGAGGGGTAGAAGTAGGAGAATCCAGATTTGAAGGTCATCCTCAACTACATAGTCAGTTTGAAGACAGCCTAAGTCATATGAGATCCTGTTTCAAAAAAACCCACAAGAGATTAAATTTAAAAAATTTTTAAAGGTAATGATAAGAACAAAACTACCCGTTCACACAAGCTTAGATATCTTCTGAGTGGCTCAGATGAAAATATTAATCTTGAGAAGCAGAAAAAGGCAAGGGGGACACTCTTCACCCTCCTGAATTTTCAAATTTTGTTCACTGGCCATACTACTTTAGGACAATATCTATGCAGCTAGTTATTTTGTCCCACTGAGACGTTTTGTTCCCCATGATGTGATTTCTATCTCTGGTTAGTTCTTCATAGTACTAGAATGCTAGCTGGCTTCACAACTTAACAGCAGGCAGGGTGCAAGCCGGGGGCTTTCTCTACCCAACAGCCCTGCACAGCACCTCCCTTCCAAGCTCACACCTTGCACCCTACATGGTACCTCCTACATGGTTTATTAGAAAGCTTCTAGAAAATGGATGGATGGAAGGAAGGAAGGAAGGATGGATGGATGGATGGATGGATGGATGGATGGATGGATGGATGGGTGGGTGGGTGGATGGAAGGATGGATGAAGACTGATGCCTGGCCTACTCCAGTGTCTGTTGGGGGCTGCAGGTCTAGCCTGAGTGTTCAGAGCTTTGATGTTCCTTGGGTGATCCTAACCTGCAACTCAAATGGGAGAAACGCTGACAATAATCCCAGCTCTGAGGTTTGACTCGTAGAGGCTACTGCGAGGTTAGTGTGGGGCAAATCCCTCTTTCCCACAGGACTCTTTTTGACTGTCAAGTACTTGCTGGTAGTAACCAGAGGCAGGGAAATCCAAGGAAAAGCTCTGCTATTATTATATTTATTTTTATTACTTTTAGTTTTTCAAGACAGGGTTTCTCTGTGTTGTCCTCGAACTCACTTTGTAGACCAGGCTGGCCTCAAATTCACAGAGATTTACCTGCCTCTGCCTCCTGAGTGCTAGGATTAAAGGCGTGCGCCAATGCCTGGCTGCTCTGCTATTATTAAGCACAGGAGACCGCCCTTATGCCCACGCCAGCAAGATGGACGCTGCTGACTGACAAGAAATGGAAGCCCCAGAGCATGTCTGTTCCACCAGTCGCCAAAACAGTGGCATTAGAGCAGTGTCACCTGAGATGCGTAAAGGCCTTTCAAAAGCTCCTGTGTCTGGACTGTCTCGAACTGTCCTGGATTGCTTTGCATTGGAGACAGCCCTGGCATTGGCAGACAGGGGCTCAGGGCAGTGCAGCCAAAGGCAGTCTCCATATCTGTCATGGAGGCTCATTTCCCTCCTGAAAGTTCTCATCATAACCTCGGGCTGCATCCACCGCAGTGCAGCTCAGGGTCGGATGTACCCTGCGTGACCCTGCGAGACCCTTCGAGGCCCTGTGAGACCCTGCGCTGCCTGTTCACTCCTGTTCACTCCTGTTCACTCCTGTTCACTCCTGTTCACTGGGAGGAAACGGGTGGCTTCCCTACAGAGAGGTAAAGTCACACTGTTTCAGTTGTGCAGGTCATGGAAGGCCCATCTATTTAATTTTTTATATTTATTTATTCGAGTGTGTCACACACACACACACATATTCACATGTCATAGCACAAGTATGGAGGTCAGTTCTCTCCATCATCAGATGCTCAGGCTTGGTGGCAAACACCTTCACATACTGAACCCCTTGTTGGTCCCCATGGACCATTCTTAGCATTTCTAGGTGCACTTCAGGGTTAAACCCACCTAATTAGTGCCTAAATATTAAAATATATATATAACTTCATCTTAACGCTTCTTTCTCAGGAGAGAGGGATGGGAAAAGGTGTATCAATAGCCAGTTATAATTAGATGACAGAAACAGTTCCAAGCTCTGCTGCACAGCCACAGCTGTGATGACAGATAAACATTGTATTGCATATTTTACCGCAAAGAAATTATAAATATTAGGCTGGAAATTTGATGGTAAGCACCTATAATCCAAGCATTCCAAAAGCAAAAGCAGAAAGATAGCAGTTGGAGGCTAGCCTGGGCTACATAGTGACAAACAAGCAAACCAAGCAACATAAATGTTAGAGAAATGTTACTCAGATAGACCACCTTGCAGTATATACATGGATTGAAACACCACATGGTATCCTATGAACAATGATTTCTGTGTCAATTTCAAAAGTTAACTGAAGAGAAGAAGATGCCCTATGAGTCGTAAAAGGGTGTCATCAGTGTAGCAAATCCTTTTCAACAACCCAGGGTTTGAAATCCCACTTTCCCGATCTGCCACGATCAAGACAGCAATTTTTGGAATCCACACACTCACTGAGTTTAAGGACGTTCTAGGAAGAAATTTCACCCAAACTGTCAACCGTTGTGCCTTTTCAGCTTCAGTCGGGGTTAAAAGGCACCCTGAAGACATACACTGCTGGAAAAGATGGGTCTTGGGTGTTTCCAAGTTTAGAGTTGAATGTGTCCCCCAGGTTCAACAAAGGGAACACTACTGCTACATAAAGGTCATACACTGAATATCTTGGTACGGTGCACGCACGCACACTGAAGAACACTCCTCTGTCTGTTTAAAATTGAAAACATGGGGCGGTGGGGTGGTCAGCGCGTAAAGCACTTGCTGACAACCGAGGTTCAATCCCCAGAACCTGTACAGGGGGAAAGAAAGAACCAACTCCACAAAGATGTCCTCTGACTGCCACACATGGACCATGGCATGCTCCCCTGCCCCATACGTTGACACATGTCATTGTAATATATAAAAATTATAAAGTTGATAGGAAGAAAGGAGAAAGGGTTTTTCAGCTGTCCTATATAGCATTATTTCTCCATTAAGCACATCCATAATCATACTCCTTACCCTCAGGGGCTATGTCCCAGGCAGTCCTCAGACACCCGAGGCCATGGGCAGTATTGAAATGTCCCCCTAAATACTGCCTACGGCAAAGCTTAATCTTTTAAGTTGGGTACAGTAAGACAATAACAATAGTAAGTAGAACAATTATAGCCCATATGGCATAACAATTATTTTAAACTTGAGTCATAGCTGGGTGGTGGTGGCACACGCCTTTAACCCCAGCACTTGGGAGGCAGAGGTGGGTGGATCTATGTGAGTTCAAGACCAGTCTGGTCTACAAGAGCAAGTTCCAGGACAGGGAGATGATGGAACTCACTCCTGTCCAGTCCCTCTTAGTCAGCGACACCAGAGGAACAGAAGAGGCACGTCTGTATAGGACACTGTCAGGGCCCCAGGCAGTTTAGGCATACCTGTAGTTTGTCCCTGTTGCTGCTAACTTAACTTTGATGGAGACCTTCAGACACAACAGAAAAGCCTAAAGGAGCCCAAACATAGCCAAAGTTGCTTCTTTCTTTTACTTTTTTTATTTGTATTTTCGTTTTCAAATTCTGCATTTTATTTATCCTAAAGAAAACCTGTCATAAGTAGCAAGTTCTGTGCTGACTTCCGGAAAGCCAAACAGCTCATCTTTAATGTCGCTACTGCACTCCAAAATGAAGACAACAGACACTATTACATAGTATTTATTAAAAAAAAAACTCCAAAACGAGGACAACAGACACTATTACACAGTATTTATTAAAAACTCCAAAACGAGGACAACAGACACTATTACACAGTATTTATTTAAAAAAAAAACTATCTCCACTTTTAAGGAAAAACCCAATTCAAGGTCTTGCCCCATAGCCCAGGCTTAGTCACATGATGCTCCCGCCTCTGCTTCCTGAGTGCTGGGATCACACCTGTCTTTATACCTAGCTGGCCTCAAGTATTTTGCTGCACATCCTAGATCTGATGTTTCACCTGTACTTCCACAAACCTAAATCTACATATGACTCGTCTGTGGATTTCACCAAATATCCAACTAACAGTGGCATTTGCTGTCTGCCGGATCTGGTTTAATAGCTTTCTCCATTTAAATAGGATTTCACACCGTAAGGTATCTGTGGCTCCAACTGCTCAGTGTGTTTCTGTAATCTCTCGCCATCATTTTTCTCGAATGCCCTGCTTGTAGAGGTTTCCACTGATGAATTCTCAGGGTCCCTGAGCTTGCTCTTCTTCCTGTAGAGACTCTGGTATACCTCCAGGGTTGTTGTTCAGGCTTTGTTGTTGTTTTTCATTATTTGCCCCATCAAATGGAGATTTGCTGACCACGCTTCCCTGCCCCACATACATACACCTGTACTGTAACCCCTGATCTCTTACGCTTTTTGCAAACCACAGACACTAAAGTGCAGAGCTGATGAGAATGGCTCACACAGGTCCAGGGAAGCCAAGCGCCCTCTGTCATCGCACCCCAGGCCCGAGGCACAATCTCTGTACCCACACGCTGCCCAATCTACAGCAGAGCCATCTAAACTAAAGGCCATCCGGATAGCTTTGACGTCAGAGGTTCTCAACCTCTGGGTCGTGACCCCTTTGGGGGTCAAATGAGCTTTTCACAAAGGTCACTTAAGACTGTCAGAAAATTATATTAGGTCCATAACAGTAACAAAACTACAATTATGAAATAGCAACCGAAATAATTTTATGATTGGGGTCACCACAACATGAGGAACTGTATTAAAGGTCTGCAGCATTGCGGATGCTGAGAAGCCCTGCTCTAGATCTTGACCTTAGCTAAACCACCCTCTCATTAAGAAACAGGGAAAGGGGCCAGGCATAGTGGCGCATGGTGCTGGAGATGCTATGGCAAGATATGGAATTCAGGACCAGCCTGGATTACATCATGAAAACTTGCCTGGAAAAACAAAGCTAAATTTAAAAAGTGAGGGAAACTCGTTCTTTGCCAAGGTCTTCTGAAGTGCTTGGTCGTGGGAGTCGTGAAAGCAGGCAGAACAAACAGCCGCTCTGTGTGGAGAAAACAGGCAGACAGCAGGGACCGAGGCCAGGGCATGGGAATATTATCCAACCTCTGTACACTGTCCCTCACCCTTGGCAGGCCTCTACTGTCTCCCTTTTATGGGTGTGTTTGCATCAGAGTTGCTGCTTGTAAGAGGAGGCCAGGAGATATGAAGTTGTTTATTGTGTTGGTTTCTTTTAGACTTATGTTGAAAGACCCCGGCCCAGCGCAGGCAGCTGAGGCTTATGGAAAACTCCTTTCCCCCACAGCTCAGCCATTTTTTTATCAGGAGGGAGCTCGGCTCAAGGTCTTCGCAGCTGAATAGTCACTACTATCTCTGTCCAGATAGGGGCACAGGTGTCTATGGTCTGCATAGCCAGCCCAGAAAGATTGGGCAGGCACAGAAACCTTTTGTTCTTCAGATAGGGCCAAGGCCGAGAATTGAGTTCTGAGAGAAACCTTAATTGCCTCTCTGTCCAGATAGGGGCACAGGTGTCTATGGTCTGCATAGCCAGCCCAGAAAGATTGGGCAGGCACAGAAACCTTTTGTTCTTCAGATAGGGCCAAGGCCGAGAATTGAGTTCTGAGAGAAACCTTAATTGCCCTCGTTCTGAGCCCCAGCCTCATTTAAATTACCCAATCAGGGTCCCGTAACTAGGCTTCTCGCTTCTGTACTGTGCTTTTTGCTATAAAAGAACCCCTGAGTCCCCAGCTCAGGGCTCTCAGTTCCCGAGACTGAGATGCCCCGGGTACCCGTGTATTATCAATAAAGCCTCTTGCTGTTGCATCCAAGCTCGTGGTCTCGGTGTTCCTTGGGTTCGGGTCTCCCTCCCGTGAAAGTCCCCCGCCTGGGGTCTTTCAATGTGTTTATTTCTTTTGTGTGAGATGCATGCATGTTACTTAAGGCTAGCTGTGAACCACCGTGTGGGTGCTGGGAACGGAACCTGGGTTCTCTACAAGAGCAGCAAGGGATCTTAACCGCTGAGCCATCTCTCCGGCCTCTCGTTGTTTTGAGGCAGGGTCTTACAGATTCTAGACTTTCCTGGAATTCATCTTGTAGTCAATGTGAGCCAATGGTGATCGTGAACTTCTGATCCTCCTGCCCCCACTTTCCTGAGTGATGGGACCAGCAGCCCCGGGCTTATGCCACCAAGACTTTCTCCCCTGTGTTGTTTGTCATGGTAACTAGCACAGCATCCGATGGTCTTTGAATCCATCCAGAGGATGTAGGCGAAAATCACTGTGTCATTTCCAAGCAGAGACTTTAACAGGACTGAAAGTTCCAGACTGTCCCATGCCACATCACTGCCTGAATACGTAGTGAGATGACCTTGAGGGGACAAAGAGGAGGCAACAGCTAGGGTTTTCTGAGGTGCACATGCTATTTATGGACTGGGAAAGCCTAAAGGCTATGCACACAGTCAAACCAGTTGCCCGTGGTCTTTGTGATGCTCTCAAACATGAAGAAAGGCCCTGAAGCTGCTCAGCTCTCTGGACCTGACCGTTCTTTAGCTGCTTCTGACTTTCAGAGTTTGTTGTCACACCATGGTCAGAACACATCCCATCCTTTACGTCCTTAGTCCAAGAACCAGTCTGGAGTCTCACAGCGGTGTGGCTGCTGCAGAGCCATGCCCACACACTCCGTCTCACTCGGTGAGGTCAACACGTGCTTTCCTCTGCTCCGCTAGGATGTACGGCCAATAGAAGTGGTGGCAAAGGCTAGTGTTTCTCAGCCCATTCTTATTGGTCCTGCGCACTGCCTCTTCCCTCCACAGTCAGGGTGACTTTTAGCATTTTAGCAGACTTCCCTCCAGTGTTCCCCATGGAAATATGCTATGTCAGTTTAAGCACACATGACATACCAGGTTCTCAATTGACCCCCACCAGCGACTTCTCTGCTCTAATTATGGGTACACACTCTAGATTAGGGCTCAGAAAATAACCCAGAGAGAAGGAAGTCATTCTCAGGATCATTCTAACTTCTACCTATTTAACCACCCCATCGAAAACAGCAGATCAGAATGGGTGATGGGGGCCGGCAGGTAAAGGTGCTTGCTGAGTGAGCTTGGTGACCCGAGTTCTATCCCTGGGGCCCACCTAAGGATGAATGGTGAGAACTACTCCACAAAGTTGTCCTCTGACCCGCACAAACACGCATCACACACACACACACACACACACACACACACAAATAATAATAATAATCATTTTAAATAAATCTGCAGTTTGAACCTGATGTCAGCAAGACAGTGGGCTAAGAGTCCCAGGCTCTCATTCAGCCACTGGCACATGCACACTCCAAAGGAGAAGGAAAAAGTAGTTTTAAAACCATGTCACTGGGCACAGTGACACAATGCCTATACTTTCAACACTCGGGCTGAGGACAGGGGATGGCAGGTCTGGAAAAGGCCACTCAAACAGTAGGAAGCCGCGGGGAGCCTTTGCTCACTTTTGTCCCTGCACCAAAAACAGAGGGGTTGAAGGAGGTGGCACCCTCAGTTCTCAGTTCCTGCTCCCAACCTGCAGGAAAAACAGACCTGAAGATACGGTTCAGCAGTTAAGAGCACTGGTTGCTCTTCCAGAAGACCTGAGTTCAATACCCAGCACTCACATGAGTCTGTAACTCTAGTCTCAGGGGATTCAGTGACCCCTGAGTGATATATATAGCATCTTTTAAACCCACACTGTGTTTATAATGTCACAGTCTGGCTAGAGACTGCACAAATGGCTGGCCTTCGCTTTGTGTAACTCAAAACCAGATACAAAGAAACACCTGCTCAGCTCAAGAAAGCACCAGGGAAGGGACTAGACTGTATGTCAAGGTAAAGTCCCTACTTGGCATACCTGAAAGTGAGGGTCTGAGGGGAGGGGAGGGGAAGTAGGAAAAGGAGACCAAGACCCCAACTGGTTGGGACAATTCTTGGGGAAATGAAGACATTTAATGAAGGCAGTGTGTGCACCCAGGGGAGCCCAACAGCCACCTACAAGTTCAGGTAAATCACATGTGGAGAAAAGACCAAGGGACCATCCCAAACCACAAAACATGACCAAAGCGTTGAGGAGTCCGGGGAAGGCTGAAAAGATGGAAGACGGCTGTCCTTTCAAATGTTCAATTGTCAGCAACAAAACCAACAAGTTCTCGAAGGAACCAGAAAACAGGAAATAATGTGGCAGAAAACGCCCCTGAGGAAATACAACCATCAGATTTATCAGACACTTTAAAACTACGAGTAAAATGGCTCAAGAGCCAGTGAAAAACAGGAAGACGGATTTAAAGAGAATTGGGGACATAAGGACAATATGAGAATAACTACAGAGATAAGAGCCATGAAAGGAGGCTGGAAAGATGGCTCAGAGGCTAAGAGCACTGACAGCTTTTCCAGAGGTCCTGAGTTCAATTCACACATGGTGGCTCACAACCATCTCTAACGAGATCTGGTGCCCTCTCCTGACGTGCAGGGATACAAGCAGGCAGAACACTGTATACATAATAAATAAATAAATAAATCTTGAGAAAAAAGCGCCAGGTGGTGGTGGCGCACACCTTTAATCCCAGCACTCGGGGAAGGCTGTGACGGGAGAGGACATCTGCGCAAAGATACTATCTTCTATACACGACACTGAGGCTGCCCCGCAAAAATCTCAGCAAGAGGGTCCGCTAAACAAGGCCTACAAAATGACAACAGCAGGTGACATGCCAACATGAATGGGGAACTCTCACTGGCCCACCCCTAGATGCAGAGCTGCCTGTAGGCAATTAATAGAGGGATGATCAGTCTAGAGATAAACCCAACACACACAAGCAATGCTAGATTCATGAGGTGTGTGTGTGTGTGTGTGTGTGTGTGTGTGTGTGTGTGTGTGTGTAACAACAGTTTAAAAGGTCATGAATTTGAGAGGGAGTGGGGGGACATGAAAAAAGTTGGAGGGAGAAGAGGGAAGGTTTAATAAATCTGTCAGAGAATTCTACAGCCAGGAAGCACACTCTTCTACAGTCTCATACATGCACACATGCATACACACACACAAATAAAAACAATTTTTCCTTTAAAATATTTACTTAGGGGCTTGCTCACAGTTTCATAGGGTTAGTACATGGTCATAATGGTGAGAAACAGACAGATATAACACTGAAGCAGTATCTGAGAGAGAGAAAGACTCTGATCCACAGGCAGAGAGAGAAAGACACTGTGCCTGGCTCGGGCCACACCTAATTCTTCCCAAACAGTTCCAGTAACTAGGGACTACGCATCAAGAATATGAGTCTGGTGGGAGGGGGATTCTTATTTAAACCACCATACATGCTCCCATTTCTTAACACTCTGACAGCAGGAACGTGTTATTAAAGAAACATGATCAACAGCTTCACATCATCTCTGATAGTTCTCAAAAGAACAATGGAAATTCATCCTTGTTTCTCATGAAAAGAATATACTACCCGAAATGTCCCTAAATTCAAATCTACTGGAAGTGTATCTAATGAGAGAATGAAAACAAATTTTTTAAAGGAAGGAAGGAAGAAAACATTAGAGTTGCTGTATGCAGATAAGTCAAATATTGAGCAATTCAAAATGCATCGTTAGGTCAGGCGTGGTGGCCCATCCCTGCAGTTCCTGCTCAGGAGGCTAAGGCTGAAGGATCTCATGAGCCTGAGAGTTCAGGATCAATCAGGGGAGCAAGATCCCACCTCTCACAAAAATGAGTTACAGAGAAAAATAAATAAAATGTAAAACACATGATTCAGAGCTGGGTGTCTATAATCGTAGTACTCAGGAGGAGAATGAATGTTCTTCAGCAGGAAAAATGAGTTTGAGACCAGCCTTGGCCATATTGTTAGACTCTACATTAAAAAAAAAAAAAGGCAGGCAGCCAGAGAGATGGCTCTGCCATCAAGAGCTCTTGGTGCTCTTGCAGAGGACATTGGTTCAGTTCTCAGACCCCACATACAGCAATAGTCCTCAACCTGTGGGTCTTGGCCCCTTTGGGGGGAATCGAATGACCCTTTCACAGGGTCACATATCAGATATCCTGCATGTCAGATATGTACACTATGATTCATAACAGTAGCAACATTAGTTATGAAGTAGCAATGGAAGTGATTTTACGGTTGGGATCACCACAACACAAGGAACTGTATTCAAGGTTACAACATCAGGAAGGTGAGAAACACTGACATAGTTGCTCACAACTACCTACAACTCCAGTTCCAGGGGATCTAACGCCCTTTTTTGGTTTCCACAGACACCATGCATACATACAGTGCATATAAACACATGCAGACAAATACTTGTACATAAAAAAAAACAAAATGTTGAAGTAACTCAATTTACACTGTCTATGACTCATTTTATATCTAAGAACATGTAGAAGTTAGAAGCGAAAAAGAAGGAAAAACAGGCCTGGCGGTGGTGTCGCACACCTTTAATCCCAGCACTCAGGAGGCAGAGGCGGGTGAGTTCGAGGTCAGCCTGGTCTACAGATTGAGTTTCAGGACAGCCTCCAAAGCCACAGGGAAACCCTGTCTCGATCCTCCCTCCCCCAAAAAAGAAGGAAAAACAGTCTATGCAAAGGTAGCCATAACAAAAAAAGAGAGACATAAAATTTTCTGACTCAAGAATCACAAGGTCAATTAAGATATTTCAAT
This sequence comes from Mesocricetus auratus, assembly GCF_017639785.1. Classification (NCBI taxonomy): domain Eukaryota; kingdom Metazoa; phylum Chordata; class Mammalia; order Rodentia; family Cricetidae; genus Mesocricetus; species Mesocricetus auratus. Next base: position 18,900,845 of record NW_024429201.1, on the reverse strand, counting down.
TACACTGCTGTAATTGTGCCCTTTACTAAGTTCTAACAGCTGGCCCAGAGTCATCAGCAGATGACGGTAGGAAGAGGTTAGTTAGCATTGGCTGTCTGAGTGACTGATAATTGTCATAAGGTGCATCCTAACACAGATGGCTCAAACAAACACCACCTCTCTCATCCATCACACTCAATCATGGGCCTGTATCAAGGGCATATCATTTACCTCAACACCCTTCCTGGAGTGAGAAGCTCCAATACCCTCCATGACTTACTTCCTCTCCTTCCACGCCAACACCAATTCCTAACTCCTACATAACTCTGACCCTTCATTGTCTGAAAACTCAATTCTTCCCACCACTACTTAAATCTGGCCTCCTCTTTCCATGTCCACAGAATTATTACACTTCTCGACTTAAAATGGCTTAAGGATGGTTTGCAAAATGAAATCTAAACATGGCTTAAGTGGGAGAGGGACCTCATGTTTAAACACTGCACACTCATGGGGGTCAGAGGACAATTTTCTGGGGTCATTTCTCTCCCTCCACCATCTGAGTCCTAGATACCAAAAACTCAGATCAATAGGCTCAGCGGCAAGTGCCGTTAACCACTGAACTATCTCTCTAGCCTGGCCTTATTTTTGAAACAGGGTCTTGTGTTGCCTTGCTTGACGTCAAACTCTTTCTCTTAAGAGATGCTCCCACCTCAGGCTCCAAACTGCTACAATTATGTGTGTAACGCCATGCCTAGTTTACGCTTTAATATCCTAAGTTTAATGAACCTATATTCAACACTTCGATTGCATGACACAGAAAAATCAAGCTGAAATGGCCCACTGGGTAGTTTTCATGGTAGCAGAAATGTTGTGCAGGTCATGGGGAGAAAAGAAATCGATGGTCTTGCTCAGTGCTGGGCCCTACACATTCCTAAGCAAGATGTGCCCACTGGTGTAATAGTGGCATAACTGTTAGGGATAACCAATCTCATTGCCGTTGGAGTTTGGTGTCTATTCCACAAAAGGAATTCATGCCCAGTAGTGTAAACCTAGTCAGAAGTCCTTGGCTTGGGAAGTCATGGGTTCTAGGGGAGGGACCTACTACTGTTGTTCTGCTGAATGGACGTTGTCAAACTGTCTTCTAAATATTTATGTTTATACACAAATATTAGTACTGCTCTCAGACTTGGTGGGAGAAGCTTCTTTATGGAGTGGGCAGCAGTTAATACAGAGGCTGTCAAGTGCTGAGAGTAAGTGCCTGTCAAGTGCTCAGCCTTCAATAAGACATCTGCATCACACTCACCTACACCCAGGGCTTAGGGGACATCATATAAGAGGGACTAGAAAGACTAAGAGTCAGAGGATGGTGAGGGTGCTGCCTTCTGGATCTAACATAGCTATTGTGCTCATGACCTACTTCACTGCATTTCTGGCTACCAGAACAAGACCCACACAAGGTCAAGCCAATGAGATCGGTCAACATTCTAGCAAGTAGCACTAATAGCTCTCAGTGAGTTCTTAAGAGGTGGGATAATTAAAAGGACATGACTATGGGAGGGCAGAGTACGCTGAGAAGTGTCTAGGGAGAATGGGAGGGGAGCTGGGAATGACAACATTAAGATACACTACTAGCAGGGCACGGTAGTACATGTCTTTAATCCAGAGGCAGAGGTCGGTGATCACAAGTTCCAGCTTCATCTACAAAGTCAGTTCCAGGACACCCAGGGTTAACAAAGAGAAACCTTGTCTCAAAAAGCAAACAAAAATATACACTGTATTTGTATATGAAACTGTCAAAAATAAATGAGTCCTAAAAATAGTAAAATAACTGTGTTCAAGAAAATGGTGGAAGCTGGGTGGTGGTGGTGGTGCACACTTTTAATTCCATCACTCAGGAAGCAGAGGCAGGCGCATCTCAGAGTTTGAGGCCATCCTGGTCTACAGAGTGAGTTCCAGGACAGCCAGGGATACACAGAGAAACCCTGTCTCAAAAAGAGAGAGGGAGGGAGGGAGAAAGGGAAGGAGGGAGGAAGGGAAAGAAGAAAGGAAGGAAGGAAGGAAGGAAGGAAGGAAGGAAGGAAGGAAGGAAGGAAGGAAGGAAAAAAATAGTTGGAACTAGAGATAATCATGTTAGGTAAAACAGCCAGAGTCAGGAAAACAAATGCCACATCTCATATGCAGAGTCTAGATTATACCTATCTATCTAGATTCCGCCTATATATATGAGAGAGAGATGACAAGAAAGTAAAAAGACTATGAGGAAAGGGGCCAGCAGAAGAGTGGAGAGGAGACAAGAAAGAGTAATGTATACACATATCACCTTGTACACTTAGAATATACTAACTTTATTCTGTTGTGGTGGTGGTGGTGGTAGAGTTTTGTTATTTTTTTTTAAGTAGGGGGTCCTCACTTTGTAACTCTGGCTGTCCTGGAACTGGCTTTGCAGATCAAACTGGACTCAAACTCACAAAGATCCACATGTTTGCCTCCCAAATGGTGGGATTAAAGCTGGCATCAGCACACCCAGCTAATATGTTGATTTTAAAGGGCAAGGGTATCCACATTCGCTTGGTTTTCAGTCTAGCCTCCACCTTTCACCTTTCACCTGCCAGATCTTTCCCAATCTAACTCCGTTCCACCCATAACTTCAACTTTGTATGGTTCAGCTTTAGGGGGTTAGAAACCAGCTACATCACAGTCCCACAGCTATCTCTCACTGTTCACATCCCCTACGCAAAATGAGCTCTGTCTACACATCCACATCAAATACTTAAAATACTGCACAGACAACTTAGTGTTTCTGAGTTAACTTCTTCCCACACAAAAACTACTGGTCCTACGAACAATTTAGACGCTATCTGTGTAGGCTTAGAAGCCTTGGAACAGACTGACATTTTCCAGCTTTGATATTTCACAAGTTATGAGTTGCTTCTTTGGCCTGAAAAAGCCTCCCAAGTCCAAGAAAAGCTACTTAAAGATGGCAGGATATGCATTTACTGTTAATATAACTGTTTAACGAAAGCGTGTGAACACGACCCAGCGCTACTGTGCCAAGGTGGCTGTCGCAGACAGCCATGCAAACATGAGGACCCCACCTTCGAGATTCCGAAGTTGCCAAACCGAGCTCAGGCATCTACAAGCAGCCAAGAGACAGGGCTGAATGGGGTTTTAAGAGCCACTGATTTTAGTGACAAAGAAGGCCAGTGCCAGTTCTAAAACTAAACTCTCACCGGGACGACTGTCTTCTGCAAACTTCACAGAACCCTTTTGCGTCCCGGAATGATGCCTTGAGCTGCAGAGAAAAGAAGAGAGGACAGCCAGGCATGCCCACCCTCCGGCCCCGGAGGCTCTGGGCCGATCGCTCAACCTACCTGGTAGGTGGAGGAGCTGGAGTCAGGCTGGGTGCCTAGTCGGGCCACCGAGTCCCCATGATAGGCGCGCGACCGAGACACAGCGGCCCGAGCACAGGGCCGCAGAGTTGACCTCAGCACGCCCCACATGGTGGTGGGGAGCTAAGAGCTAGGAGAGCGAGTAGGAGTCGTTTCTCCCCCCGGCAGATGTGCAGCTCGGGGCAGTTGCGCTCCGCCCGAGTCCTTGCAACACCAGTCCTGGTCCACCAGCTCCCGGGCCAGCCCCGCGCACGTGCCACAGCAGGCCACCTCCCATTGGTCGGTGCCGCGCGCCACGCCTCTCGACCCCTCCAATGAAGAACAGAAGAGCAGCTCCGCGAGGCCGGGTTCCATCGCGAGCCCAGCAGCACTGGGCTGAGAACAGAGAGCCACTGCAATCTGGGACAGTGGCTGCTATGACTCTGTGGGTGATGCGGTGATGTGCTTCTGTCACACGCCCCTAGACCCTCCACTGCACAGCACGTCTGATCGCTTTTAGAATGTGAAAGACTGGAGACACCAGTATTGGGATCTTCAGGAAGAGACCCTCAGCACACCCTTAAGGATTAAAGACACTAAGAAAGTGCCTTCTTAGTTTTTTGTTTATTTTCATTCACACACTTATTGAACACTTACACGCTATTACAGCAGGCTTGCTTAGAGGAGCAAAGTAAAGTGTCAGGAGCATCAGAAGGATGGACAAGCTAGAGAGAGGGTCGGTCGGCTATGGGCTGGGAGTGAATTTGGAACCACACTTAAAGGCGCTTGATGAGAGAACAGCACAAGTGACTACGGAGTGACAGATCGGGTAGGAATACCACACAACTGAGATGGAAATCAGGCAGGGCCGCTCGCTCTCTCTCTCTTTGGGGCTATGGACTTCACTAATTGGCAGCTTTATGAAAGAAGCCTGGCCCATAGAAAACTATGTAAACCGATAGATAAGACTTGCCAGTTTCGGTAGCTCACTAAGAGTCCCAGTTAGCTAAAAACTGAAGGGGTTTGGAGGGAAAAGGGATGGGTTCCAGAAGTAGCTAACTAGCTACTTAGCACTCTGTTGAGGAAGAGCACAGTCTCAAAACAAGAGAAATAGCTGTCACGGCTCCACGTTTTATTACACCCTGCAGCAAATAGCAGAAGCACCAGTATTGTTGCATCCTTTGCCGCAAATTTGAAGGAAGTATGTGGTGGTTTATGTCACAGCTGTGCAATTTAGTATCCTTTGAGGTAGTGTCTCTGTCTGTGCTGCTGGAAAGACGGTCTTAAACCAGCTCCTTGTAGGCATAGTGGTCCACGCCTTTAATCCCAGCATTCCAGAGGCAGAGGCAGGCGGATCCCTGAGAGTTAGAGGGCAGTCAAGGACTACTTAGTGAGATCCTGTCTCAAAAACATCAACAACAAAATAAGCTACCTCAAACTAGATTATTTATATACACAGAAATTTATCTGGAGAATGTGATGTCCACAACAAGGATCTCAGCAAGTATAACGCCTCCAGAGAGCCAAGTCTTCTAAAATGATGCCTTGAAGTTGCATCATCTAGAGCCCCACAAAAAAAACAGAGGGGTGGAAAGGGAAAAAACACCCTTCCTCAAGCCCTTCATAAGGACATCTAAGTCCCACTCATGAGAGCAGAGTCCTTGTGATTCAATCACCTGCTGAGAGACTATGCTTCTAAATAATCTAGAACTGAAAATTTCACCTGGTTGGTAGCATGAGTCTGGGGGACTCAGCAACCTATTGAGTTGATACTGGGGATGTTTACAAGCCAGTCTAGGCAACAGATTGAGACACGGTCTAAAATGAAGTGCTTGAACATGAATCTTGGAGACACAATTGTCACACAAATAGTGTTGGGCCGGTGGTGTAGCTAAATGATATAATGCTTGCCTAGAATGCAAAAGGTTCTGAGCGTCAACACACACACACACACACACACACACACACACACACACACACACACACACACACACACGAGAGGGAGGAAGATGAACAATGAACATGCCTACTGTATTAAACGGTGATACATTGAAGGAGTGACACTTTTTGTGTATGTGTGTGTATGGTGAGTGATGTATGTGCACGAGTGTGCAGGTGCACACAGGGAAGCCAGAGAAAGTCAGGTGTCCTGCTGTCACGCCCCCTTATTCCTTTGAGACCAAGTCTTTAGCTGAACTTGGAGCCAGAGGCTTGTGGCTAGGAAGCCTGTGGTCCTGTCACCCCTGCATGCATGCTGTAACCCCCAGGAACCAAACTTAGGTCCTCATACCTGTGCATCAAGTGCTATTATCCACAGAGCCCTCTACAGCCCAGCATTGATAAGGTTTTTAAAATCTAAGGAAACCAGGGCATATAAGTCAAATCAAAGTGAGGTTTGCCACAGAAAATATGACATAAGTATTCTACCTTGCTCTAAGCTGACACCCCAAGCCTTGCAGTGCAGAAGAAAACAACCTAAAGATTTGCATAGCATACAAGCCACATTAAAAACAAACAAACAAAAGAAAAAGAGTAGTTGACCTAGCATTGAGACCAAAAAGGTTCTAGTAATTCCAGCACTCAAGAGGTAAACCACTAGGGTCAGAAGCTCAGGGAAATTCCAGGCCTGAAATACACAAAACTGTCCAAAAACCATATTTTTAATTTCCTACTTAATTAAAATATGCATCACTTGCTCCTCGCACCCCTCCCATGGGCTCCCACCCCTCTTCCACTCCCTCTCAAATTCGTGTCTTATTCTTTACATGTACATAAATACATAAATGCAAACTGATGAGTGTGCTTAATGATACATGTTTGTAGGAAGGACTGAATATTTGGGATTAACTATAGGGATTTTAAGATTTATTTTTAATTATGTGTATGGATCAGTGACTGTAAATGAGTATGAAAACACAAGTGCAGTTGCCCAGAGGCCAGAAAAAAAGGCCTCAAAAAAAAAAAAAAAGTTCTCCTAAAGCTGGTCACACGAGGTGATGCTGGGAGCCAAACTCGGCAAGAGTAGTGCTTCTAGGAACTGAGCGATCTCCCATCCTGGATTTGTTTTCAGACACTGCTGTAGTTTGCTTGCCTGTCCTGATCAGTCTGTTATTAAGGAAGTCAGCCAGAACTCAAGGCAGGAACTCAAGCAGACAGTGGAAACACAGCCTTCCTGACTTGCCCAGCTTGCGTTTCACTTAACTCAGAGCGGCCTGCCCGGGGCTGGCACTGCACACAGTGATTAATCAAGAAAATATATACCCCCACACACACACTCATCTACAGGCCAATTTTTGGGAGGTATTTTCTCAGTTGAAGTTGCTTCTTCCAAAACAACTACGGCTTGTGTCGAGTTGGGGCGGGGCCGGGGGGGAGGTCAGCACAGATAGGATCTTGCTATGTCCAGGCTGAACTCAAACCCTCACTCAGCACCACACACATCTATGCAAGTTTTCACAAAAGTAGATATTAGAGGATATAGTTAATGCCTATGCCATCATAAGGAAAATAAAAATTTCTATTTCACCATATCTCTAAAAGTGAACAGACAAGTCTCTCTGTCTCTGTCTCTGTCTCTGTCTCTCTCTCTCCCTCTGATGATGGGACAAAATCCATGACAACTTTTTTTTTTTGGTTTTATGAGACAGGGTTTCTCTATATTGTTTTGGAGGCTGTCGGTCCAGCCTGGCCTCGAACTCACAGAGATCCGCCTGCCTCTGCCTCCCGAGTACTGGGACATGTACAACTTTTATGTATCTGAAGAAATGGCCAAACTAACAACTGATACTTGTCAATAAACACTTCAAAACTCCTGGTTTTTTGTTTTTTTAATCTCATGGCACTAAATCTTTAATTTCTCTCCTTACAGAGAAAACAAACTATGTGTGTTAGCAAGGGAGAAGCAAAAGATCTTGAGTTATTATATGTAAAAATCCATCAAAGAACAAATAAAAGAATAAACAAAACCTCAAATACTCAGGAAAGCCTATTTGCAAATTAAAAAAAGAACCTTCATAAGAAGCATCAAGAATTCTTCCTACTATACTATGTGCATTTTCTTTTTTTCACCTCTCCTCTCTCTCTCCTCTCCTTCCCTCTCTCTGTCTCTCTCCCCTCTTCCCCCTCTCTCAGATAGGGGTTCACTATATAGCCCAGTCAAACTCACACTCCTCTGCCCCTGCTTATGGGTTCTAGGATTTACAGATTTGAGCCACCACACCTGGCAATACTATATTTTTATAAAGTACAGATGATAACTGGAAACAGAAACTAATTAACTGAACACAAATATCTTGTTTGAAAAGGACAAAACAAAAATGATATAAAATAACTTTTATTTACATAATTTTTATCTACAGAATATAGAACTGCTTTCTTTAGAACAAGAAAATTTACAAATGACAGATATTGCTTCTTTTATCAAAAACTCCTTCAAGCAAGGCAGTATACATGGTCACTTGCATTTAGAAGAATGTGGTGGTTAACAGTGGATGTTAATTTTTATCTATGCCTTAATCATTTATCAACATAGACTTTTAACCCATGACTGGCCACCTGTTAAGATTTAAGTGATCAGGAGGAAAACTCAGGAAAAGGTACAGATCTTTAATCACATCTCCTTGAAGATTTATACAGCAAATTCCTGGCAACATCTTTACACCATCGCAGACCTTTCCCCCTTAAAGCTAAGACCCTGATTATGTTTCTTTTCCCAACACCTGCTTTGAGGCTGCAGCAGCAGGGCAATTTGTTGACTTGACTTGATTCTTTATACAACAAATGCTCTTCTATTCTTTACACAATAAATTACATCTTTCATAAAATCACTTTATTACAGGCGAACAAGAGACAGATGTTAAAAAAATAAATATTATACAGGGATAAATAATAGTTTAGTTGCGGTGATCTAACCCAAGTTAACAGTAAGAAACAACCTTTACAGAATATGAAATTTTTAAATTTACAAAAACAACACTGAAATAACAATGTGAATTACCCCCATGATTTTGTGACATTAATCACATGAATAGATGCATACTTTTGAGAATTTCCATTTAATTTATAGATCTTTCTTTATAACAGAGGTTAAACCACATATTTTACTTTAAGCCACAGAATGAGAAATATGCTCACAGTAAATGTCAGTGAATTAGCATCACTCTAGACTTACTGAGTCCTAGCCTCTTTCATTTAGAAACTTGAAAAGTGATCCATCATTTTATCAATATACAAAGATGAAACTTCCCTAGATGTGAAAAGATTTTTTTCAATTGAAGTACTGATCATTTCATAATACACTCAATAGTTTCTTTAATCTTAGGCACATTTGACAACTTCTATGACAAATAACTCCTAAATATAGACATCAGCACCATCAGACAAGAACCACTGTAGTCTAGGACTGGGAAAGCTCAGTTGGTAGAGGACTTGCCTAGCATGCGGGAAGCCGTGGGTTCTACTCCAGCACAGCATAAAAATGGTCATGGTGGTGCACTCCTGTAACCCCAGACCTGGAGTGAAGACTAGGGATGAAAGTTCAGAACACCCTCATCTACAAAGCTCAAGGCCAGTCTGGGACATGAAACCCTGTCTTCAAGGGGGAAAGGGAAACTTAGCCTACTGTGCGGGGCCTAAGTAAAAGTCCAGGCAGTCCTGCCCCTCACTCAGCACCCTTCTGCCAGTCACACAAACCAGAAGAACTGCACAGATGCCACTAGCATCCCTCAGTCTACAGCTCTAAAAAATACCTGTGGAAAAAGAGCTATGAGTTCTTTGAGGAGTTTAATTTGAAACAAGGAAAATCTGTTAGGAGAAGTAAGACACTTATATAAATGACTAAAGTCTCAAAGCTAAAAAAACACCTAAGTCCATACATAATGACGACAATCACAGTTTTACAAAGTTGTCCTGTCATATTTTCTACTTTAGCATCAGAATCATGTTCTGGGTTAAAAGCCTCCACATACTGTGAGCAAAATTTAGTAGGGGGGAAACAAATCTATCACTAGTTTTGTTGTTGTTGTTTTTTAAAGGAGCGTGTGTGTCTGTGTGAGTAGAAGATTGTTTTACACTGTCTCCTATGCTAAATTTTTTCTTCCAATGAAAATCCTGAGATAATAGAATAAAAAAGGAAAAAAATGCACAGTACAAATTCAATATACTAAAGTATGAGAAAATTATTCAAAATATAGACACTACCTAAACATTTTTGGTTATGACATTTTAAAACAGCTTTAAAAGTAAAGCAGAAAAGGAGACAACTTATTTGTTAATGTTTTCATTGGCCAAATCTGATAAGTGAAAATAATTAAATCGGGATATACTTTTAAATAAAAAATTTAAAAATAAATAATCTCTTTGATGTTCTGTCTTTATAAATAGCAAGCTTAAATACTAGATCTTCAATTACAACTAATGCTACATCACCATGAATTAGAAAAATACACATTTTTCAGCCAAATGGCTGATAATAGAAAAGTTTTAACTTTACCATACCAAAGTGGAGTTTCACAATTTGTTTTCATATACTTACAGGCAATTGAACAGACCTTCATCACCCTCAAAACAAAACAAACAAAAAGTCCCAAAACAAACAAAACCACCTTTACAAAAAGAAGGTCACTAATGTTAGATACAATCAGGCTCCAAGAATGTCAGCACTATGATTTATACAGATGTGGATCCACACAGTCCAGGTGCTCAGCACAGGGTGAATCAAATGTAAACAAGTTAAAATGTCTGTCAGAGAGAAAAGTCTTAATTGCTTGGTATTTCAGAATGAAATGTTTTCCACTGATTATAAAAGTTGCAAATTAAGCTCAATAAATATTCAAATTGACCTAATAAAAACAGGCAGTGGTGTTCTTCTAAACACTGCTTATTAACATCAGCGACTCTGGAAGTCTCAAACTTACTACAAAAATGGAAAGGAAAAGGGAAGAAAGTAAAACCCAGAAGAGTGCTTTATTCTGTTTCGTCCACTTCGATGAAGATGTCACTGAAGACAAACTCTGAGACTGTGGTCGCCTCCTCTTCAGATGCCTGTTTTGGTCCATTTTTACACTTTTCTTTTAGTGGTGGCTGATCAGAAGAAGCCTAGGAAGAGCATAAACTAGAATGTAACACAGTGCTTATACACTTTTCTTTTAGTGGGGGCTGATAGAAGCCTAGGAAGAGCATAAACTAGAATGTAACAGTGTTTACACGGCAAGTGAGGGCTGGGGCTGGGGAGGAGTGGTGCAGTGCTTGCCTATCTGGCATGCAGCCCTGGGCTCAATCCCTAGCCAACAAAGGGGAGAAAAGTGAACGCTTAACATTTAATAATAAGTAACATTTGTAGCATAATCAAGGAGGGAAGGGGGAGACATCTCAGTGGTTAGAGCATTTACTGCCTAAGAACAAGGATGACTATGGATGGATACCCAGAACCCACATAAATGCTAGGTAGGCACAATGGCCTGAGATCAACCTTAGTCTTCTACATATGTGTGCCCACATACAGGTGAAAACACATACACATGAGAAAAAAAAATTAAAGGAGGATAAATTTTTAATACCCATTATTAAGTATATTGTACTGTTTCACCTCATCCCGATTCTCAGGAAAACAAATGTGAACATACAGAACAAAAATCACTGTTAAATATGCACCTAAACAATTTAATTGCTAGAGTAAGAAGAGAAGATCACGTCATAGATTAGCATATTCATAAATCCATTTAAAAATACCATTAAGACTGGCACATGAACCACACACACAGTTTTTTCCTCGTGTGAGAGAGAGAGAGAGAGAGAGAGAGAGAGAGAGAGAGAGAGAGAGAAGACAGACAGACAGACAGACAGACAGACAGACAGACAGACAGATTTATGTGCATCAAGACTGATTGACTGATTTGGTTTTTCAAGACAGGGTTTCTCTGTGTGGCCCTGGCTGTTCTGGAACTCACTCTGTAGACCAGGCTGGCCTCAAGCTCAGAGATCTGCCTCTGCCTCCTGAGTGCTGATATTAAAAGTGTGTGCTGCTGCACAGTTTTAATTTTTTTTTTTAGTAACTTGTACATATGTGTGTATGCCTGCAGGAACTAGTTTCAGAACAGTTAAGGCTACATATTGAGATCCTGTCTCCAAAAAATAATAAAGTTTTATAAAAATGAGGAAAGTCGAGGTATTCAATAAATATTGACTACTGACTATATAATCATGTGTTGGAAAGTTAAACCTATACACAAAAAAATTCTAATGAAGCAATGGCTCAAATGTAAAAATATTAAAACAAAACCTACTGTAACAAGTCATAACAAGACATTTTCACCACCTAAATTGAGGAGAGGGCTTTCTCCTGAAATGATTTAAAAATCAAAAGGCAAAAAGGTTCTGACAAATTCACCTACATAAAACTAAAAAATTTGTGCATGATAAAAGCAAAAGTAAACAAAATATTAACATATATGGCATATAGAAAAACACTGCAGCCAACAGCACAAAATGTACCCTTCCCTTAATAGTCTTAACACCTCTACAAATCACTATGCATAAAATATGTATTATATATAATTATAATATATATGTTCATATATAGATTAGCTTTTCTTTTTTGTTGTCGTTTTTTTGTTTGTTTGTTTGTTTTGTTTTTTGAGACAGGGTTTCTCTGTGTAGCCCTGGCTGTCCTGGAACTCCCTCTGTAGACCAGGCAGGCTTTAAACTCACAGAGATCTGCCTGCCTCTGCCTCCCGAGTGCTGGGACTAAAGGTGTGCGCCACCAATGCCTGACTACAGATAAGTTTTTCTAAAAAGTGAAATACCAGAAAACAATATGAATGACTCACATAGAAGTTAAATCTCAGACAATAAGAGTATTGCTAATAAAGGCTAGAGAGAAGGCTCAGTGGTTAAAAGCACTGACTGCTTTTTCAGAGGACCAGGGTTTGATTCCCAGGACCCACATGGCAGCTCACAACTGTCTGTAACTCTAAGATCTGACACCCTCGCATACCTCACACAGACACGCAGGCCTATAGAGAATGAACTGGCATGGTGTTACACTTCTATAATCTTAAACCCTTGGATTCCAGGTAAAGGCCATCTGGGGCTACAAAACAAGATCCTGATCTCAATCCAAAAAAAAAAAAAAAGTGTGTGCTGGGGTGGGGTCAGAGGGTGCATTGGTAGTGTAACAGCTGATAACACAGTAACTGGAATGAACCCTTACAGATAGAGTAGGCAGTATCATTCATCATTCCTTTTGACCAAGCATTTCTAACTGTATCTATTACAGAACAAATATTTGTAGAACTCACTGTAAAACCCAGTATTCTATACTGTTCTACTAATAACTACAGAGTCTACAGAGGAACAAGTAAAAGGAGCATAACTAGGCAAACCTAAATGCCTAATATAGAATTAGAATTACTAAGCAGTACAACCCAATAATGAAATACCACATGGTCCTCACAGGCAGACCAGAGTGTGGTGGCACAAGCCTGCACTCCCACATTTAGAAGACTGACTCAAGAGGATTAAGCTTAGTTCTTGAGATTTCTGTCTCAAAAAAAAAAAAAAAAAAACCAACGATGAGGATACTTTTTGACATTCATCACTAAAATAAACATGTTTATATGCAGACATACACAAGTGTTCACATCACCTCTGCTTACAATAGAAAAAAACTTAAAACAAGTCTTTAATCCCAGCAGGCGGACAGAACTCTGAGTTTAAGGATAGTCTGGTCTTCATAGTGAGATCCAGGCCAGTCGTAAAAACACCAGTTCAAATAAAAACAAACAAAAAGACAATGTGGCACATCCACACCACAGAACACTATTTTGCAGCAAAGTAACAAGCTACCAGCGCCAGAAATAGAGAAAGCACAATTTCTGACCAGGCCAGTCTGAGCTACACAGTGAATTAAACAAGACAATTCAAGCTATATAATGAAATGCCATCTCAAAATAATGAATAAAAATAAAAGTAAAACAAGCTTGATGGGGGACGTCCTTCTATATGCTGTGAATTATGTATATCTTATTGACCGCACCCAAATGTTTGTCAAGAATTTCCGAGCAAAACCTGACAAAAACTTAAAAAGAGATTCTGAACACAAAAGAACAGAATCAAGCATGGGTTCTTGGGAGCAGCATTTCCTCAGGTGGGCTGTGTGCTAGAGGCAGGCAGAGGCACGTGACTCCTTTAAGAGAGGCTTCTTGATTCAGCACTAGTGACAAAAAACTGCAAGGCTCTTTTACACTTAAATGGAGTTTATGAGCAGCCAGCAGCATGCTTCTTGGTGGTGACACGGACCTAGAACTCAGCAGAGTTGTGGCAATAAGCATGGCTCCCACCAGTACCTCTGTCGTGAAGCTAGACTCTCAGGAAAGGAAGGAATGTGGCAGGGCCAGCTGCAGCTGTAATCCTAGCCATGCAGTTTAGCACATTAAAGATTCATGTGGTCAGAAAAGGTTAGAGATATATAGTAAAGATTGATTCAGAAGAAGAAAAATGTCTAAATGGTTTACAGTGTGTTTAAAAGTATACATAGGCGCCGGGCAGTGGTGGCGCACGCCTTTAATCCCAGCACACGGGAGGCAGAGGCAGACGGATCTCTGTGAGTTCGAGGCTAGGCTGGACTGACAGCCTCCAAAATAATACAGAGAAACCATGTCTCGTAAAAAAACAACAACAACAAAAAAGTATACATAGGCTTGAGAGAGAAAAGGGAAAGGATAAAAGTCCTTAAAAAGAAAGAAAGCAGTTGGGTGTGGTGGTGCACGCCTTTAATCCCAGCACTTAAGAGGCAGATTGATCTTTGTGATTCCAAGGTGAGTTCCAGGACAGCCAAAGATACACAAAGAAACCCTATCCCCCCAAAAAACAAAAAACAAAATAAAATAAAACAAATAGAGCAATAAAAAAGGCCATGTGAAGATGGAAAACACACAGAGAGTCTGGATACTGTATGTTATTGTGCTGTCTTTGAATTGTTTGAGTGCTGAGGAGGGAGCAACAGCTGCTAACAGGCATTTGATTATAAACGCTGCTGGATTAACCCAATCTATATATTGTGAAAATGTCTTGACTTCAAAATTTAAGTCTAAGGACAAGTTACTTTGGAAACTGTCCAAACTGGACAAGCAGGTTACAAAGAAAAGTGACCGCCGAACTTGCCAAGGGACAGGATGGTACTTCAAGGCTCCTGCTTCATCAAGAAGTGTACCAGGCATTTTGGGACTATAGGCTGAAGGGGGATGCCCCAAAGTTACAGAGGAACTTCGGGTGACTGTCCAGACAGCGAGATATCTCTGTCAATTCTAGAGTTTATATATTATCCTTTTGGGGTCTTTGATGGAATTGAAGACACATAGTTATGGCTAGGCTTTCCTTAGTTTTGATAAAAGATACATGACATATAAAATTTTTTACTCATAAAGACAGGCTAGATGATAAAATATTTTCTTTAAATTCTGCCAAATGTTCATCAACTAAATATTGCTAACTATACTTCTTGCTTAATAACTGTTTTGTTATATATAATTTTGTTATGTTAAAGTTAAAACCTTCCTTTTTATTTAGACAGAAAAGAAGAGATGATGAGGGATGTCCTTCTGTATGCTATGAATACATGTTTCTCTTATTGATTGATGAATAAAGCTGTTTTGGCTAATGGACAGTATTTAGCCAGGCATGAAATCCAAACAGAGACAGAAAGGTAGTAGGCAGAGTCAGGGATATGCCATGTAGCTGCAGAGGAAGCAAGAAACCCTGGCATCAGCAGTAAGCCAAGACCACATGGAGACACACAGAGTAATAGAAATGGGTTAATAATTAAGAGAGAGCTAACTAACAAGAAGCCTCAGCTATCAACCAGTTTATAATTAATCTTAAGTCTCTGTGTGTTTATTTGGGACCAAACAGCTGCAGGACCATATGGGACAGAAACTCCATCTAAACAAACTAACAGAAAAATCAACAAATCATTGTATATAAAACTATCTGAATGAATATTCAGGACGCTATGCTGGGCGGGGGGACCTAATCTTAAGTGTGTAATTCAATTCATGTAACATTTCTGAGATGCAGACTAAACGAGTAGACTGTTAAGGAGGGAGTGGAGTGGGAGGAAGCAGCCCTGTCTGAAACATGGACAACTCAAAGGGTCTTGGTAGCTATCCTAAACCCTGTCTGGGCCAAAGTCAAAGTTGGAACACCAGTTCGCAAAATGTGAGCACTAAGGAAAACTGGGTAAGAGGTGGACAGAATTTTTTTGTATATACCTTGCAACTGCAACAAAATTACAATGATCTCAAAATGAAAATTTTGAAAGAAAGCAAACTTTGAGAAAGAGAAAGCTCCTTATCATTTCACTAAGGACTGGAATTTCTTATTGTTTGTTTATTTGCACAAAGGCCAGATAGAAAATAGAACGTCATTTATATAAAAGGGGGGATCTGGATATGATAGCAAAAGCTGGTAATACCACTACCACAAAGCTGTGGAAAGGGAATATTCCAATACTAAATTCTTTTTTAATATGTAGATTTTAAAACAAAGAAAATACTCATATTTTTATTTTGAAAACAAAAAAACTCAGCCACCTTGAATTTTGCCTCACATTATACACCAAAGTCAATAGCCATACACAAAGTAAAATCTTCAAAACTGATTATTAAAATTTTCATATAAAAACCTTTTAATAAAGTCTTCCATGTTTTGCTGTCACAACCTACCCCAGGCTGGCCTTGAACCTACAACCCTCCTACTTTGGCCTCCCTTGTGCTTGTTATAGGTATAAACTAACACATTCATCCAGCTGGAGAAAAATTCCTAGTCAAAGGCTCTTAGAGAGCAATAAATAAATAAACAAACAAACGAACGAACTGATGATACAACTGAGAAAATTCTAGTAAATATATTTTTTAAAACCCAAGTCACAATTCCAGCACTCGGGAGGCAGAGGCCGGCGGATCTCTGTGAGTTCGAGGCCAGGCTGGACCGACAGCCTCCAAAACAATACAGAGAAACCCTGTCTCGTAAAAACAAAACAAAACAAAAACCAAAAAACAACAACAAAAAAAACCCAAGTCACTAGTAATTAAGGAAATAAAAATTCAAACAACGTAGTAACATCACCCCCATCATTTTTAACAAAAAAATGAGAAGAATTATTTTGAGATTAATATATAACGATGGCAATGCTATCATTACTCTGGCACCATCACATTGCTAACAGACAAGCATTCTGTAAGACACCCTGACAATGATGCAAATGCTCATGAAATAGCTCATTGGTAAAGCATTTTCCTAGAATGCATGAAGCCCCAAGTTAAAACCCCATCACTGTAGGAGAATTAGTAATAACACTATTTTAGCAGTGATAAGTCAGTATGTAGAAGTCACAGGTTTTAAACACTTTAGGGGAACTAGTAACAACACTATTTTAGCAGCAACAATCAAGTATGTAGAGGGCACAGCTTTCTTCATCCTAGTCCTTGCCATCAGACAGCTTCAGAGAATATAGACACAACATACAAACAATTACACCGCTTTGAAATTTTGCATGCCAGAACACTTTTCCTAAGACAAATAAAACTATAAACAGTGCTTCATTTTGCTTCCACAGATCAGCAGAGTCTTTGGATTGAAGAGATGGCAATTAAGTAGTCCATGTATGGCTAGCTTAATACCTCATACTACATGAGCTGCATTTTTGTGATAAATGGAAGTTGTACTAAAATAATCCCTGACACATAACTAAAAATAAGCTGCTACATCTCCCTAGTTGAGATGATCTATATCTCACAATGAAATACAACAGTTCTCACATACCTGAGTGGCTGAACTTCCAGTAGTATCAGTACTACTTGGAGATGGGAGGGGATCAGAAGATTCATTTTCTTTCTGGTTTGCATTAACTAGATTAGATTTTTTCAAATTTCGTCGTGATACAGGTATATGAGGTTTTAGGCGTTTCTTACTATGGGTTTGAGTCACTTCATCAGAGTCCAAACTATTTTTGGGACATATTAAAGACAAAAATCCCAAAGGTCTTCTGCCAGGTCTAGAAATGAAAATGCAAAGATATTCAACAAATCTGCACACCTACATATGTACACAGACACTCTTTCTCTCTCTCTCTCTCCCTCCCTCTCTTCCTCCCTCCCTTCTCCCCATCTCTCTCACCCATCTACCCTGGTTTTGTTGTTGATTTACAGAAGGTCTTTCTATATGTAATTAAGATCTTCCTGCCTCAGCCTCTGTAATGCTACAGGCACATATTACCACACTCAGCAAGGCACATTCCTGTATCAGGTGGTGGTGGCACACACCTTTAATCCCAGCACTTGGGAGGTGGAAGCAGAAGCAGATGAGTTTAAGGCCAGCAAGGTCTATAGAGCAAGTTCTAAGACAGCTAGAGCTACACAGAGAAACTCTGTCTCAAAAAACAAAAACAAACACACAAACCAAAAAAATGAAAGGAAAAAAAAAAGACACATTCTTGACATAACTTTATTTCTATTAATGCTAAAGTGGTACACTTTACTACTTACTAGTGACACTATACTATGACATGTATCTGTGACAGATTCAAGGTTGTCCAAGCTTAAAAACACATGCAAATCACCTGGGGATGTTATCAAACTGGAACTCTGAATTTGAAACAGGTGCAGCCTGAGTCAAATGACATCCACAGTGCAAACTCTGACTAAGTTTTAGGATGCACATAGCATCCATGGCACAGCCATTTCTGTGCTGCAAATGGAACAGGGCAGCTACAACAGAAACCACATGGCCACTGAAGCCTAAGCATGTCCTGTAGGAACTTGTTCTGATGCAGTTTATTAGCCTACCCGCACTTCTGCTTCTCAACTTGTTTTAAACCTGGTAATACTCTCTTACCCTTTTCAAATATCAGTAAGCCCTAAAGGTCAGAAAAGATATTAATGAGTCTTACTTTCTGCATTTAAAGATATCAATAATAATAATAGCAATAAAAATAATAATAGATGAAATAAGCCCTTTTTTTTGTTGTTTTAAACAGGGTTTCTTTATGTAGCCCTAGACCAGGCTGGCTTCAACTCAAGACATCTGTATGCCTCTGCTGCCTCTCAGGTGCTGGACCTAAAGGAGTGAGCTGCTACTGCCAAGCTAACGCTTGCTTGTTTGAAGAAGGGGTCTCGATGTATAGCTCTGGCTGTTCTCGAACTTGTTGTGTAGACCAGACTGGCCTCAAACTCAGAGATCTGCCTGCCTCTGTCTCCCAAGTGAAGGGATTAAAGATGTGCACCATCAAGCCCAGGTTGAAATTAAGGACATGCATGTCTTTTCCACTTAGTGGAGGATAGTGCCAATTATCCTCAAGTTACCAAGTTAAAGTTTCTGATGCAGTTGACAAGCCAGCAATTACTAATTACCCTAAAGGTATTAGGAAAACAATGTGGCAGCAGCAGATACTGGACCTAAAGAGAAACCCATATTAAAAGACATAAAAATGCCATATTATTTAGAAATTGAATAAAACAACTTCCAACTCTGTTGTCTCATCTCATCAACACATTTATGCTTCATACAACACAATATGTAATGACTGTGAACAATGACTGAGCACACTAGAAAAGAAGTGTAATATGTTCTAAGGTTGCTGTCTGAGACAGCTTCAGTAAAGCTAAGCTCTGGTCATACAGAATGCATATCTACAATTATTTGTGCATGTGCTGAACATCTTCCCTTCATATAACTGATGGAGACTATATTTACAAAGCAAATAGGCACTGGGTTTTATGCTTTGTTTATGCATGTTACATATGGTTTCTACTCATCCGGGGACAGGGGAATAGTCACTAAAGAATTTCTAACAATACCTGGTCAGAGGGGGTTTTGAAGACGATGTCATGCTATCCCTTTGTTCAGAACTGGAAACAGGACCAGTTTTCTCTTCTTTATCAGACACCATCTCATCCTGAGGCAACTGAGTCATGGTCTTTTCCACACATGCATCTTTTATTTCATTAGGAGATCTCACTCCTGCATTCTGAAAAGTTGGTTCATTGTGTTCCTTTTGAGGTTTGGGGGTTGTGGGTGTACTCTCTGAGGCAGGGAAAATGCCTTGTCCCACGCAAGACTCCTCTTCAGAGAAAAACAGAAAGAGAATGTACATATTGAAATATTAAAAAGCAGTCAATTAAATTGGAGTATCTGAAGGAAAAACCTTATGGTGTTCTATAAACAAATATAGCTCAGCAAAAACAATCTATATTATAATCAGTGGCGTGGACTATTAGGAATTACCAGTTAAAGTAAGGCATGGAGGTGTAAATCTATAATCCCAGCACTCAAAAGGCTAAAACAACTGCTGCATGAGTTGGAGGACAGTCTAAGCTACACAGAGTTCTAGGATGGCCTGTCCTATAGAGTGACACACTATATTTAAAAGAGAAGAAAAGGAGAAAAAAAAGTCAAAGAAAAATCATTTGGGGAAATGGAGGTTGCCAAGGTAGTGGATCAACAACAGCCTCCATGTGACATCAGGATTGACCAGTCAGGAAAACAAGGTATAAACTCTATCCCCAGGAAAAAAACAGCAAGAATATTAGCAAGCAGGAAAGATATCATAGGAGAGCTGAAAAGCATGCAGTAAAAGAAAGGCTAAGCAACAAGAACAAGGAACCGAGGCCAGCATCTAGGAGGCAGAGGCAGGCCCATCTGTGAGGTCAGCCAGCCTGCTGTATGCACTGAGTTCCAGGCCAGCCAGGGCTACATATTGAATCTCTGGGTGTGGTGACACATGTCAGAATCCCAGCAGTTGGGAGGCAAAGGCAGAAAAAAATGCCACAAGTTCAAGAAAAGTCAGGAATAGACAATGAAATCCTGTCTTAAAAAACAAAACAAACAAGACCCAGAATTATCTGCCCCACCAATGTGCGAATTGCCAAAAACACAAGAAACATTAAAAGGCAAGTTGCATGACTCCCCCTGCACTGGGAAAATGTATGATGAAGAACTCAAGTCTACTAGTAAAAATGATCCCTGATTTCAAAGACACAAACAAGTAAATAAATGAAGTACAGAAATCAATCCAGAACCCAGAGGAGATTCAGAAACAAAGACATGAAAGCAAGCATGGAAACTGAGATTTTTGAGGGATGGGAATAGAGGCAGGGGAAGAGCAGGGATAGGCAGAATGAAGAACACAAATAAAAATGTTAGAAATCAAAAAGTGAACTAAATTAAAACCACAGTGGAAGCCAGGTGGTGGTGGTACCCACCTTTAACACCAGTACTTGGAAGGCAGAGGCAGAGGTAGGAGGATCTCCAAGAGTTCAAGGTTAGCCTGGCCTACACATTGAGTGCCAGGAGAGGCTCCAGGGTTCAGAGAGAAACCCTGTCTTGAAAAACCAAAGGGGGGAATAAAGTTACAGTGGAAAGCATTAACAATAGACCAGACCATCCCTCTCCCAAAGATACTACTAGTAAAAATATACATGCAACCGTAGTAATAGAAATTGCATTAACATAAATTCAAACATGTAATGCAATGGAATAAAGAAATAGAAATACATATATAACTACAGACACCTGATTTTCAACAAAGGAACTAAAACATTGGAGAAAAGACAGCCTAGTCTTTTCAACGAATAGTGCTGAGAAAACTGGTTACTGTCACACAGAATGAAGCTAGTTAGCTATCTCTTATCCTGTATAAAGCTCAATTTAAAATGTATCAAAGATCTTACTGTAAGTCTGAATTACCTGGAGTGAAACATAAGAAAAATACTTCAAAGCACAAGCACAGATAAGGGATTTTTAAACAATATTATTTCTCTTCAAATTTAGTTATCTTAGGCTTATCATGTACCTTTTTACCCATGGTAATGGCTCTTTAAAAATTACTGCCAGTGGCATAGTAGAGAGTAAAAAGAGAGGTTCAGTGACAGGAGATATTAGATAAAAAGGAGTAAGGCTTTACTTCAAGCTCAAAATGCATCAGAAATAATCAGAGGTACTTAGTAAATATATTTAAATTGATCTCACTCACCTGCTTTCTCAAAAACATTTAATTCCTTTGAACATACCTGTTTCAAGAAAACATATAAAAAGTTTTAGAACTCCATCTATTAAATCAAATTAAAATTCTATCCCTTCCATCATGCTATAGTAAAAGCTCTAGAGTCAGGCAGAATTATACCACTAATTAAACATTTGCAAAAAAGATGCACTGTTGATAAACTACTCTAGAGCACAGAGGAAAAATAAAAATTGTCAAATATCTTATATCTCAGGCATAATATTGATACCAACTGCCAAATTTCAAAATATATCAAATGAAACAATTTTTCATGTTTATGGTGCTGAGTATCCAAGTCAGGTCTCACACAAGCTAAGGAAGTGCTGCTCTACTTAATGAGGTACATTTCTGACCCTCAACTCAAACACCTTTAAAACGATCCAATCAACAAACTAATACATCATGGCCAATTAGTAGTCTGTTTCAAAAATGTAAAGATGATTCAACATGATAAAAGACTACTTTATAACTTTACAAAGTCAAGAGGAGAAAAATTATATTTATTTATATAACTATTCATTCTTTAGGGAAAAGGTTAAAAAAAAGAAAAAAGGACTCAGGGTTTTATAATGTTTCCCAAACTGACTTTCAAACTGTTGGACTCAAACAAACAAAGTATATCATATGCTACTTTGGGTTGAAAACAGTGAAGGAGAAGCTGACTGTGGTAGCAATTATCTATAACCCTGTCCTGGAAGGCAGAGGCAAAATAATCTTCAGTTTGAGTCTAGCATGGGCTACATAACCAAATCTTTTATCTCAAAATAAAGAAGAGAAAGACAGGGAGGAGCTTTGCATGCACAATATTTTATTGTTAAAATAAAAACAAAGCTTATAAAACAAACTAGAAAATAAGGCTAGCAGACATTTTCCTCTTTTCTTTTTTTAAATCTTACTATTCTTATGAATATGAATATCTTGTCTGCATAATATGAGTGTCTGATGCCCTTGGAGGTCAGAAGAGAGGATCAGAGCCATTGGGACAGGAGTTACAGATAGTTGTGAATGGTCATGTGGGTGCTGGGAATCAAACCCAGGTGCTTTTAACTGATGAGCCCACTCTTGAGTCCATACACTTAATATATTGATAGCAATGTACATATTTCACTTGTATTTTACAGTTTTAAATGAATGGGGAGGGAGTTCGTGTGGGCAGAGGTAGAAGACAACCTCTGGTGTCTTCCTCGGGAATATTAATCACCTTTCTGGAGACAAGTCACTTATCGGCCAGCTGCTTACCAGTAAGCCTAGATGCTTAACTCTATGGCTCCACTGTTTGTCTGCCTAGCACTAGAATTATAAGCAGCAACCACACCTGGCATTTTCCCTTCAGTGATGGAAACTGAACACAGATCCTCATGCTTTAACTCAAGAACTGTGTCTACTGAGTGTTTACCTTGCCCCCACAGTTATCACTTTTGAAAGGAATAACAGGCAATCTAGATTTGCTATCGTAATTCACTAAAGGTAGTGGCTCACACTTTAATCCCAGTGATCAGGAGGCAGAGGCAGGTGGGTCTCTGTGAGTTCCACATTAGCAGTGTCTACAAGGCTACATGGTAAGACCCTGTCTCAAATAAAAAAAGCAACAAAACAAATACTTATAAACTATCGGTTTCCCAGTTACCTGATATTCTGTGCGTGTACTTCTAGGGATTGAACCCAGGGCACATTGAATGCAAAGCAAGTGTTCTACTGCTGAGCTATGCCTCTTGCTGAAATCGAGTTTTACAATACCATGTCTTTAAGAGAATGCTAACAAACCACTGAAGCCACTGAAACCATTCACTCTCTAATTTTAAAAATTGTTCACTAGAAAGCTTGGTAAGGGGGATAGGGAGAGATAGCTCAGTGGTTAAGAGCATTCGTTGTTCTTGCAAGGGACCTGGATTCAGTTCCTAACCTCCACATGGTGAATCACAACCACCTACAACTCCAGTTTCAGGGGATCCCATACCATCTTCTAGTCTCTGTGGCACGAGATACACACATGGTACACTTATATATATATGAAGGCAAAATACTCATACATACAAAATAAAATAACTAAGGCTAAAAAGAATTTCTTAAAAAACTAAAGTTATGGTGAGTAATATTAAAGTTAATTGTACTGCCCAAGCCACTGGTCCCTCACAGTGTACTCATTAAAGCATTTTTCCCTATAACAAAGCAAATTTAATCAGTGGGTCACAAATTGTGACACATAACTATAATCTAAATATTCTAGACCTTCGGGTCGAGACCCCTTTGAGGGGTTGGATGGTCCTTTCATAAGAATCACATATCAGATATTTACATTATGATTCACAACAGTAGTAAAATTACAATTATTAAGTAGCAAAGAAGTAATTTTGTGGTTAGGAGTCATGACATGAGAAAGTATATTAAGAGGTTATAGGAAGGTTGAGAACTACAGCTTTACACACTGAAGCAGGGGGTTGAGTCCAGTCTGTGAGACCCTATCACAAACAAACAATCACAGCATAAAGAACCTTACACACACACACACACACACACACACACACACACACACACACACACACACACACGAGTTTTGTGTCACTTCTGATAAAACCATACAATAGCCAGGGATCTAATACATGACTATACTCTCATCACCAGCAAAGCTGAGGCAAGACAATTATGATTTGAGGACAGCCTGGGCTACCCCAAGTTCCATATCAATCTGAGTTTCACAGTTAGACTCTGCCTTAGAAAACAAAACACCAAAATATTTGTCAACAGACCTGGGGTATAACTCAGTGGTAGAACACCTGTCTAACCTGTCTATCATGGAAGAACCAGACCCTAGATATAGTTCCCAGCAATGCAAAAATAAGCAATAGACAATAAACAAAAGAATCTCTCTGTTTTAGCTTCGCTTTCTACCTTCTAATTCAAAGCCCAATGTGCGACAATGTATAAAAAAGCAAAGTAAAGCAGAAAAAGTTATTTTTTTTAAAATCTGCATAAAAAGATAGTTTAAAATGTAAAAAAAAAAAACCTAAATACTTCTATCTCACTAACATTTACATAAATTTAAAAAACAGAATCTTTCAGATCCATTAAGAAAAATGTCATGACAGGTGTGGTGGCACAGGCTTTTAATCCCAGCACTGGGTGGGGGAGGGGGCAGAGGAGACAGATCCCTGGGCCAGCCTGGTCTAGAGATTGAGTTCCAAGACAGACAGGGCTACATAGAGAAGCCCTGTTTTTTTCTTTGGGTTTTTTTTTGGGGGGGGGGCAAGAAATAAAAAGATCAATAATACATTTAAAAACTAAGTAAAGAATATAAAAGTCATTTCACAGAAATAAGTAGTCTTGAGCACATTAAAAGATGCTTACTTTTACCAATAAACACAAAAAATTAAAAATATGGAATACCAGGACTGGTGAGATGGCTTAGTAGTTAAGAACACTAGCTGTTCTTCCAGAGGACCCGGGTTCAATTCCCAGTACCCACATGGAAGCTCACATGTCTATAATTCCAGTTCCAGAAGATCTCACACATGCATGCATACATACATACATACATACATACATACATACATACATACACCAATGCATGTGAAATAATAATTAATAAATAAAATTTAAAAAAGAATAAGGAATACCAATTTTTTTCCTATCAGATAAATAAGTGATACCTTCTTTGTCTACTACCAAGAACTGCTGGCCTTCAACTCTTCCTTTGAGAACATTTTTAAACTGATTTTTCACAGAGAAGTTACAGATTACAACCAATATCAGAAACGTAACAAAAACAAGAGGGTCTAGGAAACTAACAGTGAACAGACGGCATCTATGAGGAATGACTGGACTCCCTGAGGCAGTGGTAACTGAGCTAAGTCTGCGATGTTTCATACGGAAATGCTCCGCACAGATGGGAAACAAGTTAAATGCTCAGGACGTGACAGGTTTACAGAGCATTAAGGAACTAAAGAGGGCCGATGAGGCTAGACAGTGAGATGGAGACTAGCACAGAATGACCTTAGACAGAATGGAACACAGAGGGCCTTAGAAGATATGGTTGTACTCCTGAGAACAAAGGAAAGAGTAACACGTGATGAGGAAGATATTACTATTATTGTTGACACATCAGGAAATTCATTTAGAGCCCTGAAGGTGTCAATCTACAGTCCAGAGTCACTAGGTGGGGGTAGAGTGAAGATCCAAACTGACATGAAACTATTGGCGCATATATGCAAGTGCAAAAGTTCAGGGGCAGATGGAAAAGAAGAAACAGACCCTTGGCAATACGGCCAAGGCACTTGGTTGGTTAGTAATCTAAGCTCACCTCAGAGGCACACTCTTGACAATCAATTCCTGGAGTAACTGCAGACTTTTTGGCAGGAGGTACAAGAATGTTTTCATCAGGACCACAATGAACTCTCTTCCTGGATATAGGGTCCAATTTAGCAGGGAGCTTTTCAGAATCACTACTTCCAGATGATAAGCATATGGCATCTTCAACAACTGAAGTTGCTTGTAAATTCCCACTGCATAAGAACAATACATGCAAAACCAGTGAATCAGAATCTACTTAATGAAGTAATTATTCCAATAAGAGGTCTACTGAGTACAGGAATACAAGCTAGCAAATAATTGTCACAGCAACAAAAATAACAGTTTGGAGTGCATTCATACTTAAAGGCTCACAACTTCAATTCAACAATACTGAATTAAATCTACAGAACATATATAGTTTTTTCCTTGCCTGTAAATCTTCAATTCTCAAATAACTTTACAAGTTTCACAGGAAGAAAAGTAGTATATTAGATCATATCTCAAAAACAAACAAAACAAAATAAAACTGTATAGCAAATACAGTTTTTGGTTGTTTTTGCTTGTTTGTGGCTTTGAGACTGGATATTTCAGGTAGCTCTGGATGCTCTGGAACTCTATATACAGCCCAGGCAGGCCCATGCTTCTTTAGTGATGGGATAAAAGGTGTATGCCACCATACCTCTCCAAGTATATATGTTTAAATGACATCTTAAATATAAAAACATATTGTCTCCTCAAAGCTACTACAAAATTACTAAATAAGATTTCCACAACAGCCACCATCAATCAGTGAATGCCACAGTACTCAATGTTATAAAAGAAATAACACTGATGTGGAAAAGGAAAAGAAAGGCTCCAATAGAGTAATAGTGTCTTTCCTTACCCAACTCTCAACAACATAGATCAACTAGACAGACAAAATACCCACAAATATATTAAATTGTACTAAAATCAAATGGGTTTACACACAGAGATTTAATAATACACCCACACAAAAATTTGATTAAAGAAATTAGAAGGGAAAATAAAAATTACTAGAATCGGGGGATTTGGAAGATGGTTTGTCAGTAGAGTGCTACTGTAAGGACAAGGCCCTGAGTTCAATTCTTCAGAGCCCACATAAACAGCCAGGTGCAGTAGTGTGTGCCTGTGACCTCAGAGCTTTTATTTTTTGATGGGGGAAGGGGCAATAAGACATTGGCCAGTCAGGCTAACTAAATCAGTGAGACACCTGTCCAAAGAAAAATACAGGGTAAGGGGCTCCGCAGTTAGGAGTTCTTATTTCTTGACCAGGTATAATGGTACACTCCCTTAATACTAACGCACAGGATGCAGAAGCAGAGGCAGGTGGATCTCTATTGAGTTGAGATCAGCCTGATCTACACAAAGAGTTCCAAGACAGGCAAGGTTAAATAGACTCTATCTTAAAAAAAAAATCAATTAACCAAACAAACAAACAAAAGGCAAGAGGAGATGGAAGAGGAGGAAGAAGAGCCAGCCAGTGGTGCTGATAAGAAGCCCTAGATATTGGCTAGCTCTGTCTTAAGAATTAACCCATTACTAATATATATATATTTTCTATACGGTCTTATCTTACTGAGAAAGCCAGACTCATGTGTCCTCTCCTCCAGTGATCACATGGCGACTTCCTACTACATTTCACAGAATCCTCCTTCTCTCCTAGTCCCGCCTATCTTGCTTCCCTATTGGCCAACAGTGTCTTATTCATTAACTAGTAAGAGAGACATTCACAGAAGTACTTCCACCATCAATGGACCAACATCCTTGCTAAATACAATGCAGAAATCTTCATTAAATATTTGTAGAAATAATTACATAAGCACTCCTCTCTTGTAGCCCCTCACACTCTCTTGAGTTCTTTCTTACTTTTCCTTAAGCTATGTTTACTCAGCTGAAAACCAAAGTATCTTTTTAAAAAAGCATATATAATGATCAAGTGATCGAGTTGACTTCATTCCAAGGAGTGAGGACGGCTTAATATATACAAATCAATAAGAAGAGCGTATAATTCAGTCAAGAATAAATATGACATAATCACCTCAATAGATGAAGAATTAAGTCTCTGATAAAATTCAATATACCTTTATGATAAAAAAAAACCCTCAATAATTATGTATAGAAAGAGGATATTTGCTTTTAGTCCCAGCACTCAGGAGGCAAAGGCAGACAGATCTCTGTGAGTTCAAGGCCAGCCTGGTCTACAGAGCAAATATCCAGGACAGCTTCCAAAACAATGCAGAGAAACCCTGTCTCATTAAACGGGAGGGAGAGAGGGAGAGAGGGAGAGAGGAAGAGAGGGAGAGGGAGAGAGAGAGAGAGAGAGAGAGAGAGAGAGAGAGAGAGAGAGAGAGAGAGAGAGAGAGAGAGAGAGAGAGATTACAACACAATAAAAACTATGTGACAAATTCACAGATATATCTAATGCAATGAGAATGAAATTATTTAATATAAAATGAGACACAAGATAGAGATTTCCACTCTCTGATTACCATAATGCTTGAAATTCTACGAACAATTAAAAAAGATGAAAGAGACAGGAAAAAGAAAGGAAGTCAAATTACCCCTTTGTGCAAATGATTCTACACAAAAAAATTCTAAATATTCCACCCAAAGACTCTTAGAACAGGTAAATAAATGAAAAATGAAACAAAGCAGGATATTAAAACTATATAAAAATCAACAACATCTTTATATGCAAATAATAAACTCACTGAGACTAGAACCAGGAGAGAATCCCATTCACAAGAACTCAAAATCAAAACAAAACAAAAAACCCACAGCAGGTAAAAGTCTTTAGTGATTGAAATAACAAACAATGAAGAAACTGAAAACACTAGAAGATGAAATGACCTTCCAGGTTCATAGATGGGGGTGGGGGTAAAAATTGCTAAATCAGCTGTACTGGTTAAAGCAATTCCCTTCATTAAATTTTTGTCAAATTGACACAAGCCAGAGTCATTTGAGAAAAGGTACTTCAATGGAGAAAATACCTCACTAAGACTGGCCTATAGGAGCACTTTCTTGATTAATGATTGATGATGGAGGGCCCAGGCCACTGGGGTGGTATCAGCTCTAGACCAATGCCTCTGCAGAAAGCAAACTAAGAAAGTCAGGAGGCAGAATTCCTCCATGGCCTCTGCTTCAGTTCCTGTCTCCAGTTCCTGTTCTGACTTCCCTCAATGATGGACCATAATTTGTAAGGTAAAAAATAAATCCTTTCCTCCCTCCAAGTTGCTTTTGATCAGGGCTTTATCAAAGCAACCCACGGAGTCAATGCAATTCCCTTCAGAATCCTAAAGACATTCATTCTTACAGAACTAGAAAATACAAAACAAAAAGTCATACAGAAGCACAAGAACCTGAATAGCCAAAGCATCCTGAGAAAAAGAAGCAATGCTTCGAGTATCAAAATATCCGTCTTCAAACATACTAAAGAACTACAGTAACAGAAGCAGCAGGGCAGTGACAGTGAAAAAACAACCAGGTCAAAAGAACAGGAAAAAAGGAAAATAAATCCATATACCTACAGTTAATTCTTAGCACAGTTGCCCAAATAAGACACTGTAGGACAGTGTCAATAAACAGTGGTAGGAAACATACGTTCACATACAGATTTAAACCTAGAATTGCTGGGGGCTGGAGAGATAGCTCTGCGATTAAAAGCATGTGATGTTCTTGCAGAGGAACTTGGTTCAGTCTCAGCACCTACATGGTAGTTCACAAGCAACTAACTGGTAACTCCAGTTCCAGGGGATCTTTTGGCCTCCAAGGGAATCAGGTGCATACACATACATGCAAGCAAAATATTCAAACATATACAATCAATCTAAAACCAAACCAAAATAAAAACCCTCAAAAACCAAACACAAAAAAAAACCCTTGAACCCTTTGTCTTACCCTGCACACACACACAAAAAAAAAACAACTCCAGATGAATCAAATATCTTAACATAAAACTTGAAACTTTAAAAATACTAGACAGAAACACAAGAGAAACATGTTGCTCCAGTAGTTCAGCAAACAAAGTATCAATGAACAGATGGAATTAAACTTCTGAAACGAGAGAAACAAAGTAGAAAGAACCTACACAAATGCAGGATATTATTTACAGCACATTATCGCAATAGGATTAAAGAAGAAACACACAATCAATTTTTTTTTTAACTGATTTCTGATTTCTGTGCTGGGGAAGAGGACAACTTGTATGAGTTCTCTTCTTCTACCATGTGGGTTCTGGGGATCAAACTCAGGTCATCAGGCTTGCAAACAAGTGGCTTTACCTGCTGTTATCTTGCCAGCCCATATACAGAATTTCATTTAAGTCTGGTATGTATTACACACCTATAATCCCAGTACTCAGGAGGCCAAAGCAGGAAGACTGAAAGCTAAACCCAAGCCAGGCTTCACAGGCAAACTCATACACATGCATGGCTAGATGTGTCATATTGAAACCCTTTCTTTGCACAACCAATATACACTAACTTAAAAACCAGATTAAAAATGGACAACTGACGGCGAGGAGGTGATGTACGCCTTTATTCCCAGGGGGGTGGGGATAGGGGAGTGAGGGACAGAGGTAGGTGAATGTCTGTGAGTTAGAGACCAGCCTCGTCTACAAGAGCTCGTTCCAGGATAGCCTCCAAAGCCACAGAGAAACACTATCTCAAAAAACCAAGGAAAACAGAAAGAAAAGAGGACAACTGATCTCAATTTCTCAAAAACACAACTGTTTAACATAAAAAAACACAATATCAAAATTCTATCTTATCCCAATCTGAATAGTTATTATTGAACAAAACAAAAAGCAAAAAACCAAATGCTGGCAATGATGTGGAAAAAAAGGAACCGTTACACATCACTGAATATAACATCAGTGAAGCCATTACAGAAAACAGGATGGAGGTTTAGCAAAAATCTAAAGAAAGGATCATCTACCTTATGATCCACATATATGCAGATATGAAGGAAATGAAGTCAGCATGCAAAAAGAAACACCCAAACACCCATGTTTATTGTGATACTATTAATAGCAGCCAAGTTATAGAAACCACAGCATCAGATTAAATGCCTACCCACAGATGAGCAGACAGAGAAATGTTATGGGCATAGACATACATGTACACACACAGACACATACACACACACACAAAGTGTTTGCTATTCAACTAAAAGAAAAACTAAAATTTGCCACTACAAGACAATGAACAGAAATGGAATACTGTGCTATGTGAAATAACCCATAAACAGAAAAACAATCACATTTTCTCTCATATGTAGACATTTAAAACAGACAAAAAAACAGAGACAAATAAATTCTGCAAAAGCAGCAGGACTTTAGGGCAAATGACAGAGAAGGGCAGTACGGAAAGTGTAAGAGGGTAGAACAAAGAACAGACAAGGTCTAACCACCATATTCACACATGGAAATGTCACAAAGAACAGCGTTAATTTGTGCTATTTAACAGTTGTGATTTTATAAAAAGAAATGGTAGTGTATAGTTAACCTGTTTAATGCTTGATTTGCAAAGTACCTTTCCTCTTGGTAAAACAACTTTTTTACCTCAGGTCACCTCTTTCCACTGTGTTCCCAGATGTCACCAGTATCGGTGCTGGCAGTAGAGAGCTTGGCATTAACTGCATGGAGGCATCAGTGAATCCTTCTGTTGCATTAGTTGGAATTTCTACCAAAGTTAAAATGAATGCTTGTTCATCTTCTCCATCTTGCTGTAGATTAGTAAATAGATTCACTGTCAAAGTTAAAAGTTAGAAATGAAAAGCTAAACCAAGAAGAAGCAGAAAATCATTATTTCATCTCTAAAAAGAGTCTCATGGCTTATAATGCCAAGACTAAATAAAAAACTAAAATACATCCTCCAACCCCAAAAGCACAGATAGGATATTTTACATGAAGCATTTATAATTTTGAATAATACTGGTAAAATCCACACTTGTATTTTTTGACTGCTATTCTCATTGGTTTATTTTTAAGTCTATTTTGTGGTTTTCCATAGTTACATAAAAGCCAGGTATAGTGGACCACACCTTGAATGCCAGCCCTGGAGGGGGGTTGGGGGGACAGCAGGAGTATCTCTGTGAGTTCAAGGCCAGCCTGATCTACTTAGCAAGCTCCAGGACTACACACTGAGAGACCCTGTCTCAATAAAAAATGTATACAACACATTATCTATGACAGTTGCTGAAAGCAGCTTTTCATACCTGTTACGTCTTGAGGACTGATCATATTTTCTTGTTGGACTTCAGGAGTATTAGACGGTGCAATCTGCCATTAAAAACATTGAAAAGAAACTGAAACTTGAGAAAGCCTGACAATTTAGCATATGGTAAAGCGACAGTGTCTCCAACTTACAGGCTTATCTTAAATGTACAATTCTAAGTGTTTTAAAGGTTTTTAGTTGTGTCAATGAACATCTGACTGACTTACATAAGCTTAAAATATCCTGATTAAATTGTCAGATGCAAGTATGTTGTATTTTTGAAGTGTCAGGGTAGGGATGTAACTGAGCTTAGTCCATTTCCCATTGCAGCAGACACCTGAGTAGGTAAAACCTCAATGGAGATAAACTACTCTCCTTGCCTCCACGGTGGTCCCGGCAGTGAAACAATGCAAACAACTGACTCAAGTAAGGCTCCTCAATGGACACCAAAGCTACTGGGAAACAAGAACTGCATCTCACTAGACAAACTTCTAGCATAAAGGAGAAAACACCGTCCTTATTTATGACCAAGAAGTCTCACAGACACCATGCTAGCCAAGTGATCAGAGAGTATCTCCACTAACAGGTCAAAGTGACGTCACGCCATACAGAAGAGTAACCCAGCCTTGCCTCAGTAGTGATCCAGTCCTAACCCTGTACAGTATGGTAATTGAGTCTGAATGCAGCGCTCACTGCCACTCCTTTGTAAGACCATATTTTTACGTATGCATGAATTCATGCATTTATAAAAGGCCTACTGAATTGGAAAGGAGAAAGTTTACTATGTAAACTGTTTTCTAGATGGAGAGAGAACCACACTATCCATTATCATACTCCATATTCCTTTACCTCTGGTGCCTGAAGCATGAGCATGCTGTTGCCTTTAGAGTTTTCTCTGAGGGGCTCTTCAGCAGGACTCTCACCAAGACCCTGACCTAAATCAAGTGTGTGGGTCCCAATCTCAGACGAAGCAACTGCAGCACCCAACATCTGAACCTCTCGCAAGTTCGTCTCTTGATCTTCACTTCTGAAATATTTCAGTCCATTATTTTAAGTCAGTCAACCAAACACGAAATTATTTTTAGAACTAGGTACTATCACTTAATGTGGTATTTTCAAATTTAAAAACATTAACTACAATAGAATTACTTTTCAGTAAAATGACCTGTGGTAGAAGCTAAGGCACAATACAAAATGAATGTCAGCACTCCTGCTCTTTTACCTTGCACTCAGGATTGCTTCTTGAGATGCAATGGCCCCTTCAACATCATGCACACATGGCAATTGGTGCTGCTCCCCAGTCTCTGCAGGCTCAAGGCTTTGATCTTCTAATTGTATTGCTTCAGAATCATTTTCTTCAGTTTCTTTGAAAACAAACAAAAAAGAAGGAAAATACATTTAAGATGTAGTTTAAAATAATACAGGTAAATCTCTATATTAGAAACATACACTCTCTTAAAAGATAGATTCATGACCCTTCCAAGTTTCTTACTTCAAATATCAGCTTATTCACATGGCAGAAGAATGGGGTTTTCCAAGCCTTTTGAAAAGTAAACATGACTAATGAAACCTGTATTGCACATATTTCATTCCTGGCTGCCAAATCAACTGCATCTCCTTTTATGGTAATAGCTCTATAGTATCACAATCAAAAGTAGTATAACTAAAGACTAACAGGACCCACCATCAAGACTGAATTCAATCCTCAGGTTCCACACATGAAGGAGAGAACTGACTCCCACAAGTTGTCATCTGATATTCACACATGCTCTATGGCACATGCACATGCACACACCCACACATTTGGACAGGCACACATGCATATACATACATTCACACACACGCATCCATACACATGCAATAATAATACATGATTTTAAAAGTAACTGCAAACCCAAACCCAAAAGGGGATAAGAAGTGAGCACAAAAGGGTATGTCTAATTGCACCATACCAGATGTCTTAGAGAGAGATCATTTGTGTGACAGTTGAGACAGCTCAGTGGATAACAACACTTACTACCAAGCCTGACAAACCTAGTTCAACCTCTGGAAAGGTTCTCCATTGTGGAAGAAGAGTACTCCAGCAAATTATCCCTTAAGTATCACACATGTACCATGGCATGTGTACAGGTATTCATGCTCAAACACACAAAATAAATGCAATAAAAAAGTTAAATGATAGCACAAAGGGGAAGGGAAACACTGCTAAATAAAAGGAGCAATGTGAGCCTAGGTGAGGGGTGGAGAGGGGTGAGGCAAATAGCCAACCATGTATGCACTTCTGGATACTGCTCGGGCCGGTTCAATTAACTAACAACCTGCATACATACACTGTGTCAGACATTGCTGGCTGAAATCAAATCAAATGTTAGCAACCTAAAACTAGGGAGGAATGATGCTAATTACCCAGGATTTGTTTGGTTTGGTTTGGTTTTTTGAGACAGGGTTTCTCTGTATAGCTTTGTAGTCCAGGCTGGCCTGGAACTCACAGAGAGCCACCTGCCTGCCTCTTGAGTGCTGGAATTAAAGATGAGCCGCCATCGCCAGGCTATCCAGGTTTTTATAACACAAATTCAATAATCTAGGAAGACTATAACTTCCACTGTTTTGCCTAAGGAATCAGGACTTTGGCAAGGAGACAGAAAAAGAAATGAAATTAGGAGTTAACATGTACATCACAATTAGGCCATTGAAAAAAATGAGGGAGCTTGAGAGATGGTTGAGTAGTTAAGAACATTCGTTGCTTTCACTGACAATTCAAGTTTGGTTACCAGTTCCCACACAACAGCTCACAACCATTTGTTATTACAGTTCCAGGGGATCTGACATACCCTTCTGGCTTCTGCAGGAACCAGGCACACATGCAAGGCACAGATTACACACAGACAAAACACTCATACACATAAAATAAAATTTAAAACAGCAACAAAAAACAGTTGTTGTGCAAGTCTGATGACCTGAGTTCAATCCATGGAATCCATGGTAGAAGGAGAAAGCCAAAACCTGTCCTCTGTCTTCCACATGTATACAGTGGTACGCATGCCCACACAATATGTAAAACTTAAAATGATTTAAAAGAGACATGTATCATTAGCTAAATTTATGATGAAGCACCGGATGAAGAGGTGTGAACGCAATGGACCTGTAGTGTTTGTTTACCATGTTTCAGTCCCTGAGTTCAATCTCCAGCACTACTTAAAAAATCATGATCCTGAAAGGAGACAGAAACTAAAATTCTTTGCAGTAGAGAGACTGAAAGGGGAGGATTCCATGTTCAAGGCCAGCCTGAGCTACACAGTGAGTTCCTGGACAGCTTGGGAAGAGGGGGGAGACAGACAAACTCTCATAGATTGCTGGTTAAAAACATAAAATGAAGCAGAAGCAAACATACACAATTAAGCACTGAACTGAACCCAAGGAACCCAGTGACAGAGAGAGAGGAGTGATGAGCAAATTGGCAAAGAATGGGCTGGCAAAACCAGCAGAGACAGCTGATCTGAACAGGGGAGAGCTCTTGGACCCCAGACCGACAGCGGGGAGGCCAGCATGGGACTGATCTGGACCCCCCCGAATGTGAGTGTCAGTGAGAAGGCCTGGGCAGCCTATGGGGTCCTGAGCAGTGGATCAGTGTCTATCCCTGGAATACAAACAGTCATCGTGTGCCCATAACACAAAGAGGAATGCTCTCTCAGCCTGGACTCTTAGGGGAGTGCCTGGACCCTACCCTGAGTGAAATGACAGACTCTAGATATCCCCTATGTGGAAGGAATTGGCAATAGGGTGGGAGGCTGGGGGGGATGGGGAGTGCGGGAGGAGGGGAGGGAGAGGGAGAGGGAACTGGGATTGACATGTAAAACAAGCTATTTAAAATTAAAATAAAAAATTTTTAAAAAACATAAAATGGTGTAACTACTTTTTAAAATTTAATTCCCACATGAAATATAAAAATCAGAGTAAAGGATCGTTATCTTCTTAAAAACAATTTAGTAGGTACAGCAAAGATTAAACACATAGGCTGAAGATATATATAGCTCAGTGATAGGGTGTATGCTTACCATGTGTAAAAACCTAAATTCAACCCCAAGCATGAGAGGAGAAAGGTTCAAAATAGAATTACTGAATGACCCAGAAATTGTACTTTGTAAACATAAACCCAAGAGACATGCAAACATATGTCCACCTGAAAATTCTTAGGAGCATTATTCATTATATCAAAAAGGCAGATATATCCCACATGCTCATCAGTAGATAATAAACAAAATATAGAACATTAATATAATGAAGTATTATTTGGCAATAAAAAGAAACAAGGGACTAGTGGGTAAAAGCTCTTACCAAGAAAATATGGCAACCTGCAAATGTGGGAGGAGAGGACCAACTCCATAAGGTGTCTTCCAGCTTCCACATACTCACCACACTTCCCACATACACACAGCAGCAAATTTTTAAAGGCATTTCATACAGGCTACCATAAAAATAAATTCTGACGACATTATGCTAATGGAAAACACCAGATTGAACTATATATTGCATGTTTCTATTCACATGACATGTCTAGAAAATGCAAATAAACAAAAACAAATGTAAATCTAGTGGTTGCTTAGGATTGGAGAGTAGCTACTGATGGTGGCAATTATACAGTTTGGTGACAGAATACCTCTGAACTGTAAACTTTAAATAGGTAAATTGTACTGTACATGAATCATGTTCCAATAAAACTGCAGTTTAAAATAAATAAACACAGAGGGAGAAGCAATAATATGAACAAAGGAGTCAAGACCATGATGGGGAAACCCACAGAATCAGCTAACCCTAACTAATGAGAGGTCACTGACTCCAGTCTGATAAATGGGGAACCTGCGTAAGACTGAACTAGACTCCCTGAATATAGGTGACAAAGGTGCAGCTGGGACAATATATGAGGTCACTGGCAGTGGGTCCAGGATCTACCACTAATGCACAAACTTACTTAGTGGAGCCCATACTAGATAGAGAAATATCTTGCTCAGCCTAGACACGGATGTGGAGGGTAGAAAGGTGCCTTGGTCCTGCCTCAATGAGATAATGGGACAGACTTAGTAGACTTCCTAGAGGAGGCCTTACCCTCTCCAGGGAGCACATAGGAGGTGAGGAGGGGGAACCACAAAAGACTGGGATTGGAATGGAAAAAGTAAATTAATTAAAAAAGTAAAAAAAAAAAAATGTAAGCAGCAAAAAGAGAAAAAGAAAACAAAAATAAACAATACTTTTTGTTTAGATAGTCTTAACATCCAGAGTGCTGGAATTACAGGTGTGTTCTCCCATTCACTCTCCCTCCCTCTCAAAATACATATGAACAAAATATTTACACAAATACATTTTTAAAATAAAATTTAAAACTATTTACTGTCAGAGGAGTCCCACGTTCCACAGTGAACATGTGCAGGTCAGAGAACTTTGTGGAATCAGTTCTCTCCTTCCACCCGTACACAGGTTCCGGAGATCAAACACAGGTCTACGGCTCATGTGGCAAGTGAGCTGTACACTCACACTGAGCCATCTATCTCCTAGGTCCCTAAAGTATCTTTTGTCATTGCAATTTGGTAAGAGAAAAATTAAACTAACCTCTTTGAACTCCCATTTCTGTCCCTTTGGTTACACAAACACTGGCAACTTCCTGATGACCATCCAGCCCACAAATTTCTAAGATCTTCTCAGAATTTGGCTCAGGTAAAATAAAATGACTCTCCATTCTCAAATGTTTGGTCATTGTAGACGCTGTATTCCTAGAAGAAAAGGGATGAGAGAAAGTTATCAGTTGTGTAAGAGTCCTTTTGTGGTGTCATGTGTAGTGCTAATACAGTTAATATTCCCACAATGCAGGTGCTATATTATATGTAATTGCTTGCTGTCTGTCTGTTTGGGCAGAGTATCAACAAGACAAGAGGCTCCCCTAAAACTCAAGCTATCTATCTCCTGCTTCAGCCTCCAGAAGGCTAAAATTATAGGCATCTGACAACATCTGGTAAATGTCCATTTCTGAATGCTAAAATTATAAAGTATTTAAGTTTACCAAGAGACTTAAGAAGAAAATGGAGACCATGTTTGTAAAACAGAATACATACAAAAATATTTCACTTAAGTTTCAAAGACACAGAAAACATATTGCTGTGATTTCATATGCAAACCAACAAACCATTGTTGGTATCAGTTTATAATTTTTAATTCACATACAATCATTACTAGACGCTAATAACTAAATTAACGGTACTGTTTAGTTGTATTTGCTAATTAAATATTAAAATAACCTGGTGGACACAGTGTTCTCCATTACTTCTTCCATCGTACCAGCTTCTTCTCCAGCACTTTGCTCCTTCGATACAATCTTGTTATCCTCAAGTGATGCAGGCAATATACTAATGACAGGTGAAGAAACTTCCTGATATTCATGAACAATTTTGTGATTTACATTATCTGGGCTAAAAGGAACATGACTTTTATCCTTTGAATGAACATCAGGAAATACACATACTCCTATTGCAGAAAAAAATAGGAAATTAAAAATGACAAAATATTAATAGCTACCTTAATAAAATTAATTTATCTTAACCTCTAAAGCCATCTCTCCAAACAAAATTAATTTTTCAGCATTCAATAACTATCTAATTTCAGTATTAAAGTTTGTTCTTTTAGGATCCAAATTTATTATCTCACACTTGACTCACAATATTTGACTTGTACTCAGCTTAATTAATCCTATTACTACAATTTTGACGTATTCTAAGTAAATGCTAGCCTTTTGTTACTTTCAATAACTATATACTCTACATAGATTTCAAGACAGAGCATCTTCATTTACTAGTCTTTGAAATGGAATTTTATGTACTAGAAATCTGTGACAGGCTCCAATATAATAGTCTGCCACTGAGAAAGAACACAAATTAGACTCCCCTGAAAAACGCATACTTATGAACTTACAAGTCTAACAACGAAAATGAATGGCAGATCATCCATTACCAGTCAAAACAATTACCAGTAATACAATTAGCTGTAGTTAAAGATTATAATGAATAAAGAGCACAGCTTCTGGGGCATGAGATTTAGCTCAGTAAAGAGTACTTGCCTAGCAAATACAAGGCCCCGGGTTCCATACCCCATACCACAAAAATAAAAATATTAAAGATTTATTTGGCATTTCCTTTGGCTCCTTCCACTACTAGAATAGTTTAGAATTAAAAAATCTCAGTATCTACAATTTGCTCCTTCATAGATTTATCAGAATTATGATCATCATCTGAAGTAGGAACCCCTTTGCTAAAGAAATATCTATAAAGTAATCAGTGGTCAGTGACCTCCATTATACAATGATATTCATGATGGTTACAGGTTATAGGTATACAGGTTGGATATATACTAGATAAATATTCCATGAATACACATCTCTCTCCTCTCCTCCCACTCCTTCTCCCTCAAGTTTTGGCTGGCCTGGAACTCACTAAGTAGACCAGGCTATCAGCAACTCACAGAGATCTGCCTGCCTCTGCATTCCAATGGCTAGGGATTAAAGACCACTAAAAGACCAGCCTAACTCATTCTTGTATTTTTTTAGTTATAACCCTAGCCTTTTAATAGCTTACCCAATCTCTCCAGCTCCAAAATATTCTTTTATTTTAAATAATTTATTTATTTTTATTTTATGTGCATTGGTGTTTATCCTGCATGTGTGTCTGTGTGAGGGTGTCAGATCCCCAGACAGCTATAAGCTGCCACATGGGTGCTGGGAATTGAACCGGGTCCCCTAGAAGAACAGCCAGTGTTCTTAACCACTGAGCCGTCTATCCAGCCCTAACCCCCAAATTATTCTTAATAAACCAACTGCATCATCTCAAAATTGTTGCCACTAAAGAGACTATCTTCCATTCTTACCATCACCCTGTTCAGTGATGATCTCTGATTGCAATACTATGTCTCCCATTGCAAGTAAAGTTATGGCAGCTTCCGTGCTTCCATCACTGGGACCTTGAGGAAATATGCCATCATTAAAATAGAAAAAGTGAATCCACCAGTCTCTTCACTTAAGAAAGACTTTATTCAGATACTCCTCTTCTAGTAAACAGTTTCAATAGCTTTCTTACCACCACCATCCTAATATTAGTGCCACACTGTTTGGGTCACATACTGCACATTTCGAGTCAGATCATCAATACTGACTGTTAATGCCTGAAAACACTTCCTTCACATTTAATAACTCTGTGCAGCTCCATCACTATTTCTTTACCTATCATTAACTCTAGGGTCACCTTCTAAAGTTAGGTTTTGAGAATCCCGTTGCCTATCAAGGTCACTGCTCTATACTTCAGCAAGCTGTCCTATTTACCTATTGCCACTGTTAATCACCACGCTACAGTGAACCAAATTGTTTTAATGAATTCTTTTAACAGTTACCTGGTTCTTCTTGGGTCTGTTCACTTATGACCATTTCCTAAAGAGAGGAAAAGATAAGTAACATCTTAAGTGTTTCCCCCAAATAAATGTTCTGGTGTTCTTTTTGTTTCAAGCATCACACTTTACAGGTCTTTCTGTGTTTTTAGTTGTAATAGTAACATTTTTTTAAAGATTTATTTATTTATTTAGCATATAGTATTCTGCCTGCATGTATGTCTGCAGGCCCGAAGAGGGCACCAGGTCTCATTATAGATGGTAGTGAGCCACCATGTGGTTGCTGGGAATTTAACTCAGGACCTTTGGAAGAGCAGTCAGTGCTCTTAACCTCTGAGCCATCTCTCCAGCCCCAATAGTAACATTTCTTAATTTATATTTGATCATAAAACTTCAGAAATAATAATTTAAAGGCTAAATTCTTTTACATCTCACTCCTGATTTCTCTCATCATTACTATATACATCTTAGATCCTTACAGTTATAACGCCTGAACTCATCTGCTACCAGTTTTTACCCAATAAAAACTAAAGTCTGGGAGAAGACACAAACTTTGTATACTGACTGGCTTAAAATATCACCAATTTTGCCAGGCGGTGGTGGCGCACGCCTTTAATCCCAGCACTCGGGAGGCAGAGGCAGGCGGATCTCTGTGAGTTCGAGGCCAGGCTGGACCGACAGCCTCCAAAACAATACAGAGAAACCCTGTCTCGTAAAGACCCCCCCCAAAAAAAATCACCAATTTTAATAAATGATGTACAGGAGACAGCTGTCCAGAGGCAGCATGAGGAGCTCCACGGACCTGCTGACCAGTAAGATTGCCAAACATTTATAGCCTCTGGCATATGTCAATTGATAATTCAGGTGTGTCGATGCATCCTCTGATGAAGATAATCCTGTCGAGCAAGGCTTACAGGACCACTGACTCTGAAAACTGGCCGCCTGTATCTGTAATTTCTCTCATGTGCCGCTTCATTTCTTCCCTAAGAACTGCTACGGGTGTTTTCTCACCGCTTGTGTGTATCTCATGAAAACACTCCATCTACTGAGCACACATATAGCTGTGGATAGTCAGGAAGATGATTTCTGCTTAATCTACATAACTGTGGTGAATAGAAACAATACTAGGACATTTTTCATTATTCAGACTGACAGAGGAAAGTAATAGTTTTCTCAGTCACAAACTCACACAGCTAACTTTAGACTTCAAAACAAATTCAAAGCAAACTGGTTGTCTCTGGAGGCGAAGTACTAAAAGACAAGTTCCCAGGAGTCTACCAAGGTCAGGTATGAAATAACTTTAGTGCCACTTTTTACTTGCAAAAAAGCCTGGCAGATAACATGAAGATAACTCCTTGTCTAGCAACTGAGACTTTCTGCACATACTCGCTGACACTTCAGCTCTGTCTGGGAAAGAGCTACATGCATAGTCAAGTGTTACTCATTGGCTGGTCAATGTGACATCCCTAGCCTGAGAAAAACTGTGACTCATCTTGCTATGAGAATGGGTAGGGCCCTGAAAAATGTAACAGATAATTGTCCAGAGTTTGACTGTGAGCAGAGCGGTGGTGTAGAGACAGAGGCTGTGTAGACTGATGAGCAACGCGGTGGGAAGACAGAGTAGAGCTAGAGATGTGGAGGCTGCGCAGAGTTAGTTAGAGAGAAGCTGCTAATCAGGAGGCTGTGAAGAGCTAATGTAGAGCAGTGAGGGAGTCTTTTCAGAGAGGAATTTTTTCAAGATGAAGTAAAGAGAAAGTTACCATTAGAAAGTATCTGTGTTTTCTTATTTTTTCCTCTCAGATAGAAAAAGTCTAGCCCTCATATATTTAAAATTTTGTCCTGAGCCCTCACTGCGTTCATAGATTCTTTTTTTTTCCCCAATACCCTGGTGCTGACTGAAGGCTGCCTTCCCCCCACACTCCAAGTTAGCCATATTAGCCCTAATTCAATGTGTCAAAAAAAGACACAAACATGTAGGAAGAATGTCAGAAGCCAAGGTTGGAATGCCAAGAAATTACAAAGCACTAGAAAATTCCAGAAAAGCAGAAAGAAAGGAAAGGGAGGTTTCTTCCTTAGAGCCACTAGAAAAACCTACTCAAAATACAAACGTGGTGCACATACATGCATGCAGGCTAAAACTAACATAGACTAAATAAAAGCAAACGTAATTTTGTTGGTTTTTAAATCCATCTCTACTATAGGATTTATAATAGTGTAGCTAGCTCTGTGCAGTTGCTGTAAAATGTATTTAGCAGAGACTTATGCCTCAGACTTTTGAGGTTAAAGTCTATGACAATAATTCACTAAACAAAACAAAAACTAAGTTTTACAATCAAATGTAAAATCCATGAAAATTCACAAGTTTCAACTGCTCCCATAAACAGTTCACTACATGAGAGGAAAAAAATGAAGTTATGGATATAATCCTGTCCTCTTTAGGAAGTAAACAAATGAAAGGAAAAACGTGAATATAGATGCTTACAAATGATGATGAATGCAAATCTTCGGGTTGCACATCCTGAGTTGTTGCATCCATGTTTGAAAGCTGATGTTCAACAACAGTTACACATCCCATGTCTGCAACATCCATGGTTATCTCAAGCTGTCATAAGAAGTATTATTATTTCAATTTGACAAATTACAAACATTAAAACATCTCACTTTCCACACAAATAATCAAAATTAAACATTAAAATGAAGAAATATTCCACAATTACACAACTTAAAAACTAGATCACAGTAATTCCTAGTGACTAACAACTTAGCAAAAGTAAAACACTACTTTTCTGAGAGGTCTGAGTCTACTACAAAAACTAATCAAAAT
The DNA here is from genome assembly GCF_017639785.1 of Mesocricetus auratus. Taxonomy (NCBI): domain Eukaryota; kingdom Metazoa; phylum Chordata; class Mammalia; order Rodentia; family Cricetidae; genus Mesocricetus; species Mesocricetus auratus. The sequence continues at coordinate 18,857,678 of NW_024429201.1, read as the reverse complement.
CTCTACAGCTAATCTTTTGAGTAGCTGGCATTTCACTTCCCATTCCCAATTTCATCTATTTGCTAACATTTACATAATGCTTTCAAAAATACAAGCATATAAGCATAAAGATACAAAGTTATGTTAGGTATACTTGGTTCTGTCCTCAACAGACTCATTTAAGAAAAAACATGCTAACTATACACAAAATTAACTGCACAGTAGCATATAAATATTCTAGTAGAGAGGACTTAATATGCTTAAAACCACTGATCACGTTATTAGCCATGGTGAAGCAATCTTCCCACCCCACAGTTACATGAATCCGGACACCCACTCACTCTTCACTTGACAGTTGGCTAAAGGGATATAATTTTTTAAAGATGTATTTTATTTAGTTTGCATAGGGGTCAATACAGATCACATCTGTGAGTCTGAAGAGGCCAATAGAAGGTGCTGGATCCCTCTGAGCTAGAGTTAGGTGTCTGCTGGACATGGAAGCTGAGATCTGTACTATGGTCCTCATGATTGGTAACAGCTGAGCCATCTCTTCAGTCTAAAGGAAATACAATTTAAACTGTTCCTATCCAACTATCAAAACTGTTAGCATGAAAGTCTCAGTATAATCCAGAGTCCATGTCTACAAGGCCCTAAAAATTTGATTGCCAGAACAGCGGGAAAGATAGTGTGCCATTGAAGAAGATACTCTATTAAGAGACATAACCCAGAGCCTGATTATTGAAGTTAATTTCCCTAGCAATTTGCCTTCACCCAAGTGGTGGTGGAAGCAGGGAGATCATACTCTATACAGTATTAACCAGGTTATCCTTCCAAAAAAAACTTTTCTTTCGTATTTTCTTAGTGTATACTAAAACTTACATTCAGTATACTTACAATATTATTCAGTTTATTTTAAGAATTCTACTAACTCATTTACCTTTAGACATTTAACAAGTTATTATTAATCCTAAGTAAATTAAAGGTAGATTGTCCTTTCCATTAACAAAAATATCTACAGATTCAAGAATTACATCATTTCTTAACAGAAGTAGCACAGTATTCCTCCAACTGCTTTCTCTACCATCACTACTATCTTAACAAACACCTGATTCTGCTTCTACAGAATTGATTCAGATAGTCTGTCCAATAAACCAGCTAAGAAAGGAAACTTTAATGCTAAAGAGTTGGAATGTGAGGCCAGCAACAAGGAAGTAAAGTACCCACTTCATTCCTGCTCAAATTAGAATGGCTGCTGCTTTTTTGTTTGGTTTTTTTTTTTTTTTTTTTTTTTTTTGAGACAGGGTTTCTCTGTGTAGCCTTGGCTGTCCTGGAACCCGCTCTATAGACCTGGCTGACCTCAAACTCAGAAGAGATCCTCCTGCCTCTGGGATTAAAGGTGTGTACCACCACAAAAAACAAAACAAAAAAACAAACAACAAAAAAAAAAAAAAAACAGGAGTTGGGGCATATTCCAGCTGTAGAATGACTACTTAAAATGAGGGGCCAGGGAGTGGAAAGGAGAAAGGAAGGCAAGAGGAGTGAGAATGAGTGAAGAGAGGGGAAATAGATGGTGGTGGAGACAGGGAGAAACTGGAACCTTTGAACACTACTGGTGACAAAGTAAAATGATGCAGCTACTGTGGAAAACTCATTTTTTTTTTTGCTTTAAAGAAAAAACCTTAAATACAGAATTACCATGTATTCTAGCAAATCTCCTTCTGATTTTATCTCAAAAAGAACTAAGAGCAGAGAAGCAGGGACAGGGATGTGGTTCAGTTAGTAGAGATCATGCCAAATATGCAAAAGCCCTGGGTTCCATCTCCAGCACCACATATCTGTAATTCCAGATTAGAAATTAAAGGTCACCCTAGGCTAAATAGAAACAAGAGTTCCAGTTTTGCAAGGTTAGTTCTTTTGGATGGAGAGTAATGATAAAAACGAGATAGAAAGAATGAAGGACAGGAAGACGGAAGGAGGAGAAGGGGAGAGAATAGAAGGGGAGGGGGAGGGAAAGAGGAAGGGAGAGATGTGGGGGTCTGAGGATATGGCTCTGTTGTACAGTGCTTGCTTGCCTCATAGACATGAAGCTGTAGGTTCTATCTTCAACATTTCTTAAACCAGTTGTAGCAGCACGTGGCTGTAGTAATCCCAGCACTGGGAAGGTGGACACAGGAGGATCAGTAGTTCAAGACCATTCTTGACTATATAGCAAGTTTGCCAAAGTGCAATGTGAGATACATGAGAACCCCTCCTCAAAAAAAAAAAAAAAAGAGAAAAAGAAAAAACAAGAGAAGAAGGGAAGATTCTATGTTTTCTACCAACCATAACATAGAAAGCCTATTAGAGAGTTCATAGAAAAACATCTACTGAAACTTTTTTCAAATTAATCAAAAGGTAAATTGAGCAGTTTACACATACAAGTAGTTTAGAGTTTCTATCATAGTTAACTGAGTCCCTGGGAAGAGCATGGACTATGACAACTGAGTGATGGCCACACAGGCGACTTCTGCTTATTTCCTTAAGATAGTCACTAAGTCCCAAATAAACTACTTTTGACAGTAAATATTTAAAGGACTCTTAGGATCTTAACAATCACTAAGAAAAGAAATAAGCATCCATTAGAAGAGGTGAAAACGCCAAAATTGAAAAAAACGTAACAAAACAAAACACAAACTACCTCTTCCATTGTTTCCTCGATCTGAGCAGACACTGGTTCAGGGGATCTGAGACCAACAGGTACAAACACTGGTGCTTTGTTTAATTCTTCTGGGGCAAGATGACAGGTTTCTTCCTCATAGTCAGAATCAAAATCCTCAGCATCATCTTCATCCTCTTTCTGAGAAGCCCGAAGAGTCACCAACACAGACTTGGAAGCTCTAGGTTCCTTCTTAGCAGTCTTACCTCGAATTCGTTTCGATCCACGCCCTTTGGTCACATTTGGTTTCATCTTCCTATGTGCTCTTTTCCCACTGTGATCTATCTCACACTCAGATGCAGAAGAGGGAGTCGTTCTTCGATGCAGAGCAGTTTTGGAATAATTTGATTCTTTCAATAGTTGTGGATGGCTGGATGTTTAACCAAAATAACAGTTATAGTCATGTATGCACCAAGATACTCTCAATGAAAACCAAATTGTTAAGAGTAAAATCTCAGGTCCAACCTTTAAAATAAAGATCCTGGGCTAAGACTATAGCTCAGTGGCAGGGCACTTGCCCAGCATTTCACGAAGCCCTAACTCCCAGCACTGGTGATGATGATGATGATCACCTTTTATGATGCTAGAATTGAATGCAGGCCTCAAAAGTCCTACACAATGTGCTCATAAGCTATATCCCTAGCCCCACTCATTCTTTTAAAAACACACGCCATGAAGCCGGGCGTTGGTGGCGCACGCCTTTAATCTCAGCACTTGGGAGGCAGAGGCAGGCGGATCTCTGTGAGTTCGAGGCCAGCCTGGTCTATAGAGCTAGTTCCAGGACAGCCTCCAAAGCCACAGAGAAACCCTGTCTCGAAAAAACAAAACAAAACAAAACAAAACAAAAAAAAAAAACACACACACACACCATGAAAATAAGGAATTAACTACCATTTAGTATCTTATTCTGAGTGAATTCTTAGTTATGTATCTATAAATGCTGCACAGTAAGTTTTTAATATTGGCCTTGATAGGGTGATTGAGATAAACACAAAATTGGAAATAACTGGAAGACAAAATACATGGAACCAATCAATAATGAACATGAGATCAAAAAGTGATACTGGTTTATCTTACTGGATAAACAGATTAGGAAAATAATGCTGTTTTTCAAGAACTTAGATTCCTTCCCACTTTCTTGAATTACAAAACTACCCTTCGTTATGGTTTACAGCCAAGCGAGAATTAGCATTTTAGTTGCTGAGATAATGCACACTATCTTTTGTTAGGAAAAAAAGATGTACATTGCTACAAATTTAATTAAACAATAGGCTGTAAATAAAGAACAGTACACTAAGGTAGAAGTTCTTTAAGGAATAGTGTTTTTATTTCCTAGCCTGAGTCTCTAAAATAAAACTTTACCTAATTTGTTTACTAAGCCCGTGTTCTTCAAGCCCCAAAGACAATGCAGGATGGTCTTCCAGAGTCTCGGCCCTAGCACCTCCTGCTGGTGCAGCTCTCAGCTGAGCATCATTTCTGTCAGAGCCCGACTCTTCAGGAACTACACAGTCTTTTCCTTCTGAAACCTCCAGAGGTGTCAGAATCTCCGTCTTTTCCTTAAAGAAAAAACACAAGCAAACAAACAAAACACCTTAATAGTACCATGGAAACAATCTTTATCACCACAGTTTAGCAGTCTGGCGTAGTCCTCTAAACTTACAAAGCCACGGGTGATCAATTTTCGCATCTGTACAAGCTTGTAACATCACTGGCTTTTCACGGAAATATGTGCAGCACAAAGGCAAGAGATTTCGCCATGGCTCTCCTTCACAACCCTGACACAGCAGACTCACTGACAACACTACTTTCCCCACTCTTACTTTTAGAGAAAGCTGGATGGCCAAGTCTCCCTTCGGCAGCACATGGTCTTCTGGTTCTGGGGCTGTGCTCTGCTCTGTTGTGTCTTTTTCTACACTTGGTTGCTCTTTTTTATGGTGCGCTCCTCCTAAATTTGGTTTAACCCTTTGGAATCTCCTTCTTATCAGCTGTGCTGGACTAGGCACATGAGGTTTGTTTTCAGGCCTAGAATGAAACACAACTTATGGTTGAAGACCAGAAGTCTCCATCAATGCAACAACATTAAACAATTCTGGATTTAACCGATTCTAAGTTCAAACGATTATATAAACATTGCATTTTATATATGAAACAGAAAACATAAAAGCTTTATAACTTCCATTTTCTGTATAGCCTGGAAACAGTTTATAGTATTACTACTCTTTCTTTACTTTCATTCACTAGTCCTAGTCTGATTTCATATAACTTAAATTTTCAGAGAAAAAACAAAGCACTCCAAACTTGCCACAGTAGCTAAACAGATTTTATACCAGCACTTTAAACAAAAGCTTCAACTGAGCTACAACCCATGAACAAACACACAATAGTCTTGCTTGGCAGCAAGTCTATCTTATCACATTCCTGAAAGCTCCTGGAAAGGTCTTAGTGACAGGCAGTGGCTTAAGGTTCTTAGTGTAACCCATCTCAGACAAAAACAAGGTTTAAACATTCAAAGAAAGCCAAAGCTACCAAGGTAGCTAGAATAGCTACCTAAGGACTTCTGAAAGTATTTTAGTAATGGATAGGACCTAAATTAGGATGCTGAAAAAACTGATATAGATATAGGAATGTAGCAAAATGGCCAACAACTTGTTAGCACTGCAAGACACTGAGTTCAATCCCCAAGACACAGATATAAAGCAATTTACACACACACACACACACACACACACACACTTCTTATGCATTAGAAACCAATCCACAAAGTACAGAAAAAAGAGGTACCAATCCTACTAAGCATTCTGTTAGGGAAATTAGTAAGTACTAGCATGATTATGGTGATGGCTAATACATTACATGATCAGAAAAGGTATCTGGAAAAACTAATTAAACTATCATCCAGGACTGAGATGAGTAATAGACTCATTAGGTTCAATCTACAAGGAAAACTGTCATTATATGTGACTCTGAAAACATTTAAGTATAGGAAATGGCATGGTGGCTCAGTGGGTAAAGGAACTTGCCACTAGGTCTTGACAAGCTTCCGTTGCCAGAACCTATATGAAGGGAGAGAACCAACTCCTGAAAGCTGTTGTCTGATCATACACCCACAGTAGCACACGTGTCTCATGTCGCAAAACAATAAAATGTCAAAAACATTTAAGAATAAAATATTACTAAATTCAAAAAAGGCAACAAAATTATGGGCATACAAATAAGGAATAAGATCATTGTTTCTGTGGTTTGTTTTTTTGAAACAGGGTTTCTGTACATCATCCTGGACAGCCTTGAACTCAGAGGGCACTGTGTGTGCCTCCTGAGTGTGGAGATTAATGGCAGGTGCCACTGACCCAGCCCAGAATGAGGTGATTTAAACTGCATTTAAATACACCTGTTGGCACAAGCTTCATCCTAGCTACTAAAGCTCAAACAGAAAAATCACAAATTCATGGCTTGCCTGGCTTACAGGCAACTTTAAAGCCAGACTGGGTGGGTAACTTAGTAAAATTCATCTGAGATGAAATAAAAAAGGTCTAGGGTATCACTCAACAGTAGAACAATTGCTTGGCATGTAAAAGGCACTGGGTTCAATTAATAGCACCACAAAACACAAAAAACAAACTTCAGAATGCCGTTACATAAAACTAATCAGGCCAGGCGGTGGTGGCGCACGCCTTTAATCCCAGCACTCGGGAGGCAGAGGCAGGCGGACCTCTGTGAGTTCGAGGCCAGGCTGGACCGACAGCCTCCAAAACAATACAGAGAAACCCTGTCTCGTAAAAAAAACAAACAAAAAAAAAAAAACCACCAATCAGATAACAATCAGAAACTGTCTTTGACAAGGTGTATACTTGTCTCATGAAAACCAAACTCACCTTATCTGTTCATCTAAAATACTGGTTTTGTTAATACTTAAGTTTTCTGCAGGAACCACATGGCTGTGACTTTCATTCACTCTCAACTCTGAAACTCCGAAGGATACAGCTTTACCTTCACTTTCAATGTGAGAATTCACCTGCAAAAGCAAAAGTGGGTTAGTGTGATTAGTATGCATGCATGTTTTTTCAGGACAGGGTTTCTTTGTGTAACAACCCTGGCTGTCTTGGAACTCTCTTCTCTATACTAGGCTGGCCTCAAACTCAGAGATCCGCCTGCCTCTGTCTCCCAAGACCTGGGAATAATGGTGTGCCTTCTCAGTCCCTACTGCCATGTAATTTATTTTTTAACAGCAAAATACTTTAAAATATTCCAACAATAAAATGAGCATTCTGTTTCTGCTCGTTGGAATGCTGGGAACTGAACCCTGTAGATGAGTTACATTATCTAAGTCATCATGGCCTGAAGTGGGCATCCAGTGTGAATGTTAGGTAACCAAACAAGGCCGCCTAGTTCAGATCAAGAAGTGAAACGATTTATTACAGTCCCATTTGTACATATACTTTAAAAGCTCTAAGAGGGAGATGGGGTGAGGACTCAGTAGATAAGAGTGCCTGATCAACAAATACGAGGACCTAAGTTTGGATCCTCAGGACCTACATGAGAGAAGTGGCCAGCACTGCTGGGAAAAGGTGGACAGCAGAGTCCCCGGCACTCACTAGCTTAGCTACATCAACAAGCTCCAGGTACAGGGAAAGACCCTGTCTGAAAAAATAAAGGAAAATATCCTGTATTACCATTTGACCCATGCCTACATACACATGTGCATATACCTAAAAGATACGTACATTTATCACCTGCACACACCATCTCTGAGAGCCATCTGTTATAAAAGAATTTCAATTAACTGGCACCAGCTATGTCTGGGGGTGCAGCTCCACTGCACACTGCATACTCAGCTTGCATAAAGCTCTGGGTTGCATCCCCAGCACCAAAAGATTAACTGCTTTTTTTACAAGTATTTTGTTGTCCAAATGGGGATCACAATGACTTTTAATCTAGGTTTTATCTTAATACCCAGAGAAAAGAACACAAAAGCAAAGACATTTAGGGGCATTATACTACTTAGATTTCTTTTTTCTACTACCAAAAGACTTATTTAAAAAATTGATTAAGAGCCAGCAAAATGGCTCAGAGAATAAAAGCACAGGCATAACAACCTGACTCCAATCCTCAGAATTCACATGGTAAAAAGAGAATGGACTCCCACAAGCTGTCCTCAGACCTTGCTTATGTGCTCTGGCATGTGTACATACACATGTTCACACATGAACATACTCCCCACACACACATACAAATTAACTAAACAAGAAACTAGATAAAGCTGGACATAGCGGTATACTCCTACAATCACAGCATCTGGGAGGCAAAGGCAGGTGAATCAGAAACTCAAGGCCAGCCTCATCCACACACTGAATACAAAAGAAAAAGCAAGAAATTGGCTCAACAGAATAGAATGATGGTATATCTCTGTAATTACAGTACTCAAGAGGTTGAAGCAGGAGGATAAAGGCTAGTCTCAGCTAAATAATAAGACACTATCTAAAAGGATAATTAAGAAAGGTTCTTTAAAAGGTTAAATTGACATTCAAAACAGTACACTTTTATCTATGCAGAATGAATGATGTAACTGGATTCTTGCTAGAGACATTCATTATGGTACTATTAAGGGAAAGTTACAAAACTCTTCAGAATATGCTAAACAGCAAAAAGCTGGATTCGACAACAAGACTGTGAAAGGACGAGCCAAGGCTGAACTACCATTTGTTGTTTTAGTACACACTAATGATCAGTTCTCTCACCATCGCCAGGGATGCTTTTACGTCATCTTTCGGCAGTTCTGAGCCTTCATTCTTAGCCACGCCTTCAGCGTCACCTCTGTCTACTACTTGTCTCTGTCTGGCCTTTAGTACGTTTGGTCTTGGTCTTTGAAGTCGACCTCTCACTGGTAGAGTAATTTGGACACTTTGCTTTGTTTCTTGTGTGACCACGTTCATTTTCTGAGTTCTAGAAAAAAGGATAAGGAGGAAAAGTGAGAGCTTGACTTTAGATGACATCTATAAGAACATGTAACTTGAATTTCCTCCAATAAACACTCCTGAAAATATTTTTCCAAATCACTCAAGGAAAATATCTTCTCATCACAACAACATGTTAAAAATTTGGGGAGCCATAGGAAAAAGAAACACATTATTTCAGGTCTGGAGATGTGACCAAATGGAAGGAGGACAAGGCAGTGACAGCGATGCAAAACAAATAATGCTTTCTGATTCATGTCACTCTGTTTGTACACCTAAAAATGGTTAAAATGGTCCATGTTATCTGATGTACATATATTGCCAACTTTTTATACGGCAAGGAATTGTAACACACACACATATATGTATATATTTTAGTGTACTACCTATCTTCTGTAATGTTAAAAAGTTAACAATAAAGCATTAAAATGTTCAATCCCAAAAAAAAAAAAATGTTCAATCCCATCTAATTTTCAAAGGTAGATGGCCTGCCCTATGAATTAAACCAATTACTCTCTATAGCACATTTTTTAAATAGAGAAATGTTTCAAGGAAGAGTCTCTCTAATTTTAGATTTTTAAGGAAATGTCACTGTTTACCCAATAGGAACAACTAAGCCATTCTCCTGGTTTTGTGTTAGAGAATCCTCTTTAGGTTCACATGAATTGGGCGGTGAAGAATCCTTTTCAGTCTGTATGCATGGCAGTATCACAGCCTCCTCCTCAGGACCCGAGTTATCATTTTCTCTTGATGCCATTAGGGAAGGTACCTTCAAGAAGTTTAAAAAGAACAAAGAATTCACAAGCTATTAGTGTAAGAATAAACCTACCCCTTCTTTATAGATAACAAGAGGCAGTGTCAGCTTCCCTGCGTTTCTACTTTAGAAACACATGTTACAAAACCATGTAACCAAGTACATAAGTGTGCATAAACAAGGCGAGTTTCTGGGCAATCCTCTACATAGAAAGGATGAATAACTACTAGAAATAAGACTGTTTAATAGGAAATTAAATTTTGATTTCATTATTTTGGGAGGACACTAGTGGGCACTATGATCAGGTCCTCGTGCATGCAAGGCAAATATTCCATCACTGAACTGTTTCTGAATTTTCTCTCTCAGTGTTTCTGAATCAATCTCTCTGTTTCTCTGTCTCTCTCTGTCTCTGTCTCTCTCTGTCTCTGTCTCTCTGTCTGTGTGTGTGTGTGTCTGTCTCTGTCTCTCTCTCTCTGTCTGTCTCTCTCTCTCTCTCTCTCTCTCTCTCTCTCTCTCTCTCTCTCTCTCTCTCTCTCTCTCTCTCTCTCTCTCTCGATAGGCTCTCACTATATAGCTCTGGCTGGCCTGGAACTCAAGAGATCCACCTCTTTCTGCGTCCCCACACTGAGGTTAAAGACATGTGCCACCACATCTGGCTCTGGATTTTCCTTACAATGAAGAGACAGGGCTCACTCTGCTGCCTAACCCTGAGCTAGCCTTGACAAGCAGCTCTCCAGCTTTACCCTCCTAAATATACCACGCCTAAGTTTAGCCTTGTATATTCCAGTATATAACCACACTAAAAATGTTGTTCTTTGTACTGAGTCCAATAGATGTTAAAATATTATGTAAAGAGGAACTATCAGATACTAAGGGACGACAGCACTTGTGGCATGTAATACTCAAACATCTAAATGTGTAAATACTCATTAGACATTAGTGAAGGGAAAAGAAAGAGATATGTCCTAGCTGTAAGTGCGCTGGCTGCTCTTCCACAGTCTCAGGACCATCCATAACTCCAATCCCAGAGGATCTGAGGCCCTCCTCTGGCCTCTGTGGGCACTGTATACATGAGATTCACAGACATACACTGAGGCTAACAGCCCACACACATAAAATAAAATAGGAAAAGTAGTTTGACTATTGCAAAGTTAAGAGAAAGTACAAATATACAAAGACTGGCTCTAAACTGCAAAATATGAATTTAATTCTGAAAAGTATTTTAAAATACATTCAACTTAGCTAGGCCTGGTATGCAGATCTGTAATCCTAGTTTCTTGGGAAACAGGAAGATCACAAGTTCAATTTTTGCTTGGGTTCAAAGCCAGTCAGCCTAGGCAAACTTAAGTTAAGAAGGCTGAGAATACAGCTCAATGGAAGAAAGCTTTCCTAACATCTGTGAATCCCCAGGACTACAAGAAGAAAACAAAAACTAAAATCCAATTTGAATGTTAGCATTTCATTTTAGAGTTTTAATCTGTTATAAGTTAATGAAGTAAATAAATATCTACTCCAATTCATATCTAGCATTTCATTTTTCATGTTACCTTAATAACAATGAAATAAAGCACTATTATTCCCATTTTTCCTGAGGAACTTGGTACATCATTTAGCTATGATGACTTTTACCAGAATGTCAAGTAGAACCTAAAATGTCTTAGATGCCTTCCATGACACACATTTGCCCACACTTGCCTACCAAATATCCAATATTTTAACCTAACTATATGAAATAATGAGGCACACTAAGCATAGAACATTACTACCCACATTAAAAATTATATGAACTCAGGCCGGGCGTTGGTGGCACACACCTTTAATCCCAGCACTCGGGAGGCAGAGGCAGGCGGATCTCTGTGAGTTCGAGGCCAGCCTGGTCTATAAAGTGAGTTCCAGGACAGCCTCCAAAGCTACAAAGAAACCCTGTCTCGAGAAAAAAAAAATTATATGAACTCTCCAATAGCTGAACAACAAAAATCCACAAACAAAACCTCCCCCTTAATCAACACTCACATGTTGAGAAGAGGGAGAATCAGCTTGCTCGCTGTCCTGCTGTAACATGATGGTCACCATTTTGTCTGTTTCTGATTTCTTCCCAGGTACACCATGCTCTGCTTCTGCGGTTGCTCTCTTTAAAGCTGCTCTTGACAAGTTTGGTTTTGGTCTTTTGAATCGGCTTCTCAGAAAAGGAGCTGGTTTAACTTCAAGTGGCTTCTGTTCTTGAGGAAGAGATTTGCTTTTGGAACAAGGATTATCAAAGTCGGTTAGAATGAACTGAAGTATGAAAGTGAGCGGGACACAGGACAACCTTAGAGACTGGAAGTAAGCTTTTAACTGCTTGTGTTTTGTTTTTAGACAGGGTCTTTCTATGTAACCTAGGCTGGCTTGGAGCCTGCTCTATTAGGCCAGGCTGGCCTTCAATTTTCCTTCATCTTCCAGCCTCTACCTCACAAGTGTGAAGATTACAGGCATGCACCATTATATCTATATCTGTCTAATTCCATTCTTTAAGGGGAAAAAAAACGGAACTATTCATTAAACTCTGAAAAACATTGAGTTGTACAATCCAGGTACAAGCTTATCATATTTTTGCATGAAGAAAGCAATGGTCAAACCCATGCTGACTATGAGTATGTATTACATGAAATTTGTTAATAAACCTCACCATTGCCTACCAGAATGGCTCTAATCCTCTCTTCCAGTTGTCCATAAACTATCTTAAAACCTGTAACACTATCCAATTTATGTTATGGCTTCAAAGCTCACTTGCTTTCACATAATCTGCAAACAGAACCTCACATTATTTTTCTTTAAAGGCACATAGACCTACACTCTTAGTACCTTAAGTTGGTATCTGAAAACTGCTCTAGGACATCTGGAAGTCGTATCCCCGGATCTGTTTCATGTTGTCCAGAATTCGGTGAAGAAGACTCCACATGACTTAAGTGACTTGATACTTCCTTGTCAGCGTTTTCTTTTTCTTCCACAAATGTAGACATCACTGATGTTTTATTACTAATATTCTAAAGAATCATAATACATCATCATAAACAAATTCTATAAGCAATTTCATACACTTTAAACAAAAGCTTATTTCTAAAACAGTGATCTTTAAAACAGTTTGTTTTTAACTGCTAAATATAAAAATCACAAATATTAAAACTTAAAATTCAAGAATGCCTTCCCTTCATATTGTATATTATGACTATTCCAAACCACAGATAATATCTACACACACACACATATGCAAACAGGCGCACATATACACACAGAGAAATCCTCAAAATTGATGTTAAGAGTATGAACTACAAACAACAGGAAACTTTCACTAAAAAAATTTAAAATGGAGGCAGTAAGATGTCAGGATGAATAAAAATATATGCAGGTAGTTATGACCTAAAGAAATAATTTCAGCCTAAATTTATACTAAGGTTGGTACAAATTTAGTCCAATTTTTCTTAGATGAGTACCTTCAAACTGCCATTAGAATTAGTAACTTTTCCACAATTAGAAAAAATAATCTTTTAAAATTTTTAAGTGAATACACTTAGAGATTTTAAATATTTTTTAACTTAAGGGTAATGATAAATTATTTTGGTAACCTTGCTGAGAAATGTTTTTAAAACACTGTAAGACAGAGAAATACATACTTTTCTATCCAGTGAAGGCTCAGGGCTACTGTCGTCACTGCTGCTCTGATTTACATCTGCCGCGGGCTGCCTTGAGATATGCTCCTCAGGTTCACAGTCTCTTGGAGAAACATCTACTTCTGTTTTTTCTAAGACTGCCACCATTTCCTCCCCAACAATGATCTCTCCACAACCTGCCTCCCAAGAGTCAGAAATCTCCCCTGTCTGCTTCAGATCTTTGCTAGTTTCCTCCTCGCTGGCAGCCGTCTCTCCTGACTCCACGGCCATCACAGAAGTGACTCTTTCTCCAGTTCCCTGCAGGTCCAGCTCCTCTCCTTCCCTGGCGCTCCGCTCCACTCGTACCTCTTCTCTGTGTGTGCGGCTGAACATATCCACCTCACTAACCAGCTGCTCTGCTGGAGCGACCACCATGTTTCCTCTTTGGGAAGTTTCTCCTCCAATCTCTTTCAGGTGTGTTTCCATTTCACCCATGGTGTTGGCCTCCTCTGACTCTTTTACTGGTGCAGATATTTCTTGTCCTTCAGTTTCTTCTGAATGTGCCTCCCTTTCTTCAGTGCTATCAATCATATCTGGTGCAGATATTTCTCGTCCTTCAGTTTCTTCTGAATGTGCCTCCCTTTCTTCAGTGCTATCAATCATATCTGGTGTCCAGTCTCCTGTGGGCAACTCTTTTCCAGTTTCTTGCAAGCCCGTCTCTGTTTCACTAATTGGACTGACTTCCTTGAGGCCATTTTCCTGTGGAAAGATTTCTCTTCTTGCAGTTTCTTCCAGATTTGTATAAATTTCCTCTGTGGTATCAATCAGCTCTGGCACCTTCTCCATAGGAGAAATCTCATTTACACCTGTCTCTGTTTCCATAGGGATGTCAATTATTTCTGCTCCCATCTCCCCTGGGGAAGTATCTCTCCCAATTGTTTCCAAACCTATCTCCATTTCCATAGTGGCATCCGTCATTTCTGACATCTTCATATTAGAAGATATGTCATTTCTTCCAGTGTCTTCCAAATCTGATTCCAATTCCTTAGTGGAAGGAGTATCAGTAAGACCAGCAATAGTTACATTTGGAATCTTCTCCCTTGGTGAAGTGTCTGGTTTTACAGTGTCTTCCAAAGTTGCCATTATTTCTCCGGAAACAGGAGTCTCCTCTGGTGCCCCTTCTCTGGAGGCCAGTCTTTTTCTCCCTGTATTTGGCTTTGGTTTTGGTCTCTGAAATCGCGTCCTTAGAACTGGAGTTTGTTTCACTTGATTTGCTTTATTGCCCTCTTGAATACTTAAAAAAAAAGAGAGAGAGAGATACATTTAATACAGACTACCAGTTGAACAGATGACAGCTAAGAAATCCCTATAGAGACACTTGAAAAAAAAAATGACAGATTTGCCAAACAAGGTGGCACACATCTTTTATCTCAGAACCCAGGTAGAAGCTGGAGGATTTCTGTGACTACAGAGTGATTTCCAGAACAGCCAGGGTTATACAGAGAAAACCTGTCCCAAAAACTGAAAAAATAAATAAAAATTTAATGATATATAAGACCCAGAATGGTAGCACACACCATTAATCCCAGCACTCAGGAGGCAGAGGCAGGTTAATCTCTGAGTTTACACAGAGTGTTGCAGGATAGCCTGGTCTATTTAGAGAAAGTTCCACAATAGCCTGGCCTACACAGAGAGACACTGATTTCTGTTTTTGTTCTTTTAAAAAAGCATTTTAAGGGACTGAGGTTGTAGTTCAGTGGTAGAATACATACTGAACATGTACTAGGCCCTGAGTTTACTCACAACATCAAAAAAAGAAAAGAAAGTTAATCAAGTCCCAAGAATGTCTGTCTAGATAGAAAGGGAAAATAAGGGAGAAACAATCCAATTAGCTGAAATTATAATAGAATCTTACAACAATTATTTGTATCTATGTGTGTCTAGACACATGTGAGAATATTAGTAAGGTCAGTCAGAGCACCAGCTGATTGTGCTTGAATAGTGACCCCTCTGCAATTGTTACTTTATCCTAGGCAAACAATGGCTAGGAAAAACTCTGCAGAATTCTGCAATCATGCTAGCTCAAGCTGCATATGTTACTTTCACATCTGTATTCCTACTATCGTTTACCTAGACATACAGTCATGACAGACCTGATGACCTCAATAGCTAGATGGAATTACGACTCAAGTAAGAAAATGCCTTATGACTAAGAAAAGATCTACCCTTTATACTTTTATAAGGCAATTTACAATAAGGTTTCTAATACTATAGTTTAAGAGCACATGCTCTCAAGATAAAAGGAGAAAAAACATAATGTTTTTCTGAATTCTACTTAGCACATGATCAGCCATTTATATCAAGCACTTTGCTCTCCAGAGCAGCACTCTTGCTTAGTATTTTAGTCATCAGTATAAATGGCAAACCCAATAAAATATATAAAGGGAGCTATTAAGTAAGGTCAATAGTAGGAAGAAGTAGAGCACAGCTTTAGGCCCAATATTTGGAGGAGGCAAGTGGATCTCTGTGAGTTCAAACCCAGCCCGGTCTCCACAGCCTGTTCCAGGCCATCCAATAATACAACACATGGGGTGGGGGTGGGGGGACACAATACAGGACACCAAAACAACAGATGACAGAATGGGGAAGAAGAGGAGGGTCACTGAATTGTATGCTGAAATCAAGCTCATGGGCTGTGGATTACAAACCTGAGAACTGCCTAGGCTGCTTCACCAGACTCTGGAAAAGTCAGGAGCAGGAAGGAGAGAAGGGAGAGACAAGTAGAAAAAGGGAAACAGGAAAGGAGAAAAAAGTCACTAACCTTGGGTACAAGCTATCAAATGAAACACTAGATTTACTCAGCAGGTGGGCTGAACAAGTGCATACCCTTAGCTTTAAAAAGATTTGGGACAACAGATGGCTCAGAGGGTAAAAGAGCTTGCCCTACAAACTTGAGGATCAGCGTGTGATTCCCAGAACCCAAGACAGAAGGAGAAAGACTTGTGAAAGCTGCTCTCTAACTTCCACACACGCCATAGCATATGAATAACCATACTCGCAGACACATGTCTCTCTCTCTCTCCCTCTCTCTCTCTCTCCTTCTCTCCTCTCTCTCTCCCTCTCCCTCTCTCCTCTCTCTCTCCCTCTCCCTCTCTCCTCTCTCTCCCTCTCCCTCTCTCCTCTCTCTCTCTCTCTCTCTCCCTCTGTCTCTCCTTCTCTCTCCCTCTCTCTCTCTCTCTCCCTCTCCCTCTCCCTCTCTCTCTCCCTCTCCTCTCTCTCTCCCTCTCCTTCTCTCTCTCCCTCTCCTTCTCTCTCTCTCTCTCCCTCTCCCTCTCTCTCTCTCTCTCTCCCTCTCCTTCTCTCTCTCTCTCCCTCTCCCTCTCTCTCTCTCTCTCCCTCTCCTTCTCTCTCTCTCTCTCTCCCTCTCCCTCTCTCTCTCCTCTCTCTCTCCCTCTCCTTCTCTCTCTCTCCCTCTCTCCTCTCTCTCTCCCTCTCCTTCTCTCTCTCCCTCTCCCTCTCCCTCTCTCCTCTCTCTCTCCCTCTCCTTCTCTCTCTCTCTCTCTCTCTCACACACACACACACAGAATAAGTTTTTTAAAGTTTCATTGAAAATAGTTTGCAACAAAAGCAAAAAAAGAAACAAAGAAAATAGCTTACAAGAAGAGTATTTGAAGAAAAGACAGAGTACAGATGAATAGGATAAAAATAAACACTACAGCTGTATTTCCTGAATCTGACCAGATTCACAAGGCACACTCGCATGCGCACGCACGCACGCGCGCACACACACACACACACACACACACACACACACACACACACACACACGATAAATACTAAAAACTGATCAGTCTCACCCATAGACAAGGCAAGCTGCAGACAAGACTCTCAGATAAGTCCAGCCCCCCGGAAGAAGCAGAGATCCGGAAGAGCTGCTTGAAAAGCTCCATCCAATCGATGCACACTGTCTAACCTGCGGAGCTACCTGCAAACTATGTGGTGTACTCCACATCCCTAGCTTTTGTGAGTCATCACCTATGCTAGTGATAAAGCTGTCTCTGAGTAATTTCTGCTCCTGTACGCAATTCCTCACACTCCAGGAAGTAACCCCAGTAAAGCTCATCAGTTCACCAAGCTGGACATTGGTGCAACAATTTGGTCTGTCATGAGCTCCCTTTATTTGAGGTGATTAGATGCGAATGTGTTGTATCTCCCCAGTAAAAGTCTGTCACACAACAACAGCATAGAAGAATAACTATGATTCAGGAATACTAATTCAAAAATAGTTAATAGGAACTGAGACATTCCTAATACAAGTCTATGGTAACAGACATGTCAATTTGTATATATTTGTATATATGAATTAAAATGCCAACACTGCATTCTATAATTATAATTACTATGTCCATAAAAGTAATATATTTTTGAAAAGAGGTATTAATGAAACATTGCTCCCAGGAAAAGAACTTCAATGTTTACTTTTCTATGGGAAAGATGCTTGAATACAAGTATTAAGATTAACATCCAATGATACTTAGTAACAACAAAACTGTTAAAAAACCAATTTGGAAGGCTGGAGAGATAGCTCAGAGGTTAAGAGCACTGGCTGCTCTTTGGGAGGTCCTGAGTTCAATTTCCAGCAACCACATGGTGGCTCACAACTATCTGTAATGAGATCTGGTGCCCTCTTCTGGCCTGCAGGCATATATGGAGGTGCTGTACACATAATAAATAAATAAATAAAATCTTTAAAAAATTTTTGGAGTAACTAAACAGTATAAGTAATATCTGTCTAGAGCCACTACATCAAAGTTAAAAAAAAAAAAAAAACCAAAACACCAACAAAGGAAGGAAAGGAGAGGGGGGGGAGTAAAATGTGCACATTTCATTAGTAACCAATTTCTCCTGCTTGAAATGACTACTTCCATGTGATTTTGATAACAGAAGGCAGACCCTTAGAAATAAGACAGCCTTTCAAACTATCTTTAACTGAGGCACTTAGAGCTACCATGGCCTTTAATAAATAATAACATTAAGGACAAAATCAGTAATTTACTGTGTCATGTATGATTGGTTCTCTTCACTTCTGTAAGCAGCAGATAAGACAGAATATGTATGCTATAAAGATGGGGAGGAACCCTGAGAAGTAAAGGTTTATGTGAGGATTGGGTTGGGAGATGGAGGAAAAGAGAGAATGGTGCAGATTAAACAAAACTAAAAATGTATAAAAACCCACTTCTTTGTAAGCAAATTACACACATGCACACATACATGAAGAAGCAGCATGTGCACTCATGCCCCCACACACATATATTTTAAGGAATTTTAACACAGGCACTTTGTATGGGCACACAATGAATTCACAAGGACATGGGTTATTAAATGAAATATCTCAGTGCCAGATGTGGGACACTTCCTTACAAAGTTTTTCGTCAGGAAGGCTCCAGAGACCCTTCAAACAACAACAGCTATCACCATTGCTTTAGGTTGCTCAGCCTAACTAAACTGTAAGATCCTACCGCTAAAGGTACAATACACCCTCATTGAAGGACATAGAGAAATCAAATTGGAATTGACCTGAAAACCTCATCTCTGCTGGCTTCTTTTCATGGTGTGGGAAGACGCTATACAGGCACTGGGGAAAAGAAGTCATCAATGGTCTTACCCAGTGAACACTGACCTGCCAGGCAAGATATGCTCACTGGCACAACAGAGTCATAAAGGTGTGTGTGTGTGTGTGTGTGTGTGTGTGTGTGTGTGTGTGTGTGTGTGTGTGTGTGTGTGTGTTCACATGTGCCCGTGTGTGAGAACTAACCACTTTCTGATTGGATTTGAGACCTATACCACAGGAGGGAAGTCATGCTTGGTATTAGAATGTGCTCAAAAGTCTATCACTGGCCCTAGTTGGGAACCTTCTACTGTTGTTTTCCTAAATGGATTCAGTGTAAAACTGTCTTCTGAGTGCTTTTGTTTATAACACATCTATTAAAGCTGTTGTCAGCTTTGGTCAGAGAAGTTTCTTTCTGCAGTGGGCAGCAGGTAATTCGTAAATACCTGATCCAAGTGTTCAAAATAAATGACTGTTAAGTGCTAAGCCCAAAATGGGACACCTATATGAACTCCCTCAAGACTTAGGAAGCATCATGAAAGACAGGGTAGAAAGAATGTAAAAGCCAAAAGATGAGAAAGAGTGATGCAAAATATGTCATCTGGACACGGCATGGCCTTTGTCCTCAGGAACTCACTGCAGCTATGGTAACAAAATTAAGCTAACAGGACAAGTCAACGTTCCAGCAGGCAATACTAACTAGATTCACTGGTTACCAAAAGCAAACTAACAGAGAAAACTGGAAAGCACATAAGGATAAAAACAGAAGGGAGATATATATACAGTTGGGGAGGAGGCTGCAAAGGGACTGGGAAGAGGGAGTCAGGGGTAGATAAAAGATTGAGACGTATTGCAAACATATTTGAAATCATCAAAGAATACTGGGCCCTGAGATAGCTCAGCGAGTAAAGTTGCTTGCCACCAAGCCTGATGACCAGATCCCCTGGAAATACATCTATCGTGGAAGCAGCCTGACTGACAGGAACAAGCCAAGTGTGTGTGCACACACCTGTAATTCCATTAACCGGAAGGAAGATGGTGGAGGAACAGAAGTTTATGATCATTCTCAGCTACGTGAGCTTGAAAAGCTAACCTGAGCTACATCAAACTGTCTCAAATCACCCCCCCACACACACATACACACACACACACATATATTTAGTTGAAGTATACAACATTTTAAATATCCTGGACTGTTAGAGTAGTTGATCTAAGAATCATAAATATGCTTGCTCTTCATTCTGAGAAGCTGTCCCTTCTCTAATACAACTTGAACAGGACAGAGTACTCAGAGTAGGGAAGGGGGGAACTGCCAAGTATCTATACATAGATCAAAATTAGATAAAACACAGAAACTCAGAATTGTTTCCAAGGCTCATGGATGTTTAAAGGCCAGAAGTATCACATGGTAAATCAGTAAAGACACTGCCTTTACAGAGGGAAGTTGCGTCAGGCGTTGGTGGTGCACGCCTTTAATCCCAGCGCTCGGGAGGCAGAGGCAGGCGGATCTCTGTGAGTTCGAGGCTGGGCTGAACCGACAGCCTCCAAAACAATACAGAGAAACCCTGTCTTGTAAAACCAAAAAAAAAAAAAAAAAAAAACAGAGGCAAGTTGCTAAAGTCAGGTTGGATATTAGTTACAAATACCCAGAAACTGGGCTTGGTTTGGTGGTTTGTACCTAATAATCCAATTGCATGGGAGGTGGTAGCAGGAGGTCCAAGGAGAGCTGTCCCTGTCACACCACCAGCTTCAACACTCGAGAGAGCAGGCCCTGCACCTTCAGTGGGCAACACAATAGAGACAACACCATTGGTGGAAGTGTGGGTGTGCCAGGCCCAAAGTTGTGAGCATGAGAGAGCTATCCCCACTAGCGATCTGTCATGTGTCAGCATGACCTGGGGAAAGCTGGCCCTGAGGTCATAAGCATAAGAGAGCTGCCCATGTCCCCCACCATCTGCGACACTCGGAAGAGCAGGACCTGCACCTCAACTGGGCAGCACAATAGAGCCAATCGTTTTGGCAGAGGTGTGGGTGAGCCAGTTCCAATCTTGTGAGCATGGGGAACATTCCCATGACTCACCTGTCATGTGGCAGCATGGGCCTTTCTCCCCACTCCCACCCATCAACACCTGAGACAGGTAACACCTAGCTGGCTCTAAGGTCACTAAGAGTGAGAGAGCTAGCTCTGCCCCATCAGCTGCAACACTAGGAAGAGTGGCCCTGCACCTTACCTGCCCAACACAGTGGAACTGACCCTAAAGGTGTAGATGAGGGAGATCTGACCCTGAGGACATCAAAGCAGGACTAGTCCTACCCCTTGCTCATCACTGCAAGGGGTAAACTTGCTAGGACAATGCAGGAGAACTCACTCTGGTGGTGAGGGCAAGGGAGAACTGGTAGACTAACCAAACCTGCAACTGCCCAGGTCCAGAAACCAGGGTTACGTATTGGTCAACCCCAACATCCACCCCATCTGTGATCTGCTGGAACACATGAACAAACTAGTCTTGCAGACCCAAAGCTGCAGGATTTCCACAACACAGGGCAACATCAAGATAACTCAGAGGGGTTCCAGTTAGGACCCAGCACTTAGACAGTGTGGCAGAAACAAGAGACTTGGAACCAGACCAATGACTCTTTGCAATGAACCCGTGCAAGTAAAGACTCATGGGTAAAAGGGTGTACTGCATGACTCACTGTGTCAGACTACAGCTTCCACGACAAGATTAGAATTTTTTCCTGCTCTCTCTTTTGTTTCTTCTTTTAAATTTTATTTTATTTTGTGGGGAGGTTGTGGGCAGAGGGTGGATACGAGGGAAGGGAACTGAACAGGATGGAGATACATAATGTGACAGACACAAAGAATAAATAAAAAGGAGAAAATGTACAATAAATATTCAATACATATTTAATTAATTTTATATAATTATATCATCTTTAATTAATTTTATATAATTAAAAGGTATAATTTTATAACTTGAAAAACAACTGGTTTTTGTATTTTTGCATTTTATGTGAAATGCAATATTTTAAATACAAATTAAAGAAAGTATTTTTTGGTTAAAAAAAGGAAAAAGACCAAGGTCATTCTTGTTTACATACTGAGTTCACAGCCACCCTAGGCCCATAAGATCCTCTCAAAAAAGAGAACAAATAAACAAATAAATTCTAAAACTCAAAAAACTAATTTTCTGCTAAGACACTGTAACTAAAGAAGTATGGCTTAAATCTAGATAATATGAATACAAAACCAATTTGTCAGATAGCTACAAATAAATCTATTATCACCAATATGTAATAAGGAAGGTAGTTCTATAGGGCACAATAGTAGTCAAACAGTTGAAGGGAAGAAAAGAAATAATAAGGGGCTGGAGAGATGGCTCAGAGGTTAAGAGCACTGGCTGGTCTTCCAGAGGTCCTGAGTTTAATTCCCAGCAACCACATGGTGGCTCACAACCATCTGCAATTCAATCTGGTGCCCTCTTCTGGCGTGTAGACAGAACACTGTATATGTAAGAAATACATAAATCTTAAAAAAATAAAAAAGAACAATTTTGAAGCCGGGCGTTGGTGGCGCACGCCTTTAATCCCAGCACTCGGGAGGCAGAGGCAGGCGGATGTCTGTGAGTTCGAGGCCAGCCTGGTCTACAAGAGCTAGTTCCAGGACAGCCTCCAAAGCCACAGAGAAACCCTGTCTCGAAAAAAAAAAAAAAAAAAAAAAAAAAGCCCAAAAAAAAAAAAAAAAGAAATAATAAATAAAGCAAGAAATAAAGGAATTCCTAAAGTAAAAGAAACACAGCTTTACTTTCAAGTTAGATGCTATTAAAACAAGTCTAAGAAAATATATCATAGGCCAGACTTTAAATATAAATGTTAGAGACAGATACGTAGAAGTCCATGCTGTTATCTCTGCATCTACATGCTTCAAATATTACCAAATTATAAGCATCCTAGTAATTCTATCAATCTGGTTTGGGAAAATAATAAACAGGAACTTTGACTATAAAAAGTATGGGGTCTACATCTAACTGACCTAATACTAAAAAATCAAATATTACCAAAAAGTAGCATTTCTATGGGATCCAGACATCTCATTGATATGATTGTTAAGTGAAAAGGTTATTTCTATTAACTCAGATACTGGGTGGGGCACATGCTCCACCACAGGCACATGGAGTCAGAGGACAGCATGTGGGACCCACAGACCAAACGCGGGTTGTCAGACTTGACAGCAAGTGCCTCTTTACCTAGGGAGCCATCTCGCCAAGCCTGTACCTTCTCTGTTGTTGCTGTTTAAGATTTGTTTTTTTTAATTTATGTGTATGTGTGTTTATCTACACCACATGCATGCAGGTGCCCAACAAGGGTTGAGGGTATCAAATGCCTTAGAACTGGCATTGCAATCCAGTGGGGAGCTGTGTGGTATGATGCTGAGAACCAAACCTGGCCTTCTCTCTAGCACCTTAAATACTGTTAAACATAACATAAATGATATACAGATAGAGAGGCCGTTCACAGAGTTTGCTTCTGTGGGGTCACAGAGATGGCTCAGGAGGTAAAGTGCTTCCTTCTAAACCTGATGGCCTGAGTTCCATTCCCAGGTAACAAAGGCAGAGTGGAAGGAGAGAACTAACTCCCAAAGGTTGTCCACTGACCTGCATGGCATTCACGCACCTCATTTCTGTCTTAAAACACAGAATAAATAAATATAATCAATTTGATCAATTTATTTAATTCTAAAGTCCCGTTAAAAACTTCAAAACTATGTAACTGATAAAACAATGCTTACCTTGGACAGTCATCAAGAAACTTGGGCTCATCAGACTGCACATTTTCTAAAGGACCTTTTTCTTCAGGCTGTGATATGACTTCTTCACACTGGAGGTTATGAAGGGACACATTTTCCATTTGTTGAGGAATCTTAATAACAAAGTTTATAATATTTTAGATTTCAAAATAAAACACAAAACTTTTTACTGAGAAATCTATCTTTGCCAGGCATGGTGAAGCATGTTCTGGCACTTAAGAGGTGAATGCAGAAGACCACATTCCCAAACAAGCCTAGGCTACATAGGGATTTGAGAACAACCCAACTACAAAATATCCCTTCTCATTTGAGTATAAGTAAAATGGTAAAAAATATATCAAAATTATAAAATAACAGCCAAAACACACATTTTAATGTTTTTCCTTTAGCTATATTGAAAATCCCATAAGTCACATCCTTACCATGGCCCAAGTCCTATTCTTTTCTATCCCATCAGGAAGTAATGTTTCAGACTCATCTATTTCAGTCTGACTCCATCTCATTTGTCAGAATCCTCCCCAGTGCTAGTATTTCTAAATTCTTAGTGTTTAAGTATGTTAAAAACTGTAAAGAATGTAACAATAGACAGGACTAGGGATGTAGTTCAGGTAGGAAAAGTGCTTGCCTAGCATACACAAGGTCCTTGGTTCAATCCACAGCACCACATAAAAAATGGGCATGGTAGTACATGCCTACAATCTTAGCGTTTGGGTCAGAGCTCAAATTTATTCTGTTATACAATGAGCTGAAAACCAGCTGAGGCTACATGAGACTCTCCCTCGAATATAAAAAATAAAATTATAGCAGAAGGAACCCAAATCTTGAGTCACGCTAAGTCTTGACTTTCTTCTAAGGACTACATAAATAATCTAAAACTCCATGACCCATGGGATATAGTTCAATAGCAAGAGTGCTTTCTTAGCATGAAAGAGGCCTTAGGCTGGTCTTCTACATTTCTCTGTCTGTCCATCAGTCTCTGTCTCTGTCTCTGTCTGTCTGTCTCTTTCTCTCTCTCTTTCTTCTCTCTCTCTCCCTCTCTCTTACTCACTCACTCACTCATTCACACACACACTTCATTGTATGATTTTGGAATTATACTTGAAAGGAACACTTTCAATATTTTGTTTAAGCCAATGTTAAAATTCATATGTTTCCAAAAAGAGGCTGAGAATATGGCTCAAGGGTAGAGTGCTTGCCTAGCTGGGATCAATCTGATGCGCAGGGAAAAACCACGCCCAAATATGAGGTAAGATGAGAGCAAACCAAGAGCCATGTACAGTGCTCAAATATCTAAAATGACTTAACCATAAACAAAACTCCTTACTATGAGATTTTGGCCACAAATGTAATAAACAACACACACAAGCTTACTTTAAAAGAATGAAAGCTTTCATTAAGGCTTACATACTTGCTTAATAAATGTTATCAGAATCAACATACCACGACACAGGATTCATTTTTTTCTCTATCAACACCAGATTCATCTTCGTTCTTCTCTACATGGGCCCCAATTTCTTCCTGTGGTGTAGGAATCTCTTTTCTTTCTGCAGCTTTCTGTATATTTGGCCTTGGTC
Source organism: Mesocricetus auratus (assembly GCF_017639785.1). NCBI lineage: Eukaryota > Metazoa > Chordata > Mammalia > Rodentia > Cricetidae > Mesocricetus > Mesocricetus auratus. The sequence goes on along the minus strand of NW_024429201.1, from coordinate 18,832,684 downwards.
TTTGCATTCGGCCCCTCATTAGTCGTGCAGGTCTTGAGACCTTTGGTTGACCATCTTCTGGTATATAAGATTTTTCGCTCAAACTATAATCACAAAAAAATGAAATTACAGTAAAGTCACAAAGCTGTTTGGTTATATAAATAAGAAAATCATGTTAAATAGGAAGCATTTTTCAAGTATCTTCAAAAACATCTTGAAAAATATTCACTATACATCTATGGCCTACTCTTGCAAACAAACAATTCTGGAAGTCTAGTTATAAAAACCTCATGAACAGATACCACCTCATCCCGCTCCCAACAGGCAAATATGCTTCTGCCAATGTGTCTTCCCCATCACTGATGATGAACTAAAATCCCCCTGAAAATGTAACTGCAAAGCAGAACTCACTGTGACAGCTGATGGTAAGAACATTATATGCAATCGCCATCCTTCTCTGGACAATCCATATAAATACATAAAACATATCCCCCAGTAAGATCCCATGCATAATAATGAAAACACATGAGATAAAATAGATGACCACCCTGGCAAAGACACTGATCAACAGCTTAGCAAAATGTTCTTTGGTAAGCAGTGCTGTCGATGGTTACAGACATAATTATCATAGGCATCATAAAAAGTGAATCCTCAAAAAATAGGTGATGCTGAAGTCCTCAGGAGAATCAAGAGAAATGTTATCCTGTGCCTCATTTCCCATTAGTGTATCCATTAAAGCTGCTTAGTAGTTGTAAGTCTTTTAAAAAAGCATCAAAATCTCACTTGAAAAATGAAAACCTGTATCTATCCAACATGTGACATGATTATTTTTCTTTTAGGACATCATTATATAATGCCAGGAATCGGTGTCCACTTAAAGAACAGCATGCTATTAAAGAGCCCAGAATCTACACCTCACAACCATATTTGGAGATACCCTGTCTTATGTCCCTATCGAATAAAATATTTCTTTAGAAATCACTTGCTACAAATAGAATCATCCACAATCATATCTTAATCACTCATTTATTTGACAAAACTTATTAGAAAATATTAGTAAATTGAAGGAAGCACAAAATTGCTAACTCAGTATATATTCATGCAATCATTTAAAAAATTTTATTTTGGATGGTGGTGGCAAATGCCTCTAATCCCAGAACTTAAGAGACAGCTCTCTATGAGTGAGGCCAGTCTGGTCTACAGAGCAAGTTCCAGGACAGCTACAAAGAGAAACTCTGTCTCAAAAAAGGAAAATCTAAACTTCTTATTTACATACTTTTGAGACGGGGCTCCTGTACCGTAGGCTGACCTCCAATCACTCTGAGAAGAGGATAATCTTAAACGTCCAACTCTTTCATCTCTTTATCTCCAGTGCTGTCTTCACAAGCATATGCCACCACACCAGGCTTATTTGAGGCTCCAGAATGAACCCAGAGCTTCACACACACTAACCAGATACAGCCCTAGACCTACCCATACTATCATTTCTACCTATGACATCAAGCACACGGAGCACTGTTAAAAGTTCTTGCTGTCATCTATAATGAAAACAGACTTGAAGTACCCCAGTTGAAAATTCAGACTTTATTAAGAAGAAAACTAATAATTACAACCACTCCTGAAGGTCATTTCTTCTCAAGTACTTACTCAGACACAGTTTCAGCACCTAGGTTCTTCTCTCTTTCTATATTCTCTGTCCCAAAATTTTCAGATATATTCATTCTCTCCTTTTCCACGTGATTCTGTAAATATAAATTTTTACCTTAAAGCTACTTACAATAAAATATTCCATTGAATGGAAATTAAAACAAAGTAATCTTTTATATTTATACTTATAACTAAGCAATTTTCTAAAAATTCTAAATACAGATCAAAATATTATAAAGCACACGATCTATATACAGAAGGCCCTTGCCAACATGAAGAGTCTTTAAAATGTTCATATTCTTTGACCACAATATTATTTTATGTGTATGTTAAGGAATGAAGAGGCTAGATATGGTAGCATACACCTTTAATCCCAACACTAGGGAGGCAGAAACAGGCAGATCTCTCTGGGTTTATTTTAAACCCAGAGAGTTTTAGGCAAACCAAAGGTGTACTCTGAGACTGTGTCTCAAAAAAAAAAGAAAGAAAGAAAGAAAGAAAGAAAAGGAAAAAGAAAAAGAAAAAAGAAAAAAAAAGGAAAAAAATAAAATAACTGAGGGGTCCAAAGGAAAAGATGCTTGCCACTAATCCCTACAGCCTAATTTTAATCTCTAAAACCCACATAATTGAAAGAGAAAACCAACTCCTTGGCAAGCTATCCTGACCCCAGCCCACCCCACCTACACACACTAGGTAATTTTTTTTTAATTTAACAAAAGTAATTTAAACCATGTAAGTACTAGAATGTTCACAATATTGTGTAAAATGGACTACACTGTTAATGTAAGTTTTCCAAAAATGAAGCAATAGTTAAGTAAATGCAGTTAATAGTACATTGCCAAAGTGTTATTTAAAAATGTTTTCTAAAGAAGTTTAAATAGCACTGAAAAGAAGTTTACAAATTTTTAAATACCAAAGGATAAAAAATGAATAACTCCTGAAAGACTGTGAGATAGTGAATGTGTGGTTCACTGGGGAAGCTCTTGCCTCACACTCTAAAGCTTCTACCCTGACTGTTATTCTGACAGCAAGAGAAGGAAAACAGCAACTGGAAAGAAAAATGTGAAAAGATTAGGTGCATATAGATGATAAAATTGTAAGTCATTTTTGCTTTGATCCTTAAATCGATCAATACTTCCAAAATTTCTACATAAAATCTGGGCTAGCAGCCGGGCGTTGGTGGCGCACGCCTTTAATCCCAGCACTCGGGAGGCAGAGGCAGGCGGATCTCTGTGAGTTCGAGGCCAGCCTGGTCTACAAAGTGAGTTTCAGGACAGCCTCCAAAGCCACAGAGAAACCCTGTCTCGAAAAACCAGAAAAAAAAAAAAAAATCTGGGCTAGCATGATGGCTCAGTGGGGTCAAGGAACTTGCCACCAAACCTAATGACCTGAGTCTAATCTCCCAAACCACACAGTAGAGAGAACCTCGAGTACTCAAGTTGTCCTCTGCCCTCCATGTGTGCTGTGCCATAAGCATGCCACCCTCCTTTTAACAACAAAAGGACTACAGGAACTGAAGACATAGCTCAGCGGAAAGGCATTTGTCTGTCATGTGCAAGGTGTCCTGGGTTTGAGCCACAGAACTGCCAAAAAAAAAAAAAAAAAAAAAAGCATATAATAAAAAAGATATTTCACCAGAGTCAAGACAAAGGGCAGTGGTAGAGCACTTACCAGCACTCATGAGACTCTCAGTCCCATACACAACAGTTCAAATAAGAGAAGGGGGAAAAAAGAAAAACTGAAATAGCAATTAAAAGTTATTTTGGACACACTTAAAACAAATTTAAGACTATAACTCCCATAAATACAAATAAATAGGACCAATATTTAAAAGATTTATTATTTATCTATGTGCCTATGTATGAGTATGTGCAAGTGCCAGAAGTCAGATCGCCCTGGTGGAGGGATTTGAAGGTTGTGACTTACTGATGTGAAGGCTAGGAATGGAATTCAGATCTTATTAAAGAGCAACATGAGCTCTTAACTGCTGAGCCATCTTCCTAGTCTAGGATCATTTAGTTAATGCAAACCATAACATAGACTTTCTTTTACCAATGTATGCTAACAACCATAAAAATATTTGAATACTCTGAACAATAATCACAACACTAACAGAAAAAAATTTCTATTAGAAAGCCTTATTTGTCATATATAGTGGCACATCCCCTTAATTCCAACACCAGGAGTCAAAGGCAGATGGATCTTTTCAAGTTCCAGGCCAGCCTGATCTACACAATGATTTAAGACCCAACTCAAAAACTACAAAACCCTATTTACAAAATTATTTATGAATGAAACAAACAAACAACAACAAAACCCTGGAGCCAGAGAGATGAATCAGTAAGAAGGGTGCTTGGGGGCCAGCACTTAACTAAGCAGTTAAGAGTAATGGCTGCTATTCAGAGGACCTAGGTTCAATTCCCAGCACCCACATGGCTGCTCAAACTGTCTCTAACTCCAGTTCCAGAGGATCTGACATCCTCACACAGGCATACAGACAGACAAAACACCATAAAATAAATGAGTAATTTAAAAAGAGGGGTGTTATAATCCCATAATCCCAGCGTTGGGAGGGTAAAACAAAACAGAACCCCAGAACTCATCTGTCAGCCATTCTAGCCTCAAACCAAAAGCAACCCTAGCTGAAGAAGCAAAGTAGAAGGCTACTGAGAACCAACACCGAAGCTGACCTCTACACATATGTGCACACATATGTGCCCCACAGATGCATGCAACACAAACATGAAATCAAACATACAAGAAGTATTGTGTATAAACACTATGCAATTTAAAACATGACGTGGGGGGATGTAGGTCACTGGGGGAATGCATATTTAGCATAGGCAAGGCCTAGGTTCAATCCCTAACAGCACACAAAAAAGAAAAACAAAAACATCCAATTTATCATCACTGATACTTTTTCAAATGTTATAGCCCACACCCTAAACACCTAAAACAAAGACTAACAAAAACAAATCTAACTTTAAGTTTTTGTGTTTTACTATCAGCTAACAATAGTTTGAAATTACAAGATAAATATTTTATAAAAAATATTTTTATAGCTTCAATTTCCATTCAATCTCTTAAACCACACCTTTTCAGATGAAGTTTCTGAAGGAGAATTCTTGTTCCTTTCATCTTGTTTATCTTGTGAAGCAACTGTTTTTTTCCCAACTGCCCTTGACAGATTAGGTTTAGGTCTCTGGAATCGACTTCTTGCTTTGGGTTTAACAGCTTCTGTTTGTTCAGGCTCTCTTAAAAAAAAAAAAAAAAAAAATATATTATTTGAATTGCAACCAACATGTAGTTATGTTCAAATAAAACTCTAAAAAGCTGGAAAATAAGACAGTTGGAATTCAAAGAGTTTCTTAAAGTCCAGAAGATTAGCCTAGCAAAGGAAGCTGAGAGACTTACAAATGTTAAAAATACATCAACATCAGTATAGTTGTGCCAAGATGAATAAATATGTAAATGAAACAAAATAGAAAGTGATTCCAATCAGATATGACTTTAGAACATAATAAGATTGTCTCTCAAAATAGAAAAGTGGAAATGAGTAACACAGAATTCTTAAAAATAAATGTTATACTAGGTTTGAGGGTACACACCTTTAAACCCAGCACTCAGGAGGAAGAGACAGTGGATCTAAGTTTGAGGCCAGCCTGAAATACACAGCAAATTCTAGGACAGCAAAGACTATATAGGAAGACACTGTCTCAAATACAAAAGCAAAAAACTAAAAAATAAAAAAAATAAATAAACAGGGGCTGGAGAGATGGCTCAGAGGTTAAGAGAACTGACTGCTCTTCCAGAGGTCTTGAGTTCAATTCCCAGCAACCAAATGGTGGCTGACAACCATCTACAATTCAATCTGGTGTATATGTAATAAATAAATAAATCTTTAAAAAAATAAAATAAAATAAATATTACGTAAAACTTCTGATAGAAAACTGGCTATCCAAACAGAGTGCACTCCATGCCATGCTCTGTGCTGGCAAGATTCCACGTGGAACAAACATTTAAATGAAGACAGAAAAAACAAGAGGAAGCTATTTTACAAACTTTAGATGAGTAAATCTAAGATTTCATAAAAAGTGGAAAAAAATTAGAAATCAGATAACATAAAATAAAAGCCTTGGGGTTAAAGAGATGGTTCAGTGGATTAAGGCACTTGTCACCTAGAGTCCAATCCCTGGAGGGAGAGCACCAACTCCCACAAATTGTCCTCTGACCTTCGTATGCATACTCATATATAACATTTTCCGTGGTCCCTCCCATACTTTTATGTAAAAAGGATCTTTATTTTTCTAACTTTATAGTGTTTCATCATTTGAATGATTCCTAGTTTGTGTGGTTCTCTACTCATGGCCATATAGGTTGTTTTTACAAACAACACTTATGATCTTATGCTTCACTTTTATGCCAGTTTGAAAGTAAGTTTTTCAGTGAAGGTTTTAAAAATGGAAATGCAACTGTTTGCTGAGAGAGAGAGAGAGAGAGAGAGAGAGAGAGAGAGAGAGAGAGAGAGAGAGAGAGAGAGAGAGAGAGAGAGAGAGAGCATGCACGCGCCTCTTTTAAAATACTAAATGTCTATCTTTAGAACTAAAGCTTATAAAAAGTTGGAGCTACATACAGCTCAGCCTTCCAGTCTTAGATGTGCCCAGTATGTGTGATGTCCTGGGTTTAATCCCAAAAATCAAAAAAGGAAATGTTTAATAATTTTATAAAATGTCTAAAAAAATACTTACGGTGGTTTATTCTCTAGGTCAGTATTTCTTTCTTCTATACAAGTACTTCCATCATTATTTACTTCACAAGAGGCAGCACTCCCAACTTCTGACACAGGCAAATCTGCACCCCTTGATTCTGAGGACTCACTTGCTAGTGGCATGATGTCCTGTTGATTACTAAGGAAGGGAAAATGTATCAAAAGGAAACGAATACCTGAAATAAATTTTCATACCACTAAAAGATACTCTGTGTGTATGTGTGTGTGCACGTGCGTGCGTGCGTGCGTGCGTGTGTTTTGGCATGGTGTGAAACCTCTTCTCATCACTCAGGCACTTGTCCACCTTGTGTTTTTGAATGGAGGTTTTTCACTGACCTGGGGCCCACCAATTATCCTAGATAGGCTGGTGAGCAAGCCCAAGGGAATTAATTGTCTCATCTCTGCCTCCTACACTGGGATTATCAACATCTAACACTACACCTGGTTTCTTATTTGGGCGCTGAAAATTAAACTTGAACATCATGGCAGTCCATGACTATAATCCCAGCACCTGGGAATCTATCACAGGAAGATTTGTTTGTGTGTGTGCTTATTTGTTCTGGGTGCAGGAACTACTAGTAGAATCTGCTAGGTAGTCCAAGCTAACCTTAAATTTATGATATTCCTGCTTCAGCCTCCTCAGTGCTGGGATTTTAGGTGTATACTAGCACACCAAGCTGCAAGATAATATACAACGGTTTACACAAAGAAAATTAACCAAGAGGCTAGAGAAACAGCTCAGCAGTTAAGAGTACGAACTGCTCCTGGAGAGGACTCACATTCAGTTCTTAGCAACTATACCAGGCAGTCACAATCACCTATAACTCCAGTTCAAGGGAATTCAATACCTCTGTGAGCACCTGCACTCATGTACACATACGCACACAGACACATACATGCATACATAATTAGATAATAAAAAGAAATATATTTTAAAAGCTAATAAAGAGACAACAATCCTAGCTATGTACAAGTCTAACAAAACGGCTTGAAAATATATGAAGCAAAACAAACAGAAAAAGAAGTGCAAATCCAGTTGGAATCTTCAAAACTCCTCTCCCAGATAAAACCAGTAAAGAGGCAGGAAATACCATGTGGAAGGAACGGAGTCAGTTCTCATCTCCGTCTTTTCACTGGATGCTAACCCTGCGACATCGTCATCTGTGTTCTGTGGGAAGGAAGGTATCTGTTCCCTATTGCATTCACCTTCATTTTCCTCAGAAGGGCGTGTATCTAGGGATATAAAATATGTTATTCAAAAAAAAATAGCAAAGATATCAGCATCTTAAAGCATGAGGAATTTATATGTAACACTTTTTGTTTTCTACAGTTATGTTTTTTCTCTTTAGCTAAAACTAAGATGGCAAGACAGAACACGGCACTGAGCACACAGCCACTTAGCACCACTAGGAATGGCTGCGATCCACACAGTGGCATCTGTCATTCACACTACTGTGCACGCCCTTCTAGTAAAACAGAGCTTCCTAGGATGTATCTGGAACTTACTCTTGGGTATTTCTGCTACAGGAGGACTCGACTCAACGTGGACGTTTCCTAAGGCATTTGTTGCTTCCTGTTTATCAGCTTCATCTTGGTTCCTCCTCCTCCTCCTTCTCCTCCTCTTCTCTTGATTTTGGTCTTGCTCTAACGTGGCCTGTTCTAACTCCTGCCCTGACGAAGTTGGTGATTCCTCTTCAGCGACTGTCTGAGCATCTTTTAGAGATCTTTCTGGGTCTGAAACGTTACTATTTACAGACTCTTCTGGATCATCATTCACTTCTTCACTAGTTACCTTTTTTGCTAAAAACAAGAGAAATTATTATAACTTACAGAAAACCTATTGAAAGGGAAGATGATAAATACCCAAAAGCATACTCTGTCATGCTACTTTTGTGCAAAAACTGAAGATAGACTAAAAGAGGGAAAGAAGAAGTCAGTTATAACATTCATACTATAAAAGTCCATGAAGGTACGGGCTAGAGTACGGCTCGGTAGTAAAGCACATCCTACTCAGCATATACACAACCACTGGTTCAACTCCCAGCATTGCTACCCAGAACAAAAAAAGGATTCATACATGTAATTAACAATAATAAAGTAAGCTTGTATGTATTAATAAGATGGAATTCAAAGTATATTGTTAAACTTCACTTGGCAGAAATATTTACATATTTATGAGCTTACATTTTCATTTTAAAGAAAATTACATACACACCAGTATGTTCATAGGAAAGGACTTGGTGACAGTTATTCCTGGGAGTTCTGGAGAATTTGCTTTGAACTTACAGTAGGACAAAGAGTTCTAGAATTGTATCTTTTGTATCATTTCAGGTTGTTTGGCTGACTTTTTTAGACAAGGTCTGATGCATCCCAGGTTGCTTCAAACTATACTATATAACTGAAATTAGACACTAACTTAAGATCTTCCTGCCTGAAACAAGGATCTTTTTGTATCACTTTGTGGTGGTGGGGATCAAATCTAGGCAGTCTTCTGCATTCCTGGCAAGTACTAACAACATCCCCAGACTAAAACATTGGTTTTCCTTTGAAATATGTAAGTGTATACACACACTTACATCAAATGTCATAGAGCTGCAGTTATAGGCAGCTGTAAGCCATACCAACATGGATGTTGGGATCCAATGCCAGTGTAATTTAAAACCAACAAAGCATTCTTAACCTCTGAGCCTCTCTCCATCTCTTATCAGGCCTCTCCAAAAACTACAAATTCACACACACACACACACACACACACACACACACACAAAGAAATAAATAGTTAAGGGAGCTGGTACATGCCCTGGATAACTGGCAAAGCACTAATAATAATAATAACAACTATAGTAATAGTAATAATGATAATAATAATAATAACAGTGTGATAGTAATTCCCTCTAACTGTATACTATCTGAATAACCATCAACGATCTGAATAACATGTGAACTCTCACTGCCTAAGAAGCAATACTGTAAATTCATCACTAGATGAAATTGCACAATCAATACCTTTTACATTTTTCCGCGGTTTGGAGGCCTTTTCTTTTGAACTCTGACATTTAGTAGATTTTTGTTTTCTTTTTTCTTCTTCAGCAAGAACTTTCTGAAGCAAATGAGCAAAAAAATCGAAGTCAAAAGGGCGTTTTTCCTCTGTAAGAAAGGGGGAAAAATTAAGATTTTTTTTTAAAGCAGGAGCTCTCTAATTTTCAAAGTAGTACAACATCTTACACTATCCACTTTTTATTATACATCACAGGGCAATCCACTTTTCATTGCATGTCACAACCCAATAAGAAATGGTACAATGTTGTGAGCAGAATCAGGGCAACAGTTCAACATGATAACTTTTTAATCACGCTTTTTCATGTTTCCAATTTGCTTCAAATGCAACATAACCACTGAATGATCTACACTGAGTTCGGATTATAGCACCATTTGAGTTGTAAAAGGAGCATATTCAACAATTGCTTAGTTTGCTACTTCCTCACCTTCAAGGCTCTCCTCTTCATTGCAAACCTTCTTGAACCATTTTTGCAACAGTATATTCCTTAACAGTTCCTGGACCAAATGCACTGTTATTGTTGCAAATTGTCTCCACATACAACAAGACCCATTTTGAACAAGTAAAAAATAAAATAACACCACTTCAGAGGCAAGAGAGCTGGCTCAGCAGTTAAGAGCACTAGCTGCTTGTGTTGGCTAGTTTTACATCAACTTGAAAACAAAGCAGAGTCATCCAAAAGGAAGGAGACTCAACTAAGAAAATGCCTCCATAAGATCAGGCTGTAGGCAAGCCTATGTTCTTAATTAGTGATTGATATAGGAGAATCCAGCCCATGGTGGATGCTACCATCCCTGGGCTGGTGGTCCTAGGTTCTATAATAAAGCAGGCTGAGCCAGCCATGAAAAATAAGCTATTAAGCAGCATCCCTCATGCCCTCTGCATTAGCTCCTGCCTCCAAATTCCTGTTCCGACTTCCTTCCATTATGAACAGTAATGTGGAAGCATAAGCCAAATACACCCTTTCCTCCCAAAGTAGCTTTGATCATGGTATTTCATCACAGCAATAGTAACCAACTAAGACAATGCTCTTTGAGGGTTCATTTCTAAGCAACCACAGCCTAGTTCACAAGCATGTGTAACTCCAGTTCCAGGATACCCACTTCTGTCTGCTGCAGGCACTGCACACATATGCATTCAGGCATATATAAATAAAATCTTTAAAAATATTTGAAAGACTACCTGAATTTGCTTTTCGTCTAATGTGATTTCCACAGTATAAACAGGTAATAAGTCATTAGTACAAGATCATAATGCGAGAAATATGCATTAATATGATGCATAATAATCATATTTAAAAATGTAATCAATATAAAATAATTTCAACAATGAAAAAACCAAAATTATTTATGCACCAACCTAATAAAAGGATCAAACTATTTATACAACCAATAACATAGGTGAATCTCAAAAATAAAAGCAAAAGAAATTTATCACCAAGCATTGCATATTGCATGTTGTCCATGGTAACTCAAATGGAAACAGCAGTGTCCTTGGGCTGTCAAAGCAAAGCTTGACTGGAAAGCAAACAAAGGGTCTTCTAAGTTGATAAAACTATTCTATGCATAACTTAGGGTGCTGGTTATTAGGATTTATCCTTTGTTAAAATTCAAGTTACACTTTGAACTATCTATCACTTATTTTAAGTGGCAAAGATAGGGCCAGGAGATAATTCAGTGATAGAGCACATGCATTAGGTGACCCAAGAACCTTTTCAGCCCCCAAACATAAATGAAGATAACTAAGACATCCTCCAAATGCCTATGATTACAACATGCCCTCTTTTCATCACAACCACTTCACTGTGTATTCTTCAAAGCATCTATAACAGAAAGTAAACATAAAACAGTCCAATGAAACCAGAGATACTGCCACTGTCATCTGTGTAATAAAGACAGCAATCAGTAAAAAAAAAAAAAAGGAATGAATCTACAAACTTTACATCTAGACTCTGGAGAATGTACAGAAAGATCACAAAAATGACTCAGGAAGAGAGATACATGGTAAAATACTAATCTATTCTGATTCTCCACAACAATGAACCAGCACCCAAGCAATCCAAAAAGAATCTTTTAAGTGGGTCAAGAGGACTTAAATATAGGACCCTTTCCAAAAAACACAAAAACAAAGCCATGAAGAAAGCTGGAGAGATGGCTCAGAGGCTTAGTGCACTTTTTACTCTTGCAGAGGACACGGGTTCAGTTCTCAGCCCAGCACTCACATGGTAAATCACAAACATCCATAACTCCAATGCGAAATGATAAACTGCCCTCTGCTGACCTCCAAAGGCACCATACACACATGGCAAACATACATGTATACATACATTCACACACATGAATGTATATATGTATGTATGTATGTATGTATGTATATATATATATATCTTTTAAAAACCCACAGGAGCTGGGCGGTGGTGGCGCACGCCTTTAATCCCAGCACTCAGGAGGCAGAGGCAGGCGGATCTCTGAGTTCGAGGCCAGGCTGGACCGACAGCCTCCAAAACAATACAGAGAAACCCTGTCTCCTAACAACCAAAAAAAAAAAGGAAAGAAAATTTTAAAAACCCACAGGAGTTTTTCTTTAATTTTTTCATTTCCTACTACAAAGAACAAAAATCAGAAGGAAAAATAAAACTATGAAATCCATAAATTTTCTGATACTATATTAGGCCCAGTGGAAAGTTTCTCCAATTTTTAAATATGAAAGTTCCTCTATTCAAAATACTCTAGCTCTTCCAGGAGCCATTTCTGAAAATACTTTGAGTTGAAGACACAAGACTGGACATCAGACCCACTCACCTACCATGTTGCCTACTCCATAAAATAAATTCACACGCTATACAGTGGATATTCTCTAAATCATATGAATTATTTAGCCAGCCCTATGGCTGATTATTTCTTTAATTAAGAAATTTTACTTTACTTGAAAACAAAAAGTAAAAGGGCCAGGTATTGGTGGCGCACGCCTTTAATCCCAGCACTCGGGAGGCAGAGGCAGGTGGATCTCTGTGAGTTCCAGGCCAGCCTGGTCTACAGAGCGAGTTCCAGGACAAGCTCCAAAATAATACAAAGAAACCCTGATTAGAAAAACCAAAAGAAAAAAAAAGCCAGATATTTTACTTGAGCTGGGCCTTGCGGTGTACACACCTTTAATCCCAGAACTCAGGAGGCAGAGGTAGATGAGTCTCTGTGAATTTGAAGCCAGTCTAGCCTACATTCTGAGCTCCTGGCAAGCCAGCACTACAAGGGGCGGGGGAGGTTTGGAACTAAAGAAATGGCTTGGCAGTTAAAAAGTACTTGCTGCCCTTGAAGAAGGATGGGTTGAGTTCCCAGAAAACACCTGGCAGCTCACAACCACCTGATAACTCCTGTTCCAAGGAATGCAATACCTTCTTCTGTCCTCTGTGGACACCAGGTACACACAAGGCACAGACACATACATGCAGGCACTCGACACATACACACAAAATAAAATAAATCGTTTTTTTTTTTTTTTTTTTTTGGTTTTTCGAGACAGGGTTTCCCTGTGGCTTTGGAAGCTGTCCTGGAACTCACTAGGTAGACCAGGCTGGTCTCGAACTCACAGTGATCCGCCTGCCTCTGCCTCCCGAGTGATGGGATTAAGGGTGTGCGCCACCAACGCTCAGCAATAAAATAAATCTTAAAAAAAAAATTAGGCAGGCACAGTGATGTACACCTTTAATTCTAGCACTTGAGGGGCAGAAACAGGTGGATCTCTGTGAGTTTGAGTCTAGCCTGGTGATGGTGGGTATCCTTCTGCATATGTTTTTCTTATTGGTTGATGAATAAAGCACTGTTTGGCCAATAGAGGCAAGAAGATAGGCGGGTCAAGGAGAATTCTGGGAAAAGTAGGCAGAGAGGGTCCACCAAAAGGAGGCGTCATGTAGACCACAAAGTAGTAACAGGTCTGGGCATTCTCCAGTATGATAAGACCACATGGAAAATACTTAGAATAGAAATGGGTTAATAATTAAGACAGAGATAGTCAATAAGAAGCCCTAGACATCGGCTAACACTTTTATAATTAATGTAGTGTTCATGTGTTTTATTTGGGGCTAAAGTGGCAGCAGGACCAGGCTAGAAAGAAACCAGCGACAGCCTGGTCTATGTAGAGTTTTTCAAGACAGCCAGGGCTAAACAATAAGGTCCTATATCTCAGAAAGAATTGTTTTTTAGTTTTATCTAGAAGTAATTAAATTTGGCACTACAGCTAATTTAATGGTTAAATGAACACTGACACATTAATTATGAAATGCTGATACTTATTTGTTCATGAAATATATGTACCCACCAAAACATTTAAAAAACTATTTTAGCTTTTCCTCTCTTTGCTCTCTCCTCTTGCTCTTCTCATAACCCCCCTCTCTCTTGCTCTCCCCACTTTCTCTCTCTCTCTTCTTCCGCTCTCACTCTCCCCCTCCTCCCCTTTAATAAACTCCAGGTGGTTAATGTACCAAAAAAACTATTTTAAACAAATTTGCTGTTACTTATAGATCGCTTATAGTCTTCTTATAGACTTATAAACAGAAAAGAATAATAATTTTAATGACGGTATTACAAGCTAGATGGCTCCTGCCGCTCTTTTAAATCGGATCTAAATTTAAATGTTACCCATTCATAAAGAACTTCACTGAGGATCAATATAAGTATCAAGACCTAACTCCTTTTTCTTCATTCCAAGAACTCAGTCTCTACCTGATATGTACTTCTCAATAAGCCCCACCGGTTTAAAGTCAGGGCTCTCTGAGCAGTTTTCTCACCTGCCTTATTCGCCAACACATTTTCAAGAGGAGCCAGATCACAGCAGGTAGTCAATGCTATTGACACAAGGACTGGCTGACAACAAAAGGAATCTGCTAAGGACATCTATTTCCCATGAACTATCTCTTCAACGTAGTCCCCTTTCCATAAAAACCCACTCAGGGGCGAGTGAGACAACTCAGTTTATAAAAACACTTTCTACCAAGCCTGACACCCTAAATTTAGTGCAGAGGCACAGGATGGAAGGCAAAGACCAACTTCTATAAGATGTCCTCTGATACACATGCTTGTGCACATCCACACACGCATAGATACAAAATAAAACTTTGAAAAAGCCACTTTTCATTATCAATTATTGCATAAATTCATGGACTTACTGCCAGGAGATGGTGGCACACCTGAATGGAATCCCAGCACAATCCAGAAGCACAGGCAGATAGATGTCTGTGAATTTGAGGCCAGCCTGGTCTACAAAATGGGTTCCAAGACAGCCAGGGCTGTTACACAGAGAAACTCTGTCTCGAAAACAAAAACAAAAACAAAACAAAAAAACTCTGCTTACCTGCTTCTGGATATTTTGGCTAATTCTTTGATTACAGATTTGTAATCAGAATTAGCAAACTCATTCTGTTAAATAAAAATCTCAGACACAAGCCAGGATAGACCATGCCTTTAAATCCAGCACTTGGGAGGCAGATGGATCTCGGTGAGCAAGGCCAGCCTGGTCTACATAGTAAGTCCTAGAAGAGCCAGGAAAACACAGAGAAACCCTGTCCCAACAAAAACAAACAAACAAAAACCTCAGGCACAGTGGTGCATACCTATAACACCAGCACTTAGAGGCTGAGGTACAAGGATCAAAAGTTCAGACTAGGCTGGAATATACACCAAGACCTTATCTTTAAAAAAAAGAAAAAAGGGAAAGCTTTCACTCATTCTTATGCCATTATAAGGAATCTAAAACACTAGAGCCAAAGACAAAGCATTGGCCATTTTTCAACCTCTACAAATAATTTTTCGTGAAGGAATTCTTTAATACTTACGGAATGCTTTGTCTATTCTCCATCCATTTGTTTTTTCTTCACGTTTAAATTTATTCTGTTAACAACAAAAAGATCTAAAGTAATGTTCTGCCATTAAACAAGGATTATTTTTAATTAGTGAGCAATTAATATGAAATTCTACAAAGCACACTATCCAGTATTAAATGGTATATTTTTGCCAATAGACTAAGTTATTTAAAGCTTTAGTTTCTTTTTTTTTTTTTTTTTTACATACACAGTGTTCTGCCTAAATGCCAGAAGAGGGCACCAGATTTAATTGTAGATGGTTGTGAGCCACCATGTGGTTGCTGGGAATTGAGCTCAGGACCTCTGGAAGAGCAGCCAGTGCTTTTAACCTCTGAGCCATCTCTCCAGCCCAAAGCTTTAGTTCTTAAAACTGAGGATTGATGGCTAGAATAGATGGCTCAATGGGGAAGAGCACTGGCTGCTCTTCCAAGACTTGGGTTCATTATCTAGTAGCCACTTGAAGGCTCACAACCCTCTGTAACTTCAGTTCAAAGAATTAATGCCCTCTTCTTGCCTCCTTGGTTACTGTATGTGCGGACATACACACTGCAAATAAATATAATGTATAAACTTTTTTGTAATGAGGATGAAAGAGTCACACAAATCTTCATCCTGTCTTTATTATCAACAGCAGAAATAAGCAATGAAGGCTAGCTTTACAGTACAGAGAAAGTCGTCATGGGCCAAACTTGACAACTTCAGTTCAACATCCAGAACTGTTACAAAGGTGGAAAGATAGAGCCAGCTCCCACTGAGTGATCCTATTACTTGCATATACTCCCTGGGTATGTGTGGGCCTATATAAACACATATTCATAAACACACACATGTACACATGAGAAATAGATTGTAATTAAAGCCAGGCAACTGTGACTAAGCCAGGTGATGGTGGTACATGACTTTAGTCCCAGCACTCACTCAGGAGGCAAAGGTGGGCAAATCTCTTGACTTCGAGGCCAGCCTGGACTACAGAATGAGTGCCAGGACAGCCAGGGCTACCCAGAGAAACCCTGTCCTAAAAAGCCAGAAAAACAAACCTGTCTTGGGGGAAGGAGAGAACCAGAAAAAACAATAAACAAACAAACAAAAAATATTTGACTACCACACAAAATAGATAAAATGATGTATAGTCAATTAAGTTAACATTCACTTTATCCAACCAAAAATATTCCTAAGGTTAAACCTCTTATATTATTATTATTCCAAAGTGTTTTTAAGTGTAACAGAGGGAAGTCTATACAGAAATAACTAAGCAAAAAATTAAACCCCGTTTATCTCATTTACATATGGTACCTGATTCATCTGTACATAGTATATATCATATAAGATAGAATTTTTTTTTAAGACAAGGACCAATGTACTGAACTGCTGCCTCATGCTGACTATTCAACTAAAAGACAATCTTGAATTTCTAATCTTCCTGTCTCTACCTCTTAAGTTTTGGGGTTCCAGGCATGCAGTGACATGCCCCACATTTTACCTTTTCCATTCTGTGTGGGTGCTCAGAAATCAAACTCTGACCTTCATGCTTACAAGGCCAGGGCTTTACCGGCTGAGACATGCCTCAGAGCTTGTTTGCTAAGTTCATTTGTAGTCTTTTAGTGCAAGGTCTCATGCAGCCAAGGCTGGTCTTAAACTCATGATTCTTCTGCCACCCCTTAAGTACTACAACTATAGGCACACACCACCACATCTGGCTAATGACAAAGACTTTTTAGAGTTAGTAAGTCCTTAAAGAAAGATGAATCAGGAGGCTAAGTGATGAGGATCACAAATTGGAAGCCAACCTGGGTTACAAAACGAAACCCTGTCTCAAAAGAAAACAGATGAGTGATGAAGAAAAAAGAAAACAGATCAAAGAGGGTTATCATTATAGATCCTACAAATGCTAATGGTAATACAACAGTAACGTGTTATATATAGATATGAACTCCACAGCTTAGCATCAATACTGACACAAGAAATTTTTTATTTGTTTCTGTTTTCAAGACAGGGTTTCTCTGTGTATATTCCTGACTGTCCTGGAACTCTCTCTGTAGACCAGGCTAGCCTCAAACTCAGAGATCCACCTGCCTCTGCCTCCCGAGCACTGGGCTAAGCACTTTTCATATTACTCTAGAAATCTACGAGACACTTTACAATCATAAAGCTGCACTTACTCTAAGTGCTCTGATACATCTACCGTCTCTTTTCATTAACTAACTCTTAATTCCAGCATCTTATCAGCAGTCCTCAAATACATTTTAAGTCATAAAACTTCAGGAGATAGAACTACACTAAACTTGAGAAATTTTACAAGAATAAATGTCTCACACACACAACATAATAGAGAACATATCACTATGAATTAAGTTAAAAGAAAAAAAAACTTACTAATTTTTTGACCCTGACTAATCAAAAAATGTTTAGGTATACTTTACCTTAATTTCTATCCTTGCTCTGTGAGGAAAAAGCTGTCCAATCATAGAAAAGTCAGTTCCTACCATGCTGATGGCCAAAAAAAACATGTCTGTTTCTGTAAAAATAAAAGATTAAGTAAAAATTAATTTTCTGTTCAGACAAAATAACCTAAGAATATTAGTTAGAAGTAAGCTATACAATATTTAATTTTATTGAAAAGAAACTCAAAGAATCTTAAACACCCTAATACATTTAAGGAAAAAAAATCTCCATATATAAGTGTAGTGGTACATGCCATAATCCCAGAACTCAGGAGGCTATGGTAACAAGAACTGCTGAGTTCCAGGACTCCTGGTGTACATAGTGCAAGGTTCTAAGCCTAGACTCTGCCTCAAGCCTGGTGGGATAAGAACCAGTTTGAGAACCCATCTGACAGGACCAGATTTCCTGGTAGTGCCCTGCCCCATAAGACCTCTGACTTGGTCTGGACCCAAAAGGGACAACTATGAAAGTGAGGCAGGTGGCCCAGTAGACAACTAAAAGTTCCATACGCCTACTTCACAATGTCCCTAAAAGCTTGATCGTCACATGTACCTGCTGGGAGAAAGAGAGGACGACCCAACCAGGTAAAACCAAACTTGAGTATTTTGGAATATTAGATTTCCATAAGCTAATAAAACTTACAAAATTATTATTGGCAAAGTCATGGGAAAATAATACTTTTTATAAGCAAGTGGTAAAAATATAAATTGATGGGGCTTTTGTGTTTAGCCACCTATAGGAAATAAAATACTCAGTGACTAGTGAAAAAAAAATAAAAGAAAGAATTTAGGAAAATGTTCACTGGACCTAAGGAGCTGTGGTGTTCTTTACTATGTTGAGGAAGGGGAGGGAGAAAATGAGGGAAAATGTGACAAGCCTGACAGAACTTATCTTAAAAAAATAGAATTGGTAATAGTCAGAGAAGTACAGAATCCCCCCCCTTTTTTTTTGCCCTATATCCTGACATGCTTAACAATTTTTCAACAAACTATTTTTTTATGTTAAAATCCAGTAAGTTCCGCCATGAAGTATGTTTTGTTGCTGTTGTCTGTTTATTTTAGGTAAGATTCTTTATTGGGAGGGGTGTGTGTGTGTGTGTGTGAGTGTGTGTGTGTGTAAGACAAGCGTTTCTCTGGGCAGCCCTGGTTGTCCTGGCCCAAGTGCTGAGATTACAGGGGTACACCATCACCAGCGGAGGCTGGCCTCAGACTCATGGTCCGCCTGTCTAACCTTCTCAGTGCTTGCACTCTAGGCATGCACTTTCACTGGGGGATGCCTGTAGAAACGTGATTAGACACTGTTTTCAAGGAGAACATTACAGTGATTAGAAATACTGGAAACAGGATGCTCTCCTGGTGCAAATGGCTAGTGTATGATGCTTACACAGAAACACTGCTAAGTATTCACTTAAATGTTGTTTCTTTGCAGAATCTGAAAAAGCTGAAGAATCCAGGCAAATGATTTCTAGGGTAAAGTCAAACATATAGTAGGGGAAGGAGTAGGGGAACCAGTAAAATTAAATGGATAGAAGACAACATGACACTTTAATTTACTAGAAGTCATTCAAAAACATAAAACAGTTCATTATTTCAAAAAAGCAGCATACAACTTTTAAAGAGAATTAGTTACCTTTATTTGACCAAGGTTTTGAGTAATAGTTTTTCCTGAAGCTGGAATAAGTAGTTGTTGAGCCTCGCTCAAATATAGGATCATTTTCCTCAACAACACAGGGGCCTTTTGTTCTCAAAACTTCTACAGTTAGACTGAAAGAAAGACATTTTCAAATACAGTCACACTAAAAAGAAGCATGAAAAACAGTAGATAAGATTTAACTAGCTGTATTCTAAAATTTATCATAGCAGTAATATTGAAAATATATATTTGAAAAAATGATATTTAAATTTGAAATAAATATTCTGCAAACATTATTCATAAGGGGCAGAAATAAATGCCAACCTATTTTCATGACAGCACTTTCAAAATAACTTTAGACTACCTAAAAAATAAACAATGGTTCTATTGCCTTACTTGTTTTTTGTCTGCCTGTCTGTTTATCTGATTTTTAGACCAGGCTTTATGTAGTTCAAGGTAGCCTGGAACTTGCTATGTAGCTAAGGATAGCCTTGAATTCCTATTCATCTATCTCTGCTTCCCACATGCTGAGATTGTAGGCATGTACCATCACAACTGGTTTTGTTTTGTTGGTTTCTACATGCCTCCTGGGCTAATAACACTTTACCTATTAATGACATGTAAAATCACCATCATATATAAAAACTTATCAGTGTATTTGTTTATTATAGTCAAATTTAAATGTCATATACATTTTTATTAACTAAACTTCTGAAACCTTTCATTTCTCTTTATTAACTAATCCCTTATAAAATACACATTTTAGAGCTGGAGAGATAGGTCAGCAGTTACGAATTGCTTGATGCTCCTGATGACTTACTGTTATACCCAAAGATCAGCACAACTCTCAGCCCTCATCTGAGATACTTCTACTTGTCGTAGATAATGATTAGGAGAGACCCACAAGGCCAAAGCGCAGAGAATAAGAGACTACAAAATATTCAACCCTAAATGCAACATATGTAACACATACTCCTTCCATGCCTCAAGAGTCACTTGGAAGAAAGGGTGGAAAGCATGTAAGAGCCGGGATGACTACAAAGTGACACCTTCTGGACACACAGCAAGGTAACAGCTACACATATGAACTCACAGCAACTGTTACAGCATACACAAAACCTCTGCAAGCCCAAACTAGAGCAAATCCCAGCTTGGAGAGGGGAGTTGAACACAAAATCCCACCCTACCTGTGCAGCAAATAGCAATCAGCAGCTGCTGGTGAAGGAAGAGAGTTTTCTCTAAGACTATATCTCCTAATAAGTTAGCCATGCTCCAATGAAATACCATACATCCAAGAATATTTGGGTAGAACCTACTGGTCTTGAAGGGTTTTGAAAAAAAAAAAAAAAAGGCCACAAAGGAAGAAGTAGATCTGGAAATATGACCAAATCATGCTGTACAAAATTTGAAACTTTCAAAAGTATTGAAAAACAGTATGTTTGTGTGCTTGCTGCTCTTCCAATGGATTCAAATTCAGTTCCCAGCACCCACATCAGACAGCTTACAATCACATATAACTCAGATTCCAAGAGATTGCCCATTAGGACCATACACCAAAATATAAAATTAGAGTGAGGAGTGGTGGAATACAACTTTAATCCTAGCACTCAGGAGACAGAAAAAGATGGATCCCTGTGAAGTTCGAGACCAACCTGGTCTAAAAAGTGAGTTCCAGGCCAGCCAGGGCTACTCAATGAGACCATGCCTCAAAAACTCAAACAAATTGAAATTAGTGAATAATGTGATAAAACCTAAATACCAACTTCAAGACTGGGTCAATCCTAGAAACCAACCCTCAGTGGATAATAGCACACAGCTGATTCAGCAGCTAGACTAGATTAACAGCAAGGGGAGTAAAACAAAGTTAGGTTGACAGAAAATAGAGTGATACCATCTTTTGCAAAACATGCTAAAAGTATAAGTTAATTTAGTTTGCTTTTCTGTTTACAACATTCCTAATGTAAATCTATAAAGTGGGGTTAAACAGTTATACTGACAGATTAAGAAATGGAACCTCTCCTTAGACAAACATGTGTTCTCTGCCATCATCTCCCTCTCTCCCTCTCACCCCATCTCCTAACTCACCTTTCTTCATCTAAAATAATAGAACCATCTTCTGCCACTTTTACTCGAGGAACCAGCAGGGGCCCATCATCTGTCTCCTCTTCCCCTTCCTCATTATCGTCAGCATCATGAGTGCTCGGATTTTCTTGCCTACTAAACGTAAAGAAACATAGTCAATTAGCAACAAAGCACAAGTATTTCCTGAAAAGTATAAGTTCAAAACAAGTTATTAAAAAAGCTATTTCAGGGGCTGGAGAGACGGCTCAGAGGTTAAGAGCACTGGCTGCTCTTCCAGAGGTCCTGAGTTCAATTCCCAGCAACCACATGGTGGCTCACAGCCATCTATAATGAGACCTGGTGCCCTCTTCTGACATGCAGGCAGAACAGTGTGTATATAATAAATAAATCTTTAAAAAAAAAAAAAGCTATTTCAGATTTTCCCTAAAACTTAACTGGAAAAACACAAAAACAAAAACAAAAAGCATGACCTGCCAGGCATGGTGGTACACAATATAATCTTGGCACTAAGGAGGATGGCACCATCCATCAATATGGACTTTACATTAAGACCCTGACTCAAAATAAATAGACAGATGTGGATGGATTGATAGGCGCACGGTTAAGATACACAGAGGAGGGAGGAGTTATAAAGTTTTTCCAAATGTTATTTGGTAGTATTTGTTTGTTTTTGAGACAGGGCTTCACTGTGTAGCCCTGGTTGTCCTGGGACTACTTTGTAGGTCAGGCTGGCCTTGATCTCAGAAATCCACCTGACTCTGCCTCCTGAGTGCTGGGATTAAAAGTGTGCACCACTACCACCCAGCTATTTGGTAGCATTTAATAGGAAATGTTAAAGAAAAAAAAAAAGGAATCTTAAGCCGGGCATTGGTGGCGCACGCCTTTAATCCCAGCACTCGGGAGGCAGAGGCAGGCGAATCTCTGTGAGTTCGAGGCCAGCCTGGTCTACAGAGTGAGTTCCAGGACAGCCTCCAAAGCCACAGAGAAACCCTGTCTCAAAAAACCAAAAAAAAAAAAAAAAAAAAAAAAAGGAATCTTTACTCATTTAAAATAAACAAATGGTATCAGATGTGTAACTCATTGGTACATAGTATAGCTTGGGTTTGGAGCCAATAATAAAAGAAAATGAATAAATAAATGTTATTTTTCTATCTTAACAGAGTATTAAATAAACCACCACTACAACAGAATTAACAAAAACCCTTCCCACTACCTTCCAGACAACTTCAATTCAGAACAGTCTTACAAGGCTAGCAGTGTTATGTCACTTGAGAGTTAGAGAACCTTCACTCTGGATTGCAGAACAGAACTAAAAGCCAAGAAAAATTTTTGTCTATTTTTTCATTGAAAGCTATTTTTACTTTAATTTATTTGCTGTGTATAGGTGTTTTGTTTGCATGCTTGTTACACTCTGTGCCTAGTGCTGTGGAAGCCAGAACTGGGGTTACAGATGGCTATGAGTCACCGAATGGGGTGCTAGCAACTGAATCTAGGTTCCCTGAAACTCTTAACCGCTGAGCCATGTCTCCATTCCCTCATCTCTTAACTCATACAGAAACACATGAAAATTGCAGAGCAATGATACCATGGGATGTCTCGATTGATAAAAATACAGTATGATGTTTAAATTAGGCTTGTGATAAAAACATACAGAATCTATTTTTCTAGCTTTCTGAAAGATATATACTAGCATTATCTTTTTTTAGTTTTGCTTTATTTTCTTAGTCTCTGGGGTGGGATCTTGCTATGAAACCTTAGAGGAAGATACTGCTAGGGGGCCCTAGGGAACTGGGTCCTCACTATGTGGCCCAGGCTAGCCTCAGCCTCAGCCTCAGCTACTGGGATCACAAAGGTGCACCAGCCTGTCCAGCTCTTGGACTCAGTCAGCCCAAGGTTCAAAGCCCACCAGAACTTCCTGCTCCTATCTAATTATAACTTAGTTTGTCAAAAGATGAATCTGAATCTTAGTCTCCAATACAATGTCTGCTTAATATTTTATTGAAGTACACACAAATTATAAATCTGGAATGATATGTTTCAAAATAGGTGAGCTGAGGAGATGGCTTGGAGGGTTAAGGCACTTGCACTAAGTCTGACAACATGAGTTCAATCTGCAGGACACACACCGACTCCCATAAACTATCTTCTCACCTCCCTCCACATTCACCATAGCACGCATGTGCCCATACACACACACACACACACACACACACACACACACACACACACACACACAATAAATTCATGTAATTAAAAAAAAAGTGTCGTTTTTATTGGGGGAGGAGAAAGAACCAACCACAAAGACAGAAAGGAGCGAAGACTTCTTTCTGTCAATATTCCTTTTGTTCTTTTTGAATTTTTTACTACTTAAAGCTACTATTTTTTTTACAACAAACAACTCCATTTGCTGAGCATAGTGGTGCATGTCTTTAGCCCTAGCACTCAGAGTCACAGGATGATCTCGCTAAGTTCAGGGCCCAGTGTGACCTACACAGAAAGTTCTAGACTAGTCAAGGCTACATAGAGAGACCCTGTCTCAAAATTCTCAATTTAAACATCTCTAATAAAACTCATGAGGCCAGTAAGATGAGATGGCCCAGCTGGTAAAGAAAGCCACAGGTTGTCAACCCTGACAACCTGATTCCAATACATGGAACCCAAATGTTGGAAGAGAACTGACTCTCAGCTGTCCTATGACCTCCACAAGCTATGCCACTCACAGGTACACACAGGCATATATATACATGTATAAATGTAAATCATAATATTAGTCAATTACACATATATCACGCAAATACTGTAGATCTTTCATTCTGAATGGGGGAGTGGGGGGGAGGGTTCGGAGACACTGTCTCCCTATATAGTTGTGTGTGGCAACTGTGGGGGGGTAGAGAGACAGTCTCCCTATATAGTTGTGTGTGGCAATTTCCTCCAAAATGTAACCTATGTGAGTGAGAAGCCTAAGACATGGGATGTCCCAAGAGAAGCTTGTTAAGTGCAAAGGTTTCAGGAAGTCCCTAAAACTGACCTTTCCTCCCCAAATGTATACAAGCAGTAAAGACTGTTGAGAAACACTCAGGTAAGCCAAGTCGCCTAGGAGATGCAGACCAAGTGTGCTGTGGTGTCCAAAAGGCACTCTCCAACATGACGAACTGCCTCCATGCTGTGTACAGTGCCATGTTCCCAGCTCTCATGAGTCATCACCCAAGCTGGGTTGGGCCCTGGTGATGCAGCTGTCCTTGAAATAACTTATGCTCCTATAAGCAACCTCTCTCTCATATTACTGAAAACTAATACCCATAAAGCTCATTGGTTCACCAAATTGGACTTTGGTGGTATCCTTACAGGTATGTTGCAAGATCTGGGGCAAATGGGTATTTATTCACATCTCCCCAGGAATATTGGATTATATCAGTAGTCCAAGCTGGCCTTGAATTTGAGATCCTCCTGCCTCAGCTTCTCAAGGGCTGAGATTAGACACGAGTTACCATGCCCAGCTAGAGCTTCTATATTTTTCTTTCTTTTTTTGAGACTATTTTTAGGAATGAGTCTATTTTTAGGAACTAGTCAAATATAACTAAGGAAAAACAGAAAACTTCATTTGAGAGCTGGGGGTTAGTGGTGTTTGGTGGATAAAATACTTGCCCACAAGCATGAGAAATGAGTTTGCATTCTCAAAACTCATGCAAAAGACGGGCAGGCCTAGCAGCCAGCACTCACAGGGTTTTGGGTTGGTTTGGTTTTTGGTTTTGAATCAGGGTTTCTCTGTAACTTTGGAGGCTGTCCTTGAACTCGCTCTGTAGACCAGGCTGATCTCGAACTCACAGAGATCTGCCTGCCTCTGCCTCGAGTGCTGGGATTAAAGGCATGCGCCATCAACGCCCGGCTCTTACAGGGTTTTGGAGGCAAGCTGACCACATGGACAAGTCCAAAATCAGCAAGAGACCTTGCCTCAATAAATCAAGTGCAACTGAGGAAAACACACACGTGCCTATACAAGACACACATGCAGACATACACAAGCATGCCAAGCATGAGCACATGCAATAAAGAAAGGAAGACGGACGGAGGGGAAGGAAGGAAGGAAGGAAGGAAGGAAGGAAGGAAGGAAGGAAGGAAGGAAGGAAGGAAGGAAGGAAGGACATTAAATTTCATTTAAAAGTGTATCCAATGGCTGATTGTAACTCAGTGGTGAGGCACCTGTGTGTGGCCCACCAGAAATAACAGAAAAACACCTAATACAAAAGATTGAAAAAGAACAAGATAAGGTGCTCACTCTCTTGTTGGGGTGGAAGCCACAGACTTTTCGTTTTTCTTTTCTTGTTCCACTGAAGAACTGTTAAGTAGAAATAAAAGAATACTTTTTAACAAGTTGATATTTTATCAATTCTATCTATAGCAAGAAGAAAATTATCTTAGCTTCTGTTTTTAATACAATGTGGGACAACATTTCATTAACAATGCTCAGCAGTCATTTTTTCACTTGTGCCTAGGAAATGAGCTCCGTGAAGGCTGAAGATGAAGTTCATTCCCAGCACACACCCTAATCTAAACAAACAAACAAACAGGAAAAAGCTCATCAACTACCAATATCTGCTGGGCCCTAAATGAGAAATTTGTTAGCCTCTAATTCCTTAGTGAAGAGACAGTCTCAGTCCTGGGAAATGAAGCAAGCTAGTTATCAAACTCAAACTTGGGTTCTGGCCCTTCCTTCATTCAATGAGGCCAAGAAAGATCTGGTGAACACAATAGAAGTGTATACAGAAGAATACGCTAATTCCACATCCTATACCACCAAAAACACAACTAACAGATGTATAAGATTTCTGCCTTCTATCCCAGACTAACTTAAATAAAGAATTAAAGCTTTGTTCATGAAGAACTTGTTACTCAAATTGCATCATTACTAATGAAATAGGGCATAAAAACTATACATTCCTTTATATCACATTATAGTACATAAGAAATAGAAATTACACTCTATTTCAATAATTAAAACAATTAAAGAGCCCCTTTTAATCTTGGAAATAAAGGAATGGCATCATTATCATTCCAGAGAGTAGTCATAGAGTATAACTGTGAAAACTGCACATCGGAAGAGCATAGCTCAGACCTCAGCACCAAAGGAAAAAATTATCTACACTCATAGTTAGAAATTTTATTATTCTGGAAAACATGAAACTGTACCATGTCACTACATACCCAATGAAATAAAAGCATAAATAAATTTTACTTACGTCATTGGATTGCTATCTGGCAGGTAGTATATGAAGTCTCTCATAGTCATTTTCGAACGATCTGGTGGCCTCTGGCTTTCATTTGTAGCAAATTTGTTTTTCCATTGTTTCTATATACAGAGATTTTATATAAATAATTTCAGACACACTATTGTAACTATGATTAATGTTAAGAAATCATTTAACCTAAATATTGTATTATACAATATCCTTAGTAGCTTGTTTAAATGAAGCAGAATTAGAGGTTTTATTATAATGTAATTTGACTTGTGTGTATATACAAGTATATATTCTGGATGTGAGGCCAGAAAAGAGCAGAGTGTCACCCTCTTTCACTCTCTACTTATTCTTTTGAGGTAGGGGCTTCCATCTTAGCTAGAATGGAAGCCAGCAAGACCCAATGATCCTAGCCCCTCTCAGAGCTGAGATTACAGCAATCTGTGGGATGTCCAACTTGTTATATAGGTGCTGGGATCCAAACTCCAGTACTCGAGATCATAAAGCAAGCACTTTTACCAGTGAATCACCTCTACAATCCCTTATCTTAAAGGTATTTTAATCTGGGCTTTACATTAAGAGTTAAGAGAGAGAGGCACTCTGAAGACGGTTAAGATACACCTAAGAGAGCGCAGATATGGGTTTCTCACAGAGATACAAAAATACTAAGCTGCCCAACATCACACTGCTAGCAAGGGATGAAGCCTAAGTTTCTAACTCCAAACCAGCTTTACTATTGTTCCACTGTATACTGTCATCAATTAAAAGGGACACACACTCTACTATATATATATTCCTTATGGTTTTTTTTTTTGCCATAGTTCAATTTAAAACACTACCAATTCACATTATTAAATTATACTTATTTTAATTCAAATAAATATTCCACATCACTTAGACATTTTTATAGAAATTATTTTAATGACTATGTATATATCTACAAGTTCATTAAAAATATATTTTTTGCTCTCACCAAAACTACTGAAAAATATAAATGAATAAAATAATTTTAAAATAACCATCAAGACAAATGTGATGATACAATTGGATGGCTGGGTCAGTAGGATGGCCTGGACTACACAGTGACTTACACAGTGAACTAAAGGGCAAGACCCTATCCCACCCCCTAGCCAAAAACAAAACAAAAACTGAAAGCAGGTGGGTGGTGATTGCACACACCTTTAATCCCAGCACTCAGGAGTCAGAGGCAGGTGAATCTCTGAGTTGAGGCCAGCCTTGTCTACAGAGTTGAGTTCCAGGACAGCCAAACAAAGCTACATGCAGAGAAACCTTGTCTCAACCCCAACCCCCCAAAAAAACTGAAAATGAATAAATAGTAATAATAATAAAGTCTATCAGTTGAAAAAAAAGTAAGTTTACAAGGATACTTTTGTATTACAAAAGATGTTATGCTTACATATGAGTCATTATCTGGTATTATTCTCTCATTAATTTCAACACATGCTTCTTTTTCTTCTAAAGCTAGCCTGTTATACTAACCTGAATACAGAAATCCAGCAGGCAGCATCTAAATTTGAGTTTAGTCACTTACCTTCTCTTTCCTCAATTCTTCTTTCAACATTTCTCTCAGTTTCCGGGCTTTGTATATTCGGTATCTATCTGAGCATGGCTGTTTCTCTTTAGCTGGAGTAGGGTCTGGCTGTGGAGCATCGTGACTAACTGTAGATAAGGGATGACACTGTGAAGGAACACTAACAGTAGGCTTCGCAAGACTAGACGTGCTTGACGATGGCTTTCTTCTCTGTGGAACAGCAGAGGATGATTTGCTGGACTCTTCAACATTATTTTCATCACCAGCCTTTGCATCACTATTGAAATTAAAAAGAAAGAGTGGACATCGTGAGTCTTATGCTAGTTTTAAAACAGTAAGGTCTCATTAAACAGAAAAACAAATACATAAGACCACAAATGACTTTTCAGATTTATGTTCATTACAACGGAGTTGCAATAAAACACTTTAAAACTTCTTAGCTGAATGTGGGAGCTCATACTTCTGTGTCTAGCACCAGGGAAACTGAGGAAGGCAGACATAAGTCTGAAGCCAGTCTGGGTTACATAGTAAATTCCAACCAGCTTGAGCTACCCACCAGGTAAGACTATCTCAAAACAAAGCAGGACTGCTGAAAAGGTTAAGTGTACTTCTACTCTTCCACAGGACCACAATCAGTTTCTAGCACCGACATCAGGTGGCTCACAAACACCTGGAACTCTAGCTCCAAAGATCTGACACTTTCTGTCCTCCAAGAACACTTGAACACACGTGGCATTCACTCATACTCACACACACACTAAATCTTTAACAAAATAGTTTTTAGTGTATGTGAATTCTAAGGAAGGCTGTTTAAGTTAATGTTTTTCAAACTTTAGTCCCTAAACACAACAGAAAACATGCTGAGCACAATAACAGTAATAGTAAGAATAATAATAATAATAATAATAATATGCTGAATACAAAAAAGCAACAACTAAGTCATAGAACAAGGCTGAATCACCAATTTTAGTAACTAGATAGCTGAGAGGTTTGACATTTTTTGTTGTTATTGTTTTGCTGTATGTCTGTAATCCCAATACTCAGAAAGTGGAGGCAGAAGGGTCAGAAAAGTTTAAGAGCATCCTCAGCAATATTATGAGTTTGAGGCTGGCTAAGGTTACATGAGACCCTAGCTCAAAAAAAAAAAAAAGGATAAAAAAAAAGATGTAGTCACACTGACTACAGTATAAATTAGATATAAGTTGTTCAGAAATGGGGCTGGAGTCATGACTCAAGATTAAAGCACTAGCTCCTCTTCCAGAGAGCTTGGGTTCAATTCCCAGAACCCCTACGTGGTTCACAACTATCTGTAACTCCAGTTCCAGGGGATCTGACATCCTCTTCTAGTTTCCATGGGCACCAGGCATGGACAGACATACATGAAAGTAAAACACCCATACACACAAAATTTTTAGAAAGAAAAAGCCGGGCATAGTGGCATATACCTTTAGTTATATCACTAGGGTGGCAGAGGCAGGCAGATTTCTGAGTTCAAGCCTAGCTTGCTCTACAGAGTTTCAGGGTAGCCAGGAGTACACAGAGAAACACTGTCTCAAAAAGCAAAACAGAAGAAAGAAGGAAGAAAACCAGGAAGTAGCTGAATAGCATTAACATCTATTTCTAATAATACACTACAGCATAGTGGGATAACTACGGTTGACGACAATTTTTGTCATAAGATAGTTACAGAAAAGATCTGGAATGTTCTCAACATGAAGAAATAATAAACTTTTAAGGTGATACACCATACTGTGACATGTTCTAAATATATATTGAAATAACACATTGTACTCCATATGTAAGTGCTATTACTTTGTAGCCGTTAAAATTTTAACATTAAAAAGGGAGTATAGGCATTGGTGGCGTCTGCCTTTACAGGCAGAGGCAGGTGGATCTCTGTGAGTTTGAGGCCAGCCTGGTCTACAGAGCAAGTAAGTGCCAGGACAGGTTCCAAAGCAATACAGAGAAACCCTGTCTCGAAAAACAAAAACAAACAAACAAAAAAAAGGGGGGGATTATAGGGGCTAGAGAGATGGCTCATGGGTTAACAGTAATGGCTGCTCTTCCAGAGGACCCTGGTTCAATTGCCAGCACCCACATGACACCTCACAATTGTAGCTCCAGTTCCAGGGGATATGATACCTTCACAGACATACATGCACACAGGCAAAACACCAATGCACATTTTGACTGATTGATAGATAGATAGGTAGGTAGGTAGGTAGGTAGGTAGGTAGGTAGGTAGGTAGGATAGATGATAAATTTTAAAGGGGGATATAAATCAAGACTATAAAAAATTACTTTTATCATATTTTATTATTAGTTCTATATATAAATTGAAGCTACCTTAACCTATGGGATAGTTTCTCAAAAAGATTTTTTAATTTAAACTCTTTTATTAAGGCTGAAGATAGATAAAACCCAATGGTAGATTGATGGGGAAGTCCTGTGTATATGTCAATAAAGCACTGTTGGCCAATAGGAAGCAAGATAGTTGGGACTAGGAGTCCTGGAGGACTCTGGGAAGGAGAAACAAGAGAGTCATCATGTAGCCCGCCAGAGAAGATGTCTGTCCAGTAAGAGAAATACTTAGATGAGTTAAATACTTAAGTCAGAGCTATCCAGTAAGAAACAAGCAAGGCCAACAGCTTCATAATTAATACAGTGTCTTGTGTGTTATTTGGGGACTACAACACGGCAGAGCCTAGGTGACTGGTGGAGAAAAACCAAAGCAGCTGTCAAGGAAAAAGCTTCTCTCTACAGTAGATTGCTTGTCTAATATGCACAAAGCTCTGGGGTTCAGTTTCTAGCACTCTCTATCTAAAAACTATAGCCTTTAAATCAATATAGCATATATCAACCACCAACACTTTATATGTTAAATGCATAATCTGTTGGTTTCTACAACTAGAAAAAGAATGGTTTCATCAATGAGGACAATGGACTTGGGATGCAGCTAAGCTGGTAGACTTCGTGGTCAGCCTGCAAGTCCTGGCTCCCATCCCAGGCCCATAAACCCGGGCACAGTGGCACAAGTCTGTCACCTCAGCCTTCAGAGGTAAAACAGGACTAGATGTTTAAGGGCTTCTTCTCAGGAACGGTGAGTTCTAGGCCAACCTGAGCTGCGTGAAATTGTGTCTTTAAAAAAAAAGAAATAAAGAAAATTGCTAGGCATGGTGGCACATGCTTTTAATACCACTATTCAGGAGGCAGAAGCAATTGGATTTCTTTGTTCCAGGCATATCAAAGCTACATAGTGAAATCTGTCTAAAAAAAAATAAACAAAACAAAACACAAGTGTGAGAGAGTATGTGTGTGTGTGTGCATAATCTAGATGTCTTAGGACTGTGGCCTAAGGGCAATTTATAAAATAACAATTATAATGCATTCCTACATAGTTAATATAAATCTCCAAACCCTTTTGATAAGTGCCCAATATTGGTATTTTCATTCTAAGTAGAAACTTCCAAACAAATTCAAGTAAGAAACTTGGAAATTATGGTGAACAGTTGAAATATCAAAATAACACATAGCACCAACTCAGACCAACAGAAGAAATATTACTATGCAAACATAATTTCCACCATCTCCCTGTAATTCAATGTGATTAGTAGTTTACTGGCTTCTTCCTCTGTGTATTTAAAAGCTGCAGTCATCATATTAACCTGTCACATCACCTTTCCTTGTTTTGTTTTTTTCAAACAGCATCTTCACTGTGTAGCCCTGATTGTTCTAGAACTCACTATGTAGGCCAGGCTGGCCTCGAACTCACAGAGATCCACCTGCCTCTGCCTCTCCATTATTGCTAGGACTAAATGCATGTGACACTACACCTGACTCTCATTATCTTTTTGCAACTAGTAAATTTGGGGGTACTACTCTGCCATGTCATGTGCAAAACAATTTATATAATCACATCTGATCTCGCAATACTGCCCCAAAGGAGGTATCATTAACTACATCTAACAGAGGAATAAATTTTCCTGAGGACAACCTACTTTAAGTTGTTAAAGTAGGAGTCCTAAATCCAAACGTGGTGTTTGACGCTAAGGCGAGGCGTCATAATTCGCGAAACATAGTAACTATAAAGCAGTCCACGCTCAAACCAAAATAAGCAACCTGAGTCTCTTCCCTTTTGACAAATGCTGCAAGTGTGGCTCAGTGGCAGTGCGTTTGCCTAACACGCGTGAGGTGCTGGGTTCAATCACGTTACCGCGCGGAAGGAGAGAAAAAATTCAAGCAACACTGGTGCTCTCCTTTTAAAATAAATGTTCACAAAATGAAAGCCCCAAACTGCTTTCCGTGTAATGTACTCCAGGAGAATTACTTAAATTTCCAAGTGATACTGTGCCTATTCTTGACTTCAAATTGTGAAACCTGGGTTCTCATCCATGTAAAACATGGTCTTCTCGACAACAGCGACAGAATCAGTAGTCGCATCCTCTGATCAGGGAATTAAAGTGCAGTTAGGAGTGGTTTCATCAGCTCACACCAAAGGCTTGGTGCAGGCGAGGTACTGCTCCGTGGTAAAATCCAGCAGTTCGGCATCATGCTCGCTCTACAAGACCTCACCTGCTCCCGGGAGCCTTTTCCTGGGGCTCCGCTCCTCCGGAATCCACCGCAGGCACATCTGTAGGCTCCGCTGGCTTCGGAGCGGGCTCGGTGGCGGGCTCGGGAGGCCTGGGAGCCTCCGGTCCACGCTGGGGATTGGGAGCGGCGGAGCCCCGGGCGCCTCCACCAGGCCTGACATTCGGCTTCACGCTAAGGCGTGCCCTGCGGAACATGGCGGAGCCAGGGGACCGGCAGCGGCGGCTCCACCGCCGCGCTCAGCCCAGAGCCCCGGCCGCTGCCCGAGGGCTGGGGCCCTCGCCCTGCCACGCGGCCACAATCACCAGCCCAGCGCTGGCTACCGCAAGTTCGCGGCCCCTCCGCCTCCTCCGTTCTCCCGCCACCGCCTCCTCTTCATGACCCTGCCACACTAATAGCTAAGTTTCTCCTCCCCGCGTCCCGGCTCGCAAAAAGGCGCCGGAAACCATGACGTAGTCACACGGCGCCACTGATTGGCGTCACACTGCGGGCGCCGGGAACCATAGCAACTGAAACGCTCTGTAGCTTCGGTTGCCTGTGAGGCCGAGATTTTTTTTTTTTTTTTTTTTTTTTTACTTAAAGATAGATGTTCTTTCTTCTGTAAGATCTCGGGAGTTGCTGAAAGAGCGCGGAAACAGCTCTATCCTCCTGCTCAAACTTGTAAAACGCCCCCCGCCCCCACGCGCGGTGCTGGAGTTTGAACCCAGGACCAATACAGTGTACTCATGCCGCACGGTACCAAGGAACTTCACCCCCAGCCCACTTAACTGAATCTTTTATGGACCTTCTTGGTTTTGGGTTTTTTTGTTTTGTTTTGTTTTGTTTTTCGAGACAGGGTTTCTCTGTAGCTTTGTAGACCAGGCTGGCCTCGAACTCACAGAGATCCGCCTGCCTCTGCCTCCCAAGTGCTGAGATTAAAGGCGTGCGCCACCACCACCCGGCTTTTATGGACTCTTAAGGAGTTCTAGAGAAATCAAATTGTGCAGGTGAAAAACCTCAGCATCAAAGCGCCGGGCACTGAACCGAACCCTCTGCCCAAGAACCGGGGCCAGACCACTGGCTGCAAATGCAAGAGGTGATTTATTGAGTACACAGGCGCCTGCGGATGCTACTGCAACTCGGGTGCAGAGCATCCCGGGCTTTCAGGGAGTACAATATTTATAGAGTTTCAATGGTTACATAAGTAACAGGCATTTCATTGGCTCATCTTGGGGGCAGGGGTAGTTCCCACGGACTAAGTTTCCTGGTATTACTTTATGAAAGACCCAGGCATACTTCAGCAATTATTATCCGGGTCCCATGACTACTATGGTGATCATAGACACAACTGGGGGCAAGGGTAGTTGCCAAGGACTAGGTGTCCTGGTATTGTCATATGAAAGTTCCCAGCACGCTTCAGTAATTATTATCCGGGTCCCATGATTGCTATAGTGATCAGACACAATTGGGGGCCAGGGTAGTTGCCAAGGACTAGGTTTTCTAGTATTGTCATATGAAAGTTCCCAGCACGCTTCAGCAATTATTATCCGGGTCCCATGACTGCTATAGTGATCACAGACATCCTGTTTTGAGGGTGAAACACCTGGTCTGGGTTTCTTTCATTAGGCAACGGCCTGGCCTTGCTTTTCTTTTCCTAGGGGGTCCTGGGTAGGGGTCTTTCACAGGAATGCAGAGCCTGGTGGTGCATACCTACTATCCCAGCACTGGAATTGCACTAGAGAAAGCTTTCCCTGGAGCAGAGCTAAGCTGCTACGCTTATATTGACTTTGTGGTATGATATTCCTTGGCTCCCGACAGCCAGGATCCTTTCGTAGCCAAGCTCCAAGCTTACGGGAAGGTCAGTTCCTTCCAGGCCATCCTGGACTATCTTGCAAGACTTTATCTCAAAAAGACAATAAAATAAAAATAGTATGAGAGTATAGAAACTGTTTTACGTTTTTGAAACAGGGTCTCTTATAGCCAAGACTGACCTTCAATTGTTGGTCCTCCTGCCTCCACATGCTGAGTGCTGAAATTACAGTCATGCATGTGCTACCAAACCCTACTAGAAAGAAAAAAGTATGAGTATGGAGGGGTGTGCTATGTGTGGGTGCCCAGGGAAGCCAGAGTTACAGGTATTTCTCAGACTCCTGATACAGCTGCTGGGAATCCAAAAGGGCCCACTAGAAGAGCAGTAAATGAGTTTAACCATTGAGCCATCTCTGCTGAGAAATTTTTAATTGAGTAAAACAATTAAAATGTTTATGTGAAAAACTTGCAAATGATTACCTATTGAAAGAAAAGCTATGAAACACTTCATAGGAAGACATTCACTATACATGATTTTGTACACTTTAATGTGAACATATTGCCTATCAGAATTATTATATAAATTTTGCACATTAATGTGAGTATTCTTTTTGTTTGTTTGTTTTTGGAGACAGGGTTTCTTTGTATTGTTTTGCAGGCTGTCCTGGAACTCGCTCTGTAGACCAGACTGGTCTCCAACTCACAGAGATCCGCCTGCCTCTGCCTCCCAAGTGCTGGGATTAAAGGTATGTGCCACCAACGCCCAGCTGTAAGTATTCTTAATCTGCTTCCAGAAATAGCATCAGAACAATAAATAAGACATTCTGTGTTACAGAGAAGAAAATACAAAACAAATGAACAAGATAATTAAGAATTTTAAATGTGGGCTGGAGAGATGGCTCAGAGGTGAAGAGCACTGGCTACTCCAGAGGTCCTGAGTTCAATTCCCAGCAACTACAAGGTTGCTTACCACCATCCATAGTGAGATCTGGTGACCTCTTCTGGTGGGCATGCATGCATACCAGTAGAACACTGTATACATAATAATTTTTTTAATTAAATGTAATGAAAGAGATTTCACCATAAAAGAGGGAGCCATTATAAGTTGGAGGAGAGATCTGGCACTAGTGAGATCTTCACAGATCTACAAGAATGACATCAACTGGCACTAAGGCTACCTTAAATGCCCTCCCATGATGGTGAGAATCATGACTACCTTATATGCCATCCTAGAACTCTCATCCAATGGCTGATGGAGGCAAAGGCAGACACCCACAGCTGGGAACCGAATTGAATTCCTGGAACCCAGTTGCAAAGAGGAGTGATGACCAAAAGAATCAAGGTCAGGCTGGCGAAACCCACAGAGGCAGCTGACCTAAACAAGGGGGAACACATGGACCCCAAACTGGTGACTGAGAGAGCAGCATGGGACTGATCCAGACACCCTCTCACCAAACCTGGGTGGCAGAGAGGAGGCCTTGGCATCTGTGGGACCTTGGAAAGTAGAGCAGTATTTATTCTTGACATACAGAGAGACTCTGGGAACCCATACCACGTGGAGGGATGCTCTCTCAGCCTGGACACATCGGGGAGGACCTAGGCTCTGCCCGGGATTATGTGAGTGACAGACTCTGAAAATCCCTCATAAAAGCCCTTGCCCTCTCTGGGGAGCCGAGGGGGGATGGAGTGGGAGTGAGGGGTTGGGAGGGCTGGAGGGTGTGGGAGGAGGGGAGGGAGAGGGAACTGAGAGTGACATTGTAAAAAGTTAAAAAATATGAAAAAAAGATTTCAAGGGTGATATAATAAAAGTCCTGGGGTACTGGCAGTAAGGTCTTTATGATGGGAGGAAAAAATAGGCAGCCCTAAGGTTTACCCTATAGTAATGATGCAGTAATGGTCCAGTGATGCAAACCCATGACACAGAAAAACATAAAGCTCTATCCTCTTGAAATGAAGATTTTTAAGAGCTGAATGTGGTAGAAAGTGCCTTGCGCCCAATACTTGAGAAACAGAGACAAGAGGATCATACATTCAAGGTCATCCTCAGCTGTATATCAAATTCCAAGACAGGTCTAGGATACACAAAACCACACAGAGAGAGAAAGATGGAGAGCGAGAGAGAGAGAGAGAGAGAGAGAGAGAGAGAGAGAGAGAGAGAGAGAGAGAGAGAGAGAGAGCGAGCTCACAGAAGGGCAGGAAACCTGAAGGCTAAGAGTGCAATTCAGTACTGAGCATTTGCAAGGTAGGTCCTGGGATCAGGCAGCAGTACTAAAATATATGTTCAAAAAATTTCAAAATGCTAGAAATGATGGCACATGCTTGAATTCCCATCACTCAAGAAACTGAGAGGGAAATTGTATACGTTTGAGAATAAACTTCTGAATAGCCAATTCCAGGCCAGCTAAGGTTACACATCAAGACTTCATAAATAAATAAACATTTGTGAAAGAGCACCATGCCAAAGTTATCTTGTAGATACTGCTGGGACATAGAGCATTCCACAGCAAGTTCTTATGCAAGGTCTTTTTATAAATCCTGTGTTCTACCTAAGAATCCAAGATGTTGTCACAACTTTGTAGATAAGGAAATTAAAATTGTTTAGATTTAATTCCCTAATAGTAAAGGCATAAAACAAAAACTTAATTTATAAAGATTTTTCTTTTGATTTTTATAGATGTGTTTATTTATATGTATAAGTAACTTTGCTTGCATGTATACATGTGTGCCCAGTGCCTCGGGACGGGAAGATAGCATCAGATTCCCTGGTACTGTGGGTCCTGAACAACAATTGCTCTTTACTCCTGTCATCTCTCCAGCAACCCATATCCAAAATTTTACTATTAAATATATCTGGGCTGGACCGACAGCCTCGAAAACAATACAGAGAAACCCTGTCTCGTGAAAACATATATATATATATATATATATATCACAAGTGTCATCAGTCATTTTAAAATTCTACAATTTGGAGACTGGAGAGATTGTTCAGGAGTTAAGCACTTGCTGCTCCATCATTAGAACCAGAGTTTGTATCCCAGTTCCCATGTCAGGTAGTTCACAAATTTTGTTTGTGCTCTAACAAAGCTTGCCTGAAGATCAGAGAGTGGAGCTAGCCACTAGTTAACCATAGAGATCTGGAGGTGGGTACAGACAGACAGGAAATGGTAAGGCAGGGCAGACATAGGAACTCTACTTTTTCGACTGAGAAGTTAGTGAGGTAAGAGGAGGCTCTGGCTTGCTCCTTTGTCTTTCTGGTCTTTCAGCATTTACCCTGATATCTGGTCCAGGTCCAAGGGAGCCCTCCATTCTCACACTCATGTGTATACACGCATGGAGATACTAAACAATATTCTAGTTGTCTCTAGTGTTCTCCCCTCTTTCTAAGACAGGATAAGGGTTTCACTGTGTAGCATTGACTACCCTGGAACTGTGCCTGGTACGTAGAGCATGCTGCCCTCGAACTCAGACTCATCAAGAACTAAAGGCATGCTCCTGACCCTCTGGCAGAAACTCTCAACATATTCTGTGTGCACAGTGTACATCCTTGTAAACTCACAACTCAGAAAATATGATTTCAGACACAAATTCACACCAAGCACACATACATGTAAAAATAAGTTTTTATATATATGTATATATATATTCATACACACACACACACACACATCCTGAGTCAGGCTGGGCTAGCCCTGTAAGCTCAGAAGGTGGCTGTAAGAGCAGCTTGTGTGTGGACAAGATCAAATACACTTAAAACCCCTGGGATGAAAGGCATATACTACCATCACCCTGCAGCTTTTGTTTTGAGAGAGAGAGAGGGAGGGAGGGAGGGAGGGAGGGAGGGAGGGAGGGAGGGAGGGAGGGAGACTCTCACTATGTAGCCCAAGTGAGCCTCATATGTGCAGTCCTTTGGCCTCAGTCTTGCAAGTGCTAGGATTACACCCACACCCCACCACATTGGGTTCCTCCTTTCCTCTATGAATTTTGAGGTGTGGGAGTTCAGATCCAGGGCTGTGCATACTCTAAACAAGCGTCCACCACCGGACCATATCCTGATCCACAGATGATCTCTCACCTCTATGCAGCCAGGCCAGAGAGCCTCTCCTCCTCCCTGGGTATTCACGAAAGGGTTCACTGAGTACAAGCACACACCTGACCCTCAGCAGTTCTGAGCACAACAGGGTATGACTTGAGGAGTGTAAGGAGGGCGCAAGGTTCTCTGAGGTTGAACAATAAATAACAGGTAACACACTGAGAGCTGTTGTCTCAGTTAGAGCTCCTACTGCTGTGAAGACCCTGACCACAGCAACTCTTATAAGGAAAACATTTCACTGGAGTGGCTTACACTTCAGAGGTTTAGTTCATTATCATCATGGCAGGACATGGCGGCATGCAGGCAGACATGGTGCTGGAGAAGGAGATGAGAGCTCTACATCTTGCTCCTAAGGCAACAGGAAGTAAACAGTGATACTGGGCAAAGCTTGAGCATAGGAGACCTCAAAGCCCAACCCCACAGTGACACACTTCCTCCAACAAGACAAAGCTACTCCAACAAGGCCACACCTAATATCCCCACTCCCTTTGCGGGCCATTTTCTTTCAAACCACCACAGATACTCTACACTAGACCAAGTATTTCTCTCGTATGTGTGCAAGTATGTGCACATATGTGTGTGTTTTCATGTGTGTACATGTGCACATGGAGGTCAAGAGATAATCTTAGCTGTCACTCTTCAGGAGCTGTCCACGGTTTTTTAGGCAGGGTCTCTCACTGACGTGGAACGTGCCTACTCGGCTAGGGTGGCTGACCACTGAGGCCCAGGGACACACCTGACTCCCCCTGCCCAGTGCTGATTTAGCATGGTTTCTGGGGAGAAATCATATCCTTGCTTTACCAGATTTGTATTAATCCATTATCGGAGAAAGTAAAATTGCCTCCCCAGTTTATAGGAGGTAAAGAAGTTTTATACAGCAAGATAGTGTACCCTAGTTGACAAGACTATTTGGTAAAACTAGGCTTTCTTCTTTTCCTTCCTTCCCCTCCTCCTCCTCTATAGCTACACTTTCAATCCAGTCCTTCCATCTCGACACTTTGTTCCATGTCCTCTAAACTAGTTGACTCTATACGCTAATAGTAGTAAAAGTTTGGTGATATGTATGTTGTGGTACACCAGAACGTCATCTATACTTTTGTATACATTCAGAACATTCCATAAGGAACCCCTTTTAAGTACCCGCCAAATTTCGGGTGACCAGACCATCTCAGTTTGTAAAATTGTGCAGGTAAGAAAATAAGGCTCGGTTCAAGGAGTGGAACCTAGGGGCTGTCACTCATGCTAAGACAAGCCACACTCCCAAACCCTATGTGTTTGTTTCTCTGTATGTAGGCTTGGCTGTCCTGGAACTCCTTCTGTAGACCAGGCAGGCTTCTGACTCCCGAGTGCTGGGATTAAAGGCGTGTGCCACCAACGCCCGGCTAACATTAGGGCGTTTCTGACAGGTGAGGATGGTAAAGTCTAACTTCTGCCTGGCTGCTAGAAAATGAGTCCTGTCATCTTCCTGCCCTGGAAGGGGGAACAAAGAAAAGCTGACATTCTTTGTGGGAAAGTTGGGCGCATAGTGTTTTCTGCTTGTCATTAAAACCCGCTCAGCTCGGAGTGAGGAGGCGCGCGGAGGGGGAACTGGGTGTGTGTGTGTGGGGGGGGGGACCTCAGCTCTCCCGCCTCAGTTCACCGCGAGCGTGCGAGCCCGGGCGGGGCGCGGTCGCCGGTGGGCCAGCGGTCCCGGGTGCGCAGGCGCAGTGGCTCAGCGGCCACGCCGCGGCTGTTGTGGGTCGGTGGGCGGGGCGGCTGGCTGACAGAGCGAGGCGTCGCCGCACCGAGGGCCCGCGCGGGACAACCTTCCTCAGCGCCGGGCGGCGACGGCTGCCGAGCGTGCGAGCGGCCGTTGTTTCTCCGCGTCGCCGTCTCCCAGGCTGCGGCCGGCGGTCGGCATGGCCCGTGAGTGTGCGGACCGTTTGAGGGACGGCGCCCGGCGGCGCGGTGGGGGCAGCGGGAGCCGGCGGAGGGGAGGGCGGGACACGCGCACGCGCGCAGGGGCGGGGCGCTGGCTCCCGGGGGCGGGGGGGGGCGGGTGCCCGCCTCCCAGGTGTGGGTGCCTGAGCACCGCACCCACCGCGAATGAGTGCGAGCGCCCGCGGGACCTCTCTGCAGAGCTGTAGCGGGCTCCTGGGGTCGGAAAGCTGCTGAGCAGGCCGGGGTGCCCCCCAGCTCTTTTGTTTGGTCCTGGAAGGTGACGGTCCTTGAGCGTTGCTCTGCTGCCTTTAACAGGAGAACTGCCACCGGCTGAACTACCTGGGGGGGAGGGAGGCGGGGTGTCTGTCTGCCTGTCCATCTCCAGAACTTATTTGCGTGTGTACACAACCACTGGAATGGCTATTCTTTTTAAAAAATATTTACTTGTTTATTATTTTTATTTTACTTTGGTTTTTCAAAATTGGGGTTCTCTGTGTAGCCCTGGCTGTACTGAAACTTGCTCTGTAGACAGGGCTGGCCTAGAACGCTGAGATTCGCCTATTTCTGCCTCCCATGGAATTAAAAGCCGATAGTCGATACCTGTACTGGTGCGATAATATTCTTAAGTTCTTAAGTTCTTGAGTGTTTCCACTTAAGCTTCCTCCTTGTCAATGAGGGAATTCCTATGCGACACTCGCTTCTCACTAGTAAAAATTAATAAAACTTTAAGGCTCATAGTAAAAGACTCTTTAGTTATTAATAATTTTGAAGATGGGAAAAGAACATGACTGTTTATCGTTGTAGGAGGAAATCAAAGAGAACTTGCCCGCCAGAAAAATATGAAAAAAAACCAGGAAATTAGCAAAGGAAAAAGAAAAGAGGATAGCTTGACTACCTCTCAGAGAAAACAGAGGTGAGTATGAATGTGCAAGCCAGTGGTAGTTTGACTGCCATGTTTTTAGAGTGAATTAAGAACCTTCTTAAACCCTTGCTAGAACCGAGCCTCACCTACAGTAAGGGTTAACACTGTGGATCTGGGTATCTCAGAGTATACGAAAGTGCTCTGAAGTCATCGTCCCAACCTGTGGATGAAGAATGGCAAGCCCTGAAGCTGCCATGTTTGCAGATAATCTCTTGTAGCTCCTATGAACTGTAAGAACTCCACTAGCAGAAATAACAGGCAGCTCCATGTGTAAGTACTGTTAGATGAACAGGATACAGTATTTCCAAAGCAGGTAACTTGCCCCAAGGAGTCAGAATAACAAGTGGCTCAACTACAGAGATGAGTGTTCTGGAAATGCCAAGAGCCAAGTGTGGGCTTCTGGTGGTGCACTAGGGTTGGAGGAAATGTAGGGACATAGGACAGACACATAACCCAACGCTGCTCAGAGACCTACAGACCATGTCTCAAAAGCAGCGGGGAGGTGGGGGCAGGGTCTGCTGCCCAAGAAAAATCTTTAACGAGGTTGCAGATTACCATGTTTCCAAGGAGAGTACAGGGCCCAGAAGCATAGTTCCATGTTACATCACATGCTTTGCATAATTGAGCTACAGGTTCAATCGCCAGACCACAGAGATACGGCAAGAAATTAATTTCAAGTTACAAGTTCTGTCACCATATAGGATAACAAAACTGGGAACCAGAGCATATGAATATCATCCTCTTTGCAAGCCCCATGGGGACAAGAATCTGAAGATAAATCTTAGTGCCCGATGACTCACAAACCTGAGGACTTGGGTTTACTCCTTTGCTGGGGATTTAGTCTAGGACCTTTCTACTTAGCTCTGTCACTGAACTACATGCACTCCATATTCTAAAGTGAGATCTCATTGCTCATATGGAACTTGGAAGTTAGGTGTGCTTCAGTGTGACTTATTTCTGGTCTCAATCCTTTACATGGGGATCATCCTGGAAACTCCAATGGCTACTACAGCTAGTACTCTACACCCTCTTCTAATTGAATTGCTTTGAGTGAGACTGGCCATTGAAAATAAAAATACATTTCTCCAGGTTCAGTCCCAGCACTGAAAAAAAAAGTGCCATATGCTTGTTATCCTAGCACTTGGGAGGTGGGAGCAGAAAAATAAGAATCTCGAGATCATCTTCAGTTTGTATCAAGCTCAAGTTTAAAGCCAATCCATCTAGTGAGACGTGCTAGGGCTGAAGATAAACTCATCACCTGGTAGAGCCTTTGTCTAGCATACATAAGGCTCTGACTTTGATCCCTCCTCTTCCTCTCCTCCCCCACAAAGTACACTAAATAAGTTTTTTTTTTTTTGAGACAAGGTTTCTCTGTGGTTTTG
This sequence comes from Mesocricetus auratus, assembly GCF_017639785.1. Classification (NCBI taxonomy): domain Eukaryota; kingdom Metazoa; phylum Chordata; class Mammalia; order Rodentia; family Cricetidae; genus Mesocricetus; species Mesocricetus auratus. The sequence goes on along the minus strand of NW_024429201.1, from coordinate 18,789,747 downwards.
GAGGCTGTCCTGGAACTAGCTCTTGTAGACCAGGCTGGCCTCGAACTCACAGAGATCCGCCTGCCTCTGCCTCCCGAGTGCTGGGATTAAAGGCATGTGCCACCACCGCCTGGCTTTAAATAAGTTTTATTATACCTATCTCTATATGTTAAACCATAGTTGAGACTTCTTTATCAATGAGATCGAATCCCTTAATGAAGGAGGCATGTAGGTCTTTGTGCTCACAGATAAGCACTAGGGAAACCAGGAATGTTAAACACACAGGGTGTCTCTTCAAAGGGAGAGAGAGATATATAACCTGTTTTCCACCCAGAAGGCTGGGAATGGACGATAGCCTGGTGACATTTGTGCTATGAATGTGGCTAGGACACAGTGGCTCCCCCAGGCCCTTAAGTTTGTCTCAGTCAATCTGTTGCTCTATCCTTCCCTGGACCCTTAATCTATAGAACCTACCTTTATGGAAAATGTCACTTGTACTTCACTGAGAGTTTTCATGTAGTCATGTCTTAAGCTTTGTTGTGCATGGAAGATTGTGAACTATCACTAAGAAACTTTTTCCAGTTTGTGTTGTGCATAAATAAACTACCCAGGTTTAGACTCTGAAAATTTGAACCAACACCAGCTCCTGAGTCCTCTTGATCCGGACGGCCTTCTTACCCCATGTGATCATTGCTCTGCTGGCCTTGGTGGTCACAGAGACTCCACGCCTTCAGTATCACTTTCTCTTGTTTTGTGACAGTTACTGTGTGTTTATATGTGTGTACATGCTTCAGGTACTTACAAGGGTACAAACAGTGTGAGTGTGGAGGTTGATAGCAAGTATCTTTCTTCCATCACTGTCCACCGTTTATTTCTGTCAGGGTCTCTCACTAAATATGAAGCTCACCAATTTGGCTAGGCTGATAGGCCAAATGAACTTGGGAGATCTGCCTGTCTAAGCCCTGCCCCGCCCCCTAGCACTGAAGTTTTAGACACACACCACCATGCCCTGCTGTTTTCATGGATTTGTGGGGGCTCTAAACTTGGATCCCCGTGCTTGTACAGCAGGAACTTTAATGACTGAGACATGCTCCCCAGCCCCAGTGACAGTTACTAATAAAACAATAAACTCACCTTGGAGTAAAAAGAGTATAGATCAGCGACCCTGAAATACTCTTATTGGAGAATCTGTTCTAGCTGTCTCAGAATCAGCATTGTTTCTAATACTCCCTTAAAATGTGCTAGATGTGTCATATCTCTACCATTATGACCCAAAAATGTGGTACTGGCACTAGTGTGAAGAATAGGAAAGTGAACTTCTAGTCTCATTATAGCCCACACTTGAACTTGTGATTCTTCTGCCTCAGCCTTGGAAATTCTGGGTGCCAGGCATTAGCCACCACCTCTAGCTTGTGTCTCTGACCTTGAGTGATATTACTAAGGTCATATAGCACAGAACTTGGTTTGAAGCAGAAAAATGTCTTTCATTGTTCTTAATTCCACTTAGTGAATTCTACTTAATTCATTCCTCTGTAGCTTTTCCTTCTCTTTTTATTGTATTTATAGACATGTCCTCTTACAGAAGTAGCCAATACTGAGTTAAAATTTAAAATTTTTTTTTGTTTGTTTTTGTTTTTCGAGACAGGGTTTCTCTGTGGCTTTGGAGGCTGTCCTGGAACTCGCTTGGTAGTCCAGGCTAGTCTCTAACTCACAGAGATCCGCCTGCCTCTGCCTCCCGAGTGCTGGGATTAAAGGCGTGCGCCACCAACGCCCGGCTTAAAATTTAAAATTCTAAATTAACAATATAGGAAAGATCCCTGATTTTGAAATTAGCCAGACCTTGATATTTGTGTGATTTGGGGCAAATTATTTAGTCCTGTGCCTGCTTATTTATACAGAATTTTAAAATGATTTATTTATTTTTATTTTGTGTGTATGAGTGTTTTTGCCTGCATGCTGATTATTTGATTTGGGGCTTTTAAAAAGCTACATGGTTATAATTCCAACACTAGGAAGTAGAGGCAAGAGGATCAAGAGTTGAAAAAATGCAAAGAATTATCACATTTATACTGTAGTCGTAGGTGTCTGTCCGGGTATATAGGGGACTTCCCAAATGCACTGAGGCAGTGCCAGGTGGGTTTCCTTGAGTTTGAGGTCAGCCTGGTCTACAGGATGAATTCAAGGGTAGCCATGGCTACATAGTGAGACTCTGTCTCCTCCCTCCCCCTCCTCCTCATCAGAATCAAAGAGCTATGAGATTATTTGCCCAAGGCCATGATAACAATAGCATGCTGTTCAAATGCCTTTCCAGTCTTTGCTTTCATTTGTTTACATTCATGAAAATGGAAAACTATGACTGTTTAATGTCTTCTTTTAATATACCAAAAAGCTTATATATAAGAAACAATTACTCGGGAGGCAGAGGCAGGCAGATGGCTGTGAGTTTGAGGCCAGCCTGGTCTACAGAGTGAGTTCCAGGACAGGCTCCAAAGCTACACAGAGAAACCCTGTCTCAGATTTTAAAGAAAAGAAAAAAAAACAATGGTAGTATGAAACCAGTTTTTGTGAAAACTTAATAGTTTTTTTCTCAATTACAGGGACTCTGAGATCATGCAACAAAAGCAGAAGATAGCCGATGAGAAGAAATCTATGCAGACAAGAGAAAAATGATGACGGGCCTTTTGGAAACCTGGGTGCTATTGTCAGTGGGGTGCATAAGAAGATCAAAATTTCTCAGAGTGACTAATGGTCACGTGTTATAACTTATCCTTATAAACTGTCTATTTTAAACTTTACTTTTCAGCCTTACTTAACATGACATTTTAAGACCATTCTTCAAAGAATAAAGTACTGAGCATGCATGTAACATATTGGTGAGTATTATTTTTATCAAGAGAACAATTATGTAATTTGCTAAACGGTAATGTATTAGTTACATTTGCATTGCTAGGACCACAGTACCTGACGAGGAGAAGTTGAGGGAGGACAGATTGGCTCATGGTCTCAGAGGACTTCATTCCTTCATAAAAAGCAGAGCAGAGCAGCTCAGTTCATGGCAGGAGCATAGCTGAGGCTGTGTGCATCACACCAGGGATCCACACCTGGACAACACTCAAAGTCCTATCCTTAATGCCCCCCTCCTCCACTAGGCCCCATCTCCCAAAGGTTCTGTAGCCTCCCAAAATAGGACCCCATCTGGGGAACAAGCATTCACACTGAACTCTGGGAGATACTTCAGATGGAAGCCACATTGGGTAATGTGATTCAGGAATATGATATATAAATCTAGAATCTTGGTCATACACATTGTTAGTGGTTTGATTTTTTATTTTCTGAAACAATTTCATTTTGTAGCTCAGGCTAGTCTTAAACACATAGCAGTCCTCCTCCCTTGCCTTCTGAGTTCTGGGATTCTGAGTGTGGCCACAATGCTAGCCTAAGTAGATCTTTACATTTTTGTCTACTATAAGTTTTCTTAAAATTCTAAATATTAGCCAGGCAGTGGTGGCACACATCTTTAATCCCAGCACTTGGGAGGCAGAGGCAGACGGATCTCTGAGTTTGAGACCAGCCTGGTCTACAAGATCGAGTTCCAGAGCAGGCTCCAAAACCACAGAGAAACCCTGTCTCGAAAAACCAGAAAAAAAAAACACCCTAAATATTTAGTGTGTGCTCGTGTGTTACAAAGGCATGTAGAGATCATAGAACAGCTTAGGGCAGTCATTTCTCATTTTCCACGATGGGACTCTAGGGAATTTTAACTCAGAGCTTAGTGGCCATCTGACTGTGCTCCCCCACCTTTTGTGTGAGCTGTGGGGGGTCAGTCCTTACCTTCTGCCTTGTGGCAGCGCCTCCTGTTTCTGCGTCCCCCTCCCATTTGCAGCATGAGTGCTGAGAGTGAGGATCCACAAGCCACACCCAGCGTTCTAACAAGGGTGACTGAAGTGGTGATTGAGCTGTTGAGATGGTCAGGCCTGTGCCTCCGCCTGCTGAGTCCTGGCCCTTAGCTTTCTGTTAGGGCTGGGGTAGCCGACATGAGAGAACTTGCCTTAGCTCAACTTCCAGCACCACACATAAACCGCAACCCAATTTAAGTTCTATTTACAGAACTTTTGCTTTGTAACCTGCTGCTTTGCTACAAGAATTTACACTAGTACAAATCAGAAGATTAACTAAATGGGTAGGAACCAAGTGAGAGGACGCAGCAAGAGTTCTACTTAAGATTTAGAAAATTTGTAAACGCATGTCAGCTGAATGTCTTCAAAACCTGGGCCTTGAGGAGCTGGAGGTGTGGCGCGGTCACAAATGCTCACCACACAAGCACGAGGACCTAGTTCAGATCTCTAGCATTCACACAAAAGGCTTGATATGCAAGTATGCGCCTATGATCCCTGTGTCTTATTATCCGGAGCACAGAGGAAGTCAGTCTGAAAGTTTATTAGGATGAATGGAAACAATGCTGGCACATGGGTGTAACAAAATCCTACCAGGAAAGCCAGACCCAAGAACTTACCAGACATGCCAGACCAAGGAAACAGTCGGCCTCCCTCACCTGGGACTCCTTGGAAAATGGATACCCAACACCCATCATCACCTACTAACTGCTGTGTGCAACCAACAAGCAGAGGATGCCCTTATTGCGCGTCTTTGTCGGGTTACCTGCCATTGCCATTATTTTATACTAAAACTATTGTTTAAAAAGGAAAACAGAGAAACCCTGTCTCATAAAAACCAAATAAATAAAAAATAAAAAGGAAAACAATCAGCCGGGCGGTGGTGGCACACACCTTTAATCCCAGCACTCGGGAGGCAGAAGCAGGCGGATCTCTGTGAGTTCGAGGCCATCCTGGTCTACAAAGCGAGTTCCAGGAGAGCCTTCAAAACCACAGAGAAACACTGTCTCGGAAAAAAAAAAAAAAAAAAAAAGGGAAAAACTTGACACAACCTGTAATCCCCAAACTCGGGAAGCAAAGTAAGTAAAGGCCAGCATGGGCTATGTAATGGGGGTTGGTGGAAGGAGGAACGTAAGTTGGAAGAAAATGAGAGAGCTAGGAGGAAGGGGAGAGAGAGGAGGAGACAGCTGTGACAGGAGTGACAGGAGCGAGGTCGTAGCATATTAACCAGTCACCTAACGCATGCTCAACGTCTCAGGCTGACTCCAGGCCGCGGTGCTCTTCCGCTCCCAGAAGCCCCTCGCGACGGAAGTCGTCACTGTGTGAGCGCAGGCAGCGTCCGCCGTAGCTCGCCATGGCGATGGGCAGCGGCGGTGCGATCTCGGAACAGGAGGATGCGGTGCTGTTCCGGCGTGGCACCGGCCAGGTGAGGTCGCGGGTGGCGGGGCTCGGCGACAGCGCCCAACGAGCTTGGCGCGCCGGCCGGCACCGAACCCGCGCGCGCTCGGGCCGCTTGCTGCCACCCCATCCGCAGCTCCTGGTGCTGCTCCGGCGCCCGGAGTGGCTGCGAGCCACGCTTTGGTTCTGTGTGACTGAGGGAGCAGAGACAAGGTGGCAGAAACAGTAACATTCGTTAGGAGTCATTGAAATGCTCCAAATTTAGGTCAAGATCCAGACGTTAGCAGCGAGTTTAGACTAAAATGGACTTTAGATAAAGTTTTGCAACTAGAAGGACCAGGTTTCGCAGGTAGCAGTCTGATAGGAAAATTTGAGAGAGAGAGAAGGGTAACCGAAGTTGCCCTGAGCAGCTGAAAAGTTGCTACGTGACTGCAGTGCACTAGGCGGGGAAGACGGGGATCAGAGCCAGGCTTCGTGGTGCATGCTTACTGTCGCAAGCACTTGGGAAATGGAGGCAGGAGGGTCAGGAGTTCAAGATCGTCCTCAGCGTGAACTCGAGGCCAGCCTATACTCCAGTGAGACTCTGTAAGAGTGGAATAAACGCTTTCAAATATGAGGGGGGAATCAGGGCCACTTTGTGGACCGGGCCTTTGACCATCCCACGTTCTTGTAGAGGCTGAGGCTAGTCTGAGAAACAGAACACTCTAAAAACGTTTGAAACACTAGGAGCTCAATCTTAGTGTGCTAAATGTGGTTTCTGCTTGGAGTGTAGGGTGGGGGAAGAGAATTCAAGGCAACATTTGGGATGCTGCATCCCCTTCTCTTGGCGGTTCATATCCTGAATGAAAACTGCCGTTTGACTTCATTGTAGCCCTGGTGGTCTGGTTCACTCCCTAAGCACACGGTTTCCTGTGCGTATTTGCCATCTAAATATCTTCTTCAAGTGGTGTGGTGGTACATGCCTGTAATCCCAGGGGTACATCTTATTTATTGAAGTTTCTGTTTTGTTGTTGGTTTGTTTTTTGAGACACGTCTCACTGTGTAGCCCTAGCAGACCTGGAACTCTCCATGTGGACCAGGCTGGCATAAAACTCAGAGACTGATCTAGTTCAGCCTCCCGTGTGCTGGAGTTAAAGGGTGTACCACCACACGTGGTTTGGAAGCTTGTTTTTGTTTTTTCGAGACAGGGTTTCTCTGTATTGTCTTGGAGCCTGTCCTGGAACTCGCTCTGTAGACCAGGCTGGTCTCGAACTCACAGAGATCCGCCTGCCTCTGCCTCCCGAGTGAGTGCTGGGATTAAAGGCGTGCCCCACCAACGCCCGGCCTCATATTGTATATCTTTAATTAAGACTATCTGTCCATAAATTATTTGTAATCTTTTTCACTTCAGAGTGATGATTCAGACATTTGGGATGATACAGCATTGATAAAAGCTTACGATAAAGCCGTGGCTTCCTTTAAGGTATGAAATGTTTAATCACTCTTTTGTTTCCGAATTTCATACAGGAAAAAAAATCTTAATAAATTGAGGCTTTCTTAGGTGATGGGACCTTGAGACCGTCTCATAGTGGTAACTCATGTTAGGCCGTGGTGGCTTTTTAACATCTTATCTCTCTATAGCATGTGAGTGTATTTCTATTACTGTTTTCATAGCATGCTCTGAAGAATGGCGACATCTGTGAAACTTCAGAGAAGCCAAAAGGCACAGCTAGGAGAAAACCTGCTAAGAAGAATAAAAATCAAAAGAAGAATGTCACAACTCCTTTGAAACAGGTTATTTATTTATTTGAACACCGTCTGGCCCAGCCTGAGGGAAAGGGTTGATGATGCTATTTGCTATTTAGAGTAAATGAGAGCTATAAGTTGAGTCATCAGTGTTGTTTTTTAAAGTTGATTTGTGCGTGCATATACGAGCAATGTAGGTAATTAAGTAGACAGGAGGGTTGGAATTACAGTTGGTGAGCTGGATTATGGTTTGTTCTCTTCAAAAGAAGTAAAGTGCACATGTCCGTGTCTTTCTTTTGTAGTGGAAAGCTGGTGACAAATGCTCTGCTGTTTGGTCAGAAGATGGCTGCATTTACCCAGCTACCATTACTTCCATTGACTTTAAAAGAGAAACCTGTGTTGTGGTTTATACCGGATATGGAAACAGAGAGGAGCAAAATCTATCTGATCTGCTTTCCCCAACCTGTGAAGTAGCTAATAATATAGAACAGAGCACTCAGGAGGTAAGGTCATGAAGATGTCCGTTCCCAAAGGGGGAGACTAAATAAGGACCCAGCATTAGAGTCAGTTGTCACTTTGCCCAACTAAGGCATCAAATAACGTTCTGATTCCTCCTCTTTCTCTTCTCATTGCCTTTTTGTTAAGAAAGAAGGCCAGGACCATATAATTGCTAAGCAACTGCTCTGTCTCTGTGTAACAGAAATGTTCTTTTTCTTTTTAAAGAATGAAAGTCAGGTTTCAACAGACGACAGTGAAAACTCCTCCAGATCTCTCAGAAGTAAACCACATGGCAAGTCCAAAGCTGCTCCGTGGAACTCGTTTCTCCCGCCCCCACCCCCAATGCCAGGGTCAGGATTGGGACCAGGAAAGGTAAGCGTTCTGTTCAGAAAATGATTTATGTAGGAAATATTCATCGTGAGACCCTAACTCTTTCATTCAGTAATTAACAGCTCTCCTATGAAACTTTTTCCAGGCCAGAATGTATAAAAAGGAAATACCTAGGGAAGTAAAAAGTTAGGAAGGAACTCGCTCTGTAGACCAGGCTGGACTCGAGCTCACAGAGATCCGCCTGCCTCTGCCTCCCGAGTGCTGGGATTAAAGGCGTGCGCCACCAACGCCCGGCCCTAGTATACTTTAAGTTAGAAAATGACTATTCTGAAGCTAGCTACAAGAGCTAGTTCCAGGACAGCCTCCAAAGCCACAGAGAAACCCTGTCTCAAAAAACCAAAAAAAAAAAAAAAAAAATGACTACTCTGTTAGTTTCCTAACACAATGTTATTCCTGTGTCACCTGTAGTAGATATGTGGGAAAAAGAGTCCTATTGTATCCATATGTAATATGGTCATGGTCTCAAGCAGATCTCCGTTTTTGTTGTTTGTCCTGTTTTATTTTTTGGTTTTTTTTTTCCTTTCCTTTTGTTGTTTTTTTCTGGAATCTGATGTCACACAGCTGAAGATGACCTTAAATGTCAGATCCTTGTGCCCCACTGCTCAGTGTTGTGGTATTATAGCATATGCCAGCCACAGCACCTGGTTTGTCTCAGATTATACTATAGTGTTAAAATGTAGACACCGGCTGGGTGTTGGTGGCGCACACCTTTAATCCCAGCACTCACTCGGGAGGCAGAGGCAGGAGGATCTCTGTGAGTTCGAGACCAGCCTGGTCTGCAGAGTGAGTTCCAGGACAGCCTCCAAAACAATACAGAGAAACCCTGTCTCGAAAACCCCCCCCCCCCCAAATGTAGACACTGTTTTTATGACTCTTGTGGTTGTAAGTTGTAGAAATCAACTTTAAAAATAATTTTATTATAGGCTGGGTTATGGCTGGAACCTTAACCAGCCAGTTCTTTGTACCAAGCAACTGTAGTTGTCCTCAGAGAGTATGGTCTGTTCACATGTGTGTATACTTAAGTGTTCGTGTGTGGGGGTACTTGTGCACGTAGGGGCCAGAACTACACAGAGCACCTTCATCCACTCCTTTTTCTGGGACAGAGTATGTCAGTGGACTTGGAGCTTGCTGACTCAGCTAGAATGGCTGGCCGGAGAACCCCGGGATCCTGCCTCCACCTCCCCAGTGCTTCGGCTATAGATGTATGATGCCATGTCTGGTTTGGCTGTGTGGATGCTAGGGACTTACACTCAGGTCTTCATGCAGGTGTGGCAAGTACTCTACCAGCTGAGCCATTTACCCCACATAGTAATTTGTTAAAATCAATTGTGACGTAACACTTTTCCTTAAGATCTTCTCTGAAAGCCGGGCGTTGGTGGCGCACGCCTTTAATCCCAGCACTCGGGAGGCAGAGGCAGGCGGATCTCTGTGAGTTCGAGACCAGCCTGGACTACCAAGCGAGTTCCAGGACAGCCTCCAAAGCCACAGAGAAACCCTGTCTCGAAAAAACCAAAAAAAAAGATCTTCTCTGAGAGATGAGCATAGTGACTTATCTGTCATCTCCAGCGCTGGGGAGGCTGCAGGAGAGGATTGCTGAGTTTGGAACCAACCTGCGCTACTTAGTGACACAGATTTAAAAAAAAAAAGCAAGACACAACTAGAGCCTAAGATGAAACAAGAGGGCAGCTCAGTGGGTGATGGCGCCTGCCACACGCCTGCTAACCTGAGCTCGGCTCACCGGATCCCTCTGAGAGCAAGGAGAGAAACAAATCACGCAAAGGTTGTCTCCAGGTTCCACATGAACACCATGGCGCATGCTCTCTCATGTATGATCACAGCTAAATGAATTGTTTTAGGAAATTACAAGAAAAAAACAACAAAAGATTTTCTATGATAATTTTCTAATTGAAGGTTATATTGTATTAGAATTTCTTGAATCTAAATGATCAAATCTAGTATATACCTTGTCTTTTTGTACTTTAAATTACCTTATATAAGTAATAGGACCTCCAGAACTTTTCTTTTTACATTTATTTATTTGGGTGGGACAACTTGTGAGAGTTGGTTCTCTTCCTCCAGCTTGGTCTTGGGAATCCCAACTCGGGCTGTCCTGTCAGACTTGGTGGTGCATACCTTTTATCTGCTTAGCCATTTTGTGGGCCTAGTACAGGATAGCTATAAAAATATATGTGATGGGGGATATAATTTTTTTTTTTTTTTGGTTTTTTTGACACAGGGTTTCTCTGGCTTTGGAGGCTGTCCTGGAACTAGCTCTTGTAGACCAGGTTGGCCTCAAATTCCGCCTGCCTCTGCCTCCCGAGGTGCTTGGATTAAAGGCGTGTGCCACCACTGCCCGGCTGGAAGGATATAATATTAAGATTAAATTATCTTGATAAATACATTGTCTCAGATTTGCTAGGCAGTTACAGATCTTTACTGTGATTTTATTTACTAAATGTTTAGAGAATAGAAATGGAAAAAAAAAAAACCACCGGGCGTTGGGGGCGCACGCCTTTAATCCCAGCACTCGGGAGGCAGAGGCAGACGGATCACTGTGAGTTCGAGACCAGCTTGGTCTACTGAGCGAGTTCCAGGACAGCCTCCAAAGCCACAGAGAAACCCTGTCTTGAAAAACCAAAAAAAAAAAAAAAAAAAAAAACCTAGAGCCTACCATTTAATTAAGAGTTGGTTGAATTTTTTTCAAATATGTGTATATATGAGTGTGTGCTCGTGTGGATTTGTGCGTGTGAATACAGGTGCTTTTAACTGCTGTGTCGTCTCTCCACTTCCCATTTTTATTACTTTGGTTTTGAATACTCTTCAGTGAAGAAGGAATTTTCCTTTAAAATACTAACTTCCTTTGAAATACTCTTCATAGGTAGGTCTAAGATTCAATGGCCCACCACCGCCACCGCCTCCCCCGCCCCCCTTCATGCCATGTTGGATGCCTCCGTTCCCTTCAGGACCACCAGTAAGTACAAGAGAATTTAGATTAAACGGCTTTTATATACAGTTTGGAGTGTTGCAGACTATAGGAAATTGGGCTGTGTTACCGTAAGCCACCCCCAAGGTTAGACTCTAACGGGTAAAAATTCAAAGCTCAGATTTTGTTTTGAAGCCTTTCTGTTGCCCAGTTCTCACATCTCCTCCATGCTGTGTTACGTGCTTCTCTCCTGTAGTGGTATCAGTATCCAATCTGAGGTGGTAGTTTCTGTTAGAAAGGACTGTGCCTCACTATACAGAAAAGACAGCCCTCCTGGAGGAGTGGGATGCTAGCTTCTGGTCCTGGGTTTCTCGTGGTAGATCTCTTGTCATTGCTTTGTGCTTGTTTTTGTTTTTGTTTTTTTTTAACTATTGCTTTTTATCCTAATGTAGGTTCCCCCTTGGTTTTTTTTTTTTTTTTCCTTTGTTTTTTCTTGTTTTTTTGAGATAGGATTTCTCTGTATAACAGCCCTGGCTGTCCCAAAACTTACTCTGTAGACCAGGCTGGCCTTGGACTCACAAAGGTCTGCCTATCTCTGCTTCCCTAGTGTATGCATTAAAGACATGCACCACCACCAACTAGCCCTAATGGAATTTTAATAGTAGATTTTTGTTTTGTTTTGTTTTAGATATTAACAATATTCAAAGGGATGCTCTTTGGGCAAACTGTATTTGGATGGGCATCAGGCAGATGCCCTGCCCCAAATTGGTCCTTACAATGGCCTTGAAAAATGCCATGTGGTTTGTGGAAAAACTAAGTTTCTACGTTTTGTCTCCTATGCATAGCTTCATAATGGAACAAAAATAGTCTAATCATGCTATTTTAATGTGAACTGTTTCTGATCTTTGTTAAATGTGTTGGTCTTTTATTATCATGGTTGGCTTTCTTCCAGTGCTAGATGTTTAAGAAATTAAATAGAAGTCATTATAGAAGTCATTTCATGGGGTATAGGAATAGGTGTAATTAATACCCACTAGTCTCTGTAAAATGAATCCCTGGATTTCAATATTTTCCTAATTGCATTCTTTCCATTTCCAGATAATTCCTCCACCCCCTCCCATATCCCCAGACTGTCTGGATGACACTGATGCCCTCGGAAGTATGTTGATCTCTTGGTACATGAGTGGCTATCATACAGGCTATTACATGGTAAGGATTCCCTGGGAATTTCTAGATGTGTGCTCTTTGCACCTGTACAGCTCTGTACCTGGAACCTGCTCCTGGCTGACTAAAATGCGATCCCTTTGTGGAAACTAAACGTTTAAGGTAGTTTTTGTAGTTTTAAGACTACCTTAGAGTTTAAAAATTGACAGTCTTTCATCATCCCTCCTGAGTATGGTTGTAATTTATTCCAAACTTTGGATTTGTTGTTTTGTTTCCCTCCTTTTTTTTTTTTTTTTTTTTTTTTTTTTTGGTTTTTCGAGACAGGGTTTCTCTGTGGCTTTGGAGGCTGTCCTGAAACTCGCTTGGTAGTCCAGGCTGGTCTCGAACTCACAGAGATCCGCCTGCCTCTGCCTCCCGAGTGCTGGGATTAAAGGCGTGCGCCACCAACGCCCGGCTTCCTAAAGTAGTTTTCAATTTCAGTTTTTCTGCTTAGGGATGATAAGTTTTATCTTTCATTGTAAGATTGGATCTTAGTGTGTTGCTCAGGCTGGCCTTGAACTCCTGGGTTCATACACTCTCCTTAGCCTACTAAGGAGCTGGGACTGCATGTGTGCACCATCATTCCTGGTGTATTTGCACTGCTGTGGATGGGTTCTTACATAGACTGGTGTAGCTGGATTTTCTGAGTGTAGGGATCATACCCTAGGCCTTGCACATGCTGGGCAAGCCCTACTACTGAGCTGATCCCAGCCGGTCATTTTTTGAAGTTCAGTGTTTCTGTTGGTAAGCTTAATCTACATTCTTGTGTGTTACCTTCCATTGTATAAATACAAAAGTGATCTGTTTATCCATTCTGCTGTTAGTGACTGTGTTGTCAATTTGGGGCCATAAAAATGATTCTGGGACTGGAGAAATGGGATAGCAGTTAAGAGCACTGGCTACTCTTCTAAGATCCCAGGTTGAATTCCCAGTACCCACATGGCTGCTCCCAGCAGTCTATAACTCAAGTTCCAGGGGATCCTGTGTCCTCTTCTAGCATGCCTGCATGGGGTGTACAAGCATACATGCAAGCAAAATACCCATACACATAAAAAAATAAAAATGTGTTACTATGAATATGCTATTTTTCTTAAAGTACACTTCTTAATTTATTCGTTTTATGTACATTGGTGTTTTGCCTGCATGTATGTCTGTGTGAGGGTGTTGGATCCCCTGGAACTGGAGTTGCAGACAGTTGTGAGCTGCCATGTGGGTGCTGGGAATTGAACCTCAGTCCTCTGGAAGAGCAGCCTGTGCTCTTAACCTCTGAGCCATGTCTCCAGCCCCTATTTTTCTTCTTTTTTTTTTTTTTCTTTCTTTCTTTTTTTTTTGGTTTTTCGAGACAGGGTTTCTCTGTATTGTTTTGGACCCTGCCCTGGAACTTGCTCTGTAGACCAGGCTGGCCTCGAACTCACAGAGATCCGCCTGCCTCTGCCTCTGCCTCCCGAGTGAGTGCTGGGATTAAAGGCGTGTGCCACCAACGCCTGGCCCCTCCTATTTTTCTTTTTAAATATTATTATTTAGTTATAATTACGTGGCTTAGAAGTTTTTTTTTTTTTTTAAAGACAGTGTCTCACTTTGTAACGTGGGCTGATCTTGAACTCACTACCTAAACCAAGCTGACCTCAAGCTCAGAGAGATCCCCCTGCCTCCACCTCCTGAGTTGGGATTAAAGCCTTGCACCACCACCCTCTCTCTCTTTTGGGGGGAGGCAGGAGTAAGTTTTCTCTGTATAGGTTGGCCTCTAGTCTCCTGGCTCTGTCTCTGGAACACTGCCCTGTTGAGTACTTTTTTATTCCGGTATTAAGAAGCAGTTGTTGAGTAGCAATGTTCCTCAGAGTATTTGCCCCAAATTCAGAGCTAGCTAGAGAAATGTTTTCCTTTTAGGAATATTATCTGTATATGTGCATTGACTAAATTTCATTAGATTAATTTGCTTATCTTAAAATATAAATGTATGACCTTCAGAGGTGTGTGTCGGGGGGCATGTGCTTTCCTGGCGTCCTGAGAGCTTTACCTTTGAGAAGAGTGGGCAATTGTGTAAGTCCAGGACAGTAGCCCAAGTCCTCTGCAGCTCCCTCTGACTTAGGTGAGCGATTCTTAGCCCTTGCCCAGTATGTCCCAAGCCACACTCTCCTGCACTGTCCGTGCTGCCTGAACGTGGAGGCCAATGCTCAACTCTCCCATTCTTCCTTGTAGAAATGAAAGTAGAAAAGAATGAGGAAGGGCGTGCAGTATTGGGAGTGGGCTCTGTGGTCTTCATTAGGAGCATAGCCCTTTCGGTACATCTCATGGCTGTTTGGATGTAAATGCAGATGCACATACATGCAGATACATGTAGATGGCATTGGAGTGAGGAAGGGGGGCATTGGGCTAGTCCGACCAGGAAAAACAACAAACGTTTGAGTACTCAGCTCTGGACCTAACGATTTCTCCAGTTTGTTCGTTAGCTTGTGTATGTGGGACTGCATCACACACTGTAGGACCTTGCACACGGGAGGCAAGCACTGTCCCACGGAGCTACCCCTCAGCTTTAGTGAGGGAGTGGGATGCACATGATTGAGGGCAGCAGTGAGTGTCACTGCTGGGAAAGGAGAAAAACTTAACTCCAACTCCGTGACATTTCAGTTTCTGTTTCTGTTGTTTGGGCTTGTTTATGGAGTGTGGGTCCTGCTGTTATAACATTTCCTTTTCTCTCTGTACAGGGCTTCAGACAAAATAAAAAAGAAGGAAAGTGCTCACATACAAATTAAGCAGTAAGTCTGTTATTGTAAAACTATACTAAAGACATTTTGTATTATTTTATTTTCTAAAATTGTGTGTGAGTATACCCGCCAGGTCTGTGTGGGTGCATGGAGGTCAGAAGAAGGTGTTGGATCCCCTGGAGCTTGAGTTGCATGTGGTTGTCATGGTGCTGGGAACTGAACTTGGTCATGTTGAATAGCATGCTGAGCCCCCTCTCCAGCATCCCTGAAGACATGCAAAACTTAGATTAGATATTGAACTCTCCCTACTTCATCAAATTCTCGTGGTGTCTAAGTGTCAGCTCCCAATATTTGGTGGTTGGTTTGGTTGTGTGGGTAAAGCATGCTTTTCTGAGAAAAGATTCTTAGGCTGGCCTTTAACTCCTGTTGTTCTGCCTCAGTCTTCATAGTGCGAGGGTTATGACAGGGAGTATCACACCTAGTTTAGAATCTGGTTTGGGGTGCGAAGATAATTGCAGCCATTGGCCAGTCAGGTTTGACTGACTTGGGGGGGGGGTGGCAGTAGGAATTGAACCTAAGGCCTCACGCTCATAGTAAGCAAACACTCTGCCACTGAGCCATATCACCATTGCTACATGCCTTTTAAAATTAGACTTCTGTGCATGTGGGAGTTTTGCCCATATGTATGTTTATGTACCATGTTCATACCTGTGCCCTTGAGGCTAGAAAAGGGCATTGGATCCCATGAAGCTAGAGTATACATAGGTGGTTATAAGTTGCCTGGGTCTTCTAACAAGAGCTTCAAGTGCTATTAACCCCTGAGCTATCCCTCCAGGAACCCCCCCCCCCACTTTGATAAATGATGTAGTATGCAATACACTGCATTGTCTGTTGTCTTAGTCACTGTTCTGTTGCTGTGAAGAGACACCATGACCAAGGCAGCTCTTATAAAGAAAGCATTTAACTGGGCGCTTGCTTAATCAATGTAGAGGGTTAGTCTGTGATCATTGTGGCATGGCCCTGGAATGGTAGCTGTTTTATATAGAGGTTTTTATTGTAACTTTCTAGAGGCCCTAATAATTTTAGTTCAATTTTAACTCTAGAGACACTTAAAATTATAGTTCCAAGTGACTAATTTCTAGTTTTACTATATTGACAAAATGCTTGTTACACTGTAGCAATCACTACTTTTTAATGAAAAGTTTAACACATGATTTGATAATTTGTAGTATGTTTTAAATTATAAAAGGACAAATCAAATACTAGTATTCCTAATATTGTTTAAGTTACTATTATATTTATATTAGTGTATTTTATTCTTTGCATTCTATATAAAAATAAAATTTAGGGGCTGACAAAATGCTTCAGAGGGCAAAGGTCTGATGACCTGAGTTCAGTTGTCTTTGGCCTCCACGTTCACATGCACACGCACGCACATGCAATTCTTCCCTTTTTTATATTTTTTGACTGTAGACTTTTTTCTTTCAAATTCAGGTTCAGCTCTCTCCCAAGGAGATGGTGTGTTGGTGTGCCATATGAACAGACGTCTCACGGTCACCTTATAGACTCTGGACTGAGTGGGGTCATCGCCAGTGTTTCCAGTGCTGGGGTCCATGCCTAGCTCACCAGTGGGGTGTGTTTAGAGCATGATCACTGTGAGGGCCTGAACGGTGGAAACGTGTGCATGGAAGTCAGTCTGCCAAAACTGGCTGAGCACAGCTGTAGAATTGTAACTTTCTTAGTATGTCGATTTTTATTACTTTATAAATAAAAGAAAGTCCTTTTTTGAAATCTTGACTTTGTGAATATTTTCCAGTGAAGTCTGTGTGAAAACCAAAAACAAAACAAAAGGCCCCCACCACCCTGCGTGTTCTTCACTGTTTTGAAACTCTTGTTTTGTAACCTGGCGTTCCTGTTATTTACAGTCCTCTGGACTCAGTCTCTCCCTCTCCCCCGATGTCCCGTACCTCATCATGAATACTGCTTAACCCAGGTGCCCTTGCCATTCCCCATCATGGCTTTGCGGGTCTGTGTGCACCTTCATTAGATTCTTGAGGTGCGGGTTGATGTCAAGCACTCAGGCTTCTCCCTGGTTCGTTCACCTCTGGAGGAAAAAGTTAGTGAATCAGCTCCATGGAGCTGGAGCCCATAGTAGAGCTGGCTGACATGTACAAGGCCCTGTGTTTCTTCTCCATTACCATGAAAACAATGGGAGTGCTGTTCCTTCCCTAAGTTTTGGCTAGGTTACCTAAACTAACTAAGCTTCCTATGTGCCTAGCATATTAGCCACCAAGTAAATATTACTAAGTTAATGAATAGTCAGGACCTAGTAAGTAGCTTTGCAGAATATGACTTGAGCTTTTAGAAGGGGAATATTACCTTCTATGACTTGGCTATTATGGATTTGGCATTGTCATAATTAATTGGTTAATTTGTAGGTTAAAATTAATTATTAATGTATCTGGTTAACTTCTAGCTAGATATTAGACATTAACATTAATTTTAATTCCCTTTATAACCCAATACATTTATTTGGATTGAGGTTATTCATTCTGGCAAATACTCAACTTCTTGTAAATGTTGGGAATTGCTCTTAGTGAAACACGGTGGTGTATGTTAGCACATAGTATAGTGCCAGGTACTTGAAAAGCTGTGGTAGTATGGTTCGTCATTGAAGACCAGCCTGGCCAATATAACGAGACCACATCTAATGCAGTAACGACAGAAAAGGCCGAACTAAAGAAAGTGAGGCAGTGGAGATGGACCAGTGGAGAAAGCAGCCCCGGGAGAGGATCACTGGTTTGCTGGCCATTAGTTTACCCCCAAACTCCCAAGTTCCAGGTTCTCAGGAAATAATGCAGGCAGTGACAATCACTAACGATGACCTTTGTGCACATGGACATGGACATATGCATACTGGTGTGTACCACACACTTTATCATTTGTCACACACACAATGGAAAACAGCCTGCTGGGGTGGTTGGAAAGATTAATTTTGGCTCAAGTTCTGGAGGGTCACAGGTGATGATTTTGTCTAGTGTGTATAGTATTGCAAGAGGCAAGCATGATTTGTGTGTGTGTGTGTGTGTGTGTGTGTGTGTGTGTTCACACTTGGCCTCACAGGAAGCCACTTGAATTTGATGGGAGATTCATCTTGATGATCTTATCCTAAATACCTTCCAAAGGCCCCAGCTATAAACAAAGTAGATTAAGTTCCTATTCCTGGTAGCTCACAGTGGGGGTTGCATTTTAACACATGAATATTTGAGAAATATTCAAACCATTTCCAAACCATGGCCTGAGAGAGCATCCTAGGAAAAGGCAACAGCCAAGGTCTTTGTATAAGAATGTGTGTGATTCGAGGACAAGGAGGAGGTCGGTGGCCAGAGGGAGAGAAGCAGAGATCAAGGAGATGGGGATGAGCAGGAGCCAAGGGTCAGGCCAGACACGGGCCACTGTGAGGTTGACAGCATTTCCCTGTAGCTGGGAGTCCAGTGGGGAATGGTGAGTGACAGAGGGAGAGCATGATCTGCCCTCCAGGAGGAGCCTCTGACTACATGGGGGAAATACACCATAGATTCCACGGAAGCGGGCTAACCATGTGGAATCCACTGTATTTTGTAAGTGGAATTGCCAGGATTTGTCAGAAGAGTGTATGTGGTATGAGAAGAGCTAAGAATAACTCCAAGGGTTTCCTTAAGCAACTGGAGGGGTCAAGTGGGAATAAAGAGATGAAAGTGTGCAGCAAGAGTATTTCAGTGAGGGGGAAGGTTAAGGGTTAGCTTTGGAGATGTGAAATTTGCAGTGCCCATTAGAGTTATATACATAGAGTCCAGGGCTAGAGCTGGGGATGGAGGAGGCAGTGTGGGCATGGGACTTATAGCCGTCAGCTGGATAGGGTGGTCCAGGGAGTGCACTTACACAGTCAGCAGAACTCAGATCCCCTCTGATAGAAGAGAAGAAGCAGAGGGTTGAGCTGCAGCTCTCTGGGGGAGGAGACCAGCAGTGATGCCCTAAGGGCAGATGAAGCAGGTGTTTCCTAGAGGCCTGTGATGAGCCTATCAGTACCTTGGATGCTGGTAACAGAACAGGTAAGATGAAGGCAGCAACGCAGTCACTGAATGTGGGGGTCGTTGGTGATGCTAAAACAGCCGCTCTTGTGGGGTGGAGGGGGCAAAAGCTTGGGGGAGAGGATGTAAGCACGAAAGAAAGAACACTTAGCGCGTGCAAAGAGCTCTTCCAACGGAAGAGTTTTACTATCTATTTTTTATGAATTTATAGTTACTGTTTTGTTTCAGCTGTGCTCCATGTGTTAATAGTATTTCCTTCTAGGGTCTCTGAGGGAGTTGAAGACTAGATAGGCATAATTTTCATTGTTTACCAGACTCAGAAAAGAAACTCTCTAAAGAGATGTAAAGTGTAAAAGGTTTAGAAACATTAAAAGATGATAATTTGATAATGCAAATTAGAATAGAAATTAAATTAGGTACAAGACTTTGAGCTCACCAAGATAGGATAGATAATGGGGTATTTTCTCTGCAAATGGACTAGACATACTTACTGCCTGTGTATATTGTATTTACTTACTATACTTATTGCATGTAGTTTTTCTTATGTTGTAGCCTTTTTATTAGACAAAAAGGGGATTGTGATATTTATGTTTTAATAAAGGTTGTTTTAATAAAACATAAAACTGACTTCCTAATTTTGTTTTGCTTTTTTAACCTTAAAAATGAAGCAGGCATTCTAAGGTACAGGCAATGTTCAGAAAAGCAGTTTATTTGAAGGAGCCAGGGAGTTGGGGTATGGAGTATGTAACGTTTTTGTTTTATGGGTATGGGTGTTTTGTCTGCATATATGTATGTACCTTATGTTTGCCTAGTATCCAGAGAGGCCAGAAAACGGTGTTGGATTTCCTGGAACTGGAGTTACAGATGGTTGTAAACTGCCATAGGGGTGATGGGAATTGAACCTGGGTCCTCTGCAAGAACCAAGACTGCTTTTAACAACTGAGCCGAGTCTTCTGAAGGGCAGCTGCTGCTCTTAACTGTGAGCCTTCTCTCCAGTGTTAACTTACTTAAATTTTACACTTTTTTCATAGGTATTTTTTGGCAGTGCTGGAGATTGTGCTTAGGGTCTCAGGAATACTACATAGGCATACACTTTTGAACCACACCTCAAGCCTGAATTTTTACCTTAAATATTAAAATAACAGGCAATTTATAAAACAAAATACAAAAGGGAGGAAATAATTAAGACTGCTTGCCTCAGTTCTCAGAGGTAACCAATGCTAATTATTATTATTTTTTAAATTTTTAGCCTTAGGAGTCTGTCCATGATTTATTGTAGGATAACTGAAAAATAAAAGGCATATATATTTAAGGTATATAGGTTTTCTATATACATTGTGTCAGAACATGGTCTAAGAATAGAGTCGAGTAAGAATTCTGAGCGCTTGTGAGCAAATTCCAAGAAAATAAGACAAGAGTGTAAATGGAGTTCTTAATTGGTCTAATTAATAAAAACTGAGTCAGATGTAGAGGAAAATACTGAGACCAGAGAGAAGAAGGAGTAAGCCGCCGCCACACCTTACCTCTTTAGCATCTCAGCAGACAGAAGAACAAGTTCCTGTTTCTCCCTGCTTATATCCTGTTTCTGCCCAGCTACCTCACTTCCTGTGTGTCTGTACAGACCTGCAAACCTCTATGCTTAACTAGTGGCAAGCTCCACTCTCTGACCTTCAGACAGGCTTTATTTGTACAAGCAAGATATCACCACACGAGAGTCTTGTGACCTCTGTTTCAAAACATGGAATTGTTTTTGGAACGTGTTTTCATTCTTCTCCCAGTTGTAGCAGATAGGAGTGAGTTTATTTCAGATTACTCATTATTGCTTGCTGGTGTTATTCAATTAAATGCTTAAACTATCCTTTATGTGCCTCTTTAGAGTGGTTCTTTTTTGTGTGTGTGTGTTTGTTTGTTTTTTTGAGACAGGGTTTCTCTGTACTGTTTTGGAGCCTATCCTGGAACTCGCTCTGTAGACCAGGCTGGCCTTGAACTCACAGACATCTGCCCAGCCTTAGAGTGGTTCTTAACCTTCCTAATGTTGCAGTTCTTTAATACAGTTCCTCATGTTGTGACCCCCAACAGTAAATTATTTTCATTGCTACTTCATAACTGTAGTTTTGCTACTGTTATGAACTGTAATGCAAACATCTGTGTTTTCCAATGGTCTTAGGTGACCGCTGTGAAAGCGTTGTTTGACCCCCAAAGGGTTCTCAAGCCCCCACAGGTTGAGAACGGCTGCTCTACAGCTGTTCTCAAAGACAGAAAATATCTTTGCCACGCGTGTGCAGCTTGTCTTTGTGACTGTATACAGCTTGAACTCAAGAGGACTTACCTCATGTGACCTCTCAACCCTCAGAGTGTAAGTTGTCTGATGCTCTGAATAAAGCCGGCTATTGCGTGAGACTTTAGTTCACCTCATTTACTGGCTCCATTCTCCCAGACCCCACCACCTCTAGAGCAGTAACAATTATGAAATGACAATTATCACAATCAAATTAATATACCCAGAAACCATTACAAGATTAAATCACACAAAACAGAGTGGATTCTCAAAAAAAAAAAAATACAAAGCTATCATAATATATGTAACTCCCAGAAACCTCTGGAATGAAAGCGCTTTTCTCTAAGACCAACGTCTTCCTCACATTGGCAATGGGTGAGAGACGGTGTGGCAAGCGTGGTCACACCAAGGCTGGTGAATGCACAAAAGCCCTGGAAAGAGTCATCTGCATCCTGAGATAAAGTGAGCTCCTGCTTCATCGTGGGTGGGACTGATTCATCCTCAAAGTGGCCATTTCTTTTTCTTCCTTTTTTTTTTTTTTTTGGTTTTTCGAGACAGGATTTCTGTGTAACTTTGGAGCATGACCTGGAACTAGCTCCACAGACCAGGCTGGCCTCGAACTCATGGAGATCCGCCTGCCTCTGCCTCCCGAGCGCTGGGATTAAAGGCGTGCGCCACCTCCTCCCAGCTAAACTGGCAGTATCTTACCTCCATCAAACCGCCTTCCATGTTATGGTTTTTACACAGATCATTGTTTCTTTCCCTGCCATTTCCTGTTGATCCTGGCAATGGAAGGTTCTTGGTATGAACTTGAGTGAGACTCTAGTCTTTAGACAGGAGGACCATACAAGGTTCCAAGGACTGTTAATCATAGCTCAGTGTGGGCTTGAAGGCTTTTAATAGACAGGAGTGTTGCTGGTGGTTCTCTTGTTCCACCTGGTCCAGACCCTCCTCCAATAAGTATTTCCACGTGGTCTTATCTTGTCGGAGAATATACTTGGTGTCTCCTCTGGTAGTCTCCCTCTGCCTACCCATCACAGAATTCCCCTCATGTCCTAGTCCCACTCATTGTGTCTATTGGCCAATAAGAGAAACATATATACAGAAGGATATCCCCCATCAAAGGAGGACCATACAAGGACTCATAGCTCCTAAGTTCAGTGATGGCATGCAGGATTTCAGTCACCAGCCTGACAGCTTAGGGATATTCTTGTATATGTAATAGTGAACGATTTGGTTCTGCACTAAGGTCTTGTTATGTAACCCAGTCTGGCCTCAACCTCTTGATCCTCCTGCCTCAGTCTCTTAAGTACTGGGATTACACCATGCTTGTCTAGAGTGAACTGTATTAGAAAGTTGGGTTTTCAGACCTGACATTAATCACCTGCATCCTTCACTTCTGAATGACAGGAGAGAAGGGCACTACCCACCTCCAGTGAACAATCAGGCGTTCAGACTGAGGGTGCCTTTCCTTCACAGCATTAATCACTTTCATGTCCTCTTCATCCAGGAGCCAACTGAGAATCCCCAGCCTGGTGAGGCTGGGCAGTCGGGACACACACTGACTCAGAGCCTTGACAGTGGTGGCCTGAACTTGGAAGCATTCTGGGAGATGCCTGGAAACATCTAGCTTTTTCAAGTTTGGCAGGTTGTCCAGGACTTGAAAGAAATTTCTGTACCCTTCCTCTGTGACCTTGTGATTCATTGAAAGATCTAAGTTCTCAAGTTTCTGGAAACCTCCACTGGTTGCTCCCTTGGCTGAAAAGAGAGCAAACCAAAATATTTAGGAAGACAAAATGCCAAGGACTTGAATAAAGCCTGCAAGGTTATTGTAACTCACCTCAGCATCCCTCCCCCCAACCCCAAGACCAGGTCCTACTACACAGCCCGGCTAGCCTAGAACTCACTTATGTAGATGAGGCTGGCCTAGAACTCACTTGTATAGATAAGGCTGGCCTATAACTCACTTACATAGATGAGGCTGGCCTAGAACTCATTTATGTAGATGAGGCTGGCCTAGAATTTGCATCTTATATAAGGTCTCCCTTTGCCTTCTAACATCTGGGTTAAAGGCATGCACTACAACACTTGTCTTTAAATATGATCTAGAGATCATTCTTTGAAAACCCTAGAGAGTTGCTTTGTTGATAGGGAACCACCTGGTCAAATTGTAAGGAGGAAACAGAAGCCAGGAAGTCTGGCACAGAATTTGGCTGTCTGGGCAATGTGGACTTCTTTGACTTCTTTCTCTTCTGGTCTCACAGGAGGACATGTCAAAGCAGGGCACAGCTGTGGAACAGGTTACAGCAGAGTGGATCGAGAAACTGTGGCAACAGTGTCTTCCCTTTTTGCAGAGAACGGAAGGTGACAGTCCTAAAAGCACGTCCTTTGACTGTGACTGCACTTCAGTTTGCCCCAGGGGCTTCCTGGTTACTTAGCACTCTGGAGGAAATGCAGGCTGGACAGGGTAAGGTCTCAACCCAAGTCCATGACTGGGAAAGCACTTTGGAGGAAATGCAGACTGGACAGGGTAAGGTCTCAACCCAAGTCCATGACTGGGAATGGAGACCTAGCAGGTTTTGCTCCAGTTTTAATAGTCAAAACTGTTCCCTATTCTATTCTGCTTATTCACGGTTTTAGACAGACTCTTAAACTATGTAGGTCTGACTGGCATGGAACTCACTGGCCTTGCACTTACACAGAGATCCTCTGCCTGCCTCTGCCTCCTGAGTGCTGGGATTACAGGTGTGCGCCACCACACCTGGAACTATCACTGTACAGAGCATTTATAAAGTGTCAGTGCTGAGTAGTCACAAGATAAAATCCAACATCTCTAAGAGAGCCCTGAAGCTCACCCCAGCAGGACCTTTCCTTTCCTCTCCAGTTTCTTCAAGGAATCCTGCTTCTCAAGCCAGACACTTCTGTGCTGACTTTAAGAGTTCTCCAAATGGACCCGTTTCTAGGACACAAGTGATCTCACTATTCAAATGCCCCGGCGCCTCCTCTCCTAGCAGTGCCTCCGCCATCTTGTAGAAGGTCTTAGCAGAATCTTCACTTCCACAGAGCCTCCCCGCCCCAACTCAGAGGGAACAATGAAGGAGAACTTGGCAGAGTAACAATTACCCCTAGTCATGCCGAACTCAGCTGCTGTTTTTGTTGGCTTGGTGGGCATTACTATTTCCAAATGCAGTTACTTTGGGGTTAGGACTACAGAATATGGACTTTGGGAAGACAAAATGAAGTTTATGTTGACTGCAACAAAATAAAGTTTCTAGCTCCAGTTGCTCTGTATGCCAAGCAGGAGGATCAGGAGTTCTGGGCCAGCCTGGGCTACAGAGTGAGCCTCTGTTAGAAAAAAAAAAAGGTAAATCTTAAAGTTGGGGAAAAAGACACCTCACCCTTAAGGACATCATATCATGAAAACACTCAGAACTGACACTAAACAAAAGAAATGATACCAGCCGGAAACCTTAGTGAAAGTAATTCCCAAACAGAATGTGTTAGGACAGTATTGGAAAGATGAAGGCAGAGCCTTCTCCATTCCATTAGAGTGGGAGAAAAGTCACGACTAGCTGACCCAGAGTAGAAGAAACGCTAACAGAGTCCTTCAGACAGAAGGAAAAGGGCCCTGGGGAATGGAAGCTTGGGAGGTGCAGGGCACCAGCAGCCATGAATCAACACATTGTAGCAGGCACAGAGGCAGGGACACCAGCGCTCAGGACACAGAGGCAGGGAGGTCACTGCAAGACTTTTACCAGTCTGGGCTACAACAACAGAAAACAAATGAATAAACAAATCTAGCTTGAGATCACTAAACCCTGAACTGTTTAAAATACTAATTGAAGTATTAAATGCATGTAGAAACTAAAATAAATTACATGCAGAAGGGTAGAAGGTGAATGTAATCTAAGTATTTTCAGTGTGTGTGTGTTTATGTGTGTGTGTATGTGTGTCCGTGTCCAAACATCACGGCAGGTATATGAAGGTCAGAGGACAATTTTGGACAGTCCATTCTGGTCTTTCACGTTGTGGGATCAAACTTAAGTCTTCAGGCTTGGCAGTAAGCCCTTTACCTGCTAAGCCATCTCGACAACCCAAATAAAAGGAACTTAAACATTCCAGGAACGTCTCCCTGACTCATAAGGTGGTAAAAGTATTCATTCATGTATTCATTTATATTATTCAAATTGTAAATTTATTATCCAAGGTAATACTGAAAAACGAACAATGTAGAGCTGGAACGATGCACGTCCACAGCAAGCCTTGGCATCTGGAGCAGAAGGAAGGCTATGGATTAAAAGCCAACCTGAATTACATAGTGAGTTTGAAACCAGCCTGGGTTACAGAATAGACCCTACCTAACCATCCCCTGGGGGGAAAGAGAATGTGAAATTAATAAGCTAATAAGTATAGGAAGCAAATAAGCAGAGAAAAAAACCACATATGTCCTATGGAAGAAATAAACCAACACCAAATAAAAATGCACAGAGGGCTGACTCACCCCTGCCATCTCAGCTGGGGGCGGGCGGGAAGGAGGAAGGTCCCAAGTTCAGGGCCATTGAGGGCTACATAGCAAGGTAAAGACTGGGCTGGACTGATAATCAATAGTCACTGACTACAAAAAAAGGTAAAAGGTCGACTATAGTTACAAGTATATTCGATGTGAATAAACGACTAATGAGTTGGATTTTTATGTTAAATTTTCTGTATGTGATCCTAGCACTCGGGAGGCAGAGGCAGGCGGATCTCTGAGTTCGAGGCCAGGCTGGACCGACAGCCTCCAAAACAATACAGAGAAACCCTGTCTCGTGAAAAAAAAATTCTGTATGTGTGTTGGAGTGTGTGTGTGTGATGCACATGTATGTGTGGGTGTTTGTGGATGCCAGAAGTTAGTCATCTCAGTTGCTTCCTTTTTGAGACCTGGTTCTTTCACTGAACCTGGAACTCAAAGACCCAATTGGATTGGCGGGCTAGTAAGTGCTGTGGAGTCTCCTGTCCACAGCCCTCTAGCGCCCCCTGCTGGGGTCGTGCTGCATATCACACTGAGCACTTCATGCCTGGACTGGAGGCGCCTTACAGACTTCGCCATCTCTGCAACCTCAGGTTTGCATCATTTATTATTTTGGCGATTGTGAGATTTTGATTAATTAGAGACGGGGTCTCCTGTAGTAAATACTGGCCCCTAGGTCACTATGTGGGCAAAGATCATGACCTTGGTAATGGTGGTCCTCTTGAGTGCTGGCATTACAGGTGTGCGCGTTCTGTTTGTATGTTGTGCTAGGGATCAAGCCCAGGGCTTCAGGCATGCTAGACAATCGCTCTACCAACAGAAATCCTTCCTAGGACAACTCATAGAAGCAAACGATGTAACTGTAGAAGAGACTCACTTTAAACACAGCTGCATAGATTTAAAGCAGGGAAAAGACATGGAGAGAGTCACCATATTAATGTACAGGAAGAGAGAGTAAGGCAGGAAGTACCACCACAGGTGAAGAGAGCTGGTCTGCCAGAAAGATCTCACAGCTCTGCATGTGCTGTGCACCTGAAGATGTAAAGGCAAACTAGAGCTGTAAGGAAGACAGACAAGGTGGCAGAGAGCGATAATTATTGCTTTAGGGATGGGACCTCGGCTTCTGGCATTGGTCTGTGTTCCAAAGCCCGTTTCATTGTACTCAGATAACAAAATCCCCAAGACCATGAACTCGAGACTCTTGCTCAGCTCTGTCCTGCAGATACATATTGTAAATATATACTAATAAAAAGAGCATCCTGCCAGGACCGTGAAACACCAAGTGTCATACAGGCTTGCCTGGACTGTGGTGTAGAGTAAAACACTGACCTAGCATGTGTGAGTGAGGACCAGCGCCCAGGAAACGAAAGCACAGCCTGGGTGGCTTCTATAGCTCCCCAGAGAGGCTACTGGCCTGCCCAGCCTGCCCAGGACGAACCCAAATCTGCAGAAGGGCACAGAGGACATGGGGAAGTAGGTTGAACGGTTTGGAAGTGGGATTTTTTTTTATCGACATTCGCAGCAGGCAGCTCCAGTGATGCTGGCTGGCTTCTGCACAAGGGAAAACTCTTTTAAACTCACCGATTTCCATCACGCTGTCGTCATCCAACGTCTCTGTAAAAGCAAAAACTCGGAGACACGGGAGCTGCAGACACTGCTGGACAATCAGTTTGGCCACCTGCTGAATCCCGTCCCCAGTGGGAAGGAGCAGTTCCTCCAGGTTCCTGAGAGAACCCAGAGCCTGTGCTGTGGGAGACACCACAAAGCCACCCTCAGTAGTTGTCCCCTCATGAGCAGCTGATGACCTGGACATTCTGCAGTCTAGAAGGCCCCACCTAGCAGAGGCCCTCCTGGTCACTGTCCTCTCCGAGGCAAAGAGAAGGGGTCAGCTCCCAGCCGCTGCTCCCTACTGCTCTCTGCAGCTGGCTCCTCCATCCTCCCGCAGCCGGCTCCTCACACAAGTCCGCGCGTCTCTCCATTCCCACTTCCGTTCCGCAGTCATGCTGACTGCACGAAGCCTCCACCCCCACCCTGTTTCACCATCCCACTTCCTGCCGTCACCCCGTGATTCCGTGTGAGGACCCTCACTGGCCACTAAAGCGTGTCCACCACTGTGGCAGCTTTCCTTCCCACGTTCTCTCTTCCTGACAGGACACTGTGCATCACATGATCACCAAGTCTACTTCCGAGGCCCCACAGAAACTACTTTGAAAACTTTCTGGCATGGACCAATGTTCTAGATTTATCTTTGACTTTCTCTGTTTCGGTTCTTGAATGAACCATGTTTTCATAGACTCTGATTCTTTTAGGAAAGGGTGTTTAGAAATCAGGTTCAGGATGAGGCCCGAGAGATGGCTTAGTGGTTAAGAGTTCTGGCTGTCCTTCCAGAAGTCCTGAGTTCAATTAGCAGCAGCCATATATGGTGGCTCACAACCATCTGTAATGAGATCTGGTGCCCTCTTCTGGCCTTCAGGTATACATGCAAACATTATAAATATAAATCAGAAAAAAAAAAAAAAAAGAAACCAAGTCCAGGGATTTGAGCTGTTCATACAGTCACTGTTTCTATAGCAGCAAAGCAAGAATTGTAGCCAGCAGCTCTCCTGAAACACTTAGGAAAACTCAGGGACTTTCTTGTTCTTGTCATATCTGCTTAAACTACTGACAGTGGTTATATTAGTATGTATGGGATAAGTTTCATTTAGTTGGGTTAAATGATTTATTTGGGGCTTTAAAAAGACAGTCTTACTCTATAGCTCAGGGTGGCCCGGAACTCTTAATCCCCCTGTCTCATACTCCTAGTACTGGGATGACAGGAATGTGCCACCACTCCGAGGTTCTAAGTGATCTTTCTCAAATGGGTTACTTAAGACATCTACTCACTGAATGAAGTTATCCTAGCTCTGTGTACAGAAAACAGAACTGTTTAACATAGAAAAGAAGTGTGATGGGGAAGTCCTGTGTATATGGAAATAAAGCACTGTTGGCCAATAGGCAGGCAAGATAGGTGGGACTAGGAGTCCAGGAGGATTCTGGGAAATGTAGTGGAGGGAGT
The DNA here is from genome assembly GCF_017639785.1 of Mesocricetus auratus. Classification (NCBI taxonomy): domain Eukaryota; kingdom Metazoa; phylum Chordata; class Mammalia; order Rodentia; family Cricetidae; genus Mesocricetus; species Mesocricetus auratus. The sequence goes on along the minus strand of NW_024429201.1, from coordinate 18,761,120 downwards.
CATTGCCATGTGATTCCCAAGAAGGGACGCAAGTCTGTATTCTCGGTAAGATAAGATCTTATAAAAATATATGTTAGCAATTATGGGTCAATAATTAAGTCAGAGCTAGCCAATGAGAAACAATAGCAAATGGTCAACAGCTTCATTAGTAATATAGTCTCCTGTGTGTTCATTTGGGACTGGTGTGTCTCTGGAAGCAGGCTGGCGGGAAGACTACACGTTATAGAAGTGAACAGCTGAGTGCTGGTGTCTATTACTGGTAGAATGCATTCTGGTCTCTCATGTGACTGGTGACTGTCCCAAGAGCTACTTGTGTATAGAAACCTAGATTTCTATATATGCATTTATGTATGTTTATGGGCTAACAAACCAAATCTGCATCAATATTTCCAATTTGTGATTCTTTCTTCCTGACATTTAAAAACAACTTGAATTATATCTGTATGTACTTATTGTATGTGTACATGTTGGTTGACATATGTGTGACATGGTGTGGGTTTAGGGATTTAGAGGCAGAGGACAGCTTGCAGAGGTGGGCTCTCCCTCCTCCCATCATATAGGTCCCAAGGATCCAACTCAGGTTGTCAACCTTGGTGCCAGGCTTCTTACTTCCTGAGCCACCTCCCAAGCCTTTTTCTTGAAAATTCTGTAAGTCTGACAGACATCTGTGAGGAAAATCCTCAATATGTACTCATTTTAAAAAAGGAAAAATAAGCCGGGCGTTGGTGTCGCACGCCTTCGAGGCCAGCCTGGTCTACAAAGTGAGTTCCAGGACAGCCTCCAAAGCCACAGAGAAACCCTGTCTCGAAAAACAAAAAACAAAAAACAAAAAACAAAAAAAAAGAAAAATAATTCACTTCATTAAGGCCTCATTCCAAGCTGGGCACAGGAATCCAAATACTTGCTTCCTTATGTCTGGGGATCACCAGCTCCCTGTTTCATTCTTGTAATTTTCCTTTCCAGCAGTAGAGAGATTTGACTCTTATTCTAGTCAGTATGCATTTTACATAGTTAACCTGAGACATGTGACAGTGACCTGATGTTGTCTCTGCTGCTTTACCCCACCCGACTACCAGCACCTCCAGAACCAAAGCAAACACACAGCAGATGCCTCCACAGAAGGGAGGGGGCTCTTACGCACACTGAAATCTGGGAAGCACTGTGAAGACAGAGCTCTGTACCCCATAGCAGCTTTGTCTCCCCACTTTCTTTTTTTATTTTTATTTTTTGTTTTACGAGACAGGGTTTCTCTGTATTGTTTTGGAGGCTGTCGGTCCAGCCTGGCCTGGAACTCACAGAGATCCGCCTGCCTCTGCCTCCCGAGTGCTGGGATTAAAGGCGTGCGCCACCAACGCCCGGCGTTGTCTCCCCACTTTCTGCTTAGCCTACTAGTGACTGCCAGGTAAGCACAATACTTCTCTAAACTTTTTCCTTTTAACTCAAAACAGTATATAAACTCTCTACACCTAGCATTTTGTTCAATATGGTTATCACAATTTAGTTTTCTTAAAATAAATAGAAGTTTTAATATGTATTCTGAAACCATTGAAACGAAAAGGACAAAGCATATTTGGAGTGGACGCCAGACAATGAGTTACACAATGCTATCGTGGCCAAATTCTCTCCTAAGAAGTCGGTGAGCCTGACAACATTGCATCTAATGAGGTCAAGTGTGGGCACGTGTGGGACCAACAGTGATGGCATCTGGGGATGACACCGAGCATCATCACTAAGGTGTCCTCCTAAGGACCAGCACAGCTGGTACAGCTGACTCTGTATCAGCACTTTCCACCAGCTACAGGTTCAACTTCTAAAAATCCTGTCTGTGCCAAACACATACAGACATTTCCCCCTCATTACTCCCAGAACAACACAGTCACATTGCAGTAGGCATTGTAAACAATTGAGAGATGGTTTAAAGTATATGGAGGATATGTGGGGTCATGGGCAAACACTGCACCATTTTATATCATGGAGAGGAGGATCTTCTAGTGTTTACATCAGCAGAGGTCCTGGACCCAGCTGCCATGGATGCCAAGGGACAGCTGTGCACTGCCTGCTTTGCGGTGGGTTCACTGAAGGACAATGTGGAGAAAGGGGAGGAGAAAGAGCATATTAAGAAACACTGTTTTATAAACTCACCAAACTTTTCTGATGTTTCTTTATCTGGAAATTTTTGGTGTCTGAGATTCAATATCTTCAGTGAAACAAAATTTGGCAAAATAGCCACTAGGAAAGGGAAAATAAATTTAGTTAGTTCAGATACATTTCCTGTGACACAGAGGAATATCATCTCAAAGTGATGTAAGGTGATGTACTATGCAGATTGAATCACTATGACTAGGCAGAGGAAACAACTCTGAAAGGGAAATGTTCACACTGTAGACACAGGTACATGTCATTGCCGTGAAAGACTCACTGAAGTCAGGTGCCGTCACAGTTCCTGTGACATCAGTTGCATTTCACTCTAGAGTATTTAATGACTTTGTGCACAGGGGCATCTGGAGTCAAAGTTACACAGTTCTTACCAAATGGCCTGGTTTCAAAGCATTGTCCAGAAAACTCAATCTCTCTGAGTTTCTTGCAGGAAGCAAGCACAGCCATGAGAGACTCAAAATCCGAAAAGAAATCACATTTCAGGTGGAAAACATGAAGATCGGGAGAGTTCTGAATCAATTTAACTGGAAAAGAGGAAGGATTTTCAGAAATTAGAGAAGGCTGCAAGTTCCCTTCTGACCTGGCCTCTCAATCCGTGCTCTCCAGCCACACCGATTAAACAGGCAGTGATGCAGTGATCCAGTGCTCAGGCCACATTGGGCGTGTGCTCAGCTTCTGCAACTGACTAGGGAGCAGATGAGATGGGGCAAGTTCCTGACCCTCTCTGGGTCAGTTTTCTCTTCTCCATATTTCACCTTCAGCGACAGCGGCCTGATATCTCTGTGTTTGCATACTGCCCTGACACATTGGGAACTCTGTACAGAGTAATATAAAAGACAGGTCAACTCTGAGGCACAACTTAAAAATGTTTTTAATTAAATAACTGTGTGTGTGTGTGTGTGTGTGTGTGTGTGTGTGTGTGACACATAATCCACACGTGGTCAGAAGACAATTTTTGAGAAAATCTGTTCTATTCTTTTGCCATGGGATCCCACAGACCTAAGGTGTTACTGGGCTTGGCAGCAAGCACCCACTGACCCATCTTTCGGGACAGAAATTTTGTTTTTTTGTTTGGTTTTATTTCTGTAGATCATGTTAGCCTGGAAATCACCACATAGATAGGTTGGCTTTGAAGTTGTGATAGTCCTGAGGCAGACTCCCAAGTGCTGTGATTATAAGCATGAGCAACCAAGCCCCACTCTGGTCCCCTCTTTTCCATTTCTTTAGTCCGCAGTGTTCAGGGTTTTCCAAATTAAGGGTCTGGTGGTGCTTGAGTCATTTTGCTAAATTACATGTTCTAGAAAGATGTCTGTACAGCTGTCCATCAACAAGAGGCTGGGATAGGGAGAAATGGAGAGAACATCCAGGTTGCCCCCAGTCAGATTTCTTTCTCCCTCGGCAGGCAGATCGCCGAGTGCCACTAAAACAACAGCGAAAGAAATAGACTCCACAAAATGCCTTGGAGAGGAAGTGTGTTGGGAGTTCAACACTCAGGCCATGGGCTCAAACCTTCTCTTTTGAAGATACATTTTCTTAGCTAGATAAACCTGAGCAATTGCTGACTCAGTTTCCCCAGTTAAAAGTCAGCCTTCTCTCACACAGTGGTATGAAGAGTGAGTTAGTATCTGTGAAGAGTTCAGAACAGTTCCAGTCATGTTAAGGACTCAGGGTTACAAATACATGTCTGCCCCCTTACTGTTCCCACACCTTCCCATGGACACAGTTCACACTGTCAGACACACAGAAGTTTTAACTAATGATCTAATGATTCTAATGATTGTTAGCCAAGTAGCTTTTCCAGCTGAACCATGACCTGAGAGATCCAGGCACCATCCTTACCCAGTTTGGAGAGGTCAGACTCTGTGGAAGTTTGGATGGATAGCTTCTCCATGTGGTGGAGGTTTGGGAGGTCTCCAGGGAAGACAGACAGCACATCGGGTATGCCATCTAGTCTCACAGACAGTTCTCGCAGGTTTGGGAACTTGTCCAAGTTAGCGAAGAGTTGATCTGGAAAGCAGCACACAGTATCCATCACTCAAGAGACCCATGTGGGGGGAGTGTGCTGTCATTCTTAGATATTTTCATAAGGAAACTTCTCAGAGATGCTAGCATCTGTTTAGGAGGCACATCCAAGAAGATCCCACCATCTGCATCATGTCCTGGTCACAGAGCACTCCCATTTAAGACATCTTGTTGGGGGCATAGCATGCAGGTGCTTGCTCCCACAGATCTCCAGAGAAACCAGGAATGTTAAACATACAGAACCGTCTTTCCAACTGGAAAGATGAAAAATCTGTTCTTCCATCCAGGAAGCTGGGAATTGGAAGTGATTAACTGCCTGGGGATCTGTGTCATCTGTTGGGCCAGGCCAACAACCAAGACTGGAGGTGACTAGTAATCTAAATGACCCAAAAGCCAGAGGTCCTACCACAACCAGGGCCAGAGGTGGCTAATAGTCCTAATGACTGCTATGCTATCTGTATGACCAAGATCAGGCCAGACCCTTAGGCCCTTAAGCTAGTACAGGTAGCCTATCTCCAGAACCCATCTTTTTGGAAGAGATAACATGTACCTCAACTTGAGTTTCAAAGTAATTACACTTCCTTGTGCAATGGGTATTGTATTACATCATGAAACTTTTGTCCAGATTGTACTGGGCTTAAAAACCCTGGAACAAACAGCCTGTTATTAGACTCCCTGAAGTCTGATCCAGGTTGTTGGGTTTTCATTCCGGTCTCTTCTCATGGCCAGCTGTATGTCACCTGCAGGGATCCCTCAGCATCTCCCCAACCAACAGTGTGGGAACAATTTTTTCCAAGATTGATTTACTTATCATGTATACAGTGTTCTGCTTGCATATATACCTACACAAGAGAAGAAGGCAACAGATTTCATTATGGATGGTTGTGAGCCACCATGTGGTTGTTGGGAATTGAACTCAGGACCTCTGGAAGAGCAGTCAAGGCTGTTAACCCCTGAGCCATCTCTCCAGCTCGGGAACAAATGGTTTTGCACAAGCAAAAGGATGTTTCCAACTCATAAAATATAACTTGAAGTTAATTAATGACACATATAAGAACTAAAACCAATGCCTGGGGCAGGTAGGAGAGCTAGCTGGCTTTGTAGTCCTAAAAGCAGAAGAGCCTACCCTATTAGCACAGATGTGGGTGAGCCAGCCCTGCTGTAAACATGGGAGAACTGTCCCCATTTCTCATCTGGTGGACTAAGCCTACAGCTTCCCAGCCCCAGCCCCTGGGGTATAACTTGATCTGCCCTAAAATACACTCATTTATGAACTGCTGGAGCATGTGAAGGAACTGACCGGAAGACCCAAAGCTGCAAGATCTCCATGATTCGGGCAACAACAGGATACCTAGGAAGAGTCCTAATGAGGACCCAGCATTGACAGTGTAGTAGAAGCAAGAGGTCTTGAACCAGACTGCTTAGTAACAATCTTGTATTGCTCTCATTGTTAAGAAAAAAAATCTCATTGGTTGATAGCTAGACAGAATTTTCTGAGCGGAGAGATTTTGGAGAAAAGGGCAGAGTTAGAGGAGCTGCCAGTCAGGCACAGAGGGAGCAGGCCCTATACAAAGTGAGGTATCGAGCAATGAAACATGTGGCAGCATGCGACTGATTGAAATGGGTTAAGCTGTAAGACCTAGCTAGCAGCAGGCCTAAGCTGTCAGCCGAGCATTTGCAATTAGTAGCAGGCTCTGAGTGGCTATTTGGGAGCAGCTGCTGAGACACAGAGAAACTCTGCCTACACTCAATCCATGAGTCTCTGCAACGAACAAGTAAAAATAATGGACAAAGGGGTCTATGGTGTGACTCACTGTGTCACACTGCAGCTTCCACGATGAGGTTTCTAATTTCCCCCCTTTCTCTCTTAAATGTTGTATTTGTGTACAGGTTGCAGGGGTAGAGGGAAGAGGCAAAGGGACAGGGAAATGAATGGGATCAAGATACATGTTGTAAAAGACACATAGAATAAATTATACATACATACATACATATATACATACATACTAGAAGGAAACAGGAAATGTAGGGTAAAAGAGGAGCCAAAGAAACACACCCTGGCTCTGAACACAGAATCTAAGAAACACATCCTGAGCCTGAAATCAGAGCCAAAGAAATACACTTTGGCCTTAGAATCAGAGATAGTAAAAGAAATACTCCTTGGACCTCAAACTAGAGCCAAAAAGCTAAAAGGGGCCAGTAAAAGAGGCACAGTTTGGCTCTGAAACCAGAGCCAACTCTGCCCCTTAACCAACTAAACCAACCAATCCTTGAGCAGGAAACTAACCAATCCCTGGGCAGAAAAGTCTTCTCCCTGAAAAAACTCTGCCCCTGAGAAGCCCTGTGTAAGTCCTGTGCCTGCTCAGTTTCTGGCTGCCCTTTTCCATCCCGGCAGAGGAACTCACCCTACTGGACTCCTTCCCAAATAAATCACTTTCTTATATTTTTGGTTGTGAGCCTAGCCTTTGACAGCTTGAGACATCTCTCCAGCCCAATAAATTTCTTTCTTAAAAGAGTTTTGGCTGAAGACCTTCTTTTGCAAGCACAGAGCTTAAGAACCTTTGCTGAGACATTCCTTTGGGGTGCTAAACAGAAAAACTAACAACTTGGAGTAGAACCTTTGCTGAGACTTCCCTTTGGTTGCTGCTGAATAGAAAAAGTTAACAACTTGTCCCTGGAGCCAGAGGAGATTGCTACATTTCTGCAGGGGTTTCCCTTTTAGCAGAGTGATGCAGACATACCATCTTGGGACAGAGCTGAGAGAAAATGGATACCTCTGCTGGGAAGTTCTCTTTAAGGGGTGGGCATAGAAGAGCTCAGTTGTACTGGCCTTCCATGGGAGGGGAGCAGGATTGCTATGTCCTTCGGGGAGACCATTCTCCACTGCATGCCAGCTTCAGGTACAGCCTGACTTCCTGCCAAGTCAGGGTACCTTTCTCTCCAGAGCTGTCCCTTCATAGCTTCAGGTAAGCCTGACTTCTCAAGTCTGTCTCTCCAGGGCTGTAACACTCACAGGTAATCATCACAACATTGAATCCTTAAAAACACTATAAAAATGGTAGCAAGAAAAAAAAAGATAAATTAAACTTCATCAAAATTAACAATTGTTGAGCCGGGCGGTGGTGGCGCACACCTTTAATCCCAGCACTCGGGAGGCAGAGGCAGGCGGATCTCTGTGAGTTCGAGGCCAGGCTGGACCGATAGCCTCCGAAACAATACAGATAAACCCTGTCTCGTAAAAACCAAAAAAAAAAAAAAAACAACAACAACAAAAACAATTGTTCATGCATCAGAGGACATTAAAGAGGTGAAATGGCAATCTACAGAATGGGAGAAAACAGTTTTCAAACCGTGTGTCTGATAAGGGTTTTGAGAGATTTATTTTTGTCATTCTAGGGATGGAAGGAATCCAGAGCCTTGAACTTGGTGGGCAAGTGCTCTCCCAGTGAGATTCTTCCTTTGTAACGTGAGAGTTCAATATTTACAATACACAAAGAACTCCTACAACAGAATAATTTTGTTTTGTTTGAGAAAGGGTCTTGCTCTATTGCCCAGGTTGATCATGAACTCACTGTGTAGAGCTGGCTCAGACTTAGGGCAGCCCTCCTACCTCAGCCCTTAGAGTGTCAATATTAAAAGAATGACCCAGTTACTTTTAGGAAAATCTTTTAAATTAAAAATAATTTGGATAGACATCTATAAAAATAAGGAAACTACGAGCAGTTGAGAATATACTCAGTCTCATTCAGTTATACGAGAATATGTTCGTGATGCAGCAAAGCAAAGTAAAAACGAGGCCAAGGAAGGCGTGGAGAAGCTGGAGACTCTTTGCGGATGGGAGGGAAATGAGGCAGGGAACACAGCTGGGAATGTCCTCAAAGGGGTACACAGGAAATGTGGTGGCCGATGGGTGAGGGAGGAAGGTTACCATGAGATTAAGGCCAGCCTGTGCTACATCGTGAGTACCAAGGATAGCCTAGGCTGTAGAGTGAGACCCTGTCTGAAACCACTAGAATTGCCATATGAGAAGGCAAGTCTACTCCTAGAAATATTCCCAAAACAACTGACAGCAGGGATCAAACAGATGCTTTTAACACAAATGAGCATGATCATGACAGCATTCCTATAATACATAGAAAATGGAAACAACCAGTGCTCATCAATGGATGTAGGGACAAGCAAAACAGAACACTCACGCACACACACACACACACACACACACACACACGATGCATACATACATAAACACACATAATGATACACACACATTGATACACACATACATACATACACACACAATGATATATACATATCCACACAATCACACACACACACACACGCACACACACGCACACACACTCACGCACACACACAATCACACACACACACGATGCATACATACATAAACACACATAATGATACACACACATTGATACACATACATATATACACACACAATGATATATACATATCCACACAATCACACACACATACACACACACACACACACACGATGCATACATACATAAACACACATAATGACACACACATTGATACACACATACATACATACACACACAATGATATATACATATCCACACAATCACACACACACACACACACACACACGATGCATACATACATAAACACACATAATGATACACACACATTGATACACACATACATACATATACACACAATCATATATACATATCCACACAATCACACACACACACGATGCATACATACATAAACACATATAATGACACACACATTGATACACACATACATACATACACACTCAATGATATGTACATATCCACACAATCACACACACACACACACACGATGCATACATACATAAACACACATAATGATACACACACATTGATACACACATACATACATATACACACAATGATATATACATATCCACACAATCACACACACACACACTTGATGCATACATACATAAACACACATAATGATACACACACATTGATACACATACATATATACACACACAATGATATATACATATCCACACAATCACACACACACACGCACACACACACACGATGCATACATACATAAACACACATAATGATACACACACATTGATACACACATACATACATATACACACAATCATATATACATATCCACACAATCACACACACCACGATGCATACATACATAAACACACATAACGACACACACATTGATACACACATACATACATACACACTCAATGATATGTACATATCCACACAATCACACACACACACACACACGATGCATACATACATAAACACACATAATGATACACACACATTGATACACACATACATACATATACACACAATGATATATACATATCCACACAATCACACACACACACACATGATGCATACATACATAAACACACATAATGATACACACACATTGATACACATACATATATACACACACAATGATATATACATATCCACACAATCACACACACACACGCACACACACACACGATGCATACATACATAAACACACATAATGATACACACACATTGATACACACATACATACATACACACACAATGATATATACATATCCACACAATCACACACACACACACACACACGATGCATACATACATAAACACACATAATGATACACACACATTGATACACACATACATACATATACACACAATGATATATACATATCCACACAATCACACACACATACACACACACACACGATGCATACATACATAAACACACATAATGATACACACACATTGATACACACATACATACATACACACACAATGATATATACATATCCACACAATCACACACACACACACATGATGCATACATACATAAACACACATAATGATACACACACATTGATACACATACATACATACACACACAATGATATATACATATCCACACAATCACACACACACACACACACACACGATGCATACATACATAAACACACATAATGATACACACACATTGATACACATACATACATATACACACAATGATATATACACATCCACACAATCACACACACACACACATGATGCATACATACATAAACACACATAATGATACACACACATTGATACACACATACATACATACACACACAATGATATATACATATCCACACAATCACACACACATACACACACACACACACGATGCATACATACATAAACACACATAATGATACACACACATTGATACACATACATACATATACACACAATCATATATACATATCCACACAATCACACACACACACACACACACACGATGCATACATACATAAACACACATAATGATACACACACATTGATACACACATACATACATACACACACAATGATATATACATATCCACACAATCACACACACACACACACACGCACACACACACTCACACACACACACGATGCATACATACATAAACACACATAATGATACACACACATTGATACACACATACATACATATACACACAATCATATATACATATCCACACAATCACACACACACATGATGCATACATACATAAACACACATAATGATACACACACATTGATACACATACATATATACACACACAATGATATATACATATCCACACAATCACACACACACACACACACGCACACGATGCATACATACATAAACACACATAATGATACACACACATTGATACACACATACATACATATACACACAATCATATATACATATCCACACAATCACACACACACATGATGCATACATACATAAACACACATAACGACACACACATTGATACACACATACATACATACACACACAATGATATGTACATATCCACACAATCACACACACACACAATGGAATATTACTGACTACAGAAGTCCTGACCCTCTTATCTTCCTGAGTGCTCACACTGCACACATGTATCACCATACCCAGTTCATGCAGTGCCAGGGATTGAACACAGGACTCTGTGCATTATAGGGAAGAGCCCTACTGTCAAGTAGCATGCCAGCCCTGCTGCATCTCTATTTTACACGAGACAAGCAACTTTTTTTTAAGTCTGTGAGATGACATTTCTTTTCTTTTGTTTTTTTATAGTTCTTTTCTTTTTTTTTTTTTTTTTTTTTTTGGTTTTTTCAAGACAGGGTTTCTCTGTGGCTTTGGAGGCTGTCCTGGAACTCGCTTGGTAGTCCAGGCTGGTCTCGAACTCACAGAGATCCGCCTGCCTCTGCCTCCCGAGTGCTGGGATTAAAGGTGTGTGCCACCAACGCCCGGCGACTATAGTTATTTTCAAAGTCAAAAATATTTTTATTTTCTCTGAGGCTAGATATTGGAGCATGCCTGTATCTGACATTTAGGATATGTCAACAAAATGCAGTTCAAGGTAATGGTCAAGGACATAATGAGTTCAAAGCCAGGCTAGGCTAACAAGAGCCTTTCATACACAAGAGGGGTGTATGGCACAGAAATATGGCTCCACAAGAAAAAGCCCTTGTCCCAAGCCTGCCAACTTCACTTCAGTCCCTAAAATCTGTATGGAAGAAGGAAGAATGGCAATCCTGAGGTTGTCCCTTTGCCTCCACACACATGCTGTAGCATGGTCACATGCTGATGGACATATTTGCAAATACACACACACACCTTGCACCATTAAAAGATGCAATACACAAAGATATAGACAAGCAAAGCATTACTAACAGATAGCTAAAGACAAAAGCTTAGACTAGTAATAAAAAATTTAAAAACCAAGCATTACAGTGCTATCAAAACTCATAAGTACCTATAAACAAATTTAATGAAAGTCAGGTACAGTCTGTACTGAAAACTATCAAATATTTCTTAAAGGAAGACACAACTGGGAGCAGATATTTTACCTGGTTGATTTCTGTCAACTTGAAACAGGCTAGGGTTATCTGAGACCCAATCAGGTTGCATGAAGGCAAGCCTGTAAGGTATTGTCTTGAATAAAGACGTTTAAGGGAGGGCCCAGCTCGGAGCAGACGGTACCCTTGGGCAGGTGGTCCAGAGCTGAATAAGAAGTCAGCTGTATAAGCAACCATGGAAAGGAAACCAGTAAGCAACACACCTCCCTAGTATCTTTTCCAGTTTCTGCCTCCAGGTTCCTGCCTGAGTTCTGGCCACGACATCCTTCAGTGATGGACTATGTGACACGGGAGTGGTAAGGTGAGAAAAACCCTTTCTGCCCCAATATGCTTCTGGTCAGAATATTTAATTACAGTAATAGAAACCTAAGTAAGACTTTATGGTTCCCACTTTTCAATTCGTTTTCTGGAGAAGCTAAACTCCCTCCTCTTTCAGGCAGTCAGGGTGCAGAAGACTCTCCAGCATCATCTTACACACAGGCCATCATTTACCAATAACAAGCGATTGACCCTCCCTTACTAACGACCTTGAGAGATGAAATACTGATGGTAACGTTTTCCTAGCTTTCCTGAGTTACTTCAAAGCCATCCTATGATTCAGGGCCTTTCACTGATGTATCCACTGCCCAGACAGTGAACGTGTTCAGATCTCTTCTATCAGGACACATTTATGACCTTGTCCCTGAGACGCTTCATTCATCTAAAACTAAGAACGAGAAAACAGTGTCAACCAGAATGGCTGTGTGACACTCAGGGATACCTGGCAACTGCTTTGTCCCTGAGACCTCAAGAGACCGCAAGGCAGGCAGGGTGAGAAGCAGCTGCTGTTCTGCTGCACTGAGCCTCAGTCTGCACAGGGAGCACTTGGTGACAGAGGTTTTATGCAGCTCCAGAGCAGGACGGATGCTTTCAAGAAAGTCACTGCTGTGTGTCAAACGGAGTTCGATATCCTGCGATGCCGAGAAGATTTCCATTAGGACCTGGAGCAGTGCTTGGTCTGCTGGACCCATGTTGGCCACTCCAACTTCCAGCCTAGGGATCTTGTACTGCTTGGGTGACAGTTTCCAGTACCCAGCACTGATGTCTGGTGGTGCCTGGCGTAGGATAGCCACATAGTTCTTTATGATATCCTCTTTTTCAGCTAAATTTTTTTCACATTCATTAATAGATTGAAAGGCAGATGCATAATCCTCATCTATTGTTGGTGGCTGGACTTTCTCAAAACCTTTTTCCATGTATGAAAAATCTATTCTCTGTTCGCTGTTATTTCCAGTTATGGAGACCTTAATACTCTTCAATAATAGCAGGCTTTCTGGGTGGTCCCCAAAGTACTGTAAATTCAATACATTCAAAGCCAGTGTTCTTCCTCGAAGGAATTGCAAGATAAATGGAGAACAGGAAGTAACTGCATTGCTTTCATAAGCAAACTTTAGAGCAGCATTCAATAAATTTTCTGAAGCGAATAACAAGAAAGCTTCGGGAAAAATCTGCCACAACCCCCAAACAAACTGCATCCTCTGGGAACTTTCTGGATGGAGTTTCCCATAATCCTCATTTTCAGACAAGTTCTCCAGTGACTCTTTATCACTCACCAACTGAAGCAAGTGAGACACAATTTTTGGCCCTGCCTTTGGTGAAGGGTGGCTGGAGATATACTTCAAAAAATTGTTGTAGACACTCACAGCCTTCAAGGGTGAGTTAACTTGTCTCAAATAATCAAGCCCCAGGCCTTGGTCTTCCTCTCTTTCTGAACCCAGGAGTTCAGTCAGCCTCATGGCAGCAAGAAATTCTTGGAACAGAGGACTCAAGAAGCGATAGACTGGGCTCAGTCTCTGGGCGGTGAATTTGCTCATGAAGCAGGTGGTCAGATCTTCACCTTCATCAACTCCTGCTTCTGTGAGATCCTCACTACTGAACTCAAAGCAAGATGAGAAAAGCCCTGTCAAGGCCAGCTGGCCACATGAGGACACAGTGGCCTTGAGACGCTCAGCTGCAGCCTCGTGCTTTAAGGAAAGATATTTCATATAGGACTTGAAAACGGCCACATCATGAAAGGACTGGTCGGAAGGATTTTGAATCCAGTCTGTACAGACTGCTGCCATAAAGAGGGGGGTTTTGTGAATTCCCTGTAAATCTTCATTCTTTCCAAAGTAGTTTATAAACTTATGCACACGGATTATATTGTGTGAGAATATCTTCCGCAATACAGAGATAGTGTTGTAGAAGGGAAACTCTCTGATCTCTAGAATCGTGTCTAGGTATGGGCGGATGGCCCTGGCCCTGTTGGTATGGACAGCGATCAACAAGCAGGTCTGTGACAAGTAGTTCTTTGTAATCAGGGTTTCTATGGCTTGGGGCAGTGACTCCATCCCACTGTAGTCGTCCACCAGGAAGAGCACCTGGTGCTTCAACTGCCGGATGCTGTCACTCAGACACACCTCACTAACTCTCGCTCCTGTCTCGAGGAGCTGGGCACCGATGATGCTGGCCAGGCCCTGGTCTGGTCTGCTGGAACGCAGGGAGATGTAGAAGACCAGCTGGAACCTGTTCAGCAGGGGGCAGCATCCCGATGCCCAGAGAAAGGCTGTTTTCTTCAGGAAGGTGGTCTTCCCACTGCCAGTTTCCCCCTCCACACACAGGACAGAGTTGAGGTTGGTGAAGATCTCAGGAAGCGTCAAGGCCTCTTGCACTGGCCTGCTGATGTGCTTTGAGACGATGGACAGATCACAGCCAAGCAAGTGGTCAGTGCCTAGGCTGGAACACACCTCTGGCAAATTTATGTGGCGGAAAGCGGCTTTGGTGTAGGCTGCTCTCAGCTGCTCACTCAGACTCTTGGCCTCTTGAAGCCACTGGGCCTCACGCTGATCCAGCTCTGTGGAGAGGACGCAGGCACCTCTGGGTGGACGTTCACATCCCTGGGCTTCACTTGGAGCAACATCTGTGGGGAAAAGAAGGAAATGCAGCAAACCTCTCAATGCCAAGGCTGTGGTGGGTTTGTTACACTGTTCTGCCTGTCTGCTATGGATGAATCAGGACTTTCCTCTAATGCCCATGTTCTCCCTTGAGATCCTCTCAGACCTTTTCATAGAATCAGAACGTGGGATCATGTGTCCACGTCTCAGATTTGACCTGGGATTCAGACATAATGTGTGCTTCTTAAGAGTACTCTGGCACCCCAATTTCCCATTAAGATCTCAGGAGACGAGCTTGCTGCATGATGCTTTTAATACTGGCGGGTTTGGATCTGACACCAGGACTGCTGTCATTAGTCCCGCATTCATTCTCAAGATGTCACAGGAATGCTGACACTCTGTTGTCCACAGAACCCTCCATGCCAGTGCTCTCCTCTCTAGGAGCTCCTTGGACAACTATAAACACTCTTTCCTTTCAAGGAGCTACGTAAAAATACACATAATCCCATGCTGCTTTCAAGTTCTCACCAGCCACGGTGGAGAGAAATGCCCCTGCATCCTCACGACTGCTTCCCCCTGTGCTGTCCTGTGAAAGAGAAACCCGTCATTAAATCAAAACTCTGCCTTAAATCCAACATCTTCTAAACACAGTCTACACTCAGTGCTGGTTGAAGGAGGGAGTGCTCTAGATAGAAAAGAAAGAATTTCACACATCTGCAAGAGTGTGTTCCTAGATGGTATAATGTGGCACATAATCCTCTCTACAGGTGATGATGCTATGTGGGTAATAGCATCAAAATAATAAGGTGTAGAACAAGAATGGTCCTGCTAAAATCATTAAGTATTCCCTCCATCCTTGGTTATTGGTAACTATGTGTTTCATATCATAGGCCAGGATGCAGAGCGGCTATCACACACACACACTTTTGTGGGTTTTTGTTTCCTTTTTAGGGAGTCTTGTGTAGCATAGGCTGGTCTGGAATTCCCTATATAGTCAAGGGTAGCAATGAACTCCTCATCCCCCTTTCTCAAACTTCCAAAATCTGGCACTATAGACATGGTATCTCCACACACCCCAGGCCTCATTGTTACTTTTTTCTCTTCTGGAACCCCAACCACTTATCATTTGAAAATTTCCAAATATAAGAGCTTTATCACATGAAACTGAAATTGCTTTGCTGTTTTGTTTTCCTTCACTTTTTCCCTTTATTTTATTGGTGTTTGTTTTTTGTTTATTTGTTTGTTTTGTTTTTTGAGGTAATATCTTATACTATCATCTAGGCTAATGCTGAATGCCTGATAATTCTCCCACTCAGCTACCAGAGTGCTGTTTTCCAGACATGAGCCACCATAGCCAGCTTTGTTCTCTTCTCTGTGGGATGAGAAGCAGCAGACACATTACTACAATGTGAGGTCGTTTGTGTCAGCAAGAACTGATAGTACGGCTGTGTTAGAGAGAAACATGTAGGGGTCAGTCCATCATCTGACTTCATGATTTTGCTGGGCATTTGCCTTTGCCAAAGAAACATGCCTGGCACAGAATGGGAAAAATATTCACTAACCCCACATCTGACAGAGGGCTGATCTCCAAAATTTACAAAGAACTCAAGAAGCAAGTTTCCCAAACACCAAAGGAAAATAGAGAATTTTCAGTAGAGGAGTCTAAAATGGCTGAGAGGCACTTGAGAAAGTGCTCAACATCCTTAGCCATCCGGGAAATGCAAATCAAAACAACTCTGAGATACCATCTCACTCCTGTCAGAATGGCTAAAATCAAAAACACCAACAACAATTTATGCTGGAGAGGATGTGGTGAAAGGGGAACACTCCTCCATTGCTGGTGGGAGTGCCAACTGGTTCAGCCACTTTGGAAATCAGTATGGAGATTCCTCAGAAAAATCAGAATAAACCTACCACAAGACCCAGCAACTCCACTCTTAGGCATATATCCAAAAGATGCCCATTCATACAACAAGGATGTCTGTTCCACTATTTTCATAGCAGCATTATTTGTAATAGCCAGAACTTGGAAGCAACCTAGATGTCCCTCAACTGAAGAATGGATGCAGAAAATGTGGTACATTTACACATTGGAGTACTATTCAGCAGAAAAAAAATGGAATCCTGAAATTTGCAGGCAAATGGATGGCACTAGAAGAAACCATTCTGAGTGAGGTAACCCAGTCGCAAAAAGATAAACATGGCATGTACTCTCTCATATATGGATTTTAGACATAGACCTGGGGAGTGCCAGTCTGCAATCCCATGGCCAGAGAGTCTGGAAAACAGAACCTTCATTCAGTGGCTGATGGAAGTAGAGGCAGACTCCCACGGCTAAGCACTGAGCTGAACTCAAGAAATCCAGTGACAGAGATGAAGGACTGATGACCAAAGGGATTAAGACTGGGCTGGTTTAACGCCCAGAAACAGCTGACCTAACAAGGGTTATCTCTTGAATCCCAGACTGATGCCTGGGAATCCAGCATGGGACTGATCAAGACCCCCTGAATATGGGTGTCAGTGAGGAGGCCTAGGTAATCTATTGAACCTTGGGTAGTAGATCAGTATTTATCCTGGGTATACAAATGGACTTTGGACTCCCATCCAACAATGAGAGATGCACTCTCACCCTGAACTCTTGGGGGAGGGTCTAGGCCCTGCCCTGGATAAAGTGACAGACTATGGACACCTCCATGGAGGGCCTCACCCTCCCTGGGGTAATGAGGGGATAATGGGGGGGTTGGTGGGAGGGCATGGGAGGAGAGTAGGGAAACAGAGAGGGACCTGGAATTGACATGTGAAGCAACCTTGTTTCTAATTTAAATTTAAATCTAAAAATTATATATATATATATATATATATATATATATATAGAGAGAGAGAGAGAGAGAGAGAGAGAAAGAAACATGCCTGGAGGCTGGGGTTACAGCTCAGACATAAATTCCTTGCCTAGCATGCATACGATCTTGGGTTTGATCTCTTGAATTGCAAAAATCAAATGGAAATGGCATCACACTCCTGTGATCCCAGCATTTGGAAGGTTGAGTCAGAAGGATCACAAATTCCTAGCTAGTCTGAATTTGAATGTAGCAAGTTCAAAGTCAGCCTAGGCTACATAATGAGAACATGTCCCAAACATAATTCTAATCAAACAAATAGAACTTGCCTTGTGCAACCCAAAAGAAGCAAGAAGACACGCCTACTAGCCTCCAAAGATCACAGACAGGTTCAGTTAGTCTGGATGTTTATCAGGAGTAAGGCTAAAAGAATTTCAACAGCAGACTTCTCATAGGAGGAGGATTTGACTGTGCATTTCATGAAGCTAACAAGTGTGTCTCCCCTGTCCACTGTCAAGTTCCTATCTATACCTATATCTTGCTAGTGCTTACTAGATGCTTGTATAGATAACTGTAGAATTTATTTTATTGTGATACATTTACAATTGACAATTGCTGAACAAAACAGTGTTCAATCACAGGACCATTCACTGCCTAGCAGAGAAGGGGCGGTGTCCATTACCATGGCTTCTGGAAGTGCACAGTGGCTCTGAAGGGCTGGAGTCACTTCTGCAGAGGACTTCAGGGTTTGAAGAAAGACACAGCTAAGCAGAGGAGATAAAAAAGTCACAAAATGGTTCCATGCAATTAAGCACTTGCATTGTTTTTAAAGAAACATGAAGATTTGGGACCAAGAATGAAGTAGAAAGCTAACAATTTCAGTGATCCTGTCAGTGTTGTGTCATGTATGACACTCGGACTGTGACTTTCAATAACATAATGAAAGTGGTTTGTAAAATAATGGTACAGATATCCAGGGAATGCGTTGGAATGAGTACATAGTTGGTACCTGTCCATGAAACCAGATAAAATGAGCTTAAAGAGTAAAAAACAGTAACCTAGCACTGTGGGGGGAGGGGCAAGAGGATCACTGGGGCTGGCTGGATGTTAGCTTAGCTCAGGTTCAGTGAGAGACCCTGTCTCCTCAAGGGAACAAGACGGGGACCTAAAGGAGGAGATACTCACTGGGGGTGGAGGGGGTGGAGGGGGATAGCACACACCTTTAATCCCTGCACTCTGGAGGCAGAGACAATCAGGAATCTGAGTTCAAGGCCAGCCTGGTCTACAGAGTGAGCTTCAGAACAGCCAGGGCTACACAGAGTACCCTATCTCAAAAAAAAAATGGGGCCATGTCTCCCTTTGACCTGCATGTAGTACACACAATACAATGCACATACTTTCACATACTCACAAATACATTAACAGGATAAACAAAGTAAAAATAAACTGTTTAAAGAGTAAATGCTGAGAAAACTCTATAGATTCATAAAAAGGACAACAAATGGCAGAAAATTATCTAAACAAAATGTACCGAAATTTAGAATTTAGTTAACAATAATTTATAACCCTATCATCTATTGTCAGTCAACCTATCAAAAACAAACTCAAAAATCTAACTGTACCAACGACATGAAATTCATGAAAAGTAAAAAAAAATAGATACCACATAATTAAATTCATTTACCATCCAGGGCTTGGAGATAGCACAATGTTTGCTGGAGAAACATGAGGACAGATGTCCAACAGCTATGTAAGAAGCTAGGCAGTATGGAGAATGCTTTAATCTTAGTGTTGGCGATGGAGGGACAGAAAGACCTCAGGGTTGCTAGCCAGTTTCTAATTGGCTAGGTTCAGATTTAGTGAAAGACCCTTTCTCACCAAATAAGTTGGACAGAATTAGATGCCTAGTACTCATTGCTGAATACACAGTAGACTTTGCTTTCAGGATAGAGGGACATCAAATTGGAATGGATTTAAAGTCTCCTCCCTTCATAGTACCAGAAGAGGCGTGGCAGTCTGATGGGGGAGAAAGGCCACCCATGGTATTACCTGTTGGCAAACTCTGCACGCTGCAATATCATCATGCCAGGGAAGATGTGTCCTGTGGTGAATGTGGCATGAAGGTTTGGGGCGGGGGAGTAACTAAAGCATTTGGTTTCCTTCACAGGAGAGTGCATGCTGGCACTCTCAACCTGGCCAAGCCGGGTGTGGTGGTGCACCTGTGATCTCTGCACTTGGGAGGCAGAGAAAGGCAGATCTCTGTGAGTTAGAGGCCAGACTGATCTACATAGCAAAAAGATAAGACAAAGAAAACAGAAACCTAAACCAAACCTGGTCAAAAGTACATGGTCCAGGAAGTCATTAAAATCTTAGTAGGGAAGGGATGAGATGGGGTCTACCAATGGTGTGTTGCTAAACGGACACGCTATCAAATTGCCTTCTAAATGTTTATGTTCACATACTTATATTGGTACAGCCTTAAGCTTTGGCTAGATAGGCTTTTCTATGTGGTGCAGAGATTAATTGATTATTGAGTGTTCATCTCTAAATGAGACATCTATACCAACCGCACACTAAGGCTCTGGGAGCATCTGGGGAAGAGGGATGGAGTGTTGTGAAGCTGTGGTTACCTGCACAAGATCTAACAAGATCGAGACCCTCCCTTCACAGCTGTCCCCCAGCAGCTCCAGGTATCACCTGACTTCCCAGCCAGTAAGGATACTTTCCCTTCAGAGCTTCAACACTCGAAAAAAACAAAACTCTGTTGAAAGAGTCTAGAACAAGTTCTAAATACAATGAGATTGCCTCCCAATTTACCAACCCAGGGATTAAGATGAGGGTCCCTGAGTTCCCAACCATTTACTGCATTCTACATTGAAATAGAAAGGAAAAAGAGTGGGGGCTGGAAAAACCGGTCCAATGGAAGAACACTTACCGTTCCTGCAGAGGACCCAGGTTTGTTTCACAACACCCATATCAGATAGCTCACAACCTTCTGTAACTCTACTTCTAGGGGATCCAATGCCCTTTTCTGACTTCTGTGGATACCAGGCATAACACCCATGCACATAAAATCAAATATTTAAAAAAGGAAAAGAAAAAGGAAAAAGTGACCACTGCTGTGAAGCATCTTCTAACTTCAAAATAGATGGAAATATTCCAGTCATTCATTCATTTATTTAAGTTGAGGATAGGTCTTGCTACATAGCCCTGGGCTGGTCCCAAACATGTGATTTTGGAAGGAAGGGGACTAAGGGGAGCTAGAGGGAGATAAGAGAGAGTAATGGGAGTGATACATATATGTACGTGTGCATGTTTGTGTGCATGCGTGTGTGAGTGTGTGTGTGTGTAAAGGTTGTAATGTATATATATATGAAAATGTCATTACTACATATAATTAATGTACACTAATAGCAAAATATTTTAAAGAATTTGGGATATTGTTACTATTCTATATCAAGACCAAATAATTATTTAAAACTTTACATTTAAGACCGGTGGATGGTGGTGCACACCTTTAGTCCCAGAGCTTGGGAGGCAGAGGCATGCAGATCTCTGTGCATTTGAGGATAACCTGGTCTACAGAGTGAGTTCCAGGACAGCCCAGGCTACGCAGATAAATCCTGTCTTAAAAAAAAAAACAAACCCCAAAACAAAACAACAACAAAAACTTTACATTAAAAAAATAATTAGACTTAAATTTTTCTTATGCCAAAATAATTTGGTGCAGTTTTAGGTATGCATTGGATGCACACAGAGCATCACGGTGGAGCCGAACAAAGACCACAGGAACCGGAACGATTGCAGATTTTCATGCTTTCACAGGGAAGTCACAGCAAGAGACTTTATTTCTCAGTTACAAGTGCTGGATCTTTAAAACAGATTGGTTTTAGATAATCCATGTTGAAGCATTTAATGGGAAACAAAGCTATATTTTCCTTCCTTCAGCTTTCTGAGAGTTAGGATTCCATGTGTCCACCACTGTACCCAGAAATACTCACTCTTCCATTGTATTTATTGATATTTATCTCTGAAAACTCCAATTACTAAGTAAAAACAAGAAATTCATTTTGCAATTCAACATTTCTGGAGTTTTTTATGTGTAGAAAAGAAATAAAAATAAACTTGAAGATTGACAGAAAGGGAGGTTAGAGTAGTTCAATAGTAAAGGGATTGCCTGCCTTGCCCAAATCATTGGTTCTATCCCCAACACTGGAAAAAGAAAGCCACTTAGAAAATCTTAGACAACAGCGATACAAAACCCTAAAGGATTCTAGAGGGAGGCGGACAGGGAAACTAGCCTGGAAACAAAAGACTCAGAAAGGCATGGAATTGTCAGACGTGGTGGTTACCTCTGTAGTGCCAGCACTTGAGAGGCTGAGGCAGGAGGATCACGGGTTCAAGTCCCACCGCGTTAGATAGCATTTCTATGCTAGTCTGGGCTGTAGAGAAAGATCTTGCCTTTAAATATGTGTATATGGACACAACCAAAATCAAGATCTAACTATGATTAGAAAAAATCTAGACAGGGAGGGCATCATGGGAGGAATGAGATGAAGACAGAAGGATGTATCATTCACAACGGGAAGCAAAGGAGTGTCCAGAAACTATCCACAGGTAAAACATGGGCAGTGAGGGAATAACTGTTGGAGTACATTCAAAGTCAAGAGAATTCATCTTGCTTACTTGGGAAAAAACTTGGAGTGATCTTTTAATGGGTCGTCACCTTCCTCCCAATTGCACATACATCCTCCACAGGAAAAACACTGGACAGTGTCACTTTTGCCTAGAATTAGAGAATATGGTCAGTTCAACAGCACATACAGCTGTCAACTCACAAGCAGATAGGAACTCCAGACTTCACCAGTGAAATCCTGCTTGCATCTGCAATTGGATTGTGTGGCAAAGTCATGACCAGGGGGCAACAGCTCACACAGGACTCTTGGTCCTTCAGTGGGGTGGTTGACAATAGTCATTAAATGTTCCTGTGCCTTGATGAACACTCTTCTTCCAAACCCATCATTCTGAAAGATTTGCCATCAGAATGTGGAGCAGAGCTCTGTGAGAGCAGAGATTTCTGTCTGATTTGGACACCAGTGGCTTTCACAGACACAGGTAATCAACAAGCATTTGCGTAATGAATAAGTCAGAAAGAATATACTTGTAGCTGAGGGTGAGATAGAAGAACAAATTTAGGCGCCTTGATGCGAGCTAGATTATGAAGAATCACTTGTCTCTTCTCACACCATTGCCAGCTGTGTTTCACTAGAAATAGGAGCATGTCTTCCGGGAGACTTGAGGAAGGCTGGTAAGAGACGACGAAGGGTTAAGACCACATGGAGAGATCATTTGTGCCAGTGGAATATGTCTGCTAGCTGGAGCAACTGCAGCACCCACAAGTTCAGAGGCTGAGCTATGGGAAACTGCAGGTCGTGGACTCCCAAAGAGATCAATGACAAATGGAGTATAGAGAGAGATTCAAGACCAGGGTTAGAGTATGTGGTACACAAAACGCTGACTGAGGGGCTAGAGAGATGCTCAGCATTAAAGACATTTGTTGTTCTTACAAAGGAGTCGGGTTTGGTTCCAGCAGCCTCACGATGACTCACAGCTACTTATAACTCCAGTTCCAGAGGATCCAGCACCCTGTCTGGCCTCTTTAATCCCAGCACTGGGGAGGCAGAGGCAGTCGGAGGCCAGCCTGGCCTACAGAGGGAGTGACAGGACAGGCTCCAAAAGCTACGGAGAAACCCTGTCTCGAAAAACAAACAACAAGACAGAAAATACAAAGCTGACTCACCTGTGTAGAACAGGCCCGCTCTGACCATAGCTTTAGCGGCATCAGGTGCTTTATGGGGCCAGTCCTTAAAAGTGTCCAGCCTTAGTTCTTCATTAGCGAAGACGCTGTCATTGCAGTAAGCTTGGGAAAACAGATGTAGGTGAGATCAGCAGGCTTTAATCACCAAGTTCAAGTTAGCTGTGTGTAGGTGGAATGATCTGATGGTCGGTGCTTGTGTGTAGGTGGAATGATCTGATGGTCGGTGCTTGTGTGTAGGTGGAATGATCTGATGGTCCGTGCTTGTGTAAAAATAATGGAGGGTGGTTAGAAAAGCATGAAGGAATCAAAGACACAAGAGCATCCGTGTTAGAGCTGATGGAGCACAGTGGCAAAGGCTGGGGTACTCCATTCGTTCTATCGTGTGTGTGTGTGTGTGTGTGTGTGTGTGTGTGTGAGAGAGAGAGAGAGAGAGAGAGAGAGAGAGAGAGAGAGAGAGAGACCAATGTGTTAAGATTTAACTTAAGACTATCTCTTGATGCTAGGTGATCAGGACCCAACAAAAGCGAGAGGGGATTCTGTTCCTAGACTCAGTGTCAAGATTTGAGAAAGGCAGTTTCCCCTGTGGCTCCCATAAAAAGTCCTGCACAAGCTCGCTCTTTGAGATGATCACGCTGGGGGTCTCCACTAGACTTCCCCCTTTCCTTTGTGTTTGTCATTTCAGCAAATTCCTGGAAAATGGTGGGTCCGGCCAGGGGATGGTGTGTGTGTGTGTGTGTCTGTGTCTGTGTCTGTGTGTTTGTGTGTGTGTGTTTGCACACATGCATGTGTTTCATGTATGTTATGTATGTATGTATGTATGTATGTTGTATGTTGTATGTATGCGTACCACTTGTGACTGGGGCCCCAGGTGACCCAAAGAGGATGTCAGATCCCCTGGAGATAGAGTTATAGACTCTATCATGTAGATGCTTTGAACTGAACCCAAGTCCTCTGCAAGAGCAGCAAATTCTCTCTCTCTCTCTCTCCAGCAAATACTCTTAACATCTGAGACATCCCTTCATCTCCATGTTTATTGGGGGAGTACAGTGTTTAGCTATGTGGCCTAAGCTAAATTATCCTTTAACTTGTGCTATTTCTGCCTCAGCTTTCATAGTGCTCGGATTACAGACATGGACCTTCATACTAGGCACTAACCTTGGAATCTTTTCCCTCTTAGTCTTGTTTTTTGAACCAGGATTTCATGTGCCTGTACTGGCCTCTGATCTGATACCATAGTCAAGCCTGGCCTTAAACTCCTCCTTCCACTTTCCAAGAGCAGGGATTACAGGACCGAGTAACCATACTCAGTTGACATTATGGAATTATGAGAGCTTTCATCCTGTCCACTGCCCCTTGTCTTCATGTCCCTGAATTCCTACTTGCTAGAGAGATGCTCCACAACTGACCTAAATCCCTAACACTAAGGTTTTGTTTTCCTTTCTGTGCTGGGATGGAACCCCAGGGCCTTACCCATGGCAGGGAAGTGAGTAATATCCACAGACCTGTCACCTCATTTTAACAGGAATATTCCTTAGTGTCTTAACAGTGTACCGAAAACCATTGAAGAATGCTTTGGGAGACCGGGGATAGAACTTGGTTGGTAGAACGCTCTTAGCATTCAGGAAGCCCCATCCCTAGCAAATGGGAAACTTTCTATCAGCACTCAGTGGGAGAACCAAAAGTTCAAGGTTCATTCGCATTCGAGGTCAGCCTGGGATAGGAAACACCCTAAAAATGCTTCCAAAACATTTTATCCAAGATTTTAGTTGTTTTAAGGGAAGCATCAGCAATGGCACCAACCCTATTATAGTTAGCTACGATCACCTACACTAAAAACTAAGCCACTTTGATGGCTCTGTGGTATAGATGTTTGCTGCTATACCTGGCAACCTTTTGGTAGCCCTCGTGGTAGGAGAGAACCAACTCCTGTAAGTTGTCCTTTGACTTTTATACCTTCACACATGGGACCCATGCATGCACACATATAGTAATAGTAAATAACTGAGTGTACATTTAAAACATTTTTCCTTGTAAAGATTCACTTATTTTTATTTTGATGTAGGTGCTTTGTCTACATGTTTGACCGTAGCTCATGTGTGCAGTGCCCATGGAGGTCAGAGGAGGGCACTCGATCCTCTGCAACTGGACTTGCAGAGTTTCCAGCTGCCTTGTGGGTTCTGGGAACCTAAGCCAAGTCCTCTGCAAGAGCAGCCAGTGAGCTTGAGCACTGAGCATCTCCCCTGCACGTCATTCCATAACAGGGAAATCACTTATGAAAGCAATTTTTAAAGCAAGTTGACAAGGGCTGGAGAGAAGACTCAGTGGTTAAGAGCACTGACTGCTCTTCCTGAGGCCCCGGATCAATTCTCAGCACCCACATCAGGTAGTTCACAAATGCCTGAAACTCCACCTCCAGGGGATCTGACACACTCATTTGGTTTCCAAAATCCCCTATATACATGTGGCACACACACCGGGAGACGTGGGTGGAGGGGTGACATAAAAAGGGAAGGAAGGAAGGAGCAGGGCCTTTGGGACATGCCTGAGGTTTTACCTGACACCATAGGTAATTCTCTTCTGACCCAGGAATTCACAAAATGTTCTCCCTGAGGGAAAGAAACCCAGGTTACTGATTCATTTATAAAATATACTCCTATGTGTGACCTGCAGCTGAAGGACTTTCCCCACCCCAAAGTGAGGTCTCATTAGAGCAGCAGAATTGATGGCAAAGCACTCCTCCACGTTGATTTCTATTGATTTGGGGGATTTTTACGCAGTACAAAACATGCGCGAATGTTTACATGTGGCAAATGGGAAATTTCTCAGGGTCGTTCTTACCAGACATGCACAGCTCAGCAAGAGAACTGCAGTCACACACACACACGAGCCTTTGACTCGTGGGGAACTGAGACCTGACCTCAGAAGGACCTTCCCAACTGAGCAACTCTCCCTCTGAGTCATCAGACATTAATTACATCCTCCTGTGGCTTCTTCTGGACTGTTCCCGACTGCTTGCCATAGGAAGTCCTTACTAGTTTGAGGCCTACAAAACCAGGGGCAGGAGCCAGCTCTGAGCGCCCTGCTGTCACCAGGTACCAGGGCAGAAGACTGAGTCCGGGTGTCCAGACGGGGGCAGCAGAAGGAAGCCAGGGTAGAGGACTCAGAGGGAAGGGGGCAGCAGAAGCCACTGAAGGCAGCCTGGAAACCATGTCTACATGCTTCCAGCTTTGCAGACGACAACATTTTTGTGTTTCTGTTCTACAGATGAGACGCAGGAGAATGAATTCATGAGAAAATAAAAATCCTCACCCTGAGGATTCAGATATTACTAGGTAATGAAGG
This sequence comes from Mesocricetus auratus, assembly GCF_017639785.1. NCBI lineage: Eukaryota > Metazoa > Chordata > Mammalia > Rodentia > Cricetidae > Mesocricetus > Mesocricetus auratus. The sequence goes on along the minus strand of NW_024429201.1, from coordinate 18,734,098 downwards.
TACTTTATTGGGTAGAGTTTGCTGTTGTGAATTACCGTTACATGGACAAATCCCTCGTAGCTTTTAATATAGTGGGCAATTTCCTCCGAGGATTTCTTACTTTGAAGAAATTCACACCTATAATTAAAAACATAATTAAATTTTATCCCAACACTGTGACAAAGATTATTTATATTACATAAGTATTTGCTAAAAACCCATCAAATTGTTGAATTTGATGCTTTAATAAAACTGCCAAACATTTCTTGAAACCTCACTCATGAAGATTAACACCATACTGTTTGAAATTTTTAAATTACCAATGCTACAGAGAGAAACCCTGTCTTGAAAAACCAAAATATTATATTAATGATAAAATATTATCATGTAAGATCAAACCTTGTGCCTGCTAGTTTTTTTTTTTTATCAACTTGACACATGCTAGAGTCACCTGGGAAGAGAGAGCCACAGCTGAGAAAATGCCTCCAGCAGATTCGCCTGTAAACGAGTCTGTGGGGCATTTTTTGATTACGGATTGATGTGGGAGGGCCCAGTCCACTGTGGGTAGTGCCACCGCTGGGCAAGTGGTCCTGGGTGGCATAAGAAAGGTAGCTGGGCACAAGCCTGGGAGCAAGGCAGTAATCAGCTCTCTTTCATGGCTTCTGTGTGCTCCTGCTGATGTCCTTGCCCTGACTTCCCTCAGTGGTGGACTGTAAGCTAAACACATAAGCTGAATAAACCCTTTCTTCTCAGTTGATTTGGTCATGGTGCAGCAGAAAGCAAACTATGACAAACCTTCACATTATTGTAATTATTATTTCAAGACAGGGTCTCCCTGTGTTGCGGCGGTGATGGCATACTCTTGACCTCAAGTAATCCCATAACTTCAGCCTCTAGAGACTCCTGGACTACAGGCACACACTACTGTAGCCTGCTGTTCTTTTCTTGAAACAAATACACAGTAGAATCAAAGATAGTGATTCACAGTAAGTAGAGTGTGGAGTACACACACACACACATACACACACACGAAATCAAGGTTAAAAAAAATCCCAAGAGGTGGAGGGAGAAGGCCTTTGAATACTGGCTAGGTTTTTTAATGCTCATCTTTTTAGGAAACATAATGATACAGTGGTTCTTTTTCTTATTTTAAATCATGATTTAAAGTTGTATGCTAAGAGAATAGCAGATGGAACAGTGTGTTAGCTGGAATTTGCTTCGACATAACCCGATTGTTACTATTCTGAGCTGATGGCAGGAAACAGCCAGGTGAAATATGAGTTTGGCAGGTGTGGAGAGGTGCTCACCATAATTTCTCTACTCTGTGAGATTTCCATAATGAAAGTTTGAAAACTAATTAAAGGAATGAATGTGTGTACAGCAGAAGCAAAAACAATAGACACACAAAAACCTCACTAAACACATTATTAAAAATAATTAAAATACAATGCCTCCCCTAAGCAGAGTGAAAGACTACTGCAATAGCGAAACTTGGAGTCTTTGAAATGAAATACATTTGTTTTCCTTCCTGTGGCACCGCTTGAGCTCCTGATCCTACTGCCCCGGCCCTCCTCGCACTGGTTTACAGGTGTGTGCCGCCGCACCCAGTAAGCATTTTCATTTTGTGCACATTTCCAAGCAGGTGAAACCACTTGTAATCTTTTTAACACCACTGTCTTTTTCACTTACACACAATCTCCATCCTGTGCAGATGCCTCATTTGATAGTTAAGGTAAAACATGAAACTGCTACTTGACAAGATATTTTGTTGAATTGGAGATTTAAAAAAAAAAACATTTAACAGGGTGGTGGTGGTGGTGCTCATCTTTAAATCCCAGCATTTGAGAGCCAGAGAGAGGCAGGCAGATCTCTGTGAGTTCGAGGCCAGACTGGTCTACAGAATGAGTTTCAGGACAGTCAGGACTACACAGAGAAATCCTGTCTTGGGAAAAGAAAAACAAAACAGCATTCAATAATGGTTGAGAGGGGCTGGAGAGCCTGCACTTAATGCACTTGCAGAACCCACCACCCACTTGCACAGCCACCTGCAGCTGCAGCTCTAAGGAAACCTGACGCGTCTGGCCTCCATGGGCACCTGCCCTGACTTGCATGCACACACCCCAATAACGAAGAACAAAACTGAAAAGTTGGACCTGGGGAGACGCCTCAGTACGTAAAATACCTCAGCATAACTGTGAGGGCCTGAGTTTGAGTCTGTGTTGCCCACGTAAAAGCTGGGCCCAGCCCACCATGTTTCTGACCCTAACCCTGAAGCAATGGAGACAGATGGATCCCAGAAGGCCTATCTCAAAGTATAAGATGGAGAATGATGGGGGGACCTATGTCAACATGTGAATTCCACAAGCATACACAGGTGCACATACATACACTACATACTAACAGAGCACACACATAAACACACTATACATTCACTAACACACTACATAGAAAATATAAAAATGAAAAAATAATAAAGCAAAAATCACATGAAATAGAAAAAGATCTTCAATGCCTAAAGAATTCTGGAGCGATCCCATACTGGATGAGAGAATATCAGAACTCATGTGGTACTTCAACATTCTTGGTCTTTTGTCTCTAGTTTCATCTTGCTAAAAACCAAACAAACTAAAAGCAAAAATTTTGTCTCCAGTTTCATCTTGCTAAAAAACCAAACAAACCAAAAGCAAAAATAAAAACTGAAAATAAGAATAAAGCATCTGTCTGCTTACTTGGGGAACCACTTGGCATGCTCCTTCCAAGGGTCATCTCCGTCTTCCCAGTTTCCCAGGCATCCACCACAGGAGAAACACTGCACGGTGTCCCTTTTACCTGCAGATGCAGTGAAGCGTTCTGACTGGCCAGCAATGGCACCAGGTGTGACCTTGGAGATGATCATACTGTACCAGAACAAGACAGACTCTCCAGCATGCCTGTTCTTCCATGACCTCCCTGGCTGAATCCCTGTCCACAGTCCTACTGCCCCAAATGACCCCCTTGTGAGCGCTGGACCCAGCCATGGCCTTCCTGCATACACACTGCCCTAACTGAGGCCTCCTGAGCTCTGGACCTCCATGCCCAGCCATGGCCTTATGCATACAGTCCTCACAAACTGGCTTCTCACAGGCAGATTCTGCTCTTTAGCTTTTGGGAACAAAGTGATGGAGAAGCAGGCAAATACTAGGACTCGCTGGAGTGACGCCGTTAGAAGGACAAGAGTTAGCTTTGACATGGTTTTTCTGTGGAAACAGAGGCACATTTCTCTAATTCTTTGAATTTCAGTGAAGTCACCTATGAAATGTGGGGGAAGGGCCAACTGGTCGAATTAGAATTAGTGCTCAATCCATGCCTAACTAAGTGGCTACTCAACACACCACCACAGATGTGGCTGTAATTGTCACTCACATCTGTCCTAACCCCTGTGTACGACTAAGGCATTCCAAAGTACAGTGTTCTCGAAGGCAATTTGCCTTGTGAATGGGGGTTAAACAAGGAAAAACATAATTCTTCCAAAGCTATAGAAACTAAATGAATCAAGGAATACATGAATAGTGATGTTCATGAAACTAGAGGAAAGTGGCATCGAGCAATCTCATGATCCATTTTCAGCACCTTAGGAACTGAACTAGTTCAGTTCCGGAGCCGTTATGACTTTGTTTTCCAGCGCTGGCACTAAGGCAATGGCTAAGTTAGCCTCTAGCAATGAGCTACACCTCAACCTCCAGTTAATAACTTCTAAGGTCCACATTTTACAGAAAAGAAGCTTTTATTTTACACATATTTGGCAAGCTAATAGTGCAACACTAAAAGTAAATTAAAGTGGAAGTAAAATTATTAAAGTCGATATTTAATGAATCAGATTTCCTATAATACAATTAACAAATAAGGAGTGATTAGCAAGAGGTGGAGGGGGGGAAGAAGGAGGAGGAGGAGGAGGAGGGAAAGGAGGATGAGGAGGAGAAGGAGAAGGAGGAAAAGGAGAAGGAGAAGAAGAAGAGGAGGAGAGGAGGCTGGAAAGGTGGCTCAGTGGGTGAGAGGGCCCTTGCAGGGGTCTGGAGTTTGGTTCCCAGCACCCACTTTAGACCGTTCACAACCTCTTGAATCCATGTTCCGGAGGGTCTGATCTTCTTTTCTGGACTCTGCACATCTGGGCTCACAAGTGCAAATACCTCCACCCCCATACACAAATACATATTAAAAAAATGGAAACTAAACTTTACATTTCACACAAGCTCCTCCCAAGATGTAACCCGGTTACCTGTGAAGACAAAGCCAGCTGCTGAGAGCACACGTGGCGGTGTCCCATGGGCGTAAAACGGCCAGCTCTCAAAGGACTCCAGTCTGGCCTCCTCCTCTTGGTACCTTGCTTTGCCACCTCTCAGCTTCTCTGGACTCTTCACCCTTACCTCATACTTGCCAATGTTACCAACGTCTTTGCCCAACAGGAACTCACATTCAGGACGCAATCTCTTGTGGCTTTCTATGGGAAGATTCCTGAGTCTGGTGCAGAAGAGGATTAGGCTACAGCAGAAGCACTGAACCCCAAGTTTCACCCCGGTAAAGTAAAACCCAGCGGCTGCCAGCTCCTGTGGCGTCCATGATCTGAATGTGTCACAGGTCAGAAAGGTCTGTAATCGTTTGGCTTCACTGCGCATCTGTGAGTTAAAACCTTTCTTCATCTTCATTCGTTCTTTGTGGTCTTCTTCTTGTTGTCTCTTTAAGACCTGAAGGGCATCCACACCGAGAAGAGCAGAGAACTCAGAGGCCAAATCATCATCAAATTCGGAAATCATCTCCTCAAAGTCTTCTCCCTGGGTGGCCATTTTCTATCAGAGAAAGGAAAGCAGATGATTGGTGACTGTAATAGGTTTATTATAAAGGATTGTGTCTCAGGGCCAGAGAGATAACTCAGTGGGTAAAGGGACTGGCCACTATCCCGATGACTTCAGTTTGTTCCCCAGGATTCACATGGTAGGTAGGAGACAGGCAACTCTTATAAGTTAATCTTTGACTTCCACTTGTGAAAGACAGAAAGAAGTTGCTTGAGAAACTATGAAATATCAAGATTCAGCCACATTACCAACAATTATTTGCTAAGCACCTATCTGTGTGTCAAGCAATGGGCTAGGCCTTGAGGACTGAAAATGAACCAGGAAGGGACCTTACTCCATTCATGAAGACTTGCAAACATCCTTTAGCTTGATCACTTTCTGAGACAGAACCTCGCATGTAGCCCATTCTAGCCTAGAACTTAAGGTTGAAGCAGGCAACCATGGTAGAGAACTTAGTCTGGACCTGTTTGGTTTTGTAATAATGTCCTTGCATCCTAATTTCTTCATCTGTGAATACCCTTCACACAGACCTCCTTCAGAATCCAGCCTTCACTGGGCTACTTGTGGCCTCCTCTCTGAACACTCCCACAGGTTTCCTACCCCTAGTAACAATCATGTTTAGACTGTCCTGTCTAATCAAATACTCCTGATGTATTGGCATAGGATGATTGGGAAGGCTGATGTGGCCTGAACTGGCTTGGGGTACATATACAGAAGGCTAAATTGTGTCTTTAAGCCAATGTTTGAGGAGAATCCCCTGTTCCCCATTTTGGGCATGTGTATGATTAAAATCACATGCATTCTGGGAAGTGACATGCACAGTGACCAAGGACTTGCATAATTCAAGCTTGTCAGCCAAAAGAGTACCCTTGCCTGGTGACCAACCTTTCCCTCTCCTGAGCCCTATAAATGAAATCTCCAAATAATAATTAGACCCACAATAATTAGACCTACTCTTGCTCATGTGGTTCACTGCCTATCTTGAAGGGGGTCTGTGCCATTGTTTTGTTCCAGACAAGGTTATCTTGTTCTTGTGTCAATCTGTATAAGTCTTTGTTTCCAATTCTTTGTGCAGAAAGGCATGAACTTGGAACAATTCAACCCAGGATCTCAACCTCTTGGATGCTGGGATGTTTACCTCAAAGTGTGAATTACGGAGACAATATAGAAAATGGGCATATGCTTACCATGCATGTTAAAGAAAAAAAATATATAATTGCATAGCCTGATAGTGGCAATTGGATAATATCATTCAGTTAAAAATTATTCTTAATGATTTTATTTTTAAGTATGTGTAAACCTATGTATGTTCCAGAAAAGGTCTTGGGTCCCCAGGAACTTCAGTTACAGGCAGTTGTGAGTGGCCGGGCCTGGAGGCGATGAGCCAAAGTTGGTAGCTCTGCAAGGGTAGTACCCACTCAACGGCAAAGCCCTCTCTCTGGTCCCTTGAAACCATTGTTTCCGTTGTGTTCTCTTCCTAGGGTGAGTGCTCTGCATGTGAACTCCAGGTGCCCCTGTTTCAGGCACTGGTCTGAGGGTGCAGGTCACGCTGAGGTTCTCGGGTTCTTGTACCTCTTTACAATGGGTTTTATAGAGCTCGTGGGTATTACAGGGTGGAGACCTGGACTATGACCTGGCTCAGAGGGAGGAAGTGATTCTGCCAGACACTTTATATGACACCGTGCCCCACGCCTCCCTCTGTGTTCTTACAGAGCTAGCTCCTCATGAGCAAGCTCCCTCGGTTGAATGAAGCCCAGGTGGGGAGGGGCTTCCCGTCTTCCTCCTTTCATGTTAGTCTCTGGAAGCTCTGCCTTCAACAGCTCCCTAGTCTTCCCACTCAGGAATGTAATTATTGTAATGGCTGCTGCAGAATATAGGAATCACTTTTCTTTTGGCCAGCATGACCATGCCTACTGTCTCTGCAGTTGCTTCCAGGAAGTCCTGCCCACTGTTGTGAAATGGGAACTAAAAGTGCAACTCTTTCTCTGCTCTCTACGTCTTTTTCACATGAGCATGCTTTTCTTGACACTCTGGAGTCTGCCACCTCCTCTCCTGTGGCCCTGACGCCCCACTCTCCATGCAGATGTGCAGACCTGCATTGCTAAGCCTGCCTGTAGCCTTGGTTTCATTCTCCATAGCATGGTCTTCTCACCCTCTTTCCTCTTGGCAGCTGCCAGCATTTACAGCTTGCCTGCCCTGGTGGTTGTGACTCAGACTCTAATAAAATGGTGCTGAGTCCTTTAAAATATTTTGTTATAAGACTGAGAGCCCTAGTAAGGAATTTGTATTTCCCTGGCAACACTTCACGTATGAGTGCATGTGTGCACGAGTGTGTGTGAGTGTATGTGAAGTGTTAGTGTGTGCGTGCGTGCGTGCGTGGGTGCATGGGTGCATGGGTGCATGTGTGTGTGTGTGTGTGTGTGTGTGTGTGTGTGTGGTGTAGGTGCAGGTGCACAATACCACAGAGCTCGTGGGGGAGATCAGAGGACTTTTAGAGGTCGGTTCTCTTCCTTCCAGCATCCCTCCTTGTGGGATACGAGGGTCAGGTCATCAGGCTCTGAAGACAGGCACTTTTGCCTACTGAGCCACCTTGCCCCATCTCTTCTATCTTGAAAGTTTGGTCATACTTCTTAATGGCTTAATTACTGCCCTAATGGAGAAGATTCAAGCTATTGCTGTTATTTTCTTTATAAACAAAGATGAACCCAATTGTTCTATATTCTTGATATAAATCACTCCCACATTTTTCCCATTTTCTCAGAATAAATTCCTGAAATAAGCATTGCTGAGTCAGCTGTATGCTAGGAGAGGGATCTCGAAAGATCTTTAGTAGAACACATGATATGAAGAAGGGAAAATGGGGGGGGACTTTAACTGGCAAGAGAGAGGAGAATGCAGAGGGAATCAGAGGGATGAGGGATAAATAACACAAAGGATTTTTGAAAAAGCCATAAGAAATATTATTTTATGTTTTAAAAATGCATATATATGTACAGCCACTTTGGAAATCAGTAAGGTGGTTTCTCAGGAAAGTGGGAATCAGTCTACTACAAGATCCAGCAATTCCACTCTTAGGCATATACCCAAAAGATGCCCATTCACACAACAAGGACATCTGTTCAACTATGTTCATAGCAGCATTATTTGTAATAGCCAGAACCTGGAAGCAACCTAGATGCCCCTCAACTGAAGAATGGATGCAGAAAATGTGGTACATTTACACAATGGAGTACTACTCAGTGGAAAAAAAAACAATGGAATCTTGAAATTCGTGGGCAAATGAATGGAACTAGAAGAAACCATCCTGAGTGAGGTAACCCAGTCACAAAAAGACAAATATGATATGTACTCACTCATATATGAATTTTAGACATAGAGCAAAGGATTACCAGCCTATAATCCACACTGCCAGAGAAGCTAGGGAACAAGGATGACCCTAAGAGGAGACATACATGGTCCCCCAGAGAAGGGGAAAGGGACAAGATCTCCTGAGCTAATTGGGAGCATGAGGGGGTAGGGAGAGGAGAGGGAGTTAGGAGAAAGAGAAGGGGAGAAGAGGAGGGGAGAGGAGGACATGAGGGAGTAGGAAGATTGGGTCAGGGGAAGAATAGAGGAGAGCAAGAAAAGAGATACTATAATAGAGGAAGCCATTATAGGTTTAAAGAGAAATCTGGCACTAGGGAAATGTTCAGAGATCTACAAGGTTGACCCCAACTAACAATCAATAGTCAAGAGGCTACCTTAAATTACCTTTCCTGATAATGAGATTGATGACTACCTTAAATGCCATCCTAGAGCCTTCATCCAGTAGCTGATGGAAGCAGAAGCAGACACCCACAGCTAAACACTGGGCTGAACTCTGGAATCCAGTTGTAGAGAGGGAGGAGTAATGAGCAAAGGGGTCAAGACCAGGCTGGAGAAATGTACAAAACAGCCAACCTGAACAAGGGAGAGCTCATGAACCCCAAACTGTCATAATACATGAGGTGATGATGTTCCCAAGAATCATAAACAATTCTACCAAAACCCTAGCGCCAGACATGGATAATCTCCCATGAGTTGTCAGTCAGGCCATTTCACAAGACTCCCAAAATGATAGAGATTATTGCCTTTGCCCTTGGTTTCTTCCAAGACCTTGAAGGCAAGACCCTCTTGCTCTAGACATTACACACTAGGCAAGTAGCCCTTGCAGGGATCAAGCTTAAACAGATCTGGAGGCCTCGCTCTGAGCATTAGCTCTCATGGTATCCAAAGGTACTAAGCTCGATACCAAGGGAGGAAAGCAGTCAGCATCCCTACCCCACAGAAAAGCCTCTGACCCTCTGCGATGACTGACTCAGTGAGGTGTATTTACTTACATGACAGGGAAGCTGCACCTGTGAAGTATCAACAGTATGGTCGCTTAAACAAGCCCTGCGGAATGATACCAGTTTGACATAACAGTGTGGATGGGGGAAATGTCACAAGACCCCACCTCTATGAAGAGAAATGTAATTGATGAGGAGTTGCCGAGAGACGGAGAATTACTCTTCATCAGGGACAAGCCCCTCATATGTTGTCCAATCCCAAGTGCACAGCCGTAACCACATATGAGCAACACTAAATGGATTCAGTAAGGGGAGTGTGTGTGTGTGTGTGTGTGTGTGTGTGTGTGTGTGTGTATGTGTGTTAGCTAAAGAAGGGGCCATGAAGTTGAGAGTGACTTTGGTAGGATGAGAGAGGGAGGGTAGAAATGATATAAATATAGTACTCAGACATGAAGTAGCCAAAAAGTTTTAAATAAGACAAAGTTAGAAATACCTTTGTATAAGCTTATGACTAGTCCACACACTTCAGTACTCCCAAAATAATATCAAATGAACATTTGGGTAGAATTAGACATGGCCCGTTCACAAGATGCTTTATTGACTCCATTCATTTTGGAATTAGCCTTCCTACCTACATTTTGGCAAAAACTGCAGCAAACTGGAGGGTTTCATTTGTTTTTGTTTTGTTTGGGGACAGGGTTTTGCTCTATGGCCCCTGTTAGCCTCCAAATAGACATCCTGCCTCAACCTTGAGTGTTTGGATTACAAGCATGTACCACCATTCCTGGCCACGTTGAATCTTTTAGGACCAGACTCTCTCATTGGACAACATCTAGGAGGAGTTTCCCTAGTGTAGTAGATACCACATTTGACTATTCTTAATAAGATAAAAAGAACCCTTTGTCACTGGCATGTAAAATGTCTTACTGGAGCTCTGTCAATCCCCAGGCTACTCAACTCCGAGAAGTTATGTTTACTGTTGTCTCTTGATACCACCCCACCCCTTACAGTCTCCTTAGTGATCATGACACAAAGGCCATGCTCTTATCCATAGACACAATTGCCCAACTCTAGTATCCTGTTCCTTCCCATTACAGAAGGCACTGGCCAGGACTTGGCAGCCTAAGGCTATTTAGTTGCTTTCATTTTCATGAGCACAACCTGTAGTTACTGGTTCTGTTGCTGGAATATATAATACCCTGACAAAAGCAGCTCACAGAAAATAAGATTTATTCTGGCTTACAGTTTGAAGATCTAAATTCCACCGTGGTACAGGAGACTTGGTGTCAGGGGCAGGAAGCCAGCTGGTCACAGCACAACAGCCAGCAGCAAGGAAGCAGAGAAAATGAACAGGAAGCCACACCGTGCTATAAAGTCTCAAAGCCTGTTCCAGTGACCCACTTCCTCTACCAGGCTCTGCCTCTTAAAGGCTCCAACTCTCACCAATAGCACTGTAGCTGGAAAGCAAATGCTCAGACACATGAGCTGCTTGTAGGAGACTTTTCACATTCAGACCACAGCATAAGCCAGATGCAGTGTCGTCCACTAACATCTGTGTGAGTACCCCCACAGCTCCTTGTCATCCTCTTTCTTTGTAACTTTCTAAAATTATTTTATTTATCATATGTCTGCACACATGAACTGGTTTTGATCAGTCCTAGGAAGCCACTAGTATCCAATGGGATCTTCACCTTAATGACTTTATTCTAATCACCTTTGATCCTACATCAAATGAAGTTCCCACTCCTTACGTCTTACAACAGGTATTCCATTTCAACACAGGACCCTTGACAGAACACTTAAACCATAGTGGGATGGCTAATCTTGGTTGTCAACTTGAGTATATCTGGGGTCAAATAAAATGCAGCTCTCGATGCTCATGTGAAGGATTTTCTTGATTAGGCTATTTGAAGCAGGAGGAGGGCTCATTCCAAAGGTGGGGAGTACTCTCTGGTGGCTGCCCAAGGTAATGGAAGAAGAAACTGTTCTTTTTTTGGTCCCTCACTATCACTGGCAAGTTCATGTATCCTGTTGCCACTGTGTCATTCCTTCACTGGTCTTAGAACCAACTTCTTCATGATGAAAATGTAGATGAAGACCAGCAGCTCTCCAGAAATCCTCCAGGACTCCAGTGCCAGACGGGGGCTGCTGGGATGTCCAGCCTTGTAGACTGAATGCCTACCAGATTTTCAATCTCACAATGTAAGACAGCATTTTTGGACTACCCAGATTACATCCTGTAAGCCTATTGCATAAATCCCATGCATTTGGATATATGGATATACACCCATATCTATGTATCTACCTATAGCTCTACCTATATTTATATATTCTGTTCGTTCTATTCCTTCAGAGAACCCTGCCTAAAACAGAAGGGAGAACTCAGGAAAAGGAAATAACAGCCACAATGACCCCTGAGCAAGACTATGTTTGGAAATTTTTTGATGCAGGTCATAAACAATCAATCTCAAACTGACTAGGCAACCTTCTCCTTGCCAGATAGCTTTTATACTGCCAGAAGATTATGTGTAGGCTGCAGGGAGTTTCAGGGAGGACATCGATGATCTTACCCAGGACTGGTCCCTGCATGTTACTTCACTACTCCTCAAGGCTAACAACCTCATTCTGTATTTAAAGCCACTCTATTGGAGTGAATTTCTTGCCTGGTTTGTAATTCTCATTCAAAGTTAGTGGCTGGGGAGGTCATAGACCATAGGGTAGACACCACTATATTGTTCTTTTGCTGACTGGCCCTGTTTTTGAAGTCTTCTAAATATTTATGCTTATACCTGTTGACCTGGGCTGCTCTTTTTGTAGCCAGTAGCAGTCGATGTTGAGATGCATAACTTATCAGATTTGAGCTGAGAGTAAGTTTATTAGTCAGAACTAATAGAATACATACACATATGTGTACATATACACATGGATAGGCCACTGTTGAGTTTACAGCATTAACTCTGAGTGAGGAGACACTGGAGAATAGTGAGACAGGGGTAGATTATGATCTGACTTTAGAAAGAGCCTTCTGAATACATGGTGGAAATACATCACAGGTTCCTAGGAGGGAATCAGGCTAACTATGTATGATATGCTGGACTGTTCAAGTGGAACCACCAGGATTTGCCAGTAGGTAACATATAAAATAGAAAAGAGATAAACTAATGGCAACTCCAAGGGTTTCATTAAGCAACTAGAAGCATAAAGTGGAGTACCCAGAGGTAACCATGTGCATAAAGAGCCTGTTTTGGTCACTGTTCTACTGCTGTGAAGAGGCACCGTGACCAAGGCACCCCTTATAGAAGGAAGCATTCAACAGGGGCTTGTTTACAGCTTTAGAGGGGGTTCATCCATGATCATCATGATGGGAAGCAGACAGGCATGACACTGGGGCAGTAGCTGAGAGCTTCACATTTTGAGCTGAAGGCAATAGGCAGACAGAGACTCTGAGACTGGCATGGACTTTTGAAACCTCAAGACCCACCTCAGTGACACACCTATTCCAAAAAGGCCACACCCACTCCAATAAGACTACGTCTTCAAATCCTTCCCAGACAGTTCCACTAACATTGGATCAAACATTCAAACGTATGAGCCTATAGAAGCCATTCTTATTCAAATCTCCAGAGCCTTTTAAAAAATGATGTCTTTTATTAATTTTAAATTACATGTATGGGTGTGTGTGTCCATAAGTGGGTATGTGCATGTGAGTGCAGGTGTTTATGGAGGCCAGAGATGGATGGAGGATGGTAAACCACTCAAACCTGTGTCCTGAGGACCCATCACGGAACCTCTTCAAGGGAAGTTCATGCTCCTTCACTTCTACATTAGTTCCTATCCTGGTGCTGTGATAAAACGCCACGATCAAGGCAACTTATAGAATTAGGGTTTACTTGAGCATAAGCTACAGAAGGACGAGAGTCCACCATGGAGTCAGGACATGGCAGAAAGCAGAAGGCACGGCTGGAGGAGGATGCTAGAGGGTTCATATCTTGAACCACACACTTGAAGCAGAGAGAGCAAATCAGGAATAGGGGTAGGCCTTCAGTTCTCAAAGTCCTTCCTCAGTGGCGCACTTCCTCCAGCAAGGCCATACCTCCCAAGCCCCCACAAACAGCACTGACAACTGGGGAGAAGTCTTTAATGCATGAGCTTATGGGAGATATTCTTATTCAAGCCACCAGAACCAATGAGCCTCCTTACCAGCCCCCAGGAATGCTTTTGTGGAGGAGGAAATAACAAGCAAGATTTTGGGGATGTGAAAATGGAACTGCCCATTAGGATGAGTTGGATATGAATGGGGCTCAGGGGCTGTCTTAGTTACAGTTGGAAATGGGGAGGAGAAGACTGAGGACTTAAAGCCATCAGCTGGATGGGGTGTTCCAGGGAGTGCACTTACCAGTCAGCAGAACTCAGATCCCCCACTGGATAGAAGAGAAACAGCTGCAGCTCCCTGAGGAGGAGACCAGCAGTGATGCCCTAAGGGCAGATGAAGCAGGTGTTTCCTAGAGGCCTGTGATGAGCCTATCAGTAGTCAGATGCTGGTAACAGAACAAGACGAAAGCGTCAACGCAGTCACTGAATGTACCAGTGTGGGGGTCGCTGGTGATGCTAAAACAGCCGTTCTTGTGGGGTGGAGGGGGCAAAAGCTTGGGGGAGAGGATGTAAGCACGAAAGGAAGAACACTTAGCAGTGTGTGTGAAGAACTCTTTCAATAAAATCTGTTTTCTGGTTTTCTCATATGTTTTCCTTTAGTAATGTTAACATAGATGCTGGAGAACCGTATGTTTTCCTTTAGTAATGTTAACATAGATGCTGGAGAACCGTATGTTTTCCTTTAGTAATGTTAACATAGATGCTGGAGTTGTAAATCACTGCTGCCATTGCATTGCTTGTGCATCTTATTTATTTCTTGGCTGGTTTTTATTTTACTGGCTTCTTAAAAATCCTTTAATTCTCAACTTTTATCGATTCTCTGTGGATATAGCATCATGTATCCTGATCACCCCCCAAAAAATTTTTTAAAGAAAAACCAAAAACCAAACAAAAAAAAGAGGGGAGAAGAATCTCATCATGGAAGCTGTAGTGTGGAACTCTATTGAGTTAAATTTGAAACCCCAAAGCCCACCCCTAGTAACACACTTCCTCTAACAAGGCCACACCTCCTAGTAGTGTCACACCCTAATGACCAAACATTCAACCATATGACCCTATGGGGGCCATTCCTATTCAAACCACCACATGAAAATTTCTAGAAGTCCTCACTAGATAGGATTATATATACAGAGTACCGAGGACTCCTAGGAAAATCGTGAGACTATAACATCACATGCAAAGCTCTCAAAAGTCTCTGGAACGAAAGCACTTTTCTCTAAGCCCAATGTCTTCCTTACTTTGGCAATGGATACGGGTTGGTGAAAGCAAGCATGGCCATGCCAAGGCTGGTGAATGCACAAAAGCCCTGGAAAGAGTCATCTGCATCCTGTGGCAAAGTCAACTCCTGCTTCATCGTGGGTGGGATTGATTCATCCTTAAACTGACCATTTCCTACCTCCATCAAACATGCCTTCCATGTAATGGATTTTACACAGATCAAAGTTCCTTTCCCTGCCCCTTGCTGTTGACGTTGGCAATGGAAGATTCTAGATGTGACCATGACTATCTTTAGACAGGAGGACCTGCCAAGGACTGCTTGTCATAGCTCATAAGTTCAGTGATGGCCATGCAAGACTTTTAAAAAATTATCAGCCTTGGGCTGGAGAGATGGCTCAGGATTAAGAGAACTTGTTGCTTTCATAAGACAAAGGTACAGTTCCTGGCACCCAAATAGAGACTTCAACCACCTAAACCTCCAGACTCCAGGGGATTCAACACAGTTTTCTGATCTCTGCAGACATCAGACACCAATGTAGTGCACAGACATAAATGCAGGCAAAACACCCACCCATACAAAATTAAAACAAAAGAAAAAATTACCAATATTCCATGGTTAATAAATAGTCTTGCATATGCAATTATTAGAAAAACTTTTTGGGTTTGGGGTAGGTTTGGAGGCATAGTTTTACTATATGCTCCAAGCTGGTATCTCCTGCCTCAATATCCTAAATTCTGAGATTGTGTGACACCCTTGTAGACCAAAATGTGTTGGAAAATTGAGGTTCTAGAACTGTCAATGGCCTTCAGCTGCTGCATCTGTTACTTCTGAAAGACAGGAGAGAAGGGCACCATCCATTTCCAGGAGACCATCAAGCGTTTGGACTGAGGGTGCCTTGCCTTCACAGCATTAATCACTTTCATGTCCTCTTCATCCAGGAGCCAACTGAGAATCTCAAGCCTGGTGAGGCTGGGCAGTCGGGACACACACTGACTCAGAGCCTTGACAGTGGTGGCCTGAACTTGGATACGTTCTGGGATACTCCTGCACATGTTGAGAACTTGCAAGTTTGGCAGGTTGTCCAGGGCTTGAAAGAAATTTCTGTACCCTTCCTCTGTGATCTTGTGATTCGTTGAAAGATCTAAGGTCTCGAGTTTCTGGAAACTTCTACTGGTTGCTCTTGTGGCTAGAAAAAAAAACATTTATGAAAACAAAATCCTAAGGACTTCAATAATGGTGACAAGTTATTGATACTACTCCCACACCCAACGCAACAAAAGCTCTACATGATGTTATAGAGACCATTCCTGGAAAGCACCAAACTACTGCTTGGTTGATAGGGAACCACCCAGCCAAGCTCCAAGCACTTTGGAGGAAGCAGAAGCCAGGAAGTTAGCACAGACAGCTTTGGCTCTCAGGGCAATGTGAATTTCTCTTCTGGTCTCACAGGAGGACTCATGTCAAGACAGGGCATGGCTGTGCGACATGTTACAGTACAAGGGACTGAAAAACTGTGGCAGATGGCAAGCTCTACTATAGAGCTATAGTAATGAAAACAGCTTGGTTTTGGCACAAAAACAGCAGGCAGACAAATGGAATCGAATAGAAAACTCTGATATTAATCCACACACCTATAAACACCTGATTTTGACAAAGAAGCAAAAATTATACAATAGAAAAAAATAAGCATCTTCAACAAATGGTGCTGGCATAACTGGATGCTAACATGTAGAAGACTGCAGATAGATTCATGTCTATCGCTATGTACAAAACTTAAGTCCAAATGGATCAAAGACCTCAACAAAAATCCAGCCACACTGAACCTCTTAGGAGAGAAAGTGGGAGGTATCCTCAAACAAATAGGAACAGGAGACTGCTTCCCGAACATAATGCCAGCAGCACAGACACTGAGATCAACAATTAATAAATGGGACCTCCTGAAACTGAGAAGCTTCTGTAAGGCAAAGGACACAGTCAACAAGACAAAACAGCAGCCCACAGAATGGGAAAAGATCTTCACCAACTCCATATCTGACAGAGGGCTGATCTCCAAAATATACAAAGAACTCAAGAAGCTAGTCACCAAAACACCAAATAATCCAATTAAAAAGTGGGGTATAGCCGGGCGGTGGTGGCACACGCCTTTAATCCCAGCACTCGGGAGGCAGAGGCAGGCGGATCTCTGTGAGTTCGAGGCTGGGCTGGACCGACAGCCTCCAAAACAATACAGAGAAACCCTGTCTCGTAAAAACCAAAAAAAAAGTGGGGTATAGAACTAAATACAGAATTTGCAATAGAGGAATCTAAAATGGCTGAAAGACACTTAAGAAATTGCTCAACATGCTTAGCCATCAGGAAAATATAAATCAAAATAACTCTGAGATACCATCTTACACCTGTCAGAATTACTAAAATCAAAAACACCAATGACAGCTTATACTGGAAAGGATGTGGAGAAAGGGGAACACTCCTCCATTGATTGTGGGAGTGCAAACTCGTACAGCCACTTTGGAAATCAGTATGGCTGTTCCTCAGGAAAATTGGAATCAGTCTACCTTAATATGCAACAATTCTACTATTAGGCATATATACAAAGGATGCACATTCATACAATAAGGACATCTGTTCAACTATGTTCATAGCAGCATTATTTGTAATAGCCAGAACCTGGAAGCAACCTAGATGCCCCTCAACTGAAGAATGGATGCAGAAAATGTGGTACATTTACACAATGGAATAATACTCAGTAAAAAAAAACAATGTAATCTTGAAAGTCACAGGCAAATGGATGGAACTAGACGAAACCATCTTGAGTGAGGTAACCCAGTCACAGAAAGACAAACATGGTATGTACTTTCTCATATATGGATTTTAGACATAGAGCAAAGGACTACCAGCCTACAATCCACACTGCCATAGAAGCTAGGAAACAAGGAGGACCCTAAGAGAGACATACATGGTCCTTCGAAGAAGGGGAAAGGGACAAGAGCTCCAGAGAAAACTGGGAGCATGGTGGGTGGGGAGATAGGAGAAAGAGGAGTAGAAAAGAGTGGGGGAGAACATGAGGAATCAGGAAGATTGAGTCAGGGGAAGAATAGAGGAGAGCAAGAAAAGAGATACCTTAATAGAGACAGTCATCATAGTTTTAAAGAGAAATCTGGAACTAGGGAACTATCCGGAGATCCACAAGGATGACCCTAATTAAGAATCTAATCAATAGTGGAGAGGCAACCTTACATGCCCTTCTCCAATAACAAGATTGATGACTACCTTATATGCCATCATAGAGCCTCCATTCATTAGCTGATGGAAGCCAAAGCAGAGACCCACAGCTAAGCACTGAGTCAAACTCCTGGAATCCAGTCGTAGAGAGGGAAGAAGTGATGAGCAAAGGGGTCAAGACTATGCTGGGAGAACCCACAGAAACAGCTGACCTGAGCAAGTGGGAGCTCACAGACCCCAGTCTGACAGCTTGGAAACCAGCATAGCACAGAACCAGGTCCCCTGGATGTGGGTGACAGTTAGGAAGCTTGGGTAGTCTATGGGGCCTCTGGCAGTGGAACTAGTGTTTATCCCTAGTGCACTAATGGACTTTGGGAGCCTGTTCCCTACTGAAGGATACTTTCTCAGTCTAGATACATGGGGGAGGGCCTAGGCTCTGCCATGAAAGATGTGACAGACTTTGATGATCTCCAATGCAAGGCCTCACCCTCCCTGGGAAGTGGATGGGGGATGGGATGGGGGAATCAGTGAGAGGCATGGGAGGGAGAGGGAACTGGGATTGATATGTAAATAACATTGTTTCTAATTTAAATAAACATTTATAAAAAATACTCAGAGAGTTATATGAGTATACAGTACTCTAATATTGACCCTAATGCTGAGTCAATTGCATAGATGCTATTATGTGTTTATTAAACTATATATTAGATACCAGTCAGAACAGGTGAATTGATTATGTATTCAGAGTTGTCAGTCAGTCTGAGAAGCAAAGTGGGACTAAACAAGTCAACCACAGAAGAACCATGCACTATGCTTCCGCTTATCAGAGCACCACAAACAGGCAAGCAACACCACAGCACAGACAACTGCATGGTTCCCAACGGAAGAAGTGCAGCATCCTGCCAAGTGTCTTCCATTTGGCCTCTCTTGCCCCCACGTCACCCAGACCCAGGAATCTGACGGAGACCTCAGCCACAACCTGTGTGTTTGTTTCCCTCTTATCAAGTTGAGCATTCAAGTCGCCCTCAGTTTGGGGTAGCACTGGGACTGTCTTGATCTTGTGAATGCCTTGTATAGATGATCTCAGCACCAGTGAGTTCATGAATTCCATAAGACACTGTTTTCCAACAAACCCCCTCAACTTCTGGCTCTTTAATCCTTTCGTCCCCTCTTCTACAGTGTTTCCTAAGCCTTAGTGGGGAGGGAGGGTGATATAAATGTCCATTTGGGGCTGAGAACTCCATGTCATTTTTTCTCCTTACTGGAAAGTCATGGGTCTCTTGTAAGTACTGATAGGAGTAACAGAGCTTTCTACGTCACTGTCTAGGATGTTTTCCTTATTCTCTGAGAGTTCCATATATGTATACCATATTTTTCGTTCATATCTACTTCATCCCCCCAATTCTTCTCAGAACCTACGCAACTTCGTGTCCTCTTTTTAATTAACTGTGTTCAGTCAACTGTTTAATCAACTGTGTCGTCATATATGCACAGGCTTAGGGGTAACTTACCAGAGCCCACCTTCCGAAAGGAACTTGATTCTCCTTCCCTCGGCCACCATGAACTGCCACCAGCTCCTCAAGTAGGGCGGGGCTTTGAATGAACTGGACTTAAGTAAGGTCTTGTGTAAGCATCTGCAGCTGCTACGAATTCATGCCTCCAAGGGCCCTGGCATGTCCAGAAGACATAATTTCCTCAATGCCTGGTTCTCACAGTCTTCCTATTCCTTCATCCTGACATTTCCTCAGTCTGGGGATGGGTATGATGCGCATGTCTAATTTAAGGCTGAGTATTCCATAGTCACTCATTTTCTTCAGTAGGAGTAGTTGTGAGCTTCAAGATTCTTCCCTCCTTAGTGTCTGGGTTTAAGTTCTTCCATCTCCCCATTAGCAATGGAAAGTGCAGGGGTGTCCTGTAAGTTACTTTCAAGGTACCATGAGATGCCTGGCAGACAGACTATTGATATTGCCAGTCATCACTTTGCATCTTGCTATGGTCTGTCTAAACAACTTCGAGGACACTTTCAAAACTCAAACAAACAAACAGTGGAAAACTGAATCTGTTGGAGCATGTCATGATCCAGGTCTTGGGAGGTGGAGGCAAGAGGATCATGTCTGTCAGGCAATCATCCCTGTGCCCTGAGTCTGAGCTCAGTAGGGATGATTGAGACACCCAGCCAGTCACTCAAACATCCACACACACACCTTGCCCTGCTGCTGCCCAAAAAAGGAAAAGGAAAAAAGAACAGGTAAACTGGGCAGAGTCATGCTTGTCTGTTATCTTAGCACCCAACAAACTGGAGACAGAAGGGTCATGAGTTCATAGTGAGAGCCTGTCTCAAAACTCAGGGCTGAAGATGTAGCTCAATAGTAGAAGCATTTCCCTCCCACAGGGGTTCATCCAAAGGACCTGGGGGTCGGGAGAATGGCAAAGGTAGGTTTTATAGTATAGTAGCCCAGTACTTAAGTATATACTTAGCATGCACAACACCCTTGACTCATTACACACACACACACACACACACTCTCTCTCTCTTTCTCTCTCTCTCTCTCTCTCTCTCTCTCTCTCTCTCTCTCTCTCTCTCTCTCTCTCTCTCACACACACACACACACACATACACGAAAAAGAACCAAAACAGAACACAGTCCAGAGAAACAATAATCAAAGAGTAAGAGAGCTAAACACGTTCGTGGGTAAGCTATACGCTGTGGGTAAAAATCACACCGAGAAGCAAAAGAACAAGGAACTGAGAATCAACGCCCTGGTCAGCCTTCCTGTTGGCTGTGATGAAAAACCAAAAGCAACTTGAGGAGGAGAGAGGGAAGCCAGGGAGGAGCTCATGGCAGCTACATGGATGACCTTGAGGCAAGAACTGAAGCAGAGACCACGGAGCAGTGCTGCTCACTGGCTTGCTCCCCACTACTCGCTCAGCTAAGTTTCTTATACAGCCCAGACCCCCCTGCCCAGGTATGGTACCACCCACAGTGGGCTGGATCTACCCCTCGCACACCAATTAGCAATTTAGAAAATGCCACACAGACAGGGCCACGGGCATATCTGATCTGGGCAATCTTTCAGTTAAGGGTCCCTCTTGCCAGATAACTCTAGGCTTGTGCCAAGGTAACAGATGGAGCTGGCTGTGACAATCAATATGATGTTTGCCTCTGGCTGGGAAGGGCAACTCAGACTTGGGACCGGCATGCGGGACTTCTGAGGCATTGGGAGGGTTTGATTTCTTGACTTTAGTATTACGTCCACATGGCCTTTATTATTACTATTGCCTTAAATGTAGATCTGTCTGTAATTAAAAGCAACAACAACCAAGAGGTAGCCGACTAGAAGGCCACATAACAGGAGTTGATAGAGTCTAGGACAAGTTTCAAATAAAAGTGGCTTCCACCCTAATTCGTCATCCTAAGAGTAAGAAGCCCTTGTGTTATTCCCTACTACATAAAATTACAAGAAAAAAATTAAGTAAAAGTGACCTACCATTGTTGCCAAGTATTTTCTAACCTCAAAATTAGGGGAAAGTATTCTTTATGGGTGGTGGTTTTGAGACGGAGTTTCTCTGTGTATCTTTGAACCTGTCCTAGAAGCTGCTCTGTACCAGGCTAGTCTTTAACTCACAAAGATCTGCCTGCCTCTGCCTCCCGAGAGCTGGGATTAAAGGTGTGCATCATCTCTGCCTGGTGCAAATGTTATTACATATTTAAGCTTATAGCAGCCCTGTAGTGGTATCTAGCCTTTCTAGTAGTGTATTTGTGCTAGTGGCCACACCCTTTTGGGCGTGGCTTCAGGTGTGAATGGAACTGGAAGACCAGGAAGCGTGGGGCTGGCTCTCCCTCACTCTCTCTTGGGTCTTGGAGCAGATCTGAAGGGCTGAGACTGCATCTTCTGGAGCAGAAATGTTGAAGTGGTTCTTTATTATTATTTGTGTAAAATGTTCCCCAATAAAACACCCATTTACCATTCCCCTTGGGTCTAGTGAACGTATTACTACCAAGCCTTCAATTGGCCCCCAATGTGGGGCAGGAACCCACGACCCTAAGATTAAGAGTCTCACTAACACAAACACACTGGCAAGGCCAGATGCCACTACATAGCCCTGCTATTTTTAGACACAAGACTCTAAGAGGCACGAGGGGGCAGTGGAATGGCATTACTGAACTACACTGTATACGTGTATAAAAAAAAAAACGCCATAAAGCAAAGGATGACCAGGCTACAACCTGCAACCCAGAGAACCTAAGTAAAAAGGAGAATCCTAAGAGGGACACACACGGAGGGCCCCAGGAAGGGGAAATAGTTAAGATCTCCTGGGAAAAATGGGAGTGAGGGGATGGGGGATGGGAACATGAGGGATTGAGATGGCCAAGTTTTGGGAGGGACAGAGAAGAAGAGCAATGAAAGAGATAGCTTGATAGAGGGGGCCATTATGGGATTAGGGAGAAACCTGGTACTAGGGAAATTCCCAAGAATCCATAGGGATGACCCCAGCTAAGACTCCTAGCAATAGTGGAGAGGGTGCCTGAACTTCTCCTGTAATCGGATTGGTGACTGCCCTAATTATCATCATAGAACTTCATCCAGTAACTGTTGGAAGCAGATGCAGAGAGCCACACCTAAGCACTGGGCTGAGCTCCTGGAGTTCAGTTGGAGAGAGTGAGGAAGGATTATATGGGGGGGCGGGGCGGGGTCAAGATCATGGTAGGAAAACCACAGAGACAGCTGAACTGAGCTAGCGGGAGCTCACAGACTCTGGACTGACAGCTTGGAACATGCATGGGACCAAACTAGACCCTCTGAATGTGGGTGACAGTTATGTGGCTTGATCTGTTGGGGAAACCACTGGCAACGGGACCAGGACTCATGCTAGGTGCATGAACTAGCTTTTTTGGAGTCCATTTCCTTTACTGGGATACCTTGCTCAGTCTTGATACAGGGGGAAGGGGTTTGGTTCTGCCTCAACTTGGCATGTCAGACTTAGTATGCTTCCCAAGGGAGGCCTTATACCCTGTGAGGAGTGGATGGGGGGGTGGGATAGGGAGGAGGTGGGGGCAGGAGAAGGTGAAGGAGGGGGAATTGAGGTTTGTGTGTAAAATGAAAAAATTTAAATAAAAAAGAAATTATAAAAGAAACCCATCATTACAAATTACTCATATCTTCTATAAAACATTTTTAAAATATTTGGGGACTAGCAAAATGGGTAGGTGGGTAAAGTCCTAGCTGCCAGGTCTCTGGGATATGCAGTGTGAAGGACTGAACCCTCTCTGACAACATGTCCACATGTGCTCCACAAGCATGCCCCCTCCACTTATCTAAACACAAAGGTAAAGAACACTTTTAAAGATTTGCCATTTTGTCACCATTCTGTCTCAAGATCAGACGATTATTTATAACGTTAGATTACTTTAAAGTTAGACAAATTAGGCTTAAGCTCTTCTAAAGCCAAAATAATTTGATATACTATTAGGTATACATTGGATGCACATAGTGTTAGCATTTCAGGCATCTGTACTGACCTGCCCTTGGGGTTCTGACAGGATACATCCTCAGCTGCAGGCACTAAGGGTAGCTCCTGTCTACAATCACTATGTTCTCTTTTAAAAGGGCCCTGCTCACTTCTCATCCTTCTCTCTCTTTCTCCCCCTCTCTCTGGCTGCTCCTCTCTTCCTCTCTCTTTCTCCTCTCTTCATCCCTTTGACTCTCACCCTCTGCCTCTCTCTCCTCTCTCTTCTCTCCTGCTGCTCCTGTCTCCAGAGGCCAGTCTCCCCCATCCCCTTTCCCCATTTTTTTATGATCCCTTTCCCCTAATAAAATACCCCTCTGTCTGAACTCTATTGCATGGTATCTTTCTCTGTCATGCTGCTTTCCATAAATTACAACACATAGGATAGAGCTGTGCAAACAAACAAGACTCAAAAAATTTCAATACAGAGGCAGTTTCTCAAGCCTTCAAAGGAAGGTCGGACTAAAAGGCATCTTTAATTGTGCTTTTCTTTCTTACTTATAACTGCTGTGTTTTAAAACATATTCATTTAAAACTCAATCTTATTAAATACATACATCACATACATTCAGTCACAACACGATCCACATAAAATAAATGCAAAAATCTGAAAAATTAAAACAAAACATTCCACAGTTTAAAGAAAAAACAAAGTCTTCTTGCCTCAGCCTCCCAAAAACTGGGATTATAGGTGTGCATGACTGTGCCCAGCCGAAATATTCACTGCTCATTCTGCCCATACTGATATTTACAGCTGAAATTTTATTACTAATTACTTAATAAAAACAAAAATATTTTCCTTTCAATTGAACATTTCTAGAGATTTAATGGGCAGAAACCTAATTAAAAGGAGTTGGAAAGCTCACAGAAAAGAGGATGAGAGTATCACTCAATGAGAAAGAACTTCACTACCATCCCCAGGCTATGGATTCAATACCTAGCACTGGAAAAAGAAAACCACAAAAGAGAAATCTCTTGTCTAATTTTAAACAACAGAAGCAGAAAACACTGAAGGATTCTAGATGAAGAAGAGGAGGAGGAAGAAAAATAGTTTGCAAAGAAAAGGAATCCAAAAGGCCTGAAATTGCTGGCATAATCGTGGACAACTCTAGACCCAGCATTTGGTGGCTAGGGCAGGAAGTCCAGGAGTCAAGTATAGCTCGAGCTACTTAGCTACATAGAGAGTCTGGGCTATATAGGGAGATCCTGACTTTAAAAGTGTGTGTATTGACCCAGACAAAACCAAGATCTAATGATGATGAGAGAAAAGCTAGACAGGTAGGGTGTCCTAGGAGGAATGAGATGAAGATAGAAGGATGTATCATTCACAATGGGAAGCACAGGAGTGCCCAGAGACTATCTACAGGTAAAACGTGGGCAGTGAGGGAATAACTGTTGGAGTACATTAAAAGTCAAGAGAATCCGTCCTGCTTACTTGGGGAAAAACTTGGTGTGTTCTTCTGGTGGGTCGTCACCTTCCTCCCAATTGCACATACATCCTCCACAGGAAAAACACTGGACAGTGTCACTTTTGCCTAGAATTAGAGAATATGGTCAGTTCAACAGCACATACAGCTGTCAACTCACAAGCAGATAATAACTCCAGACTTCACCAGTGAAATCCTGCTTGCATCTGCAATTGGATTGTGTGGCAAAGTCACGCACCAGGGGGCAACAGTTCACACAGGACTCTTGGTCCTTCAGTGGGGTGGTTGACAACAGTCATTAAATGTTCCTGTGCCTTGATGAACACTCTTCTTCCAAACCCATCATCCTGAAAGATTTGCCATCAGAATGTGGAACAGAGCTCTGTGAGAGCAGAGATTTTTGTCTGATCTGGGCATGAATGACATACTGGACATTCACAGATGTAGGCAACCAATAAGAAATTGCTTAATGACTAAACCAGAAAGAAAATATTTGAAGATTGTGTGAGAAACACAGAAGCATACAGGAGCCTTTGCGTTGGTGAAATAATAAAGAATTACTTGTCTCTTATTATTGCCAGGTGTACTCCGCTGGAAATGGAAGCATGCCGCTTATAAGACTGTATTCAGTGGAAAGTATTCTAATTTGCCTGAGTCAAAGGATCAAGCTGGAAATGCAGGATCCAGCATCTTCCACTCATGGACCAAGAAAGCACTGTACAGTTCAACTGGACTGTCTGGCCACGGCTACTAGGGCCTGGAGCTTGCAGGTCGTATGGAATGTGGAGAAGAGGTCTAGAGGGAGCTATCTCCCCAGTCCCTGGGACCCCAACTCTTCAACTGGGCATATTGCTTCCCGAGGGAAATAATTCAGATTGCTCAGCAATCCTTAAAGGTAAGTATGGCCATGTAAGTTCTGGTTGCAGAGATATTAGGGAGCTGGGGAGAAGGCTCCCTGGGTAAGAGCATGGAGGACTTGAAAATTAAATTGCCCTCACCTTGGTTCTCACAGGTTCCTCAACATGAAAGCTTGCCTGTGTTCACACTTATCCTAGGATTGAGGTTTTGTTGTTGTGGTTTTTGCTGATTTACATATTTCTTTGGGGGAGAGTGCATCACCCTTTGATTTAATTAAGAAGGCTTTTACAGTTTAGGGATCTTTTATTTTACTTTTGACTTCTGTTAAGATGTTGTTTAGTAGGGCATAGGCTCGGGCCACTTGGACTTTCCTTAGTGCTCTCACAATGTGCTTCTCTGGGAGGAGCAGGCCAGAACTACTGTTTCTCTTTGCCATCACTCTGTCTGATCATTTCCTTTACCTACCTGCAGGGCTTACAGTTCTCTCTGTGTGTATTCATATGTGAGCAGGTACCTGTGGGCACATGCGCATGGAGGCAAACACTTTACAGATAGCAATATCCCCCCCCCGCCCACACTTACAGCGTTTAATATGCTCAATGCATATATTAATTCTCTTGGCAAAAATCTTGCCCTTAACTTGCTGACTTATAGCAGTGCCAAAAGCATGCTGGGTAACACTGTAGACACTTCCATGGTGACATTCTTCCTAAACTCTGCAATATTGCCTTTTTGTAGTCTCATTATTATAGCCAAAAAACAACCACATGCTTTCTGATAGGCCTGTGAACAAACACTGGACATTTCTTTGTCTCCTTTCTGCTTGTCATTTTTAGAAAATTATTCAAGCCCAAAGGAAGTTCTGGTCTGGTTTATTTTTTGAGACAGCATTTTGCTATGGAGCCCAAGTTGACCTTGAGCTTGCGATCATTCTGCTTCAAAACTTCTGAGTAGTGGGATTACAGCCATGGCCCACCACACCTGGCACCAACCTCAGGGTACATTTTGCATTTTCTCTTTGTTTTGTTTTTAAAACAGGATCTCATGTAATTTCGGGTGGCCTCTAACTCGGTATCATAATCTAGGCTGCCCTTGAATTCCTGTCCCCATCTCTCAAGTGCTGAGATTATAGGTATGGTCTACCACAGTCAGTGGACTTCAGGATTCTTGGCATGCCATTGTTGTCATCACCCTGCTCAGTATTCTCTGTGCTCTATGTCCCACCCTGATGGCTGAACTCAGGGCTGAGCATACCTGTAGTCAGATGTTCTACCACTGAGCTAAATTGGTAATGTAAGGGTTAAAATTCAAAAATTCAAGCAAACCTCAGCAGCCTTGGCTGAGTCAGATACACCAAGGACAAACTTACCCACCTGTGTCTGCCTCCTGAGTGCTGGGATTAAAGGCATGAACCACCACTGCTCAGCCAGTGTTGACATCTTGAAGCCTGCCTTAGGGGAAGGCAGCTTATATGCACAAATAAAAAAGCTTGCTTTAATTCATTGCTTGCTTTAATTTAACCATAATGATTTGGGTCCATGGTCTTTCTCTTCCCATATTTGGAATTAACAAGTAAAGTCTGACATGATGTTTTACAGTCCTCTAGTTTTTATATATATATATCCTCTATTTTAAAATGTTCCTTTAAGTCGGGTGGTGGTGGTGCACGCCTTTAATCCCAGCACTTGGGAGGCAGAGGCAGGCGGATCTCTGTGAGTTCGAGGCCGGGCTGGACCGATAGCCTCCAAAACAATACAGAGAAACCCTGTCTTGTAAAAACCAAAAAAAAAAAAAAAAGTTCCTTTAAATGCAAAAATGTTTCTATATAGCTTTAAAAAATTATATGGGACATTTTGTAATAAAAGTAAATAGTCATTAAGATATAAATTAACATTTTACTTTTGAAAATTTTGTAAAGCTTCAAGGATAATAATTCTTATAAATCTGCAAAGATCTTAAAAGAATAAATGTGACCTCCAAAACAATACAGAGGAAACCCTGTCTCGTAAAAAAAAAAAAAAGAATAAATGTGACCTGAAACCTGGGGTTGGATAGCAGGGATTGCTTGTAAATGAAGAAAAAACAAGTAACGCCTTTGGAACAGGCCTGAGGTTTTACCTGACACCATAGGTAATTCTCTTCTGACCCAGGAATTCACAAAATGTTCTTCCTGAGGGAAAGAAATTCAGGTTACTTATTCATTTATAAAATATACACCTATGTGTGACCTGAAATTGAAGATGGAATTCTATTAGAGCAGCAGAGTTGTTTGGTGAGACAGGTCTTTAATTTGGGCTAGATTTCTATTGCTTTGGAAATGTTTTTATTGGTGAGGGATGTCCTTCTGTATACTGTGACTATATGTTTCTCTTATTGATTGATGAATAAAACTGTTTCAGCCAATGGACAGGCAGAATTACCTAGGCAGGAATCCCAAACAAAGAAGCAGGGAGAAGGAAGACAAGGAAAGACACCATGTAGCCACTGGGGAGTCAAGATGTCAGGACATCACTGGTAAGCCAAGGCTATGTGATAATACACAGATTAACAGAAATGGGTTAATAAGTAAGAGAGAGCTAGCCAATAAGAAGCCTAAGCCAATGGCCAAACAATTATAAATATATGTTAAGTCTGTGAGTTGTTATTTCATAGTGGTTCTGAGGATGTAGTTGGGCAGAGAGTAGACCCAGTGGGACCGAGACTAGACTGAGAAAAGTCTCCCCATACATTTTATTCAGCACAAAGCAACAGTGAGTGTTTACCTGTAGCCAAATGGAAACCACAGGGTCTTACACAGCAGCACCCGGCTCAAAAGAACTAGGTTACATACCACAGACACCCTGCAATTGATGCACTCGGGCAGCCTTTGCATTTGAACAACACACTGTCTAGGGAGATTGCACCATGCTTTTTTTTTTTTTTTCGAGACAGGGTTTCTCTGTATTGCTTTGGAGGCTGTCCTGGAACCCGCTCTGTAGACCAGGCTGGCCTCGAACTCACAGAGATCCACCTGCTTTTGCCTCCCAAGTGCTGGGATTAAAGGTGTCCACCACCAACGCCCGGCCCATGCTTTTTTTTTTTCCTGAGGAAGCCTCCTCCCCACTGATTTTCAGTCCAAGTTCGGGACAGAATCAGAGCCAACCCAAAGCCAGCCCTGGAAAAGCAAACTGTGTTTCCAGCTTAGTAAGACAATGTATTCCTCGCCCCCAACCACACCCCCTGGGTGAGATGCAGGGGATGGAAGGAGAAAAGCACCTCACCCTAGTGATTCAGGTATTAGTAATAGAAAGATTTTGTGAAAAGTTGGTTGTTGTGAATTACTGTTACATGGAAAAATCCCTTGTAGCTTTGAATATACTGGGCAATTTTCTCTGAGGACTTCTTACTTTGAAGAAATTCACACCTATAATTAAAAATGTAGTTGAACATTTCCCCAATACTGTAATAAGTATGTCCCGTATGACAATAATTTGTTTCTTTAATGTGTTGATGATTTTTGAGCAAATTTATTTTTAAAAAATTAATTTTATTTTATGGTAGTTAGAATGTACTGTGCCACCATAAACATATAGGGGAATGATGGCACTATTAGGAGATGTGGCCTTGTTAGAGGAAGTGTGTTACTGTGGGAGTAGCCTTTGAGATCTCCTGTGTTCAAGCTATGTCCAGTTCAGGCCACTTCCTGTTGTCTGTAGGTCAAGATGTAAGGACTCTCAGATCATTTTCCAGCACCATGTCCAACTGCATGCACCATGTCACACCATGATGATCATAGGCTGCACCCAAGTAAGTGTTTTCCTTTGTAAGAGTTGCTGTGGCCATGGTGTCAATTCACAGCAATACAAACCCTAAGACATACAGGATGTATTTTAATTATATTTTCCCTCACTACTCCCCCACCCCCAACTTCAGGCCCCAGGTTCTCTTTCCGATTGTCAAAAGCAGAGAGGAAGAAAAGCACATTCAGAGCCTTGGGTTTGTGGGGAATCTGAATTTGGGGACCAGACGCCTCCAACTGGCCAACCATACTACTGACTGCATCCCTGGAAAGGTTCCCAGAAATCCCTGCTCTGCAGGGTCTAGGGGTAGGATAGACTGTAGACGTGGTCTGCTCTTTACTGTTTTCAACAAATGCCATTTCTAGACCAGTGGTTCTAGAAATCAAAACGTAACCGAGTTCAGCTCCCTTGGGGTTCAAATCCCAAAGAGGAGGGGTGGAACAGGTAAGGGGAGGAGTCTAACACAAACTGAGGGTGAATCGGGGTGGCTGCCCACGTATTGAAAACAGGCTACACTTACATATACTGTATAATTGCATCATAGTTTAACCATATTGGAAGCAGAAAGTGGTCATCAATGTCATTACAGCATTTTTCTTGAAGCAAAAGCAACACATTTAACAAGAATCTAAATGCTTATTGTTCTCCAAGGTTCAGCAACCCTGCCATGTGTTCTGTTACAATTCCCTCCCTCATGGTCTCAGCCCTTGTGGTTAGGAGGTGTCGGACATTGAGTCCTGAGAAACAAACCCATAAGACCAATGTTCATTCTTCAAGGGACATACTGCAGCATTTGTACCATAAGCACAAGAAGCACTGCATTCCTTTGTACCTTGGTCTTATAATACAGATCTGTTCCCCTCAAATGCTCCCAGAGGGACGGTCGTGACATCTTACTCCTTTTCCATTCTACCATACAATTCTGATTCCTTCAGTGTACATTCCTGTATATAGAGAGGGGGATCAAACCAGTCTAACTTCTATGAACATAGTGGAACAGACATCCTTGTTGTGTGAATGTGCATCTTTTGGGTATATGCCTAAGAGTGGAATTGCTGGGTCTTGTGGTAGACTCAGACCCATTTTCCTGAGGAATCTCCTTACTGATTTCCATAGTGGCTGTACTAGTTGGCACTCCCATCAGCAGTGGAGGAGTGTTCCCCTTTCTCCACATCCTCTCCAGCACAAACTGTCATTGGTGTTTTTGATTTTAGCCATTCTGACAGGAGTAAGATGATATCTCAGAGTTGTTTTGATTTGCATTTCCCTAATGGCTAATGATGTTGAGCACTTTCTCAAGTGTCTCTCAGCCATTTTATACTTCTCAATTGAGAATTCTCTATTTAGCTCTGTACCCCACCTTTTAATTGGATCCTTTGGTGTTTTGGAGACTTGCTTCTTGGGTTCTTTGTAAATTTTGGAAATAAGTCCTCTGTCAGATGTGGGGTTAGTGAATATCTTTTCCCAATAAACACTGAACTGAACTCCTGAAACCTAGTGACAGAGATGGAGGATTGATGAGCAAAGGGGTCAAGACCATGATGATGAAACCCACAAAGACAGCTGACTGGATAAGGGGGAGCTCTTGAATCCCAGACTGATGGCTGAGAGGCCAACAGGGGACTGACCCAGACTCAATGAATGTAGTACCAGGGAGGAGGCCACAGATATCTCTGGGGCCTTGGGTAGTAGATTAGTGTTTACCATGGTTTATGAATGAGCTTTGGGAGACCATTCCAAATAGAGGGATGCTCTCTCAGCCTGGACACATGGGTAAGGGCCTAGGTCCTGCCCAGGATGAAATGACAGACTTTAGAGATGCCCCCCCCCAAGGAGGGCCTCACCCTCCCTGGGGAATGATGTGGGGATTGGGTGGGGGGCTGCGGGGACTGGTGGAGGGACAAGGGGGAGGGGTGGGAGAGGGAGCTGGGACTGACATGTGAAACATCCACATTTATAATTTAAATAAAAACATATATTGAGGGGAAAAACCAGTCTAACTTCCTAACAATCTGCTCCCCGTGGGGCAGACCACATCTTGCCATACATCCAGTAAGCCATTAATCGTGGGCACTATTCTATACTGTATTATTAACTGAACTCTTGTTCTTAATGGCCTCAGGCTCTGGATTTGGGCCCACTGTTTCTCTCAATTGTGTTTTTCATCCCTGGGACCAGGTATACCCAGTTAGCAAATCCTTAACTTTTCTATTCTTGGTGTAATATGCAGAGGGACACAATGGGGAGTCCTGTGTGTGGAGTAGGCAGAGTTATCATGCTACATAGTTCTAGAGCAGTGGGGAATTTTTTCCAAAGAATCATTTTGTTTAAAGAGACTGCCGTTGTATACATTTTCATCTCTCACCACATCACCACAGCCCACACAGATTTCCCCGTGGAAGAGGCATAAGGGAACTCCCACAGCACAGAGGGAGAACCACTAAACCCAAACGCAAAAAGGTGCTGGAGAGTTGTGGTCCCCGAAGCTGGACTGCGGAACTCTGTCGAGCCGCAGTCATTGCCATGCAGTCCACGCCACAAAGGGGTCAAACGGCCCTGAGTCGCCTGAGGCCAGTGCAAAACACAGATGTTTACACCACAATTCACAACAATGACAAAATTACAGTTATGAAGTAGCCACTAAAGAATTTTATGGTTGGGAGTCACCACAACATGAGAAACTGTATTAAAGGGTAGCAACATTAAAGGAAGGAAGAAAAGTCTGGAGTGTGTGTGTGTGTGTGTGTGTGTATGTGTGTGTGTGTAGTGAGGGTCATGCAGAAAAGAGTATTGTGCTACTATGTTAATAAAACGAAATGATTAAAGCTGAAAAAGATAAGGTGAAGAGGGATGGGGTAAGCACCTTAGGTCAAGCCATGGCTTCCTAAGCCCACCCATGTGCACACACATATACTATACACATAAACACACACCACATGCATCACACACACAGCATCTATATAAGATGCTAACAAAAGCGGCCCCCTCCCTCTGCGCTGCTTAAGTCCAAGTGATTCAAACTTTTCACAAGATGACAAAGCCTTTCTTGTTTGAAGAATGCTAGAGTTATCCTAATTTGGATAAGAGAAAGCTAGGGAACTCAGAGAGAACTCCAATAATGTATTTTCTTTGTCTTTATTTTTATTTTGCTTTTTAAAAACCTGAAACTTGGGTCTGGAGAGATGGCTCAGCAGTTAAGAGTACCGGCTGCTCTCCCAGAGGACCAGGGTTCAATTCCCAGCACCCACCTGGCAGCTCACACCTATCTGTAACTCCAGTTCCAGGGGATCTGACACCTTCATGCAGCCAAAACACCAATGGACATAAAATATATAAACAAGCAAACAAAAAACCTGAAACTAGCTGAAGTAGGGCTGGAGAGATGACTCAGTGCTTAAGATCAATTGCTACTGATCCAGAGGCCTGATTTGGGTTCCCAGAACCCATGTGACAGGTCATAACCATTTCTAACTCCATTTCCAGGAGTTCTATGCTCTCTTCTGGCCTCCATGGGCACAAGTCACCCCATGGTACACACACACACACACACACACACACACACATATGGATTGATGTATGCACATGTGTATGTATACATATATATGTGGGTATATACATAAAAAAGGAATAAATCCTTTAAAGAATTTATTAAAACTGAAAAAAAATAGCCGGGCGGTGGTGTCGCACGCCTTTAATCCCAGCACTCGGGAGGCAGAGGCAGGCGGATCTCTGTGAGTTCGAGGCCAGCCTGAACCTACAGCCTCCAAAACAATACAGAGAAACCCTGTCTCGTAAAACCAAAAAAAAAAAAACTGAAAAAAATTAAGAATAAAGTGTTCGTCTGCTTACTTGGGGAACCACTTGGCATGCTCCCTCCAAGGGTCATCTCCGTCTTCCCAGTTTCCCAGGCATCCACCACAGGAGAAACACTGCATGGTGTCCCTTTTACCTGCAGATGCAGTGAAGCGTTCTGACTGGCCAGCAATGGCACCAGGTGTGGAGATGATCATA
Source organism: Mesocricetus auratus (assembly GCF_017639785.1). Taxonomy (NCBI): domain Eukaryota; kingdom Metazoa; phylum Chordata; class Mammalia; order Rodentia; family Cricetidae; genus Mesocricetus; species Mesocricetus auratus. The sequence goes on along the minus strand of NW_024429201.1, from coordinate 18,700,806 downwards.
CTGTACCAGAACAAGACAGACTCTAGCATGCCTGTTCTTCCATGACCTCTCTGGCTGAATCCCTGTCCACAGTCCTACTGCCCCAAATGACCCCCTTGTGAGCACTGGAGCTTGGACCCCCCCATGGCCTTACATACAGACAGCCCAGGCCTTGTGTGGGTTATGCGAGTGCTCGAGCAGGAAGCTCTTTCCTCAGACTCTGAAGGTCTATATGAAAAGAAAAGTAACATTTTATTTTATATGTACACACACATATGTGTGCATGTCTATATACATACACGGCAAACTAATATTGCTACACTAAATGTATATTAAAGCAGAAGCATATTTGTTATACTTGAAAGTCAATGAAATACACTCTGTGTCTAATATAACACAGCTGACCACTGATGGTTGATTAACAAAATATGGAGCCTACATTTTAAAGTCCACAGAAACACCTCCCAAGATGTAACCCAGTTACCTGTGAAGACAAAGCCAGCTGCTGAGAGCACACGTGGCGGTGTCCCATGGGCGTAAAACGGCCAGCTCTCAAAGGACTCCAGTCTGGCCTCCTCCTCTTGGTACCTTGCTTTGCCACCTCTCAGCTTCTCTGGACTCTTCACCCTTACCTCATACTTGCCAATGTTACCAACGTCTTTGCCCAACAGGAACTCACATTCAGGACGCAATCTCTTGTGGTTTTCTATGGGAAGATTCCTGAGTCTGGTGCAGAAGAGGATTAGGCTACAGCAGAAGCACTGAACCCCAAGTTTCACCCCGGTAAAGTAAAACCCAGCGGCTGCCAGCTCCTGTGGCGTCCATGATCTGAATGTGTCATAGGTCAGAAAGGTCTGTAATCGTTTGGCTTCACTGCGCATCTGTGAGTTAAAACCTTTCTTCATCTTCATTCGTTCTTTGTGGTCTTCTTCTTCTTGTCTCTTGATGATCTGACCAGCATCCACACCGAGAAGAGCAGAGAGCTAACCCTAACCCTAACCCTAACCCTAACCCTAACCCTAACCCTAACCCCTCAACTGGCTTCCTCTCTGATGACTATAGTCTTGTGTTAAGCTGATGTAAAAGTAGGCAGTACACATGCTAGGGCATAGGTGAAGGCTAAAGGACAGCTGTGGGAACTGGTTGTTTCCTTCCACCATGTGGGTCCCAGGGGTCAAACTCAGGTCACTCTGTTGGTGACAGGTACCGTGATGCACCAAGACATCTCCTTGGCCCAGTCTCTTCTTTATTTCTTGTTTGTTTATTTGTTTTGTTTTGCTTTCAGACACCAGATATCGTGGTAGACTTTTAATCTTCTCTCTCTCTCCTTTTTTTTTCGTTTTTTTTGTTTTTGTTTTGTTTTGTTTTGTTTTTTGAGACAGGGTTTCTCTGTATTGTTTTGGAGCCTGTCCTGGAACTTGCTTGTAGACCAGGATGGTCTCGAACTCACAAAGTGCTGGAATTAAAGGCATCTGCCAACAACACCAGACGGTGGTAGGCCTTTAATAGGAACAATAAGAAAATATTTGTGGAACTAAAAGTCAAATTGCAGTCAAGGAAGCCACCAGATAATTCTTAAGATGTTGTATTAGCAGGGTTAGTCAGGACCTTGGGGAATAACAAACCCTATCAAGTCCTGGGAAGTATTTTACTTAAATACTTTAGGATGTAGGTAACATTGTGTGCTACTCTAAGTCTTTCAGTCGATGCTGGTAGTTTCCCCAACTCTCTCTGGTATCTCCATCTTCTAGATTGGATAGTTTTAAGGTTCTACTAATTTCTGGATTTCTTTCCTACACTTTCATTGTGTGTGTGTGTGTGTGATTTTATTCTTTAAATATTTAAATAAGATTGAACCCAGGATCTTGTGTATGCTAGACAAGTACTCCTCCCCTGAGAAACATCTCCCAGGCTTGTTATTTGTTTCTAGATGGTTACTCAGGCTGGCTTTGAAATTGCCTTGCACCCCAAGAAGACCTTGAAATTGCTAGCCTTCAGGCTCAGCTTTCTAAATAGCTGACCTTATAGTATGTACCATCACACTTAGTTTCTGACTGTATATATTTGTTGTTTGCTTCCCAGGCAGTGTTTCACCCTGTCCCATCCCCTGCACTACAGAGAAAAAAATCAGGGGCCTAGAGATTTAGCTCAGTTGGTAGACTGACTGACTAGCATGAACAAACATCGAAATTTAATTCCCAACACTACCGAAAACCAGATGAGAAGGCACCCCCCCAGCACTCAGGAGGCAGAGCCAAAAGGATCAGAAGTTCAAGATTATTTTTGACTAACACAGTGAGCTTCAAGACAGCCTCAAGGACACGTGAGACCCTTTTTCAAAAATCATGAAATGTGAAGGTTGAAAAGGGCAAACTAAACAGAAAGACTTTACTTCTAATAATTCACACTGGGAAGAAATGTATAAATGTGACAAAGCCTTAAGTTCCCATTCAGCTTTATTATTCATACTAGAGAGAAACTATATAAATATAAAAGTTATTTTTAAAAAGCCTTCAGAACAAACCCAGTCCACCCTTCCCTCTAGTTCTTGTGTTGTGAGTAAAACTGCAAGATAACCTTCCTCTTAGACTTAGTAAGTACCTGAATACTGTGTTTGACAACAAACCACATCCAAGAGACAGACAGTCATAGACACCACCAGTGCTCCCTCCGAGCACCAACCAACGAGAACAGGCTACCTGCAAGCAACAGACAAAGCCATAGAAACCAGCAATGCTCCCATCTGTAGCCAACCAATCAAAAATGCTAGCAATCCAGTTGCCCTGATCCTGAGAAATACCCCTAATTGTTCCCCAAATGTCAACCAAACAGGATCTGATCCATTCCCCTCCCCCTAACTACTAACGTATTTCTGTGATTTTTGCCTTCAAATATTCCTGCAATAGACTGGTTGGGCACTCTCTTTGGAGACTGCTGCATCAGCTTGCTAGATGGAGTCCCTGTCATGGTTGGATGAAACAATAAACCTTGCTTTTGCAGTTTGGTGGGTCGGTCTCCCTGGTAGTCTTTGGGGATCCTTGAGACTTGGGCATGACAAAGGTAAACAAATGGCACTAGAAACAATCACACCTTTTGAGTATCCCACACTCAAAAGAGCAAAGATTGTGTCTTTTCTTATATGTGGATTTAGCTTTTAAGCTTTAGATATGTGTACTTCAATCCAAGTAATCACAGAGGTTAGGTGGCTAGTAAGTGACCAGGGGAGAGGTGGGGCTCTTCCAAGGAAGGGGAAATAGAATACAGGTTATAAAGGGATAAAGGGGGAAACTAGAATAGGGAGATTAAATGGGAAAGGAGATGAGAAGGTGGGTGAAGGAGAGGATATAAGGAGGGAGAACCAACTCGAAAAGCCTTGTGAAACCTACTACTGTAAATGCTTTCTGTGATGGTTTGAATAATAATGATCCCTAAAGGCTCATATCTTTGAATGTCTAGTCACGAGGGAGTGATACTATTTGAGAAGTATTAGATGTGGCCTTGTTGGAGTAGGTGTGGCCTTTAGAGAAAGTATGTCACTGAGGGTAGGCTCTGAGGTTTCAAAAGCCCATGCCAGGTCCAGTCTGTGTGTCTGTGTGTCTCTCCCCACCTCATCTCTTCCTCTCCCCCTCCCTCTCTCTGCCTAAGGATCAGGATATAGCACTCAACTACGTCTCCAGCACCATGTCTGCCTGCATGCCCACATGCTCCCTGCTGTGATGATAATGGACTAAACCTCTGATACTGTAAGCAAGCCCCCAATTAAATGTTTTGTTTTGTGAGAGTTGCCTTGGCCGTGGTTTCTCTTCACAGTAATAGAACACTGGCTATGATACTTCCTCAAGTGTACACATATATGAAAGGAATTTAAATGACATCACCATACAATGGGGGATACAATGCCCCAACTAGATATCATATGCCAAGAAGTAAAACTATGGCCAGGAATGTGTTGCAGCTGTTGATTCCTTGGCCAAAGGGGTCACCACAAGCAATTGTCAAAACCATTAGTTATTCTCTACAACCTAACGGATGGCTCTATTGCTGAAGACAACACTTAACTACGTCATTGAACAAGGAGAAGTCTACCAGGTACCTAACCTAAAAGCTTCACTCCTACTGACTAGTATTCATGGTGCTGGAATGTACTCTGCATGAGAGTGGAGGAGGAAAGTGATTGCAAATACCACCCAGCTACAAACCTTGCTACCTACAACAGTGACCTTTCCAAAAGACATACTGGTGAAATAGTGGCACAAATATTATGGAAGTAACCACTCCATGAGATGGAACCCATACCTGACACAGCTAAAGTGACCAGGAACTTGAGAGCAGATATATCATGGGTTTGGGCAGCACTTCTCAACCTGTGTGGGGGTCATGACTCTTTGAGGGTCAGAGGGTCCTTTCACACGGGTCACATGGGAAATTCATAACAATAGAAAAAGGACAGTTATGAAGTAGCAATGAGAATAATTTTATGGTTGGTGGGCACCCCAGCATGAGGAACCAAATTAAAGGGTCACAGAATTAAAGGGTCACAGAATTAAAGGGTCACAGAATTAAAGGGTCACAGAATTAAAGGGTCACAGAATTAGGAAGGTTGAGAGCCACTGGTCTAGGGGAAAACCTAATTCTATTATTATACTAAATGATCATAGCAATAAAATGACTGCTAATGATTGTGGGAACACCAGACCTTGAGCAGAGACCCACTTCCCCTTCTGCCTGGGAGTAGGCAGCTGTAAGACAATGTTTAGTAAAAACATGTTTACTAAAAACGATACAATAAGTTCCTGAAAAAGGCCTTCCCACGGAAACCGCCCTGACCTCGACCTTGTCCAAAGACTAACCGCACCTTCAAAAACCCACACACATCCACCTCTGGTGTCAGAGCAGAACCAGCCAGGGGAGAGGAGAGAGGAGAAGCTTCTCTGGTGGGAGCTTTTCTTAGGAGGTTTTCTTGAACCTTTTTGGAGCCTGTTAAAAGTTTTCTTTATATCGTTGAACGAGTCTCTGTGTTGTCAATCCCCGACACCCTCCGCACGTTCTCGGACACAGGCTGCGCAGCAGACGTGACAATTGGAGGTCCCACTGAGATTGTGAAAGCGAGGTAAGTGGACGGGGTTAAGAAACTATGGGGAATAGTTCCGGGAAGCTAGAATCATTACAGTATCAACTAAAAAAGTTACTTAAAGAACATGGGACTGCAGTCAAGTCTAAAACCCTAGAAGGCTTTCTAAAATCCATCGAACGAGCCAGTCCATGGTTCATTACTGGGGGAAGCTTAAATATTCCAGATTGGGAGGAGGTTCACCGTGATCTTCATAGACTTTTACGAAAAGAGGGTTCTGAGTCCTTGCCCCCTACGACATTCTCCTTATGGAGATTAGTGAGGGGAGCACTTTTGACAGATAAGGTTCATCACCACCAGGTAGTTCAGGACACAAAAGAGGCTTTTTAGAGTTACAAGAGACTGAGACTCAAGCCTCCTTGAGTTCAGGGAAGAGAGTGAGGAAGAGACCGTGACTGAAACTAGAGGCTCCATTGTTAGTGAGGATGAGGGGGAGTCTCTTAGTAACAACATAAAAATGGATAGAGATCTCCGGGCATGACCCAAACAGAAGAACTCCGGTCAGAATCGGTTATATCCTTCTCTATCAGACCTAGAAAATGGAAGTAGCTCAGACTCAGACTCGTCACAGTCTGAAAAGGAACGGTTACTTGCTGAGATCGCGGCCCTTAAAAAGAACTAAAAAGATTCGAATTAAGGAAAGGCAGGACAGGGAGAGAAACCCTTCCCCATACTCTAAAAAAAGGGACTTCTCCTATGAGATAACCCAGTCCTTCTCGGACCTGGAGGGAAGACCCAGAGGAGGGGTCCAATGCTGCCCGGTGGTGGCCCCAGTAATGGAAGTTCCAGATCTGAACAATTCTGGACAGGTCATTTGGCGTCATAACCCTTTAAAATTTAAGGATATAAAACAACTTAAAGAGGCAACTTTAAATTATGGAGCACAGGCTCCCTTTACACTTTCCTTAATGGAATCTTTTGTGTCTCTTAATTTGACACCTGGCGATTGGCAGCAGCTTTGCAGAGCAGCTCTGTTGGGGGGGAGATTATTTGATTTGGAGAGGTGAGTTTCAGGAAAGATGCAGCCAGACAGCCCAAAGAAATGCACAGGCTGGACAGCCCCAGAGAAATGTGGAGATGCTTACCGGGAGTGGTCAATACGCCACCATTCAGCAACAAATGCAATATGACATAGCAGTCTATGCCCAAGTGGCAGCAGCGGCCCAAGGGGCTTGGAAAGCATTGCCTTCCAAGGAAGGAGGGGATCATCTGTCCAAAGTCCTTCAAGGACCTTCCGAACCTTTTCAAGACTTCGTAGACCATCTCAGTCAGGTAGCAGAAAGAATATTTGGGGGCATTGGGCCTGCGATGCCAGTCATCAAGCAGATGGCATTTGAAAACGCAAATAAGTATTGTAAGGAAGCTCTTCACCCCTATCGCAATAAAAGTCTAAATGACTATATCCGGATCTGTAGGGACATTGATGGGAACTTCATCCAGGGCCAAGTGTTAGCTGCTGCTATTCGGCCCCAAGTGGGGAAAGAAAGACCTACTCTGGGAGGGAGAAAAACATGTTTTAGCTGCGGTAGGGAGGGACACTTCCGTAGAGAGTGCCCTCAAAATAGTACTATGGGTCTCAAGAGACCTGGTTTATGCCCCCCGTTGTCAAAGGGGATATCATTGGGCCAATAACTGCTACTCTAAAACTGACAGGGAGGGAAATTTCCTTCCTGCTAATAATAATCAGGGAAACGGGAGGAGGGCCCCGCCCCAGGGCCCCAAAACCAATGTGTACGGGGCAATGACCCCTGCTCTGGGCAGTGGCAGGACTCATTTTCTCCCCCAGAGCAACCCCTTCATATCTCAGACCTCCTTAGAGCCACTTCGGGGAGTGCAGGATTGGACCTCGCTCCCTCTGCCCGGGCAATCCTAACACCGGAAATGGGGATCCAGGCCCTCCCTATTGGGGTGCATGGGCCATTGCCCCCAGGCACGGTCGGACTACTCTTGGGACGGTCCAGTACTATTCTTCGAGGCATCCAGGTACACCCCGGTGTTATAGACCAGGATAGTGAGGGGGAGATTAAAATAATGACATCAGTGGGCAGTGGGGTTGTTGCCATCCCTGCAGGAGAACAGATTCCTCAGATACTCCTTCTCCCTACAGCTCCTTGTGAGGCTAGAAAAATTAAAGAGAAAAGGGGCAACCAAGTTTTTGGAAGTACCGGCCCAGCAGCATTTTGGGTAGCCACTATGGAGAACCGCCCCCAGCTTACATTAAAGATAGAAGGCAAGTCCTTTAGGGGCGTCTTAGATTCTGGGGCAGATTTTTCTGTCCTCTCTGATAAATTCTGGCCCCCCCCCACCTGGCCGAAAGAGGAAGGGACAGTGACCCTCCAGGGAATAGGACAGGCTGTGCCCCAAAAAAGCCTCAGAATCCTAAAGTGGCAAGACTCTGAGGGCCACACAGGGCTTTTCCAGCCATATGTTTTGCCTGGCCTCCCTATTAACCTCTGGGGACGGGACCTCATGCAAGAAATGGGAGTGGTCCTCACCACCCAGGCACCCAAGTCCAAAAGCAGGGGCCCCCAGATGACACAAGGGAGGGGCTGGAGCCTGGGGAGGGAACTAGGTAAACTAGAACAGGGAGAGGTTTGCCCTGTGACATCCCTCCCTTTGGAGACCCGGGCCCCAGGGGATAGGAAGTGTTTTGGCCATTTTTGATGAGGGTCACTGTTGCGCCGCCAGCCCCCATACCCATCACATGGCTATCAGATGATCCGGTATGGGTGGAACAGTGGCCCTTACCAGTGGAGAAACTAAGGGCGGCTCACCAGCTAGTTCAAGAACAATTGGAGGCAGGTCATTTGGTTCCTTCCATGTCCCCTTGGAATACCCCTATATTTGTACTAAAAAAATCTTCAGGGAAATGGAGGTTTCTACAAGACTTGAGGGCCGTGAATGCGACCATGCAGCCTATGGGGGCTCTGCAGCCTGGCTTGCCTGTGCCTGTGGCCATTCCTAAAGACTGGCATTTGATTGTTATTGACTTGAAGGATTGCTTCTTTTCTATTCCCTTGCATTCTCAAGATAGTCCTCGGTTTGCATTTAGCCTTCCTGCGATTAACTTTAGGGAGCCTGCCCTTCGCTTCCAATGGGTGGTGCTCCCCCAAGGGATGGCTAATAGTCCAACTATATGCCAGATTTATGTAGCTGCCTGTTTAGATCCCCTCAGACGTAAGTTCCCTGACCTTTACATTATCCACTACATGGATGATATTCTTTTGGCCGCGGCCGAAGAAAGACAATGTTACATAGCCTTTGCAGAGCTACAGGAGCTTCTGGAGGCCCGAGGATTTATTTTGGCTCCTGAAAAGATCCAAAAGAGACCCCCTTATACTTATTTGGGTCATCAAATTCAACAAACTGGCCTCCGGCCCCAAAGACTCCAAATTGATTGTTCAAATTTAAAAACACTTCATGATTGGCAGAGATTTTTGGGAGAGGTGCAATGGTTTCACCCTTCTCTTTCTATTAAAACTGGGGCTCTTAACGCGCTTTATGATATTCTTCCTGGGGACCCTGCTCCAACGTCCCCTAGACAGATTACCCCAGAGGCCAGGGAAGCCCTACAATTGTTGTTAAGAAGTATAGAGCAAGCCCACCTTCAGCGTATAGATTATGGGCAGCCCCTTGTTCTGGTTGTACTTTCATCTAGCTTTTCGCCCACTGCCGTGTTTTGGCAGACTGGTCCTATTTATTGGATACATTTGTCAGCCTCCCCTAAGAAGGTAGTGATCCCTTACTATGATCTCATTTTACAATTGTTGTGGAAGGCACACAAGTTTAGCATTCAAACCTTTGGAAAGAGTCCTGATAAAATTATCCTTCCTTATGGTAAGGAGGAGGTGGAACATCTACAGATCTTCCATGATGGGTGGACCCTGTTTATTACATCTACAGGCGCACAGTTTGATAACCATTATCCCAATAGCCCCTTGATGTCTTTTTTTAAACAACACCCTGTGATCTTTCCCAAGATTTTAAAGGAGAACCCTCTAGTTGGAGCCTGCTCAGTCTTTACAGACGGCTCCTCCAAGGGTTTTGCGGTGGTAGTTTCTTCTCAGGTGCAAAAGAGGGTACCCATAGGACAGATGTCAGCACAAGCCGCCGAGTTGTTTGCTTGCTTGATGGCTTTCCAAATGTTTGAGGGAGAGCCCTTTAATTTATATACTGATAGTGTTTATGTTGCCAACATTGTTAGACCTTTAGAACCTTCTCCATATGTTCTTCCAACCTCCCAGGTTCGTTCCTTATTAGTTCAGCTCCAACATCTTATTTGGCAGCGCATCCACCCTGCTTATGTGGGATTTATTCGTGCACATACTAACCTTCCAGGACTCCTTGCCCAGGGCAATGAAATTGCTGACTCCTTGACCCGCCCTAGGGTCTTATTTACTCAGGAGCAGCTGGCCCACCAGCTCCATGAGAGGTATCATCTAAATGCCCGCTCCATTAAATTTCACACTGGGTGCCCCTTATCCATAGCTACACAGATTACCTCTCAGTGCCCTGATTGTGCCCCTTATCATAATTCTCCCAATGAGGGGGTAAATCCCCGGGGCCTCAGGGCCAACCATCTCTGGCAAATGGATGTCACTCACCTGCCACAGGCAGGGAAATTAAAATACATGCATGCCTCGGTGGATACGTATTCTAAACTGATTTTTGCCTCTCTCCACTCAGGAGAGAAGATTAAAGATGTTATTTCTCATTGCCTGCAGGCCTTTGCCTACATGGGTGTTCCAGATGCCCTAAAAACGGACAATGGCCCTGCCTATGCCAGCAATCGCTTTGCTGCCTTTTGCAGGGAACATCACATTGTCCATTCTTTTGGTATTCCTCACAACCCCACGGGACAGGCTATTGTGGAGCGCACCCATGCCACTCTCAAACAGTATTTTAAGAAAATAAAAAAGGGGGAGTTTGTTACCTCCCCCAATATTCAGTTATCCACCATACTTTACATTTTAAATTTTTTGACCATAGACCATAATAATTTGTCTGCTATGGAGAGACATTGGAACAAACCCTCCCAGTCCTTGGGATGGGTCAGATGGAAGGATTTGATTACAGGAAAATGGCAGCCACCCACTCCCCTACTAGCTAGGGTCCGAGGGGCTGTTTGTGTTTTCCCTCCAGGAAGTGAGAAGCCCATTTGGGTCCCCGAACGGTGCATCAGGCATGTCGACCCCAATACTACTCCGGATACTAGGAATGCTCACCATGATAAAGATGATCCAACCATTGCTGAACACTCAGGTAAGGGAAATATGGGCGTTGGTGAGGATTCCCCCCCCCATGTTAATGCCAGTTAGTCATTCCAGCTCCCTGTTCATCAATTTTTATAACACCAATAATACATTGGAAGCGGCTGCTGCCAATGAGATTAAAAAGTCAGAAACTAGACATTCTGAGTTTCCCCCTCCTAAGCCTGATACCAGGGTCAGGAAGTAGGGGAATCCAAGAGATTCCCAGTAGCATATGCCTTTAATCCCAACACACCTTTATGCAAGTCCCAGGACAGCCTCCAAACAATACAGAGAAACCCTGACTCAAAAAAAAAAATTGGTAACAGTAAAGAGGCACTGGTATTAAGTAAAAAAAAAAAAAGAAAAAGAAAAAGGTATATGGAATGAAAAATTTTGTTTACATTTAAGTTCTATTTTGTGAGTCATCTCTAAAAACTTTTGGCCAAAAGCCTGGCCTCTCCACCTTACATCTACAGAATTACAAGGAGTAGGTACGGCTGTACCCCATGACTACAGCTCAAATGGAGGAATGATAAAGAACATACAGGACTTTTAACCCTTTTAGTTCAAGGATTGGCTGGAGTTGTTCTTTTACATAGATTTCAATTAAGGAAGCTTCATTGCAACAGACTAATCATGACCTAGGGACAAAGGATGACTAAAAGATGCATGTATGTTCTGAATGTATGGTGTGGCCACACCGGTATATATGAAATGTGATTGTGAATGCGTGAGTGTGAACTGCTTATATGATTAAAAGGATACTTAAATCCCTTCAAAAATAGTTAAGAAGCTACCTAGATTGCTTTAAATATAGCCAAAAGGAACATCCAGCCAGTCTGTTAATGTTTTAACAAAAAAAATTTAAGATGCAAATGAGGCCTTGTCAGCTAGTGAGAGCTCTGCAGGTTAGATTGGGAAAGACTGCTCACAGACTTCAAATAATTTTCAAAAGTTATTTGGACACAGTATAGTTTACAATCTTTGAGTGATTTTCAGAAGTTTTTGGGAAATATTTAATGGATATGTCCTTTTTAATGGGCATCTACAAATAATCTAAGTAGTAATCCCAATTTACCTAGATAGTTAACCAAGGAGTGTAGACAAATCCTTCTACTGTTATGGTCCAGCTTCAACAGTTCAAAAAAGAAAAAAAATTTTTAGAAAATAAAAAAGGGGGAATAATGCCCCCAGTCCCCACATGACTCATCAAATAATACACTCCTCATTTAAAAATTTTATAATGTGAATGCCAGTGAGCTTCAGACAGATTCTGGCATGATGGAACTTGAGCAACCATTGCTCAGATCAAATGGAGACATCCATGCACTAGACAGTGGAGAAGACCCTAATTTGGGGTCGAGGGCATGTTTGTGTTTTCTTGCAGGAAAAGAATAAAGCTTCGGCAACTGTCAGACCATTTAGTGAGATACATGGAGCAGAGAAAAACTGGACCTGAGACCATGGAAGCCTACCTAAGCCAGTTTGAGTGAGAACACTCCTAAATCAGTGTTCTTGACCCTTGATGTCATCTAATCTACAGCCCAAGAAAGAAAGAAAACAGTCGGTTCGAGATTTCCAGTTTCTCAACAGACCTGCTGCATCAACCTTCCGGACCCATGAGTTTTCATCGTAAAGCCAACAGAGAAAAAAGGACCCATTTAAATCATTTGGACATTGGTATGGACTGTGATTGAGTGGCAAAAGCCTCTTTTCAAGATTTGAACAGGGCATGGTCACTTGAAATATCAGACTTAGTGGTTCCTGTTTCTGGAATCACGACTAGGCCAGTGTATTTTTCTGGAGAAATGCAACTTGTCCTAATGCGACAACTATTGTTCATATTTTTCGTAATGCTACATGTGTAACATCAATGATTGTACCTAATGTATCTGTGCAAGTGCACTTTCTAAATGCTTTCCTGAGCAGATCTTGAAACGATTGGAAACTTTATCAAATTGTAAATGTAAATCACATGTGGGTTACCCTTGTAACAGATGAAGGCTGGTAGAATGTTATGGCCCAGATCTGGTGATGGGTATGGTGATGGAGAGGTGCTATGTCAATGGGGGTCCTGGGAATGGTGGCAGTGGCGGTAGGCATTCTGGCTTTATGCCAAGCTCAAACGTGCCTTGTTCCAGAGGCAAGAGATCCGTAACCAAGTATTGCTTAGCTTAGCCCATGGCAATCCCGATAGCCATGAAGGTTGGTTACAGATGATTTAAGGTTGGGGTATCTCCGATGACGGGCAACCTGTGGGGAAGACCCCTCCCACCTAAAACAGGGGTTCAAGGTCCCCCGAAGACGGGAAAGGGAGGGTGACCCTACTTGACCTAAGCCAGGAGTGCCTCATTTGAAAATAAAAAGGGGTGAATTGTGGGAACACCAGACCTTGAGCAGAGACCCACTTCCCCTTCTGCCTGGGAGTAGGCAGCTGTAAGACAATGTTTAGTAAAAACATGTTTACTAAAAACGATACATTAAGTTCCTGGAAAAGGCCTTCCCACAGAAACCGCCCTGACCTCGACCTTGTCCAAAGACTAACCGCACCTTCAAAAACCCACACACATCCACCTCTGGTGTCAGAGCAGAACCAGCCAGGGGAGAGGAGAGAGGAGAAGCTTCTCTGGTGGGAGCTTTTCTTAGGAGGTTTTCTTGAACCTTTTTGGAGCCTGTTAAAAGTTTTCTTTATATCGTTGAACGAGTCTCTGTGTTGTCAATCCCCGACACCCTCCGCACGTTCTCGGACACAGGCTGCGCAGCAGACGTGACAAATGATATGCTGCTATACCCATAGATCAGAGCATAGTTCAATCCTCACCAGAGAAGCTTCTTTCGGTGAATGGTAATTAACACAGAGGCACCCAATTGGACAGCATGCAGAGTGTGAGAGACGTTGGAACACTCAGTCCCAAATGGGATGATTTCATCAATCCCCTCTCCTCAAGACTCAGGAATCCATGTAGAAGAGGAAGTGGAATGATTTTAAGAGCCAGAGGTCATGGGTGACTACAGGAAACAGGAAAATAAATTCACAGAGACATGCAAAAGTGCAAACAAGACAAAATCCCAGCACAGAAAAGGGGAAACAGACACAAAATCCTGCCTCTCACCCAGAAGCTATTTGCAATTGATACCTGCTGCAAAAGAGAAAAATCAGCTTTTTCCAGTGTAGTGTCACTGGCAAAATCAACCACACTCCAGGATACGACCCATACCCACGAGTGGCCAGCACAAAAGACTCGAGGTGTGTGGGTGTGGGTGTGGGCGTGTGCGTGCACAGCACACTTTTTGTTTTGTTTTGATAAACAGGTTTTATGTTTGTTTGTTTTGATTTTTGTTTCTTGTGTTTTGTTTTGAGAGAGAAAATAATGAAGTTGTGTGGGTAAGGATGGTTGGAGGGTCTGGGAGGAGTTGGCAGAAGGGGAGAGTATGATCAAAATACATTGTGCAAAGTTTTTAATGAAAAATAAGTCTTTTCAAATTAAAGATGGAATAACAATAAATAACTGAACAAAAATCAAATAAGGAGCTCCTTATATGATTTGAATACTTGAATCTGGATTTTTTACTTGAAAGATTGAGGAGTCAAGATTTACTCTGGAAAAGGCTAGATGTCAGAGAAGCACTTCAGAAAATGACTCCAAGTTGCCTGCAAAGTCAGCAGCTGAAAGCTCCTTTGTCATAAACTGTCTCTGGATACTACCAGAATTTAACTAAATCATGAAACACCTTGTTGGTATCCATAGAGAACTGGAAAATTGATGTGGACACTCATTTATGCTAGGAAATATTGTGATAGGCTTTTTCTCAATATACTCTAAGTGCATCTAAATTATTATTGGCAAATGTTATACAACATTATTAAGTACAAACCCATAAAAATTAAGAAACCAGAAAAGTAATATCAACAATATCAACACATAGAACATCTTAACAAATTTCAGAAGGTGAGCACCTATAAAAATTAAGAAACCAGAAAAGTAATATCCACACATAGAACGTCTTAACAAATTTCAGAAGGTGAGCACTACATGGGATAACAGTAAATAGGGAAACAAGCCAAAGGGAAGCACGGTCTATTGTTTGTTTTTGTTTTTCGAGACAGGGTTTCTCTGTAGGTTTGGGGTCTGTCCTGGAACTCTGTAGTCCAGGCTGGCCTCAAACTCACAGAGATCTGCCTGCCTCTGCCTCCCGTGTTCTGGAATTAAAGGCATGCACCACCAACGCCCGGCTGGGAAGCACGGTCTGAATGAACAGTGTCTCCAGGGAGACTTTCTGTCCCATCTAGGGTCCTGGAGATGGAGACCCAGCATGCCTAGGGTGAAGGAAAGTACAAGAAGGCATAGAATGCAGGACTCACTCAGTCTGTGCAGGGAACAGTCCGCTTCCTCTGCCTCATCTCCATCAGCTGCTTCACACACAGCTGCAAACCCAGAGGCACCAAATAATAGAGTTCTCCCATCTGCTCTCCCAACCTGATTAGCCCTGGAGAACTAGTGTGAACATTGGCCACCCTCAAGGTCAGGTGAGCCCACTCCCCAGTCTCCAGGCTTCCTGCAGCCAAGGAGATCTAGAAGCATGACCTCCTACACAAAAGTTTTAAGCTTACTTCAAATATTAAGAGATTCTTTTGTTTTTTTTTTCATTTGGCAACTTGATCATGCAGCTCTCCAGCATGAATGTTGAAGATTACAATGTTTTGTCACAATATCAAAAGCTTGAGCACACCATCTTTAACAGTCCAAACAAGTTGGGTATGTTATCTCCATTTTACAAATGAGGAAACCCAGGTAATAGATTTAAAGAGTAACCAGGTAGCCTGGCAAGACCTTGAACCATACACTGTGCAACATGAGGGCTACATTTTAAGGAAAAATGAACCCCAGAGGTGCATATTTTCTTCTCCTTTAGATATTTTAGCAAGTTTTAGAATTAGTACAGCTTCTAGCAGTTACCAGCAGCCCTGGCATGAGAACTCAGATGATTTGTCTACACCTAAAAGGCTGTTTCTCTTACCTAGAAGCCATCACGGTCAGATAACCAGGTTCCACCAGCCCCTTCTGACTTGTGTATTAAAGAGTGGTGTCTTTTGATGCATTCTCCGTCCTGCATCCTGCTGTAAAGAGCACAGTTTAAAACCATAGTCTCTTCAGCTAGTGTATAAAATAATGGATCTCATGATGTTTCCATGTATATCAGTGTCTTGTTGCTATCTGCCACTCCCACTATGGTCTTTCCTCCCAGGACACCTTCCTCTTCCCACCTCTACTTTCCTGTGCCACACTCGTGTGTGTGTGTGTGTGTGTGTGTGTGTGTGTGTGTGTGTGTACATGTGTGCGTGCATAGGGGGACACACTAGATTTTGCATGAGAAAATGTGAACTGTTTTCTTTCCTCCCTGTTCCTTCTCTCTCTCCTCATTTCCTCTCCCTCCATGTCCCTTCCTCTCTCTCTGTAGTCTTCTGATTCATGACCATGCACTTCTTTAAGTCTAGATTCCAAGGGAGAGAAAGCATGCAGTATTTGTCTGGCTTACTTTGCTTAACATGAATACCAGTTCCCTTTTCCTGTAAGTGGTACAATTTCATTCTTCATCAGTGTGCTTTCTTCCACAGGAAGTCCAGAGGTCAGACAGTCTCCTTATACTGCTGACTCTTTCATCTGTAAAATCTCCCCAGTGAAACTTACTTCTCATTAATAGTATTGCTATATCTGTGTCTAATAATGTCACCTTTATTTTAGCATCTTGTAGATGTTTGTAGCCCCTGCAAATGGACGTTAAAAGAATACTCTGTATTTTAAGTGTGCAATGACAATGTACAAGAGTCTTTGTGGTCTATTTGATTGTATTTCTCTTCACCCTTTTTAGATAAATATCTAGAACACTGAGTTTTGTCTTTTACATAACTCCACTTTCTTGCCTGATTGCATATATTGCTGACTGTAATGCTAATTAATAAAAATGGTTACTATTTATTATTACTGCCTTTTGTTTTAATTCATCTACAATTTGACCATTAAGTACGATTCTACAATTTTGGCAAATATACCAATTACATAAAATTTCCTTAGGCTGAGGGTGTAGCACAGCTGGTAGAGTTTTTGCCTGACATGCTGGAAGCTAGAACCACACAAATTAAGTGTGGTGTTACAGGTCTTAATCCCAGAAGGCAAAGAGGGAGTAGCAGAACTTCTAAATTTATCTTTATTGACACAGCAGGCTCATGGGGCCTATAATGTTCGGCCTTTTCCTCTTTAAAAATTTTGCGGAGGTGAGGGAGTGCGTGTTTTTTATTAGTTTTACTATAGCCTAGTCTGCCCTGGAACTCACTACTTAGGCAAGCTGTCCTCAGACCTAAAGTGGTCTTCCTGCTTCAGCCTCTCAAATGGTGGGATTACAGAGATGAGTAGCCGGTGTGGCTACTGCTTCTATTCTCCACATGCCTGAAGTCAGGCTCATAGTCAGTCGAGGGACTCAGAGCCCACCGGATACCAGCTCCTACGATGAATTATAACAGAAGAAAAACTCGGTGGAGGGTAAAGAAAAAGAAATGCAATGAACCCTGAGAGGATGTATAATGAGAACTTCAAGATAAAGGATGACCACACCACTAAAGGGCATTTTCATTTAGAATAGGATCCAACCAAAGAGTCATTGTAATTGTTAACAAATAAAAAGATTCTAGTTGATTTAAACAGTAAATCTTCTTTGTTTCTGGGAAAGTTCTAAGAAAAGAAGCAAATTATTACTTCTTACAATTAGCTATTGCTGTTCAGAAAAAACAACTCTAAAATTTAGCTGGGTCAGACTGGCATCCCATCGCAGGTTACTCTCCACATTACCCCCCTAATTTCTCTAATTCCTGGTTTCTTTTAGGGTGTTTTTGTTGCTGCTGCTGTTCTCTTTTGTTTTAGAGGTATGGTTTTATATTTGGAGACAGAATCTCACTGTAGAGTTCAGAAATGCCTCAAACTTGTGGCAATCCTCTGCCTCAGCTGAGGATTCAGTCTGACTCCATTTTGTAATCAGGGGCCATTTTGAATACTTCAGTTTTTACATTTACTATAAAATTTAAGTTTCCTGGAACCTGACCTACTTTGAAAGAGTTTGACCTACCTGGGGCCTAATTGTAAACCATGCTGCCTTCTCTAACCCCTTAGCTACCCGTTCTCAGAAATGATCTGTACACACTGTTTAAGGAGAACGTTCTATTTAGGGTTTTATTGTTGTGAATAGACACCATGACCTCAGCAACTCCTATAAAGGAGAACTCTTCGTTGGAGCTGGCTTACAGTTCAGAGGTTTAGTCCGTTATCCATCACAGGAAGAACGGTAGCATATAGGCAGACATGGTGCTAGAGAGGTAGCTGAGAGGTCTACATCTGGATCCCCAGGCAGCAGGAAGAGAGAGAGACTCTACTGGGCCTGGCTTGAGCTTCTGAAACCTCAAAGCCCACCACCCCCTGTGACATACTTCCTCCAACAAGGCCACGTCTCCAATAATGCCACTCCTTATGTGTTTTTGGAGGGCATTTTCATTCAAACCATCATAGAGGGATTTTCTGAACTGCTTCATTTCACTTCTATAGCCACTCTGCTTGCAGAATTTCCAAGCCTGTGGCTTTTCCCTATAAAAGAACTTGAGAAATTGGCTCAGAGATGATTTATTGAACTCTGCCTCAGGGGGAACAACTATAGGCCTTTGCTATGAACAATTAAAGCTTCCTTTGATTTGGCCATAATTTGTAGTAGTTTTTCTCCTGGTGTCTGTGGTATCAACACAACCTCCTAATTGTTAGGATCACACACATGAGTCACCACACCTGGATCCTGCCCATTGTTTATTAAAGTAGATATTTTATAGTTTTCACTGAGTGGTGCTTTAGTTATCATCTATAAGGTGTATTATGTAGAGACCCAAAGTTTTGGTGTGCTTTATTGTAGAAATGTTAAATTTTATAATTTCTAAGGTGCTAGGTTTAATTTCTGGTTTTATTATGCTGCAAAGAAATTCTTTATATTGTTTTTTGTTTATTTTTTGAGACAGGGTCAATGTAACCTTGGCTGCCCTGGAACTCAACCAGTCTGCACTCAGACTCAGAGATCCACCTGCCTTTGCATTCTGAGCTCTGGGTTGAACAGTGTGGGCCATCTCACTCAGACTCAGAGATCCACCTGCCTTTGCCTTCTGAGCTCTGGGATGAACTGTGTGGGCTATCTCACTCAGGCAACAACAGGAAGCTGAAGAGCAGTGCTGGGTGCTGAGAACTCAGTGAACTCCCACTGCCTCTTTAGGTTTCAGCCTGAACCTTCAGCAGCTGATCTCTCTCTCCAGTCCATTATTTTAATAAAATACTTAACACATGATTTTAATGATTGATTTATAGTATGTTTTATTCATTTAATGGCAACCAGGACAAAGAAAAAAATCAAACAGTGTAACTGGTTCAATGTGCAATATTTGGAATCCACTCATAATCTTCTGGGATCCAGAAGGCAGCTCAGCTCCTCGGGCTCTGCCATTCACAGCATTCATAGTTTGTCTGGCAGACTCAGGCTGGCTCTACTCCACACCTTCCACTGTCCTTGGCAGGGCTCACGTGGTCCTGGTGTCTCTAATATGGGGTCTCCAGTGTACTGGAGTAGCACCTTCACCAAAGGTCTCTCTTTGGGGCTTCAGTTCTGCCACAGAATAGCAAGGTTCACCTTCTATGCTGCAGTCTCCATTGACACTGAAGATGCACCCTCACCAGTGGCCATTTAGGGACTCCAGGCCCCCTACAAGGTGCTAGGTCTCAACTGTTCGCCATGACCACTCCATGCCTTCAAAACCAGCACTATATGGAAGATAATTGCATATTCTTTGCCAAGTTCTGCTGCTAACTTGGTGTGCAGCCTCGGCCTCCTGGACCACAGCTTCTGCATGCTGACACGGTGGAAATACTCTTTAGGAGATTTCACATCAATGATGCTGATCTCTTACCAATAACAACCGATTTCTTTCACTAACCAGCACTGACCCAGTAAAGCATAGAGGGTTCCATTTCAGTAGTGCTGGTTTCTTGTTATACATAGCTGGGGATGGAGGAGGCAGTGTGGGCATGGGACTTAAAGCCGTGCAGCTGGATGGGGTGGTCCAGGGAGTGCACTTACACAGTCAGCAGAACTCAGATCCCCACTGATAGAAGAGAAGCAGCAGAGGGTTGAGCTGGAGCTCTCTGGGGAGGAGACCAGCAGTAATGCCCTAAGGGCAGATGAAGCAGGTGTTTCCTAGACTAGAGGCCTGTGATGAGCCCCATCCAAGTTACCAGTAGTGACAATGAATAATTAGAAAACACCAAGGTTGAGCCAGGGTAAGAACAGAGGAGAGAAGGACGAGAGATACCATAATAGAGGGAGCCATTATAAGTTGAAGGAGAGATCTGGCACTAGTGAAATCTTCACAGATCTACAAAAATGACACCAACAGGCATTAAAGCTACCTTAAATGCCCTCACCTGATAATGAGATTGATGACTACCTTATATGGCATCCTAGAAACCTCATCCAGTGGCTGACGGAAGCAGAGGCAGACACCCACAGCGAAAAACCGATCTGAACTCCTGGAACCCAGTTTCAAAGAGTGATGAGCAAAGGAATCAAGATCAGGCTGGCGAAACCCACAGAGGCAGCTGAACTAAACAAGGGGGAACACATGGACCCCAAACTGGTGACTGAGAGCCCATCATGGGACTGATTCAAACACCCCCCCCACTCCTGAACCTGGGTGTCAGAGAGGAAGCCTTGGCATCTGTGGGACCTTGGAGAGTAGATCAGTATTTATTCCTGGCATACACATGGACTCTGGAAACCCATACCATGTGGAGGGATGCTCTCTCAGCCTGGACACATGGGGGAGGACCTAGGCCTTTCCCAGGATGATATGACAGACCCTGAAAATCCCTCCTGGAAGCCCTTACCCTCCGTGGGGAGCAGAGGGGGGATGGAGTGGGATAGGTAGTTGGGAGGATTGGGGGATGGGGAGGAGGAGAGGGAGAGGGAACTGAGAGAAACATGTGTAAAAAGTTAAAGAAAAAAAGAGAAAAAATGTAATGTAACAGCTCAAAAAAATTTAAAAATAAAAAAAGTAAGAATGCTTCCCAACTCACTTCCCAGATATAACTATGCCTTTAAAAACTTTTAGGTGTTTGGAAATCTTTTTCCTCCAGATTTATTGAGGCAAAACTGACAAATTAAAAGCACATAACAGTTAAATTAAACCAAGACAGGTATAGAGGTAAGAATTTTTATTAACATATGGAATGATAACTGAATGTTATAGTCAAGTTAATATATTCACAAATCCTTAATGTATCTATAGACATTGATTTAAAAATCCTAAACCTCAGGAGGCAGAGGCAGGCAGATCTCTGTGATTTCCAGGTAGGCCTTGTCTACACATTCAGTTCCAGGTCATTTAAAGTTACATAGTGAAACTCTATCTCAAAGCAACAGAAAGAAAAAAGAAAGAAAAACTTAAGGCCCTTATAATACATGAAAAGCTCTGAAAAGCCTCTGGAACGAAAGCAGTTTTCTCTAAGCCTAATGTGGTCCTCACACTGGCAATGGATGAGAAATGGTGTAAGCCACCATGGCCACACCAAGTGTGGAAAATGCACAAACGTCTGAGAAAGACTAAAGAGCATCTCCCAGAAAGAGTCATCTGCATCCTGTGGTAAAGTCAATTCCTGCTTCATCATGGGTGGAACTGACTCTTAAACTGGCCATTTCTTACCTCCATCAAACTTTCCATATCATGGCTTTTACACAATGCAATGTTTCTTTCCCTGCCCCTTCCTGTTAACTTGGCAATGGAAGGTTCTTGATATGAACTTGACTAGCTCTAGTCTTTAGACAGGAGGACCGTACAAGAATTGTTCATCATAGCTCTTAAGTTCAGGGATGAGTATTCAGGATTTTAAAAATCATCAGCCTACACAGTTAATGAATATTCTTTAATATGATGGTTAGTTATGCCTATGTAATCAAGACTGGCCTGAACCTCTTCATTCTTCCACCTTAGTCTCCTAAATGATGAAAATACAGCTGTGTATCAGAAACTCAGCAAGAGTAACGTGTATTAGGAAAGTAGGTATTTAGAACTGCCAGTAGCCTTCACCTGCATCTGTTACTTCTGAAAGACAGGAGAGAAGGGCACTATCCATTTCCAGGAGACCATCAAGCGTTTGGACTGAGGGTGCCTTGCCTTCACAGCATTAATCACTTTCATGTCCTCTTCATCCAGGAGCCAACTGAGAATCTCAAGCCTGGTGAGGCTGGGCAGTCGGGACACACACTGACTCAGAGCCTTGACAGTGGTGGCCTGAACTTGGATACGTTCTGGGATACTCCTGCACATGTTGAGAACTTGCAAGTTTGGCAGGTTGTCCAGGGCTTGAAAGAAATTTCTGTACCCTTCCTCTGTGATCTTGTGATTCGTTGAAAGGTCTAAAGTCTCAAGTTTCTGGAAACCTCCACTGGTTGCTCCTTTGGCTAGAAAAAAACATTTATGAAAACAAAATCCTAAGGACTTCAATAATGGTGACAAGTTATTGATACTACTCCCACACCCAACGCAATAAAAGCTCTACATGATGTTATAGAGACCATTCTTGGAAAGCACCAAACTACTGCTTGGTTGATAGGGAACCACCCAGCCAAGCTCCAAGCACTTTGGAGGAAGCAGAAGCCAGGAAGTTAGCACAGACAGCTTTGGCTCTCAGGGAAATGTGAATTTCTCTTCTGGTCTCACAGGAGGACTCATGTCAAGACAGGGCATGGCTGTGCGACATGTTACAGTACAAGGGACTGAGAAACTGTGGCAAGTGTCTCCCTTTTCTCAGAAAACAAAAGGAGACAGTCCTAAAAGCTTGTCCCTCACGGGCTACTACAGTGCCTTCCACCTATAGCCCAGAAGAGACTCCCTAGTTACTGAGAGCAGGGGCTCTGAAGGCAATGGAGTCAGACACAAGGTGAGTTCTCAATTACCCATGACCTTGGCAGTGAACACCCAGTCCACTTGCTGTGTTGTTTTTAGCCCTCTACCCACTTTCCCCTAGTAAGGGACAGATCAGGGCTGATTTCTCCCAGAATCTTGTGACAGCTTGATTTAAAGGCAGAGGCCCTAAGAAGTATTTCCTCTGTGTCCTGAACAGGGATCTTCTGTGACAGTCAGGGGTGTTCCTTATTCCCTGAATGAAGACTCTTCTGGAAGGACTGGAGGAAAGCTGAGGCCTCCCTCATCCATGGCCTGTTGTCACCTGGTTTCCTTTATTCTCCATATCGCAATGTATACTTACCTGCTTCTCTGGTGTGTGTAAGTGCTGTCTCCTAGCTATGAATTTAAACACTGGCCAGGAGTAGCCTGTCAGTTGTCCATTGAAAGATGGACATTGTTGCCACAGTGAAATGGCTCAGCAGGCAAAGACACCTTCTAGGCAAACCTGATGACCTGAATTTGATCCATGGGACCCACACTGTAGAAGAGAATGAACATCTGACCTGTATACACTTGCCACAGTATCTCTCTCTCTCTCTCTGTTTCCCTGTCTTTTTCCCTGCCTCTGTCTCAATAAATAAATACATAAATAATGTTTTTTTGTTTTTTGTTTGTTTTTACGAGACAGGGTTTCTCTGTATTGTTTTGGAGGCTATCAGTCCAGCCTGGCCTCGAACTCACAGAGATCCGCCTGCCTCTGCCTCCCGAGTGCTGGGATTAAAGGCGTGCGCCACCACCGCCCGGCATAAATAATGTTTTTAACAGTCTTAGTAACACAGGGCATTAAAAAAATTTTCATTTCTAGGACAGGTGGTAGTGGTGTATACCTTTAACCCCAGCACTCAGGAAGCAGAGGCAGGTGGATCTCTGTGGATTCAAGGCCATCCTGATCTAAAGGGCTACACAGAGAAACCCTGTCTCCAAAAAAAAGATTATTTCTGATTTTATGTTTATGAGTGTTTTATCTGCAGGTTATATTAAGTGTCCCACAGACAAGCCTATTGTCCACAGAGCTCAGAAGAAGCAGCAGATCCCTGGAACTGGAGTTACAGACAGTTGTGAGCAGCAGTTGTATGAGTGCTTAGAATCAAACCCAAGTCCTCTAGAAGACCAGTCAGTGATCTTAACCCCTGAGTTATATGTCCAGCTCCAAAAGCAAATATTACATACTTGGTTAACAGTTATTAGCTGAGTTCCTACCACATCCCAGGCAATCAGTGCTGGCTTCCAGGAGGAAAAAGGATCTGCTCTTGAGTGTGAGAGGGCCAGGGATTATTGATTGCCAAACCTATATGAGACTCATCTGCTAGGAAGGCTTTGACCTAACATACTGGAAAAGAGTGAAAGTCCATAGCAATTTATATCAAATGACTATGAGAGAAGCTATAAAATTCAATGCTGTGCAAATCATAAGGAGAGAGAAATGTATCTTTTCTGAAAAGGGTCATTAATCTACTACACATACACACACACACACACACACACACATACACACATACACACACCACCTACTGGTTATTATTATTATTTTGGACATTGAGCTCTTGCATCCCAGGCTGACCTTGAGCTCTTGGTCTTTTTCCTCAGTCTCCCCAGTACTGGGATTCCAGACATAGTCACTTCCATGCCAGACTAAATAAGTTTGTTTTGTTTTTGAGAGAGGGTCTCACTATGCTGCCCTGGAACTTGCTATGTAGATCAGGCTGCCATGGAACTCACAGAGATCTATCTGCCTTCCTCTCCAGTGCTGGGACTAAACTCATGCACTACCTCTTCCTGCCTAGACTGGCATTTAAAAACCTAACCAGCTAAATGTACAAGAGATATATCTTAAATGGTGGGGCCTAGGAAGGTTAAGAGTCAAAGAAAGTAAGAAGACATGAAAAGGATACAGGACCCTATACTAATATACAGGAAGTGAGTGTAAGGCAGGAAGTGCCACTACACACAAAGAGCACTGGTCTACCAGAAAGATAGAAAGCTTGAAGATATAAAGGCAAACTAGAAGTAAGGAAGGTGGACAAGGAGGCACAGTTTGATGACTGATTGATTGATTGATTGAGTGAATTTGGGACCTGGCACAATCTAAATGAGTACTCCTGAGCTACAGCTCCAGTCCCACAGCCCTCTGGGATTAGTTATGGCATGAAGAACGGAACCTACCCCAGGTGGAGACATGCCCTTAGCTCCCTCTTTAAGGGATAATCATGTGGGGCATGTCAGAGACTTGGCTAGGAGACCACCCTTAGGAGAATGGGTTCACCTTAAGATAATGTGTTTTACTTCCCAGAATTCCTCGGCCCCAGGGCAGTGCCTACAAGCCAAGCCTCCATTAGGTTTGGTGGGGTCTGCCTGGCTTTCTGAGACCCATTTCTTTTTCCTCTCTTCTGTCTTTTTATTTCAGGGGCTGGTCAATCTGAAAGATGCGCCTCACCTAAAGCTTTGGTTTTCCTGGCACACGAGAATCATCAGAGTCTGACTGTAAGGGATTGACAACACCTACTAGAGTCTGAATGTGAAGGAAGCTCTGGTGAGGGAGAAAGCGGGAACAGCAGCATGGAGAGGATCTCCCTTTGCTTATTTAATGTTTGTGCTCAAAGCCTCATGCGACCAGGCCTAGTCTTGAACTAGGAAGTCCTTGAACTCTTGAGCCTCTCAAGTGTTGAATTATAGTCATGTGACACATCTAACCAAAAACATAGTTTTAATCAATATATGTGAGGTGACTCAGAAATCCCACTCCTAGAAATCCCTAAACCCATTGTATGAGAATGTTCTTAGAAGCATTGCATAGTAACCAATTACTAGAAACAACTCAAGTGCCCATGAGTGGACACAGAGTGTAGTTATGGTCAAATAATGACTGACACACAGCAGTGAAGTCAATGCTGTGTCACACGTTACTATGAATTTAAAGCACAAACATATTCTGAGCCAAAGAGACAAAACAGTGTCTACTGTATAAGATCCTCGTTCATGAAAGTCTACAGGAAAATGACCCTCTGGAAAAGAAAGCAGTGCCATGGCGTCTGTGGAGGGCATGGATGGCGTGGAGAAGAGACCCAGCTCGGGATTCTGGGCACTGGTGAAGGTCTGCCCTCATCTGGTTGACTCTACACTTACTTGGATAATGAAATTTTCAGCAATGTGAACAGGGAAATTGATCCAGGTCTACACCTTTGTTAAGTACTGTCAATATTCAGCTGACAGCAGAGCATCTGTCCAGGTGTCTGAACCACCAAGTGTCAGAACACAGATTCACTGGTCCATCATGGGGGAAGGGGAACTGAGTTCAATTCCCAGCACTGTGAAAACAAAGCACAGGTGGAGGGCTTCTATACCCCCACTAAAATAAGACCTGTTGCCCTTCCCAGTCTGACCAGGATGAACCTAAGTCTGTAGGACACGAGAGGAAACTCTGTGGTAGTAGAAGCAAGGAACAGTTTGGAAGACTCCCAGCTGTACACATTTGCAGCAGACAGCTCCAATGTTGCCACTGCCTCCACACAAAGGGAAATGCTTTCCCTGAGGAAACTCACCGATTTCCATCACGCTGTCGTCATCCAACGTTTCTGTAAAGGCAAGAACTCGGAGACACGGGAGCTGCAGACACTGCTGGACAATCAGTTTGGCCACCTGCTGAATCCCGTCCCCAGTGGGAAGGAGCAGTTCCTCCAGGTTCCCGAGAGAACCCAGAGCCTGTGCTGTGGGAGACACCACAAAGCCACCCTCAGTAGTTGTCCCCTCATGAGCAGCTGATGACCTGGACATTCTGCAGTCTAGAAGGCCCCACCTAGCAGAGGCCCTCCTGGTCACTGTCCTCTCCGAGGCAAAGAGAAGGGGTCAGCTCCCAGCCGCTGCTCCCTACTGCTCTCTGCAGCTGGCTCCTCCATCCTCCCGCAGCCGGCTCCTCACACAAGTCCAGTTGTCTCTCCATTTCTGCTCTGTCTTCTAAAGTGGGGTCTCTACTGCAGGTCACTCTCCTGGGAGCACAGAGTCTTCAGCCCCCTCCCTTGTCATCCCACCTCCTGCTATTACTCTGAGGACATCCACCCTCCTCATCAAAGCATGGTCCACTACTCTGACTGTCTTCCACCCAGTCCTTCCTAGCCTACACTCCGTAGATCATGTGACCACTAAATCTCTCCTCCTGTGGCCTCACAGAAACTAAATAGAAGGCTTTCTGACATGAAACAGTATTCCAGATTACTCTCTAACTTTCCCTGTCTTTGTGTAGCCCTGGCTAGCCTGTAACTCTCCTTGTAGGCCAGGCTGACCTGAAACTCATAGAGATCAACCTACTGCTACCTTCTGAGGGCTGGGGTTAAAGACATTCGCCACCTGGCTAGTTAACACATTTTTCTTTTATTTCTATGTCATGTGCATTGGTGTTCTGCCTGAATGTGTGTCCCTGTGAAGTGTTGGGTCCCCTGCAGCTGGAGTTGCAGACAGGTGTGGCATGTACGTGTGTGCAGAGAATTAAAGCCCGGGTCCTCTGGAAGCCCAGTCAGTGCTCTTAACCACCGAGCATCTCTGCAGCCCACATTATTTAACAAATCTTTGAAAGGAGGAAATACATTCATGAGATGGGGACAGCTGTCAGACGGGGCACAGGAAATTGGACACTCGCCTTCTCCTGATTAGGTCTGGTGTACCCTGAGCCGTGTCCTTTCCCTGGGGTTTGTCATCCTCGCAAGTCTCTTTTTTGTTTACACTCATTTACTTCTGTCAAGTTTGTGTTTGGTTGATTGGCACCCACATGCCACAGAGCATTGCAGGGGGCAGGGGGTCAACGGACAACTTATAGGAACTGCTTCTCTCCTTTCACCATGTGGTCCCAGGAATATCAATTTGATCCTTGGGCTTGGCAGGACACCATTAGCAGCTGTGCCATCTGGCTGTCCCACCCTCCCCTTTCAATGTTTACAAATTCTCTCTTCAGTAGTGAGGCTGTCATTATACTCCAGGTCTTATTGCACAATTAATGTGTGATACACGCCAGTGTCTTCTTGGTGCCTGGTCTTGTGCCTACTATTTGAGCACAATGCCATCCATTACCCCACCAATAAAACTCAGGTGGGGACTCGTGGCAAGCACATTCGTCCACATACACACACATTGTCTCTACAGAACTGGAAAAGAAGGAAGCAAGGAGAAACTCAGGCTCTCCTTATGCACCGTAAAGTCTGAGAACTGGAAGCTAGAGCTCCCTATCCCATAGCAGCCTGGCTGTTCTCTTTTAGTGTTTCACATAAACACTCACTATTTTCACAATCATCTCTTCCTTCCATCTTTCCTTTCTTCCTTCCTTTCCTTTTTTTGTTGGTTTTGGTTTTGGGAGACAAGGTTTCTTTGTTAGCCCTGACATTCTTCGATGGGCTCAAACTCAGAGATCTTATTGCTTCTTCCCCTGGCATTAAAGTGCTAGAATTAAATGTATATACCACCATATCCAGATTCATAATCATTTTTATTTAAATTATTTTTAATTAATTTTTATTTAAAAACTACTATTTTTATAAACATTTCTTAAGTCAAAAGTATTTAAACATTCCTTATACCTATCATTCTGTTAAATCTGAGTTACAGTGTTTTCTTAATGTTAAACAGAAGCTTTTATATATATTCCAGAAACCACTGAAAAAGGACAAAGCATATTTGGAGTGGACGCCAGACAATGAGTTACACAATGCTATCGTGGCCAAATTCTCTCCTAAGAAGTCGGTGAGCCTGACAACATTGCATCTAATGAGGTCAAGTGTGGGCACGTGTGGGACCAACAGTGATGGCATCTGGGGATGACACCGAGCATCATCACTAAGGTGTCCTCCTAAGGACCAGCACAGCTGGTACAGCTGACTCTGTATCAGCACTTTCCACCAGCTACAGGTTCAACTTCTAAAAATCCTGTCTGTGCCAAACACGTACAGACATTTCCCCCTCGTTACTCCCAGAACAACACAGTCACATTGCAGTAGGCATTGTAAACAATTGAGAGATGGTTTAAAGTATACGGAGGATATGTGGGGTCATGGGCAAACACTGCACCATTTTATATCATGGGGAGGAGGATCTTCTAGTGTTTACATCAGCAGAGGTCCTGGACCCAGCTGCCGTGGATGTCAAGGGACAGCTGTGCACTGCCTGCTTTGCAGTGGGTTCACTGAAGGACAATGCGGAGAAAGGGGAGGAGAAAGAGCATATTAAGAAACACTGTTTTTCAGATCTCTGAGTTCAAGGCAAGCCTGGTCTACAGAGCAAGTTCCAGGGCAGCCTCCAAACCAATACAGAGAAACCCTGTCTCAAAAAACCAAACAAGAAACACTGTTTTATAAACTCACCAAACTTTTCTGATGTTTCTTTATCTGGAAATTTTTGGCGTCTGAGATTCAATATCTTCAGCGAAACAAAATTTGGCAAAATAGCCACTAGGAAAGGGAAAATAAATATAGTTAGTTCAGATACATTTCCTGTGACACAGAGGAATATCACTGAAATAAAAAGCATCTCAAAGTGATGTAAGATGATGTACTATGCAGATTGAATCACTATGACTAGGCAGAGGAAACAACTCTGAAAGGGAAATGTTCACACTGTAGACACAGGTACATGTCATTGCCGTGAAAGACTCACTGAAGTCAGGTGCCGTCACAGTTCCTGTGACATCAGTTGCATTTCACTCTAGAGTATTTAATGACTTTGTGCAAAGGGGCATCTGGAGTCAAAGTTACACAGTTCTTACCAAATGGCCTGGTTTCAAAGCATTGTCCAGAAAACTCAATCTCTCTGAGTTTCTTGCAGGAAGCAAGCACAGCCATGAGAGACTCAAAATCCGAAAAGAAATCACATTTCAGGTGGAAAACGTGAAGATCGGGAGAGTTCTGAATCAATTTAACTGGAAAAGAGGAAGGATTTTCAGAAATTAGAGAAGGCTGCAAGTTCCCTTCTGACCTGGCCTCTCAATCCGTGCTCTCCAGCCACACCGATTAAACAGGCAGTGATGCAGTGATCCAGTGCTCAGGCCACATTGGGCGTGTGCTCAGCTTCTGCAACTGACTAGGGAGCAGATGAGATGGGGCAAGTTCCTGACCCTCTCTGGGTCAGTTTTCTCTTCTCCATATTTCACCTTCAGCGACAGCGGCCTGATATCTCTGTGTTTGCATACTGCCCTGACACATTGGGAACTCTGTACAGAGTAATATAAAAGACAGGTCAACTCTGAGGCACAACTTAGAAAAATATGTAAACTTATTTATTTGTCTATGTTTATATGGTATGCGGGGGTCTTCCATGTTCCACAGCACAAATGCAAAAACCAGGGGGGAATTGGGAGAATTGGCTGTTTCCTTCCATTTATGGGTCTGTGGAATCAAGGTCATCAGGCTTGACAGCAAGTGCCTTTACCTACTAATTGATCTCCAAAACCTGCAAAATAATTTTGTTTGTTTCTTTTCAGACAGGGTCTCATATTGTAAATCAGGCTGCCCCAGAAATAGCTATATTTATAGAGATAAGCTGACTTGATGTTGTGATAATCCTCCTGCCTCAGCCTCCCAAATTCTGACATTACAGGCATGTACTACCAAGCCAGATCCTGATCCACTTTCTACATTTCTTTAGTCCACAGTGTTCAGGGTTTTCCAAGTTAAGGATCTGGTGGTGCTTGAGTCACTTTGCTAAATGGCATGTTCTAGAAAGGTGTCTGTACAGCTGTCCATCAACAAGGGGCTGGGATAGAGAGAAATGGACAAAAGGTTCAGGTTTCCTGATGGCAGATGTTCTTCTGTATATGTTTCTCTTAAGATTGGCTGATGAATGAAACACTGTTTGGCTAGTAGAGGCAGGAAGACAGACAGAGCTATGAGATGAGGAGGATGCTGGAAAAAGAGGAGGAGAACCCTCCAAAAGGAGACACCATGTATCTGCCGAAGGAGTAACACGTCCAGGAATTCCCCGGTAAGTCAAGATCACATGGAAATATATAGATTTATAGAAATGGGTTAATAATTAAGACAGAGCTAGTAAGTAAGAAGCCCTAGCTATCGGTCAACCGTTTTATAATTGACACAGAGTCCGTGTGTTTATTTGTGGCTGAGAAGGGCAGTGAGACTTGGAGGGATAAGAAACTGCAGATATACAGTTGCCCCCAGTCAGATTTCTTTCTCCCTCGGCAGGCAGATCGCCGAGTGCCACTAAAACAACAGCGAAAGAAAAGGACTCCACAAAATGCCTTGGAGAGGAAGTGTGTTGGGAGTTCAACACTCAGGCCATGGGCTCAAACCTTCTCTTTTGAAGATACATTTTCTTAGCTAGATAAACCTGAGCAATTGCTGACTCAGTTTCCCCAGTTAAAAGTCAGCAGTAACCACTGTGCCTTCTCTCACACAGTGGTATGAAGAGTGAGTTAGTATCTGTGAAGAGTTCAGAACAGTTCCAGTCATGTTAAGGACTCAGGGTTACAAATACATGTCTGCCCCCTTACTGTTCCCACACCTTCCCATGGACACAGTTCACACTGTCAGACACACAGAAGTTTTAACTAATGATCTAATGATTCTAATGATTGTTAGCCAAGTAGCTTTTCCAGCTGAACCATTACCTGAGAGATCCAGGCACCATCCTTACCCAGTTTGGAGAGGTCAGACTCTGTGGAAGTTTGGATGGATAGCTTCTCCATGTGGTGGAGGTTTGGGAGGTCTCCAGGGAAGACAGACAGCACATCGGGTATGCCATCTAGTCTCACAGACAGTTCTCGCAGGTTTGGGAACTTGTCCAAGTTAGCGAAGAGTTGATCTGGAAAGCAGCACACAGTATCCATCACTCAAGAGACCCATGTGGGAGGAGTGTGCTGTCATTCTTAGATATTTTCATAAGGAAACTTCTCAGAGATGCTAGCATCTGTTTAGGAAGCACATCCATGAAGATCCCACCATCTGCATCATCTCCTGGTCACAGAGTACAGGGAAAGCACTGTGCTGCTCTCTAGACTCACCAAATATAAGATGTCTCCCCAACCAACACTGTGAGGACATCTGGTTTTGCATATGCAAAAGAACAAAGTTCAATTCCAACTTATATAAAAATGTAACTCAGAACCTCTGTACCAAACCAGATCCTGCATATTCTTTTCCAAGGACTAGTACCAACAAAGTCTGACATCCTTCCCTCTACCCATCCATTCCCACGCCCCTCGATATAGCCTGGGCCCCACATCCAACTCCTGGGCCTAGTCTAGCCACCCCACCTTTGCCAATACTAACGTCTAGGCTTCTGCCATGACCCACTCTGCCTCCCTCCCTGCCCCCAACCTTCAGGCTACTCACACACCACATGCATCCTCTCTTCACAGCCAGGTTCTACATATCCTTCTTCTGGGACTAGCTGGGTGAGTCTGCCTAATGCTCCCCTCCTCATATCCACCTCAACTCCCACATACACCCCCAATTCTAATCTTGAACCAGACAGAACATATTTCACACCAGCCCAGTTTCCTGGGTCCACATAAGCCATATCCAACGTCAGGCTCAATTCAACTCACACATCTTCTCTTTCGCCTAACCTGCTCTATTTTATCAGGCACAGAACTAACCAAAGAAGTCTCATTACAAAAATATGAGCATTGAAAGTTCAAGGCAGTAGTCTGTCCCCTCCCCCTCACCAAGCTACAGGTCCTGTAGAAATGTCTGTCAACAAGATTGACCTAAATGAATCCCAAGACACAGTTAAAATAACAACAATAAACTTCACCAAAGAAGTTTATGGAGAATTTGAGATGATATTTGTTTATGATGACACTTCTTAAAGGTGACACAGCTCAATAATCTTAAAAAGAAAGAACTTAAAGAGCATAAACACCTGAGTGATACCCAGGAAAACACAAACATAAGGCCAACAGAATAATGAAGAAAATCCATATATACATGCGCATGGAGAAATACACACACACACACTGAAATGCTATTTTAAATAAATCATTATAAGATAAAGTCTATTTTAAAAAAGCAAACATTTTTGAGCAGTGGTTCTCAACCTTCCTAATGCCAACCTTTTAATACAGTTCCTCATGTTGCGGTGACCCCCCAACCATAAAATTATTTTTGTTGCTACTTCATAACTCTAATTTTGCTACTGTTATGAACTGTAATGTAAAAATCTGATATTTCCAATACTCTTAGATGACCCCTGTGAAAGGGCCATTCAACCCCCTCAAGGGGTCGTGACCCACAGGTTGAGAACTGCCACCAGCTTAAAAGAAGGCAAAATATTATTTACCCATTTTAAAAAGTCAATTCTGGAGAAGCTAAACCCCCTCCTCTTTCAGGCAGTCAGGGTGCAGATGACTCTCCAGCATCATCTTACACACAGGCCATCATTTACCAATAACAAGCGATTGACCCTCCCTTACTAACGACCTTGAGAGATGAAATACTGATGGTAACGTTTTCCTAGCTTTCCTGAGTTACTTCAAACCCATCCTATGATTTGGTACCTTTCACTGATTTGTCCACTGCCCAGACAGTGAACGTGTTCAGATCTCTTCTATCAGGACACATTTATGACCTTGTCCCTGAGACGCTTCATTCATCTAAAACTAAGAACGAGAAAACAGTGTCAACCAGAATGGCTGTGTGACACTCAGGGATACCTGGCAACTGCTTTGTCCCTGAGACCTCAAGAGACCGCAAGGCAGGCAGGGTGAGAAGCAGCTGCTGTTCGGCTGCACTGAGCCTCAGTCTGCACAGGGAGCACTTGGTGACAGAGGTTTTATGCAGCTCCAGAGCAGGACGGATGCTTTCAAGAAAGTCACTGCTGTGTGTCAAACGGAGTTCGATATCCTGCGATGCCGAGAAGATTTCCATTAGGACCTGGAGCAGTGCTTGGTCTGCTGGACCCATGTTGACCACTCCAACTTCCAGCCTAGGGATCTTGTACTGCCTGGGTGACAGTTTCCAGTACCCAGCACTGATGTTGGGTAGACACTGGGGCTGGTTATTCATAAAATTCCTCAAGTTGTCTTCATTTTTAGCTAAGTTTTTCTCCCATTCCTTCATATGTTCAAAGGTAGATGCATAGTCCTCATCTATTGTTGGTGGCTGTAAGTTTTCAAAACATTTTTCCATGACTGAGTAACCTACTCTGGGTAGCATTTTATTTCCATTTATGGAGACTTGTACACTCCTCAACAGTTGCAGGCTTTCTGGGTGGTCCCCAAAGTACTGTAAATTCAGTACTTTCAAAGCCAGTGTTCTTCCTCGAAGGAATTGCAAGATAAATGGAGAGCATGCAGCAACCACATTGCTTTCATAAGCAAACTTTAGAGCAACATTCAGTAGATGTTCTGAAATGAACAAAGAGAAAGCTTCAGGAGATACCTGCCACATTTCCTTAATTAACTGTATCATGCAGGAAGTTTTTGAATGGAGCATCCCATAATCCTCATTTTCAGACAAGTTCTCCAGTGACTCTTTATCACTCACCAACTGAAGCAAGTGAGACACAATTTTTGGCCCTGCCTTTGGTGAAGGGTGGCTGGAGGCATACTTCAAAAAATTGTTATAGGAGTTTAAAGCCTTCAAGGGTGAGTTAACTTGTCTCAAATAATCAAGCCCCAGATCTTGGTCTTCGTCTCTTTCTGAACCCAGGAGTTCAGTCAGCCTCATGGCAGCAAGAAATTCTTGGAACAAAGGACTCAAGAAGCGATAGACTGGGCTCAGTCTCTGGGCGGTGAATTTGCTCATGAAGCAGGTGGTCAGATCTTCATCTTCATCAACTCCTGCTTCTGTGAGGTCCTCACTACTGAACTCAAAGCAAGATGAGAAAAGCCCTGTCAAGGCCAGCTGGCCACATGAGGACACAGTGGCCTTGAGACGCTCAGCTGCAGCCTCGTGCTTTAAGGAAAGGTATTTCATATAGGACTTGAAAACGGCCACATCATGAAAGGACTGGTCAGAAGGATTTTGAATCCAGTCTGTACAGACTGCTGCCATAAAGAGGGGGGTTTTGTGAATTCCCTGTAAATCTTTATTCATTCCAAAGTAAACCATAAACTCCAGGAGACGTGAAATTTTATGGAAAAATATCTTCCGCAATACAGAGATAGTGTTGTAGAAGGGAAACTCTCTGATCTCTAGAATCGTGTCTAGGTATGGGCGGATGGTCCTGGCCCTGTTGGTATGGACAGCGATCAACAAGCAGGTCTGTGACAAGTAGTTCTTTGTAATCAGGGTTTCTATGGCTTGGGGCAGTGACTCCATCCCACTGTAGTCGTCCACCAGGAAGAGCACCTGGTGCTTCAACTGCCGGATGCTGTCACTCAGACACACCTCACTAACTCTCGCTCCTGTCTCGAGGAGCTGGGCACCGATGATGCTGGCCAGGCCCTGGTCTGGTCTGCTGGAACGCAGGGAGATGTAGAAGACCAGCTGGAACCTGTTCAGCAGGGGGCAGCATCCCGATGCCCAGAGAAAGGCTGTTTTCTTCAGGAAGGTGGTCTTCCCACTGCCAGTTTCCCCCTCCACACACAGGACAGAGTTGAGGTTGGTGAAGATCTCAGGAAGCGTCAAGGCCTCTTGCACTGGCCTGCTGATGTGCTTTGAGACGATGGACAGATCACAGCCAAGCAAGTGGTCAGTGCCTAGGCTGGAACACACCTCTGGAAAATTTATGTGGCGGAAAGCGGCTTTGGTGTAGGCTGCTCTCAGCTGCTCACTCAGACTCTTGGCCTCTTGAAGCCACTGGGCCTCACGCTGATCCAGCTCTGTGGAGAGGACGCAGGCACCTCTGGGTGGACGTTCACATCCCTGGGCTTCGCTTGGAGCAACATCTGTGGGGAAAAGAAGGAAATGCAGCAAACCTCTCAATGCCAAGGCTGTGGTGGGTTTGTTACACTGTTCTGCCTGTCTGCTATGGATGAATCAGGACTTTCCTCTAATGTTCATGTTCTCCCTTGAGATCCTCTCAGACCTTTTCATAGAATCAGAACGTGGGATCATGTGTCCACGTCTCAGATTTGACCTGGGGTTCAGACATAATGTGTGCTTCTTAAGAGTACTCTGGCACCCCAATTTCCCATTTAAGATCTCAGGAGACGAGCTTGCTGCATGATGCTTTTAATACTGGCAGGTTTGGATCTGACACCAGGACTGCTGTCATTAGTCCTGCATTCATTCTCAAGATGTCACAGGAATGCTGACACTCTGTTGTCCACAGAACCCTCCATTCCAGCGCTCTCCTCTCTAGGAGCTCCTTGGACAACTATAAACACTCTTTCCTTTCAAGGAGCTACGTAAAAATACACATAATCCCATGTTGCTTTCAAGTTCTCACCAGCCACGGTGGAGAGAAATGCCCCTGCATCCTCACGACTGCTTCCCCCTGTGGTGTCCTGTGAAAGAGAAACCCATCATTAAATCAAAACTTGGTCTTAAATAAAGATTATATTGTCACTGATAATATAATCAATCAAAACCCAACATCTTCTAAACACAGCCTACACTCAGTGCTGGTTGAAGGAAGGAGTGCTCTAGAAAGAAAAGAAAAATTTCACACATCTGCAAGAGTGTGTTCCCAGATGGTACAATGTGGTCCATACATCCTGTCTACAGGTGATGCTATGTGGGTAATCAAAATAATAAGGTGTAGAACAAGAATGGTCCTGCTAAAATCATTAAGTATTCCCTCTATCCTTGGTTATTAGTAACTACATATGTAATAACTACAT
This sequence comes from Mesocricetus auratus, assembly GCF_017639785.1. Classification (NCBI taxonomy): domain Eukaryota; kingdom Metazoa; phylum Chordata; class Mammalia; order Rodentia; family Cricetidae; genus Mesocricetus; species Mesocricetus auratus. The sequence continues at coordinate 18,664,684 of NW_024429201.1, read as the reverse complement.
ACTTCGGTGGAGAAAGGCTATTATACATGCATGAACACATACAGTGTTTCGTGTTCTCTTCTTAGAGACAAGATTTAATACAGACTAGGGTGCTCCTCTTTTTTCTAAGTGTTAGGATTGGAGGCATAAATTATAACACCTGGCTTCAACTGCTTTCAATTTTTGTATCTGTTCTGAGACCGAGTTTTGTTTACCCTAGACTGGCCTCAAACTTAGTATGTGCCTGACCAGGACTTTGAACTTGAGATCTCTCTTCCTCCATCTCCCACTATGATCCCAGGTATTCCTGCTTGATCAGTGCTGAGGATATACACAGGACTTCACATACACTGGGTAAACATTTTGCCAGTTGAGCTACATATCCTGTGATTGCAATGTGGATTTAAATTTACAGATACAAGAGATTAGCCAATTGAACCCCAGTTATTTCCCCTTTTGTTTTCTGCCCCTATTTTTGTTTTGCTGTTTTTTTTTTCCCTTTTTAAATTTTAAGTTAGAAACAAGTTTGTTTCACATGTCAATCCCAGCTCCCTCTTCCTCCCCTCCCTCCCCGCCTTCCTACCAGACCCCCCAGTCCCCCACCCAATCTCCACTCTGGTCCCCAGGGAGGGTGAGGCCCTCCATGGAGGATCTCCAGAGTCTGTCATTTCATCCAGGGCAAGGCCTAGGCCCTCCCCCAGAGAAGGAGGCTCATATTTAAGTGTGGCCTTAAACGTATGGCTAGCTTTGAACTCATGGCACCCTCAGGTTCAGTCTTGAGATTCCTGGATTGCAGGCATGGGACATTATGCCAAGCTTTGTTTCTTTTGGGGGATGACAAACATAGTACACTACTATACTACCTTCAAGTGAGGAAGTGTATGACTACTCAAATGATAGTTTGTATCCCTGAGAAACTTAGGGTTCAAACTATTATCTTAAGTACAATTTCACTAGGCATTGTTTTTGTGACAGAAACACATCTATAGGCCAGTGATGTAGGTCATTTACAAAGTCCTTGCCTGAATTTGATCTCAAGTACTGCAAGAAATAAAGCAAAACAATAATAAAAATACAGCTGTTTATGTTGGCAAACAGGCTTACAATCCTAACACTTGGAAAGGTAACACAGGAGGATCATAAATTCTAGGCCATTTGGGGTACATAGCAAGTTCAAGGTCAGCCTAGACCTCATACTAAGAAACTGTCTCAAGCAAAACACTAAGTAAACAAAATGAAATATACCTCAAAGATCTCTAAACACCAAGGAGGAAGTCAAGCTTACAGTCTAAAGATCACAGAGTTGGATCCATTTAGCTCAGATGTCAGTCAAGTCTAAGCTTGAAAGAATCTGAAGAATTCCAGTAGGAGAAGGGATTGTGCATTTCATAGAGCTAGATATGTGTCTTCTGTTTACTGTGAAACACCATCTACAGCTATCAGATGGTAGTTTCTTAGCAAATATTTGCAGTTTATTTAATTCTATATTGGCAAGGGGCAACTGCTGTTCAAAACAGTATTCAACTACAGGATCATGCACTGCCCAGCACAGAAGGGGTGGTGTCCATTACCATGGCTTCCGGAATTTCGCATTGGCTCTGAAGGGCTGGAGTCACTTCTGCAGAGGACTTCAGGTATTGGAGAAAGACACAGCTAAGCGGAGAAGATAAAAGTCACAAAATGGTCCCATGCAAGTAAGCATTTGTATTCGGTTTTTAACATAGACACAGAACTAAGAACGAAGTACAGCTAGGTGTTAGTGGCACATGCTTTTAGTCCCAGTACTCGGGAGGCAGAGGCAGGCAGATCTCTGTGAGTTCATGGCCAGCCTGGTCTACAGAGCGAGTTCCAGGACAGCCAGAACTACACAGAGAAACCCTGTCTTAGGAAAGAGAAGATACTCACACTTTGACTTTCCACAGCTTAGTGCATGTGGTTTGTAAAGTGATGGTGATTATATGCAGAGAGCATGGTGAAATGAATGCATATAGTTAATGTCTGTCTATGCAAGCAGATCAAATGAACTTAGAGACTCAAAACTAGTAAGCCTTCACTGTCAAATGGCTTGGTCCTAGAAACCTAAGTGAGGTCACAGAGGGGTGAAGAAATGACAGATACTGAAGAAATGACACAGATACATAAAAGCTGGGATCTAGTGGGTACGCTTATTCTGGAGGGCATCTACTCAACTCAGAAACTCAGCCCCTTTATTATGTACAGCATAGGGAAGAGGAGGAGTGGTTAGCTAGTCTCTGTGGGATGTCTCTGAAGGGAAGCAGTCTCTGGCTGTGAACATCAGGTAGGAAGAAGCATCGGGGGTGCATTCTGCACACACTAACAAACTGTCACCATCCTCCACACTCCAGGACAAGGCTTTGCCACTCTCACTGGTCTGAGACATTGATGTCCTTGATATGGCCATGCAGATGTCAATAATATACTTTCACTCAAGGCTTCCTCTGCTCCCACACAGCACTGATGGACTCTACCCTAGCTCCAGGTCAGTAGAGACTCATGAGAGTAAGATGCTGAGTGATGGAGGGCATTCCACATCTTCCTCTGACCTCCACCAGCACACAAGGTGCACACAGACATGCATGTGTGCGCACGCGCGCGCGAGCACACACACACACACTAAAATAAATCTTTAAAAAATAAATAAGATAGGGATCAATAGAGGAAAATACCCAAAAATATAGCTCAGTCTGTTAATATGTGCCTTCCCATACCTGTGCATGTTACATGAGTAAATACATAAAACACATGTGTGTACATGAAGAAAGATTTTTAAAAACTAATACTAGAAAATCTGGAGTGGCTATATTCATATCAAATAATACTTAAGAATAAGGAATAGCAGAGCTTCTGAGATGACACAGTAGCATTTACTGATAGATCTGATGACCTGAGTTCACACAGTGGAAGAAGACGACAGACTCCTGCATGTGGTTCTCTGACCACCATATATCCACCATGGTACACATGCTTACTCACATACATATGGCACAGAGAACATAAATAAATAAAATGTAATAAAAAAATTTAAAGGGTCAGGCATGTTGGCACATGCCTTTAATCCCAGCACTCAGGAGGCAGATCTCTGTGAGTTCAAGTCAAATCTAGTCTACTAGTGAGTTCCAGACCAACCAGTAGTGGTGCATAGTGAGGCCTTATGTCATTTTTTTCTTTTAAGAATAGAGAATATTGCCGGGCGTTGGTGGCACAGGCTTTTAATCCCAGCAATTGGGAGGCAAAGGCAGGCAGATCTCTGTGAGTTCGAGGCCAGCCTCCAAAACAATACAGAAAAACCCTGTATCAAAAACACCAAAAAAAAAAAAAGAATAGAGACTATTGTCAAAGATAAAGGAGGAAATTTCATATATTTTCTAATGATGATAAATCAAAGGGCAAAATATTGTTAAAGTGTACTGATGACGAAAAAGAATAAAAAAGTGTAAAAAATATGAAAAGACATTAATATCATTAGTAATTAGGCTACTAAAAACTAAAATTTGGACAATGTCAAGTTGAAGAGGATTCAGACCAGTGTAAACTCATCTGTGCTAGTGGGAATGTACCTCAAAACAACTGAGATTCCATATTTTCTTCTGTATCTTAGAGAAAGGCATATTAGCATTAGACTAACTCTCCCTGCCCTGAGAGCCATCAAAAGCCAGCAGTTCCCCAGAAAGGGGAAGGTCTTGGGGAGTCCTTCCTCAACCAGGCTGAAATGTTGACTGGATGATAGTTTGTAGGCAGCCACAGCCATGTGAGGTTTTCTTGTTGTTGCTTTGAGACAGTGTCTCGCTCTGTAGACCAGGCTGGCCTCTGACTCACAAGAGATCCGCCTGCCTCTGCCTCTCAAGTGGCGGGATTAAAGGCATGTGCCACCACATCCAGGTTCCATGTGAGTTCTTGAGCACAAGTTAGAAAAGTTGGCTAAAAACAAGCCAAGCTAAAGCCAGGCATTCATAAGTAAGAATAAGTCTCCATGTGTTTATTTGGTGGCCACCTGTGCCCCCCCCAATTAAAAAAATAAGTCAACTAAACACAGGAAACGGAAGGCTACCTGAAAGTGTTGTAAAGCTATAAACATTCAAAGTACACTTCCATGGACTTGCTTCCTCCAGCATGGCTCCTCTGCCTAAAAGCTCTATAACCTTCCCAAGCAATGCCACAAACTAGGGACCTAGTGTTCAGATATGCCAGCCTATGGGAGACATTTCTCCATCCATGTAAATATTCTGAGTAGTCACACAAAAACAGTTGGTAATTTAAATAAAAAGTAGTAGAAGGACCAAACAAAATCACATAAAAAATTGGTTGATAGACTTAAAAAAAGTTTTAAGTATAACTAGATTGCATTTTAACTTATCAGCCCAAGGATTAAGAAGGCCCTATACTCAAATTTTACTACCTACTACATCCAAATAAAAAGCAAAAGTGAGGTCTACTCTCAAGCATCTTCAAAACTCACAATGAGAAGGAAATAGTTTTAGTTAGCTAGTTACAAACTGAGACAGGACCTCACTATGGAGTCCCAGCTGGTCTCCAATACATGACCCCAAGCAGAGAGATTAATGGGAGTGAGAGGAGGACAAGAGAGGGTAACAGGAGGGGGTGGCAAACAAAATTGAAATACACTGTGTCTGTGTATAAAGTGTCATAATGAAACCTACTGCTACTGAAAATTAATATATACTATCAAACATACTTTAAAAGATATTTCTAAGGATTTGTCCTATTATCACCATTTTATCTCATAAATGTAATTGTTTTTAAAAGTTAAACAAATCAGACTTAAACTCTTCTAACACCAAGATAATGTAGTACAAATTTGCTTTGAATGCACAAAGGACACCTGTGGAACTAAGCAGAGAACACTCCAATGCAGCTTCAGCTCTTCCAGCCTGCAAAGAGCCGCCACACCCAAAGAGATCTTCAATTGTGATTTTTCTTTCTTAACTTATAACTGCTTGGTTTTAAAAATAAACTGATTTTAAAATCAAGCATACTAAAGTATTTCATCTAAAATGAAACCTCCCATTGTTCTCCCTTCAGCTTCTGAGACTGGGACTACAGGTATGCACCACCGCGCCAACCAAAACACTCACTTTTAACACTGCACATATTGATATTTGTCGGGGCCTCCAGCCATCAGTCAGCTAGGCTCTATCACGTACTCATAGAAAAGACGTGACACTAAGACCACCCTGCCACCCCTTCTGACATAAAGCAAATTCCAAGTAACAAGCCTGCGGTTTACCTGTCAGTTAAAGATTGGCTTAATTGGAAAACTACAAGGTCCTCAGAAGATAGGCCTGAGCAGTAGTAAATTGTAATAGATAGGTTACCAAGCAACATAGGAGTTCCTACCCCTGACCTCTTGCCCTGTAGATTAGGTAGCCAGGCAACACAGCAGACCACCTCTTCCACTGACCTCTTGCCCCTGCAGCTGCAAGTACACCTTCCCCCTTCCCCTCCTCAGTTCTCCTATATAAATCCCTTTGGGATGAAATAAAATTGTCGCCTTGATCAGAATCCTGTCTTGGCGTCCATTCCTGTATCCCCTGTCCTCCATCTTTCTCCTAGGTGTCCACCAGACCCATGTTGAGTGTCCTGCGGGTCAGGACAGATATTTACTTCTGGAAAAATTCTTGGTAATTACTTAGTGAAAACAACAAAATTCTTCTTGGAATTGGGCATTTCTAGAGAGTTTTTCATGTGTAGAAAATGAGTAAAAATAAACTTGGAGAGTCACAGACAGGGGGTAAGCGTAGCTCAGTAGTAAAGGTCTTGCCCAGTGTCCCCAGCTCACTGGTTTCATACCCAGCACTGAGAAAAGGAAATCACAGAAAGCTTAGATGTTGGAAATAGGAAATTCTAAAAGCTTCTAGAAGAAACAGGAGTGGGAAAAGAGTTTCTAATCAAAGGAATCAAAACAGTGTGAGACTGTCAGGCACACCATGGGTGCTCACCACTTTGGAGGCTGATGAAGGAAGATCTTGAGTTCAAACCCAACCCAGGCTATTTAAAAAGTTTGGTGTGGTGTGGGCTATATAGCAAGATGCTTATTTAAATATATATATATATATATATACATATATATATATATTGACCCAGTAAAAACCAAGTCTAACTATGAGAGAAAAGCTAGACAGGGAGGATGTCATGGGAAGAAGGAAACAGGGATAAAATTTGTGTCCTTCACAGTGGGAATCAGAGGTGTGGACAGATAAAGCCCACAGATAAAGCAGGCTGGGGAGCTGGGAGGGAATAACTACCTAAGTACATTCAAAGTTCAGGGAATTCATCTTGCTCACTTGGGATAGAACCTGGTGTGATCTTCTAATGGGTCATCACCTTCCTTCCACTGTTCCATAAATCCGCCACAAGAAAAACACTGGACAACATCCCTTATGCCTAGAAGTAAGAAAATGTGGTCAGTGTTACTCTGACATATACCTGTCAACTCACAAACAGATAATAACTTAAGATTTCCATAGTAAAACCCTATTTGCATCCCAATTGGATTGTGTGGCAAAGTCAGGCACAGGTCACCAGGGAGCAACAGTTCACACAGGACTCTTGGTTCTTCAATGTGGGGGTCAGCAACACTCGCTGGGCCTTCTGTGTTTTGATCATCTCAGCCCTGTCATTCCTAGAGACTTTCAAAGACTAGAAATTCCATGGGAGCAGAGACTCTGTCTGATGACATGGTGGGACCTCACAGACGTAGGCAATCAATAAGCATTTGCTTAAGGAATAAATGAAAAAGAATATATGAAGATTGCAGGTGAAGAAACACAGGAGCAAAGTTAGGGGTTCTCCGTAGGTGAGATCATGTGGAATTACTTGTCTCTGCCCACATTATTGCCAGGTCTATTTCACTGCAAATAGGAGCACATCGCCCATGAGACCTGAGGAAGGCTGGCAGGAAGAGACAATAAAGACGAGACAAAGGGTTAAAGCTGAGGTAAAGAAACCATTCATGCCATTCATACATTTGTTAGGTAAAGTGCCTGACCTGCTCTGACAAACTTGCAATATTATGTAATCACAGTAATAGTGTTACACAAAACTCCATCTCAGCTCAGAAGTGCATTTGATCGGAGGAATGCTAACAAGATAGCCAGGGAGGGTACTGTAGATTTTCTTCATTCTCTCCTAGAACTTTGGCCAGTGACCCAGCTGAGGGGAACTAGCTTTGTGAATTACTGATGGGCAGCAGCTAAAGAGAGACCAGGAACTATGGAAGATCCATCATGGTTTAAAACTAAGGAAATGAATTTGCAAGGATTTCTCCTATGAGCACTGTATTGTGAAAACAGTGATTCATATCCTACTTTCTCCCATTCTTCGTTAGCAATAGAAATTCCAAATTGTGTGTGAGCGTGGGAGTGTGTGTGTGTTTGAGAGTGTGTGTGCTCACACGTACATACATGTACTACACACTGCACATGCATACAACCCAGAGGTCAATGTCAGCCACCTTCCTCTATCATTCTCCACCTTGTTTTTAGAGGTAAGGTCTCTCAATGAACTTGGAACTCACTGATTCAGCAAGACAAGTGAGCTCTGTGGATCCACCTGTCTTTGCAACCCAGAGCTGGGATCATAGGCATGTACCATCACACCAGGCTTTTTACATAGGTGCTGGGAATATAAATCCAGGTCTTGACACTCACACAGCAAGCACCTTACTGACTACCCAGACCCTAGAAACTTCAATTCTTTTTTTTTTTTTTTGGTTTTTACAAGACAGGGTTTCTCTGTATTGTTTTGGAGGCTGTCGGTCCTGCCACCTCGAACTCACAGAGATCCACCTGCCTCTGCCTCCCAAGTGCTGGGATTAAAGGCGTGCGCCACCACCACCCGGCAAAACTTCAATTCTTAACCGGGCATATTGTCACCCAAGGAAAATACTGATTTCTCATCCATTCTCAGAGGCAGATATGGCCATCTAAGTTCTGGTAAAAGAAATACAAGGGAGCTGGAGAGATGAATCCCTGGGTACGAGGACTTGCTGTGCCAACATAAGAACCTGAGTTCAAATCTTGGCATCTACATGAAAAACTAAATGAGGCCAATCACACACCCATTCCGCAGTGATTGAACAGGAAGATCACTGGATCTGGCCAGCTACCGCCTGACTCTGTTCAGTGAGACCCTGCCTCAAGAGAATAAGGCAGAAGGTAATAGAGCAGGATATTCAAGTCCTTCTGCTATCCTCTGCCTACCTGTACACACACACACCACACTCACAAACACACGTAACAAAAAGAAACATGAGCACAATTGTCTTGTGCCAGTTTCTGGAAACTTCTGGGGCATTGGAAGCAAGACACAAGAGAAAGAAAGGTATAGAGACAAAAAGACATGATAATTTTCCCAAACAGACTACTGCACTCACTGTCAGCCCAGACCTCAGGTTTCAAGTTTGGAGGCTGAGCACCAAGGGAGCACAGGAAACTGAAGGTCTTATGGGGCAGCAAAGGGATCTGTGAGGAATGATGGAGAGTGGAGACTGCTGGGTGGAGATAAATGCAGTCTGGCCCAGCACATGTGGTGAACATAAATCCTGACTCACCTGTGTAGAACAGGCCCGCTCTGACCATAGCCTCAACAGCCACAGGTGATTCTTGGGGCCAGTCCTTAAAAGTGTCCAGCCTTAGTTCTTCATTAGCGAAGACGCTGTCATTGCAGTAAGCTTGGGAGTTGGTGGAAGAGAGAAAAAAAGATGCAGGTGAGACCAGCAGGCTTTGATCACAAAGTTCAAGTTAGCTGTGTGTATGGGTGGATGGTCTAATGTTCTGTGCTTACGTCAAACAAATTGAAGGTAGTTAGAAAAGCACAAAAGATTATGAGAAGCAATCAATTCGACTAACAAAATACTTTTATAGTCTAGAGGCCTTTATTTTATTTCACTTTTTACTTCTATTAAACCATAGAGTAATAGAGAATAGCTCCCTGGTGCCACACTGTGTGTTCTCTGGGAGGAGCAGGCTGGCTTCAGGTTCTCTATGGCTTCCTTTCTCTGACCATTTTTCAATGCCCACTTCAAGAAGTACATCCTGCCCTAAGGTCCTCCTTCACTCCCAGCCCACATGTGTGTATGTGTATGGTTCGTGTGTGTGCAGGTACATGTATGTGTGTAGGTACATGTGCATTGTGGGCACGTACAAGTGGAGGCCAGAGGACAACCTTCACTGTTATTTGCCTTGAACTTACGAAGCAGGCTGTCTGGCTGTGGATGCCCAGAGGTTGACATGTCTGTCTCCCCAGGGCTGAGGTCACAAGCCCATACTGCCACAGTTAGCCCCTTTTACACATGGATTCTAGGGGTAGAACTCAGGTCTTTGTTCTCGAAAGGCCTTTGTTACCCCCAGCCCTTGTTAGTTTGTTTTGGTTTGTTTGTGGTTTGTGAAAACAGGGTCTTTTTATGTAGCTTTGGCCAGCCTGGAACTTGATATGTAGACCAGGCTGGCCATGAGCATCCAGAAATGTGCCTGTATTAGCTTTTAAAATACTCAATACACACATTAATCCTTTCTGCAAGAATCCAGCCCTTAACTTGGTTGTTTGCAATGACACAAAGGTGCTGTGTGAAAATAGACTATTCCAGTATTGCCAGGCACTGCGCCCTGTGCACCTTTGGACCTGACCCTGACTGCAGTGACAAGGGATGAAGAAATAACAGTGAAAAGAAATGAAAGACATGTGTACAGAAAAGCTAGGATTGGGCAGGCTGTACTTAATCTGATGGAGCAAGCACCAACTATGTAACAACCCGGAACCTCTGTGAGTTTATTATATACATCACAGGGGAGGGGCTAAGTGAGTTTATTATATACATCACAGGGGAGGGGCTAAGTGAATTCATTATATATATCACAGGGGAGGGGCTAAGTGAGTTCATTACATACATCACAGGGTAAAATGGGGGATGTTCTCCTGTATATATGTTTCTCTTATTGGTTGATGAATATGATTGGCCAGTAAAGACAGGAAGGATAGGCGGGGCTACCAGACCAGGAGAAGGCTGGTGAGAGGAAGGCAGAGAGAGGCCAACAGGAGATGCCATGTAGACATCGGGAAGATAGGACGTGCCAGGTGTTCTCTGGTAAAATAATGCCATGTAGAAATACATAAATTTGTAGTTATGAGTTAATAATTAAAACAGAGATAGCCAGTAAGAAGCCCTCACCATCAGTCAACAGTTTTATAATTAATATAGCGTCCATGTACTTATTTGGGGTTAATTGGCTGTAGGACCAGGCTGGAAAGAAACCCAGCAACAACAGGGGAGGGATTAAGTAAGTTTATTATATACATCTCAGGGGAGGGGTTAAGTGAGTTTATTATATACATCAAGGGCAGGGGTTAAGTGAGTTTATTATATACATCACAGGGGAGGGGTTAAGTGAGTTTATGATATACATCTCAGGGGTGGGGTTAAGTAGTCTTCATAGGCTGTCTGTGTAGGACAGTAGTCTCCGGCTGTAAGCATCAGGGAGGAGAAAGCTAGTTCTTACACACACTGCTCCATCATTCGTAAACACCTATACTTACACACACTGTAAATGTTCACACTAGACCATAAGGCTCTCCCACTCCTCTGAGCCTCACTCAGGGAAAAAACTTTTGCCATCCCATGGGTCTGGGGCTTAACTGATGCTGGGTCGAAGCCAGTTACGTTGTGCTGACCTGAATTTCATTTCTGACCTCACTGTAGTTGTGTTGTTCTTTTTGTTTGTTTGCTTTTACTTTTTGAGGGCCCACCACCCATCTCTCAAGTAAATACACAGAGACTTATTCTTACTTATGAATGCCTGGACTTAGTTTGGGTTGTTTCTAGCCAGCTTTTCTAACTTAAATGATTCCCTTTCTCTCAACTACATTTTGCCTCTGGGCGTTTTACCTTTCTCTACTCTGTATTCTTTCCTTCTTAGCCAGTGGTTGGCCGGGTAGCTCAGTGGCTGGCCCCTAGTGTCCTTCTTCTCTTCTCTTTTTTCTCACCCCTCTCTCTCCTCTCAAGCCCAGATTTCTCCTCCTGTTTATCCTCTCTGCATACCAGCCCCACCTATCCCTCTCCTGCCTGGCTATTGGACATTCATTAGACCTATCAGGTGTTTTAGGCAGGCAAAGTACTACAGCTTTACAGAGTGTTAAACAAATGTAACATAAAAGATGCAACACATCTTTGCATCATTAAGCAAATATTCCACAGCATAAATGAATGTAGCACATCTTAAACTAATATTCCACAACACCTCAGTCAGTTTTGTTGCTGACTATGATAGCTGAAGACACCCCTATAAGGTGAGACTTGTGTTTTTTGTATTGACAGAAGGAGAGAACCAAATCCCCAAAGAAATCCTCCACACCCACACTCCAGGGTGCCCACGTACATACAAACACACCTAAAACCCCTCTAACATGAAAATAAATAAATCAGTTATTCTACATGCCCACGTGGTTAGCATTCCCCCTCACACACTATCAGCACAAAAAAAATTTAACTGAGTCATCCCATAAAAGCAGAAATCACATGAAAAAAATTTTAAGGGGAAAGATGAACAGGCTAAAAATGAGAGAGTGCACAAAAAAAGAAGAAAAGAAAAAGGGAAGGAAGGAAGGAAGGAGGGAAAGAAGGAAGGAAGGAAGGAGGGAGGGAGGGAAGGAAGAAAGGAAGGAGGGAGGGAAGGAGGGAGGGAGGGAGGGAAGGAAGGAGGGAGGGAGGGAGGGAAGGAAGAAAGGAAGGAAGGAGGGAGGGAGGCAGGGAGGGAGGGAAGGAAGGAAGGGAGGAAGGAGGGAAAGAAGGAAGGAAGGAAGGAAGGAGGGAGGGAGGGAAGGAAGGAAGGAAGGGGGGAGGCAGGGAGGGAGGGAAGGAAGGAAGGAGGGAAAGAAGGAAGGAAGGAAGGAGGGAGGGAGGGAAGGAAGGAGGGAAGGAAGGAAGGAGGGAGGGAGGGAAGGAAGGAAGGAAGGAGGGAGGGAGGGAGGGAGGGAGGGAAGGAAGAAAGGAAGGAGGGAGGGAAGGAGGGAGGGAGGGAGGGAAGGAAGGAAGGAAGGAAGGAGGGAGGGAGGGAAGGAAGGAGGGAGGGAGGCAGGGAGGGAGGGAAGGAAGGAAGGGAGGAAGGAGGGAAAGAAGGAAGGAAGGAAGGAGGGAGGGAGGGAAGGAAGGAGGGAAAGAAGGAAGGAAGGAAGGAGGGAGGGAGGGAAGGAAGGAAGGAAGGAGGGAGGGAGGGAAGGAAGGAAGGAAGGAGGGAGGGAGGGAAGGAAGGAGGGAAGGAAGGAAGGAAGGAAGGAGGGAGGGAGGGAAGGAAGGAAGGAAGGAGGGAGGGAGGGAAGGAAGGAAGGAAGGAGGGAGGGAGGGAAGGAAGGAAGGAGGGAGGGAGGGAAGGAAGGAAGGAAGGAGGGAGGGAGGGAAGGAAGGAAGGAAGGAAGGAAGGAAGGGAGGGAGGGAAGGAAGAAAGGAAGGAGGGAGGGAGGGAGGGAGGGAAGGAAGGAGGGAGGGAGGGAGGGAGGGAGGGGGGGAGGGAAGGAAGGAAGGAAGGAAGGAAGGAAGGAAGGAAGGAAGGAAGGAAGGAAGGAATGACCAGAGCCTTTGGAACGTGCCTGAGGTTTTACCTGACACCATAGGTAATTCTCTTCTGACCCAGGAATTCACAAAATGTTCTCCCTGAGGGGAAGAAATCCAGGTTACTGATTCATTTATAAAATATACTCCTATGTGTGACCTGCAGTTGAAGGACTCCCCCCACCCCAAAGTGAGGTCTCATTAGAGCAGCAGAATTGATGGCAAAGCACTCCTCCACGTTGATTTCTATTGATTTGGGGGATTTTTACGCAGTAGCAAACTTCTGTGAATGTTTACATGTGGCAAACGGGAACTTTCTAGGGGTCGCTCTTACCAGACGCGCAGCTCAGCAAGAGAACTGCAGTCACACACAAAGATGCATTTTGACTCGTGGGGAACTGAGACCCGACCTCAGAAGGACCTTCCCAACTGAGCAACTCTCCCTCTGAGAAAACTGCACCCAGATTTCAGCCCGCGCTCTGCAGACTCTGCTTCTGAGGCAACAGCCATTACACTCTCCCTTGGCTTCTGTTGAGACTAGGTTTCCCACCACTTTAGGAAACCCTGGTCTCTCCAGGTCCTAGGGCAGAAGACTGAGTTGGGCATCCAGAGGGAGGCAGCAGAAGGATGCCAGGGCAGTGGGCACAGTCAGAAGAAGGAGGATGGAGGAAGAAGGAAGTCGGCTCAGAGGGAAGAAGGCAGCAGACGCCTCCAAAGCCAGCCTGAAAACCACGTCTACCTTGTTCCAGGTTAGCAAGATTGTTGTGCCTCCACTGTGCAGATGAGAGGCAGGAGAATGAGTCCATGTAAAAATAAAAATCCTCAATGGACATTCACTATTGGATAGAGTTTGCTGTTGTGAATTACCGTTACATGGACAAATCCCTCGTAGCTTTTAATATACTGGGCAATTTCCTCTGAGGATTTCTTACTTCGAAGAAATTCACACCTATAATTAAAATGTATCCCAATAAATAGAGATGTTCTAAATCACAATGAGCATTTGATAAAAACTATTGAACTACTGGACTTTGTACATCAGTAAAACTGTCAAAAAATTTGCCTCAATAGTAGGCACAAGTCCTGCCCGGGTACAAACCAGATGGGGACCAGGACTGAAAGGGGAAGCAGACACAGGGTCCAACCCTTAACCAAGAAGCTGTGTGCAATTGATATCTGATGATAAGGAGAAACTCAGTTTCCTCCAAAAGAATGTCACTGGGTACAACAACCACACTCCGGGACAGGCCCCAGGCCCAGGAATTGTTGGCTAGCACAAAAATGAACTCCATTATATTTTTATGGACATCTGTTTCATTTGGGGGTTTTGTTTTGTTTTTGCTTTTGTCTTTGCTTTTTTGTCTTACTAGTTTTTTATTTGCTTTGGGGTGTGTGTGTGTGTGTGTGTAAGATCTGAGAGGGACTGGAGGGGGGAACATAATCAAAATATATTGTATTTAAAAAGTCACCCCAAACCTTACTCAAGAGAGTCACCATTGTTTTTTATTTACATTAGTGACAACACATGTGGCTACTTAAAATTGAACACTCAGATTACTTTTACTTTTATTTTATAATGAGGTGTTTCTTTGTTGTCCAGCTAATGATAATCTCTGGCCTGAAACAATCTTCTGCTTTGGCCGTGAGCACACACCACAGCACTCTGCTGCTGTCATCTTCTTAAACAAAATGTGCAAGACAAGCTATCCAAGAGACTGGTACACAGTAAACAAGGTGGGGAAAACTTTGCCTTTCTGAGTGGGTAAGCCTAGTTCCTGTGGTCAGATCAGTCAGTGACAGTAAAGAGAAAATAGGAAAATTTGGTGTAACATTTCACCTACTAAACAAAAAGATCTTTTTGAAGTAACAGGTATTATTAATTTTCATTTTTTATAACATATTGAACATTCTCCTGAAAGGCATTCCTTTCCCATAAAAACAAAGTTACTTTGAAGTTAAACAATATTCCTGACACTGACGTTTCTTTCTGATGGTGTGGTAAGGAGTGGACTGAGAGTTCTTTTGTCAATGGGGGTGATGAAATACCCTGTGCCCTCCTAATCAAATGAGAAGATGAACTCTATCACTGACTCAAGAAGTCTCAAGGGCTTCCATTCGACGTCCGTGGCAGCCAGGAGTCCTGGCTCCATTTTTCATAGCTTTCCATGTATTGCTCTATGCCTGAATGTAACCCATGTAGCAAGAAGGACCTGGGGTGAACTACAGTGAATTGAGGTTATTGATCCTTTAAAAATATTATAATATGTCGATTTGCTTTCGAAATATTTCAGTACTTTTATTTTCTTTTGAGATAGGATCTCATCATAGGCTCGCCTTAGGCTATCCGGATAGCAAAGATAAAAAACCTTGAGTTCCTGATCCTCTTACCTCCAGCTCTCAAGGTCTGGGATTACAGGCAAGCACCATCATTCCCACCGCAACATTATTTTATCAAATGGTATTTTCAAAACTATTGCAATTGCCAGGCTTGATGATACAAACCGCAATCCCAGAACTTGGGAGTCAGAGAAAGGCCGATTGTGAGTTTGATGCCAGTCTGAGATATATAGCAAGTCCGTTTATCAAAACCTAAAACTATACTAAAATCAGTTTACATTTATTACTCACATTTTAAAATGTGTAAGAAAATATTCAGATGTTTTGCCAATATTTCATAAAAGAAGTGACCAAGCCAGTGTTTAAAATTTAAGTCTAAGAAACTAAGGATGAATAAAACACGAAATTTGGAGACTGAGTTCTGATGTGCTGTGCTCATGCTGACAAACAAATGGGAGATCCATCAGTCACTATGTGTCCTGCATGGTAGGTTTCTCAAGACCCACAAGCTATGCATTATTATCTGCATCTTACATTCAAGGTTCTAAGAGGATCAGTGCCTCACTCATTTCAGGACTGAAGGCAGGCAGCCTGCATGGGCAAGCCTGCTCCAGTCCATCTCTATCTGGAACTTCTTGTGTAAGCAGGTCTCACTCATCCAAGCCATGGGGCCAGTCTCTGGATTGTCTCCTCTTCCTGTGTGGGTCATGTTCCTGCTGCTCTGTGTCAGAGAAGGGGCAGACTGGAGGCAGATGTGCAGCTCTAGCTAGGACTGATCACATGATTACTTGTGACTGACATGCCTGGCAGTTGTCCAGAGTGTAGCCAGCAACACTAAACAGCAGGCTCTGAGGACAAGCAGGCACTGTACACTGCCAACTCCCAAGGAGCCATAGTGGCATCCTATGATCTGCTAATCAATCATGGCCCATCATCCCTGCAACCGCATCGCTGGCTTCCAGGGGACTGTTCTCCCTCCTTCTGCCCTGCCTTCACCTGCTTTTTTCTTTCCTCTTCATCCTCTCCTCCTCCTAATCTCTTCTCTTACTTTCTTTCAGACATCGTTTCCAAATAATTTAAGTGAAGAAAGTAAAATGTGGAATTTTCTTGCCACCTCACTGCTCAGCAAACCCAAGCCCAATATACAATGAAACAATATAAGTCTCTTTGATTTCTATTGTCTCGGAGCTTTTTCTGTATATTTCCTAGCAGGTAGCTATATAGTTGAAGCATTTCTGAAAGGCTGCTCACCCTACATGAATTGTGCATATTTATGTTTCCATTTAAACATTAGCCTTGAAACGTCAGCCTTAATTTCTGTGAGATACGGCTGTCTGTGTGCAAGGTGCCTTACAAATACTTGCCTACTTGGTTTGTGGGTGATCAAGCATCTACTGTACACAGTAGTAGATTACAAATGTTTGGAAAGAAAATAAAAAATCTTCCAGGCCCCTCAGTGCACACCCACAATCCTAGATGTCAGAGGTGGATACAAGAAAATGGTCAAGTTGAGGTCAGCCTAGGATATATAAGAGGACTGCGTCTATAAAATAAAATGGAAGCCCTTCTCACTGCCAAAAACAAACAAATAAACAAAAACATTCAGCCAACCATAAAGTGTAGTACATTATACAGGCCAGATTAAGTAACTTTTTTAAAATATGAGGAAAAATTAAATCTCTGACTCTGGACTGGCAAGACAGCTAAGAGGGCAATGTGCTTCCTAAGAAGACTGACGGATGACCTCAGTTTGATACTTGGGGCCCACACCGGCAGATCCATCTTCTGACCTCCACACATACATCATGGCATATGATCAGCAACCCCCAAGCCTCACACCAAAATGTGTAAAAAAGATTAAGAGATGAAGGGACATGAGCATTTGAATGTGATTGAGATATTTGACACTAGGCAGTATCTTTCTCTAGGGACATAATGATGCTGTAGTTCCGCTTGTTTTTAAAGTCTTATGTGCTATAATAGTAACAGCTAATGACATTGTGAGGTCCCTGGAATTCACTTTGAATTAACCTGGTTATTGTTATTCCATGAAAAATAGTGGTAGGAGATAGATGAAACATTTACTGACCAGGTACTGACAAGTGCTCCTTTTATTTCTATGAGTTATTCCATTATGAAAGTTTGAGAGCCAGTGAAAGGAATAAAACATTATTAGTAACAAAAATTAATAAAACCAATACTAAACAGACCACTAAAAATAATTATACTTTTTATAAGCAGTGATCTAAAGACCACTGCCATATTGCAATAACAAAAACCTTGAATCTCAGAAACAACACTTTTTTTCTCTGGTGGCACTGGGATGTGGGGAACCTAGGTATCTAGTCCTCTCATCTTTTAGCAGAGGGTGGCTTTGAACTCCTGATTCTCCAGGCCCCCTCTTCCTACTGCTGGGATTGCAGGTGTATGCACTGCATCCAGTAAGCATTTCATTTGGTACATATTATGCAGTGTGTGAAAGCGCCTGTAAAGCTTTAAAATTCTTATTTTCTTTCATTTGTATACCATTTCCACCCTTGTGTAGATTAACTCATTTAGTAGTTAAAGTAAATCCTGCAAGTGCTGCTTGACATTATCTTAGTTTTGGGGATAATAGAGAGATGACTTAGTAGGCAAAACTCCTCAGCACAAGCATGGGGATCTAGACTTTGAATTCCCAGTGTGAACATCAAGGTGGTCACACATGTCTTTAGTAACCCTGGGACAGCAGAGACAGGCAGGTCCTAGGGGCTCGCTCACTAGCCAGCTAGTCTAGCCAATCTATGATACAGGTTCAGTGTTCCTGTCTCAAACTAGGCAGAGAATGAAAAGGAAGACATGCTAAGTCAACCTGCAGTCCACATATGTGCATACACTTACACTATACACACATGCACACACACACACACACACACCAAAAATATTTTTAAATGAAAGAAAAATAACTCTCTTTTTGTTTTTTGAGACAGGGCTTCTCTATGTAACAGCCCTGGCTGTCCTGGAACTCATAAAGATGCACCTGTACCTTCATGTAATTCAAACTTTATCACTGTGACCTCTGCTTGAAAAATCCTGGGTGATCCTATACTGAATAAGGGAAAGATCGGAATTCAAGGGAATACTCCAGCAATATGGCTCATTTGTCTCTAGTTTCATTTTGATTTTTTAAAAACTGAATTTTTTAAGCATAAGATATGTATTCACTTACTTGGGGAACCACTTGGCATGCTCCTTCCAAGGGTCATCTCCTTCTTCCCAGTTTCCCAAGCATCCACCACAGGAGAAACACTGCACGGTGTCCTTTTTACCTGCAGATGCAGTGAAGCATTCTGACTGGCCAGCAATGGCACCAGGTGTGACCTTGGAGATGATCATACTGTACCAACCTTCTCTGGCTGAATCTACACCCAGAATCCACCTCCATAAGTGACCTCCTTCTGAGCACTGGGCCTCCACCCTCCACCCGTAATCATCTTACATGGTCGTATCCCAAGGCCCTGCACACACTAGCTAAGCAGTCTAGCACCAAGCTATACCCTCAGGCCACAGCAATATTTTCTAACGTCCGAGTTTAAAGAAAAGTAACCTTTTATTTTATACATACAAGGCAAGCTAATAATGCTATACTAGTTGTTGAATTTTGATGAAATAGACATATATAGCTAATGCAAGTTAATAATTGACATATATCACAAATCAAAACATGAAACTAAACTTTACATTTCACACAAGCTCCTCCCAAGATGTAACCCGGTTACCTGTGAAGACAAAGCCAGCTGCTGAGAGCACACGTGGCGGTGTCCCATGGGCGTAAAACGGCCAGCTCTCAAAGGACTCCAGTCTGGCCTCCTCCTCTTGGTACCTTGCTTTGCCACCTCTCAGCTTCTCTGGACTCTTCACCCTTACCTCATACTTGCCAATGTTACCAACGTCTTTGCCCAACAGGAACTCACATTCAGGACGCAATCTCTTGTGGCTTTCTATGGGAAGATTCCTGAGGCTGGTACCGAAGAGGATTAGGCTACAGCAGAAGCACTGAACCCCAAGTTTCACCCCGGTAAGGTAAAACCCAGCGGCTGCCAGCTCCTGTGGCGTCCATGATCTGAATGTGTCACAGGTCAGAAAGGTCTGTAATCGTTTGGCTTCACTGCGCATCTGTGAGTTAAAACCTTTCTTCATCTTCATTCGTTCTTTGTGGTCTTCTTCTTCTTGTCTCTTGATGATCTGACCAGCATCCACACCGAGAAGAGCAGAGAGCTCAGAGAGAAAGTCATGGTCAAACACAGAAATTCGCTCCTCAGAGGCCTTCCCATGAGCAGCCATTTTCTAGAAGGAAAAGGAAAGCAAATGGTGGTGACAGTGATAGTCTTTATTATAAAAAGCCTGAACCCAGGGCCCATGAGGTGACTCAGTGAGTAAAGACACTTGCAGCCAATCCCTGGACCCACACGGTGGAAGGAGAGAGCTGACGCCCACAAGCTGTCCTCTGACTCCCTCCACATGGTGATACACACACTCATGCCCACTGACCCACACAACCAAAGGTAATACAAAATTTCACTACGGATCATGTTCTCAGCTTTTAAGGAAAACAGAAGATATTGAAAAAAACACCTGGATTGTCAAGACAAAAAAGGGAGATTTCTGGAAAATTCTAAAACACCAGTATTCACCCGCTTACTCAAGAAATGATCGCTGTGTCTGCTTGTGTGTCAAACAAGTGGGCTAGACCATGAGGACCAACAATGAACAAGACAAACAGACCATATAGACCAGTTCCATTTATAAAGGCTTCCATTTTTTTTGCTTGCTATTCTGAGATAGACTCATGCTATGGATCCCATGCTAGCCTAGAACTTGTGGGGGAGGCAGGCATCATAAGAGATGATTTAGCCTGGAACCCTATTGGGTTTGGGCTATGCGCATCTTTCTCTTGTAATAACCTGTATGTACTACACACACGTCCCTCCTTCAGACTCCAGCCTGCACTGGGCTATTCTCACCTCTCATCCTGGCAACCATCAAGTTTAGACAATCTCTAGTCAAGTGTATACCAATGTATTAGGAAGGAAGAATAAACAGGTAGATCTCGCCTGAACTGATTTGGGGCACATGTGCAGGAAAGTAAAACTATGTCCTCAAGCAAATGTTAATAGAAATTATGTATAATTAATATGCATAAAAAGAAAGTCAGGTGAATTATGGGAAAGGGCATGCTCAGGGACTAAAGGCTTGGTTAGTTTAAGCCTGTCTGCCAAAATAGAGACCCATTCTCACAACAGTAAGCAAACTCCTCCTTTCCTTCAACCCTAGGAATGGAAGCCTCCAAACAATAATGAGGGCCTGCAATACTCTCACTCACTTGGCCACTTGTCAATCTGACAATGTATCCCTCTTTAAATCTATAATATCACTTTGCTCAGGACAGTTATTTTGCTTCTTTTAAAAATCTGACAGCCCTTATTCTCAGTTGTTTTAAGAGGCCAAGAGCCTCTTGGAACACCCAACCCAGACCACTTCAGGCTACCGAATGCTGTACAGGTTTGCATCACCAAGACCTGTCCCAAATGTTAATTATGAAATCATTGTGACATGGGCATATATTTACCATGCACATTAGAGGAAAACATACACAAAATTCCATAGCCTGGTGAAGACAAGAGATAAAATTACTCAGTTCTTTAAAATTGTTGTGTGTTGTAAACACACTTGTCATGTTTAGTGCTGTGCATCTAAACTCTGTTAGGTTCAAAGCAGACAGCAAAACAGTAGTTAATGCAAGTAACAATGTCCTAACCCAGACAGGACTTTGGCCAGGTAAACAGAAGGTTATTGAGTAAACAGAAGTCCAAACTCAGCATTCCTCAGGAATCTCAAAAGACAGGTTTCTGTTTACCAGAAAAATCACTATTTCCCTTATCCACCTGGCCACAACAGTCAACTACCTGAGTCAAGGGCATCTAGTTCCTGATCACCCAAACAGCCAGCACAACTCCCAGGCTATTCTGGCCCACGCCTTTCCTCTCATTACAACCTGTCCCCTTAAAATTGGCAAGGTTTTTCCCATGCTGCTGTTCTCTGTCCTCTGGGAGAACACCTGGCAGTTTGATTTCCCAAATAACCCTTTCTTTCTACCCACCAGTGATCTAGTTTGGTAGTTTCACTGGCCCCTTGCTTACAAATTCCAGATGCCCCACTGTTGCAAGCAAGGATCTGAGTCTGGCAGGCAGCCACTGGGGTCCCCACGTTCTTATACCTCTTTACAATGGAGCACATGGACAGTTCCATGCAAAGAGATACTTTATTAAAGGAGAGATTCTGATCAGCTAAGATGATGCCAGGCTGTACCATGACCTGGACCCAGGAGAGGACGGGTAAAGCTCTGCATGACATGTCACTACATAGCATCTGCCTTTTCCAGGGTTCTTACAAAGCTAGCTCCTCATCAGCATGCTCTCTTGGTTGAATGAAGCCCAGGTGGTGAGGGGCTTCGGTCTTCCATTCTTGCTACCTTTCATGTTAATCTCTGGACCCTCCTCCTCCATCCCATTCCCTATTCTTCTGACTCAGAAACATAGTCATTGTTGTGAGTGATACAGAATTTATTTGATGAACTATTTTTCTCTTGGTTAAAAATTACATTGTCAGCCAGGCGTTGGTGGCACACGCCTTTAATTCCAGCACTCGAGAGGCAGAGGCAGGCGGATCTCTTTGAGTTCAAGGCCAGCCTGGTCTACAGAGCGAACTCCAGGACAGCCTCTAAAACAATACAGAGAAACCCTGTCTCGAAAAAAAAAATTACATTGTCCAATTAGCAAATATGCATCTGCAATGTACTGGAGTAGGTTTTAGGGATTGAGCCCAAGTTCTCTATTTTGGCTATCAAGCTTGGGTTAACCAAGCCCTTAGCTGTTTCAGTGGCTAGGATGGGTGTTAGAAATTGAGTACTCCCACCCCCTGAATGTGGGTGTCAGTGAGGAGGCCTAGGGAATCTATTGAGCCTTGGGCAGCAGATCAGTACCCATCCCAAGTATACACACGGACTTTGGACTCCCATAGAACAATGTGAGGTGCACTCTCACCCTGAACTCTTGGGGAAGGGTCTAGGCCCTGCCCTATATGAAATGACAGACTATGGACACCCCCATGGAGGGCCTCACCCTCCCTGGGGAAATGAGGGGATAATGGGGGGGGAGGGCTCGGGAGGGAGGGAGGGAATGGGAGAGGGACCTGGAACTGACTTGTGAAGCAACCTTGTTTCTTATCTAAATTTAAACTGGAAAATAAAATTAAAAAAAAAGAAATTGAGTACTCCCTACCTCCTACCTCCCAACCCCCCTTACCCCCCCCCCCAGCTAATTCAGCCAGCATGGCCATGGGCATCACAGGAACTAGAAAGGTGAGCAATAGTAGACAGAGACACAAGACTCTGTGTTCCCTTCAAGAGAAACTGTTTCTATTTTCCCACTACTACTTACACATTGTTTAGCCAGCTACTAGAGATAGCATTGCAACCAGTGCTTGAGCAAACTGTATTTTTTACTCCCTTATCTGAGTTCTTCCTTTTGCACTTGCCTGCCCTTACTGACATTCTGATCTGCTCTAAAGATTGAAGCATTTCATATTACTGTCTCCTTCTTTAAGAGCTAGTCCAACAGGCTTGTCAATCACCCAAATCAAGAGACTGTTGCACAGGAAATCTGATTCACCTGAAGATATGCTAAAAAGATGGAGGGATAATTATCTCCTCAAAGGGTAATGTTGTTATTGACAGAGCTTCCACCATGTCTTACTGTTAAGCCTGCCCAATTTTCTCAGTTCTAACTCAAAAGCTGTAGCTTTGGGGGCTCAGTGGTTACAAGCACTGGATGTTCTTCCAAAGGATCTGGGTCCCATTCCCAGAATCCCTGTGGCAGCTCACAATAGTCTGTAACTCCAGTTTCAGGGGGATCTATCACCCTCTTCTAGACTCCATGGGCACCAGGCTTACACCTGGTTGCACAAATATACATGCAGACAAAACACCCATATGCATAAAAATAAGTAATAAATAAAATTCTTTAAAGCTGTAACTTATCCTTTTTTCTATTTCATTGTTTGGATTATGACCAAAAGCTTAAGCACAGGCTCCCGACGCTTTAGACTTTGCTTTTGGGGAGGTCTCTGAAGACCTCCACTCCTAATCCGTGCAGCAGCTTGTTGAGCTCCATTGCTGAATCTGTCTGAGTTCTTGGATGTAACTTTCTTTCCTCGTCTCCATTTCTCGTCTTCTGGCAGCTGCCATGATTGATAGCTTGCCTGCCCCATTGTTTTCCTCTGAAACTCTCATAAAATGATCCATGGGCTTCCTTCTGATTGTGTTTTAATTCACAAGACTAAGAACCAAAAAGGGAACCTCAATTTTCCCTGAACACTTGGTGTGCATATTTGTGATTTGTGAGTGTGGGCACGCCATGCCTCAGTGTTCCTGTGGAAGCTGGGGGTTTCTTTTCTCCAACCTCCTTCCGCAGTGGGATCCAGGGACTGAACTCAGCTTTGCACGACAATCCCTTTTCCATGCAGTGCTTTTGTTTTTGTTTGTTTTGTTGTTGTTTATTTCTATAACACCCCTTAATGGCTAATTACTCCCCTACAACAGAGCATTTAGGCTACTACCATTTTCTCTTCATACACAAACATTCCAATATGCAAACAAAACAAAGTCTTTTCCCCAAGCTTTTACATTTCCTCAGGATGAATTTCCTCAAAATCGCTGCGTCAGTGCACACATGTTTTTAGGGTTCTGATGAATGTCACTCACTGGCTCTGGCTAATGGTTATGTGGGGTCCTGTACCTTCAGTATGGTCAGGGTCCTGCTTCTTCCTCAGGTGGCTTCCTACAATGGGGATCTCACACATCAGAATTTGTATCTATCTGTAACAGGAATGAAAGTCTGCTTACAAACCGAGAACTGACTTCCCAAGAGAAAAGACCTGTCAGAAGTCTTGATGACTTCTAGTTCAACTCCCAGTGGCCATCTGGGGTGGCAGTTGTGGTCCTTCACAAGAGGCTCCAGTAGACCCACAAGATACTTGCTTGGAACTGAGGATGTGTGGCTCCATCTGAACCCACTGGACAATGGGTAAGTAGTTCCCAACCCACATATAAATTAACTCCTCTCCAAACACCTGCCCATCAAGCCCCAGTAACTCTGAAAACAGAGGTTTGCCAAAAATTTCAAACATGATATGTGATTTCTCCATGAATCAAGAAACCTAGGCAAATTTTGTTCAACTTTATCTCAATGTGGTATCTAGTACATTAATTTTGTAAGTTGTGGTTACTAAGAGTAACCCAAGTAAATCCTACGAATTTTGTCACTTTTAGGTCTTGTTTTTCTCAGCTAACCAGCCCCTCCTAATGGTTATCTGGTTAACTGAAACTTTCAATTCAATCTCAAACAATTCCAATTCATGCACACAATGGAGCAGTGCTTCCTAGTTGAATCAAATTGAAACTTTTCATCACTAGTTTGTAACAGTAAGCAAGAGACTTTAAATATTCTCTGTGACAGCCAATTGTGGTAGTGCACGCCTTTAGTCCCAGCACTTGGGAGCAGAGGCAGCCAGACCTCTGGACTATAGAATGAGTTCCAGGACAGTCAGGGCTACATAGAGGAAAAAAATGTCTCGAACCCCTCCTAAAAAGAATAATAAACAAATATCCTTTAAGAGTATCTTAAATGTACATTGGTGTCCTTTCCCCTTTGATAGCTTAATTTTTAATTTCTTCTAAAACAGGAATAAAAAACAAGAAAGCACAAACCAGCTCTTTAACAGAGGACTGGTACCACTGAGCTTACCCTGGCTATATAGCCTCGAACTCGTAATCCTCCTCAGTCTCCCAAATGCCAGGTAACTTAATGCATTCTTTTTTATTACATTTTGAAAGTGTGTGTGTGTGTGTGTGTGTGTGTGTGTGTGTGTGTGTGTGTGCAAACACTCATGCATGGCAACTGTGTGGATGTCAGAGGACAACTTGTATGAGTCAGGTCTCTCTTCCTACCAAGTGTATCCCATGGGTCATACTCAGGTTGTCAGACTTGCAGACAGGTTACCTTTACTTGCAGAGCCATGCCTCCTGAGTGCTGGAATTGAAGGTGTGCCTCAACATCACCAGGCAGAATACCCTAGGGGGAATCTGCTCTAATTATGTCTCATTAATGAGGTTGTGATGAATTCTATGACCAAAAGTCAAAAGCAACTTAGAGAAGAAAGGTTTATTTTTAGCATTGAAGTCCAGGTCACAGTCCATCATTGAGAGAAGTCAAGGCAGGAGAAACATGAAGACAGGTCTTCTGGCTATTCCACACATCATTACCTCCAACTAGGAACTCACTTCACAGGCAAAGAAGTGTAGCATAGACTGTGTAGGATGCTGCTTGCTAGAAGGTTCACAGACCAGCTTATAATCAGCCAGCCTTCTTAGATAATTCGTGGCTGCCTGCTTAGGGATGAAACAGCCCAAAGTGGGCTGGCTGGGCCCTCTGACATTAATTAACAATCAAGACAACATCTCACAGACATCTCTACAGGGCAATCTGTTCCTTCAATTTCCTCAGTTGAGATTCGCATCTCAGACAATTCTAAGCTGTGTCAAGCTGACCTCCAAAGCCAACCAGAGCAGCAACCTATTGCTGATGTTTTGCTCTATGGCTATGTTGTCAAGCTGCCGTCTGAATATTAATATTTATTCCCATAGGTTAGTTCTGCTCTCAATCTTGGACAAAGAAGTTCCTTCTGCAGTGGGCCCAAGTCATGCATAGACTCCCATCTGGTCGAAGTTCTCAGAATAAGTCGATGTTGAATTATCAGCCCTCAATGAGACATCTTTACCACCATCACCTTATAGAACATCATGGATTGAGAGGACAGAAAAAAAAAGAGCTAAAGAATGAGGGGAAAGCTGTGAAATGTTGTTTTCTGATATGATGTAGACAGTGAACTCATGAACTCATAGCAATTATGGTTAACTGCACCAGACCTCATAAGATCAACCAGTCAACATTCTAGCACAGACAGGGGAGTGGCTCCTAAGATCCCATCCCAGTTGAATAGCTTGTTGGCAATTTATGACTGCTGTGGGACAGTCTTTTTTTTCCAGAGGTGTGGCCAGTTGTAGATTCCCCATAATGCAGAGGATGGCCCCATACAGATAGCACTAGTTGAACTCAATTGAATATGAAAAAAAAAAGGAAGGGGACATGAAGATGGGAAAGGGACCTGTATGGGGTATGTGAGTGGGCCTAAGGGGAGTGTATGATCAAGATATATTATATACATATATAAAATCTCAAAGAATAAATTAAAATAAGATTTAAAAGCTTTAAAGAAAATAGCCAAAAGAATTTAACATACAAAGTCACAGAATATATGCAGTCAATAAGTTTTTGGAAAGATTAACATATAGTTAAGACTATCAAATAATAAGTAAAAAAATTTAAAAAGAATCATCTAAGCCAGGCTTTGGTGGCGCATGCCTTTAATCACAGATCTCGGGAGGAGAGGCAGGCAGTTCTCTGTGAGTTCGAGACCAGCCTGATCTACCGAGTGTGTTCCAGGACAGGCTCCAAAACAATACAGAGAAACCCTGTATCAAAAACCAAAAAAAAAAAAAAAAAAGAAAGAAAGAAAGAAAAGAAAAAGATTCATCTAGAGAAAAAGATTCCTTCGAGGTTATATATCAGAGATGCCTGAACCGGCCTGACTGGCCTGACTTTTAAACTCTTCTACATATGCTCTTCAGGCAGGGACTGAGTGTCTGCTAACTATTCTATCTCCAAAGGCTATAGGTCATTGTAAGTGTTGGTGGAATGAAGCGATGCAAGGTCCCCAGTGGGAATTATAGTGAAATTTAGGTGAGAAAAGAGTGAGTGTGAGTCACTCCCACTGAGAAGCTCCCTGGTCATTCCCTGGAGATCCCCGTGCAGAGGGAGGGGCACAGACTAAAATCTCTACACTACAGTTCCAGGGCACAGTGGTTATGGCATGAAATCATATGGCAGAAGCTTGAGGTAACTGGTCAAATTGTGCCTTCAGTCAGGAAGCAGAGAGTGATGGGTCCCTAATTTACACTGTCTCCTTAAATTTCCATATTAAATTTCCCTTATTAAATATTACATTTCTGTATATGTGTGTCATCTTATTTATCCAACTATATTTATCCAAACATCTGATTTAATTATACTGTTTTAGATTTTATGAATAATACTAGTGTACACATTAATGTTCAAGTGTGGGCATTTTCACTCTAAAATCTGTAAGTGCATTTTCATACATACAAATTAATTGCCCTTTGCTTCTAAATAGCAGGTTTAGATATGGCAATACATTATGTACCATGGTCTAGTCACACCATTAAAGTTTCCTCACTACCTTCAGACCATTTATCCAGATCACTATAAAAGCCCTTAGGTCCTCGTTTCAGGCCCAAGACCTTTATCACATCACATTCTTTGTTGTTTTATTTCATTTAGTAAGAAAAGAAGCTTCTTAGGACTGTAAATATGCAGCAGGCATGGCTGGAACAAAAACAAAAAAACTGCCTATGTGGAAGTTTTATTGTTTCTTTATATGTCCATTTGAGATGGGAACTGACCATGCAGTGAGCCTACAATAACTGTCCACTTCTTGAATGCTAGGATAATAGGTGTTTTCCACCATGCCAACCCATCTTAACTGCTTTAAAGAGACTGTGGATTCTGCTTTTGTGTCATCAGAAGGATTCTTTTAATTCAGTAAGGCTATAATAAATGAGAAACTGACTGTGGTGCTTTGACTATCTGAGGAGTTGGTGGAATACACTGTATAACCATTGGCATAAATTATCATATTTTGACATTTCAGAAGTAACTCCATTTATAAGGTTCTCATTTCTAATGATTCACCTGAACATTGCCATCTGGTTTACTAGACTTGAGAGCTTTTTGTTCTCATTGTGTCCTTCCTTACGGATGACATTGATCTTCAGGTCATCATTTAACACAATTTGGAGCAAATGACCAAAGTGGTCTACAACAGCCTCTCTCATCTATTCTCCCAACATCCAGATCACATATAAAGTTCATCCATTTACAGAACTTCTGAAAAATGAATCATTACTTAAACCAAAGGCACAAACTTAGGAACACCTTACTAACCACATACAACCAAACTACAGATCCTTGACTGCATTCTCAGCATTTCAATTATCCCACAAGAGTATTCAATTAATACCTTTGGGTAGAGTTGAACAGACGCTCTTTATAACACATTTTACATACTCTACCTTCATCTGTTTCTTCTAATTTAGAATTTTTTCTACTAGCCATATTTCTACAAAAACTGCAGCAGACTGAAGGTTTTATTTTGTTCCATTTGTTTTTATTTTGTTTGGGGCACAGAGTCCTGTTATAAGCCCAAATTTGACCCAAAGTTAACATCATCCTGCTTCAGTCTCCTGAGTGTTGGGATTATGTGTGTGTGCCACCAAACCTTACTAAATTACAGCCCTTTAAGGTAAAGTACACCTTTTCATTCAAAGGTGCATCTGACAATCATGTGGAAATGATCACACTTAACAACACCTAATAAAAACAAACGAAAAGCTCCTTATCACTGGTATATAACACCCCCCCACCCTCCCCATCCCACCCCCGACACCAGGGCTGGTCCTGTGGCTCGCTTTACAGAAGGAACTTGCCATGACTTGGCAGCTTTGCTTAGTTACTTCATGTTTGCCAACACAAGCTCCATTACTCCTTTGCTAGAATAAGATACCCCGATAGAAACAACTTTAGAGGGAAAAAAAAAAAGGTCCATTGTGGCTTACACTTTGAAGGCATAAATTCCAACAACAAGGAAGGTGTGGTAAAAGGAGGGAGGCTCCTGGTCCTAGTGCATCCTCAGTAAAGAAGCAGAGAAAGCAAGTAAGAAGCTGGACCAGGCTAGAAACCAGGAAGTACTCACTTCCTCCAGTGAGGCTCTGCCTCTTAAAGGTTCCACAAACTATCCAAACAGCACTAGAAACTGGACAAGTACTCATACACATGAGCAGGCTGCATGGGCTACTTTACAATCATATCGCAATAATCAAGAGCCAGCAGTCTCCACTGACTTTCTATTATCCGAGCAGCGTCCAGTAGTCTCCACTAACTCTATTATCCGAGCAGCGTCCTCTCCCACCCCACCCCTGCGCTCTTCTTTCTTATTGAAAAAGTTTTATTGCATTTTCTTTATTGTGTATGTGCTGGTGGTGAGGTGCACATGCCAGACAGTGGAGGTATGTGGTGGAGGTCAGATCTCTCCTTCAGCTAGGTCAATCCTGGGAGTGGCTATCTCCCCATCGGATTCTTTTGTTTTGGCAAAGAATCCCATGGAAGCCCTTTAATGAGAAATCAAGAAAGTTTTTGAGGAACTAAAACTCAAATTGCAGTTATAGAAACTACCGGTTCAGGCTCCACATTGCATTAACACGGTTAGTCAGGACCCAGAGGAACAATAAGCCCCATAAGCAGTATTTCATCTTGAACAATTTAAGATTTCTACATAACACATTCCAGGCAAGCCAGAGATAGACAGTGAAATGCTTCTTTTTTTAAAAAAAAAGTCCAACTTGGTGAACCAGTGAGTTTTACTGGGGTTCCTTACAGGAAGATGGGTGAAGAGTGACTTACAGGAACAGAAATGACTAACAGGAATAGAAATGCCCATCCCAGCACGTAGACAGCCCCGCCTTCCATAGCAAAAACAGGCAAAGTTCATATAGTTCTGGGAAAGTCTCAAATTGTACTAACCTTGTTTTTCAGGTTCTGTAGTTCCATGTCTGGCTATCTGTTCTTGTTAACTGAAGTATGTCAACCCAGAACATAAATTTTGTGCTTAAAAGCTCTTCATAAAAAAGGTTCGGTGCTACACTGGGGTGCCAAACGCCTAGTGTAGGTGCCGACTGGTTAATAAAGACTTCTATTCATGTAAACCCATGTCTGAGTAGTCTTCTGTGGTGAACACCTCACAGCATTTCTGGAGGTTCCACCAAGATCCCAGAGATCAGACCTGGAGACACAGGGGATCGCAGAACCCCATGGAGCAGGGAAGAGTGCAATGGTCAGGGGACTTGTAGTGTTGCTCAACTGAGATGTTCCAGGTCCCCAAGATTCCCTTTGATCAATTTCTGCATAACTCTTCAGAGGGGTCTGACACCTCCACCCCAGAAAGAAACAAATTAGAAAGTCACCTGGTCTGTCACCCCCCGGGGTTAGTCTGGTTAAGGGGCCTTCCGAGTCCATATAGATAGCAACTGCTGATCCAGCATCCGCGATCTATGTGAGATGTCACTGGACCATTCTGTGTGTTCAGGTGGACCAGCGTGTGGATGTCTTTATTGTGTCTCTATGTGTGCATGCGAGTCTCGATGTGTCTTTCTATAAATTTCTGTCCGTTTTGTTTCTCTGGTGTGAGAACCCCTGGCTTAAGACCTGTGTCTCATCCCATTGGGAACCCAAATCCATAGACACCCCAAAGCCTCCACCTGTCCCACTCCAAGAGCATCTGTCTTATGGCTTCACTCCTGCTCATGGTCAGAGCTGGTCCCTGTGTGGAGGTCAGGAGAGGCCACACCTCTCATCCAGGGTCCTGGCCATCTAAGCAGAATGAACACAGGAAGGGGAAGTAGTTCTCCCAGATGAGCATTCCCTCTGCAGTGCTCTGTGCCTGTTCTAAACAGCCCAGGAAGGGTAAAGGTCCCCTGGGCTAAGCCTGAAGGAAAAGAAAAGTTCCACTCCTTTCGCTTTTATAATTTATGTCTCCTTTTAAGCCAATGATCCATAAAAGCCATCATTCTCAAAAAAAAAAAAAAAAAAAAAAGACCCTGGGTTGGGCAGGGGATTGCTGCCAGGCAACATGGCTTGGACAGATTTTCCCTTCTGTCTAACACTGACCAAGGAGACTTTAAACGACCTTCACTAGGTCCTTTTAAAAGGATTAAAGACAGCTGCTAAAGACAGTTCCTTTGTCACCCAGTCAGCCCCAGATAGTAGAAAAAAGTTTTAAAAGTTTAAAAAATTTTGAAGGTATAAGTAGGTCCCAGATGGTAGCTTAACGGGTGTTTAACAACAGAGACAAGATTGTTTACATAAACTGAGAGCCACTGTCACCTCCTCTCATGATGAGATGCAGTTAGACTTACAGACAACCTCCCACCCCAGGCCTGGTTCCAGCACAAAGCTCCTGGAATTGTTCAGCTACCTCCCTACAGATTAAATAACACCCAATGACCCTAGACAAAAGGGGAGACTGCAATCCATACTGCCTGGCTTAAAGAGACAGGCATCCTGGTGCCTCGCCAGTCGTCTCCAAATACACCTCCTCTTGCCTGTGAAGAAACCTGGGACCTCAGATTCTCATGAATCAGATCCTTCCAGAGAAACAGATTCTTCAGGTCTCTCTTGGACCTGAAAGTCACATTCTTCAGCCTCCCCTTGGCAGAGGTGAGTTGACCCATCTTTTCTTTTAAATGGACAGACCCAGTGGGAGGTTAGAGTGGGCAACATACTTGGACCAGGTTGCCCCAAGATTTAAAGACACTAAATGCAGACACCCTGCCCTTCAGTCAGAGGTTTCCTGGGAAAACAGATTATAGAAGGGCCACTGAGGAACTGCTGCCAGAGTTGCAGACCCTGGGCTACAGAATGTCAGCTAAGAAAGCCCAACTTTGTCCATCAGAGGCTACCTATCTTGGCTACCAGCTGAGGGGACTCAAAAAAGGAGCCTGTATCAGAATAGGATTGCTGTCATCCTTCAGATTCCAACTCCAAAGACTAAGAGATGATTGAGAGTTCCTAGCCACAACAGGATATTGCCGCCTCTGAATACCAACTCATGGAAATAGCAAGGCCTCTACACACAAGCACCAAGTCCCCAATCTGTACTGAGACTAAACTAAAGATGAAAAGGGTTTTAACCCCAACTCTGGGGCCATGGAAATGCCCTGTGACATACTTATCAAACGACTGAACCCTGCAGCCCCAGGATGGCACACCTGACTGAGAGCTGTGGCAGTGATCTCTAGTTCAATGAAAGAAAGCAAACAAGTTAACTCTGGGTCAAGATCTCCTACTCACAGCACCCCACAACATGGTTGAAGCCCTTGAGGATCACCAGAATGCTAGCTGTCAAATGACTGTGTGACCCAGTACCAGGCCCTACTCCTGGCCCACCCTCGAGTTTGAGAAACCCACTGCCATCAATTCTGCTACCCTCTTACCTGGTGACAGATGCTCATCCATGACTGTTAGGAGATGGAAGATAAAACCAGAAACTACAATAGTTACTTTAAATAAAACAATTTGAGCCCAAGTCTGAAAGTTCAGCCCTGAGAACAGAACTGACCCAGGTTCTCAGATGGGGGAAAAAGAAAGTCCACCACCACATACACAGACCGTCAGTCAGTATGCTTTTACGACCAGCCATTTTCATGATGTGATGTATAGAGAAAGAGGGCTTTCTCGCCATTGGAAAAAGAATATTTTAAAATCTTGGCCTATTTGACTTCCCCTACAAATCGCTGTCGTCTACTGTCAGGCTGCTGACCTGGCCACCTAACAAGTGGCCCTAAGACCAGTGGGTTCTGTCATATTCTGATGATATATCTCAGACTCCATGGTAAGGAAGAAATAGCTCAAATCCACAGGTTGATGGAGGACACCAGAGGGAAAGATCATTTTCCCAGAAACAACTGGCAGGATTCTGGTAACTAACCTTCATTGGGATACTCAGCTGGGGTCCACAAAACTTTCTGGGTTGCTCAGACCAAGGTATGATATACCTGGACTACACAGCCTAGTGTGGGATGTCTCAGCCAGATTCCAAGCTTGTGCTCAAGTGAACCCAAAACAGAGAGCACTTACCCAGGAAGAGGTCCAAATGAGACCAACACCACTGCAAAAACTCTGGAAAAACCGATTTCACCAAGTTCTGGCCTGCTAGGGGAGGATAAAAGTACTTGCTAGTTTTTAAAGATATCTTTTCAGGGTAGGTAGAAGCATTCCCTGTCCAAACTGAAACTGCTCAAATAGTAGCTTAAAATCTCCTACAGGAACTGGTCTCCTGATTTGGCCTTCCCCTAGCCATGGGGTCTGACAATGGCCTGGCTTTCATAGCCAAAACCTCTCAATTAATAGCCAAAGCTTCATTGTGCATATAGATCTCAGAGCTCTGGGCAAGTAGAAGGAATACACAGGACATTACAAGTATCTCTAATAAAACTCTCATCAGAGTCCAGCAAAGGATGGACAGGTCTCTTTCCTTTGCCCAGTGCACCACACGTAGGGAGGGATTTACTCCTATGTGAGATTGTTTGGATGACCTCTCCTACCGCCTCCCAGGCTCAGAGACCAGCAACTGGCCAAACTCTTTAGTTATTCCTTTCTCAAGTCACTATAGGCACTCTAGTCTTCATAAAGGCTACTCATTGAACCATCTGAGAGACCCAGCTGACCTCTGAGTCCACCACCAGTTTTCCCTTGTTCCAGTCCGGTGATTCTGCCTGGATCAGACAGGGAGCCAAAGGGACCCTGAAACCAACTTGGAAAGGACTCTACACATCGATTCTCCCACTCCTATGGCTATGAAGGTAACTGGCATTATTACACCATGGATTCACCACACCCAGGCCAAAAGAAGCCACTTATGCTGCTAAATAGACAGTCTCCAGACTATGGACCCATTAAAATTAAGATTTCATTGGGCCCCACGCCCTTCCATTCTCTGCCCTTCTGGGTCCTCCTGAGTCTTGTGTTTTGCACAATGAATATGAATACAAAGTCACGTTCCAAGCCCCACTGCCCTCAGGCCTGGACCTGGGAACTAAGGCAGATACAGGAAAGGTATTAGCTAGTGTGGCTACAGACCAGCAACACCTATCTATGTTGACTTCCAATTGTTGATGCCCACTCTAACAATATGGTTGTATGGAGAAAGGGAGAGATATGGGATTTTGTCTTATAAGGTAGGAATACAGAAGTTACAATTCTAACATGCCCTGTGGCTGGACCCCCCAGTTACCAAAAATAAGGGATTTTTCCATTGCAAAAAAATGGGACTTAAAACAAGTTTCCTTAAAAAAAAATCTTTAAAAGATTCTGGCGCTGGGGCTGGAGAGATGGCTCAGGGGTTAAGAGCACAGGCTGCTCTTCCAGAGGTCCTGAGTTCAATTCCCAGCAACCATATGGTGGCTCACAACCATCTGTAATGAGATCTGGTGCCCTCTTCTGGCCTACAGGCAGAATACTGTATTCATAATAAATAAAAATCTTTTTTTAATCATTTTTTATTTTAATTTTAAATAGCTTGTTTTACATGTCAATCCCAGTTCCCTCTCCCTCCCCTCCTCCCGCACTCCCATTCCCCCCCACCCTCCCACCCTATTGCCAAATCCTTCCACTTAGGGGATATCTAGAGTCTGTCATTTTACTCTGGGTAGGGTCCAGGCACTCCCCTAAGAGTCCAGGCTGAGAGAGCATCCCTCTTTGTGCTATAGGCACACGAAGACTGTTTGTATACCAGGGATAGACACTGATCCACAGCTCAGGGCCCCATAGGTTGCTGACACTCACATTTGGGGGGTCCAGATCAGTCCCATGCTGGCCTCCCCACTGTCAGTCTGGGGTCCAAGAGCTCTCCCCTGTTCAGATCAGTTGTCTCTGCTGGTTTTGCCAGCCCATTCTTTGCCAATTTGCTCATCACTCCTCTCTCTCTGTCACTGGGTTCCTTGGGTTCAGTTCAGTGATTAATTGTGTGTTTGCCTCTGCTTCCATCAGTCACAGGATGAAGGCTCCCGGATGGTTATAGACATCAAGTTCATTATCAGGAATGAGCATTCGAGGTGGTCTCTCCACTATTGCTTAGCTTGCCAATTGGTGTTATCCCTTTAGATCACTCGAGGTCGCTCTGGTGCCTGATCTGTATTCTATCCTGATTCCCTCTTCCCCCTATTCTACCCCCACCCCCTCAACTTCCTGTTCCCCCATGACCAACTCTCTTCCTCTTCACCCCCTCTCTTCTTCCCAGGTCCCACTCCCCCCCCAACCCCTTGCCGTGTTCCCCATCCATTCAGGGGATCTTGTCTCCATCCTCTTCTCTTGGGTACTATGCATATATGCATACCTTTTAGGTTCTTTCCTGTTTCCCAGACTCTCTATCAGTGGAAGTGCAGACTGGCACTATCCTGATCCATGTCTAAAATCCATATATGAGTGAGTACATACCATGTTTGTCTTTTTGCGACTGGGTTACCTCACTCAGGATGGTTTCTTCCAGTGCTATCCATTTCCCTGTGAATTTCAAGATTCCATTGTTTTTTTCTGCTGAGTAATACTCCATTATGTAAATGTACCACCTTTTCTCTATCCACTCTTAAGTTGAGGGGCATCTAGGTTGCTTCCAGGTTCTGGCTATTACAAATAATGCTGCTATGAACATAGTGGAGCAGATGCCCTTGTTGTATGAACTTGCCTCATTTGGATAAATGCCTAAGAGTGGAATTGCTGGGTCTAGTGGTAGATTAATTCCCATTTTCCTGAGGAATCTCCATACTGATTTCCAAAGAGGCTGTATGAGTCGGCACTCCCACCAGCAGTGGAGGAGTGTTCCTCTCTCCACATCCTCTCCAGCATAAATTGTCTTCGGTGTTTTTGATTTTAGCCATTCTGACAGGAGAAGATGGTATCTCAGAGTTGTTTTGATTTTCATTTCCCTGATGGCTAAGGATGTTGAGCACTTTCTTAAGTGTCTCTTGGCCATTTTAGCCTCCTCTCTACTGAGAATTCTCTATTTAGCTCTGTACCCCACCTTTTAATTGGATCCTTTGGTGTTTTGGAGACTTGTTTCTTGAGTTCTTTGTAAATTTTGGAGATTAGCCCTCTGTCAGATGTAGGGTTAGTGAATATCTTTTCCCATTCTGTGGCCTCCCTTTTTGTCTTTTTGACTGTGTCCTTTGCCTTACAGAAGCTTTTTTAGTTTCAGAAGGTCCCATTTGTTAATTGTCGATCTCAGTGCCTGTGCCACTGGTGTTATGTTTAGGAAGTGGTCTCCTGTACCAACTCGTTGAAGAGTATCTCCCACTTTCTCTTCTAAAAGTTTCAGTGTGGCTGGATTTATGTTGAGATCTTTGATCCATTTGGACTTAAGTTTTGTACAGTCTTCTGCATACCAGTACCCAGTTATGCTAGCACCATTTGTTGAAGATGCTTTCTTTTTTCCATTGTACAGTTTTAGCTTCTTTGTCAAAAATCAAGTGTTCATAGGTGTGTGGGTTAAAATTAGAGCTTTCGATTCGGTTCCATTGGTCTACCTGCCTATTTTTGTGCCAATACCAAGCTGTTTTCAGGACTATAGCTCTATAATAGAGCTTGAAGTCAGGTATGGTGATGCCTCCTGAAGTTCCTTTATTGTATAGAGATGTTTCAGCTATCCTGGGCCTTTTGTTTTTCATTATAAAGTTGATTAATGTTCTTTCCAGGTCCTTGAAGAATTGTGATGGAATTTTGATAGGGATTGCATTGAATCTGTAGACTGCTTTTGGCAAGATTGCCATTTTTATTATGTTGATCCTACCAATCAAAGAGCATGGGAGATCTTTCCATTTTCTGGTATCTTCTTTGATTTCTTTCTTTAAAGACACAAAGTTCTTGATATACAGATCTTTAATTTCCTTGGTTAACATTATCCCCAGATATTTGATGCTGTTTTTGGCTATTGTAAAGGGTGATGTTTCTCTGATTTCTTTCTCAGTCACTTCATTATCTGTATGTAATAGGGCCACTGATTTTTTTGAGTTTACCACAGAGAAACCTTGTCTTGAAAAACAGGAAAAAAAGGAAGGAAGGAAGGAAGGAAGGAAGGAAGGAAGGAAGGAAGGAAGGAAGGAAGGAAGGGAGGGAGGGAGGGAGGGAGGGAGGGAGGGAGGGAGGGAGGGAGGGAGGGAGAAAGGAAGGGGAAACCTGGAAAATCAGATTCTATGCCACAGGAAGGGACCCTGGGGGTAAAGTTAATCATTTCCAGCCAGGAATCAGCCAGGACTGCTTACACACCCAGCTCCTATGCTACACCCAGATAGGAACTAATCAGACTGTCAGTCCATTGTCTGACAGAACTCACTGTGACTGGGGGCAGGCAGCCCAAATTAGTATTAGAGGACTTAAAAGGGGCTAAAACTTGTCTACCTCTGATGCCTGCTATTCTGCCTTATGGGTTAATTCATATGGATAAGGAGAATATCACTGGGCCTCTGAGACTACTTGGTGAGTCTGTTATCAATGGTTTGACTAAATTTGCCTCTTTTGAGACTTTCCAAACTAAGTAGACATGTTGACTAAGTCCTAGCTATATTAAGTTTCCCTTTCTGAATAAAAACAATTGATTCCCTTACAGAAATAGTCCACAAAATTGAAGAGGCTTAGACTTCTCATGGGATCAAGAAAGCTATGTATGGCTTTGGGAAAAACCTGTTGTGTCTATGCTAATTAATCAGGAGTAATTTTTTTAAAATTTTGCCATGGTTGGGGAAAGAACTGATACCAGTCTCTGTTTTCTTGGTACCCCTGGCTAACTACTCTAACAGCCTTGACTAGGCTTTTACTTCTTATTCTGATTGGACTAATGGTGGGACCTTGCAGCCTAAACTATATGGCCAATTATGGATCAGTTCAGTAAAATTCATGGTCCTTAGGACCAACTAAACCTCTTTAAAACAGGGTAAGTCCATCGAGGTCAGCCTGGTCTACTAAGTGAGTTCCAGGACAGTCAAGGCTACATGGAGAAACCCTGTCTCAAAAAACAAAAACAAACAAACAAACAACAGGATGAGTCCACAATTTGACTCATTCACTAAAACCAGTGAGAATATAGCAAGGCCCCAGATCTCAGTAGAACTGAGACTTTAGTACAGCTGACTCCTTGATGGAAATGACGATCATGCTGTAAAACTCAGCAAGTACACAGCACCACAAAGTCCATAAATTCTTTAAGTTTCAAAATGTACTAACCTTGTGTTTTAGCTTCTGTAGTTCTGCTTCTAACTGTTCTTGTTAACTGAAGTATGTCAACCCAGAGCATGGATTTTATGCTTAAAATCTCTTCTTAAAAAAGGCTCAGGAGGAGAAAAAAAAAAAAGCAGGGCTATGGTGGCACATACTTTTAATCTGAGGCAGAGGCAGGTGGATCTTTGTGAGTTTGAGAACAGCCTGGTCTACAGAGCAAATTCTAGGACAGCTGGGGCTACACAGAGGAACCCTGTCTCGAAAAACAAACAAACAAAAAGGCTCAGGACTACACTGGAATCCCAAACACCAAGTGTAGTCTCTGGACCACATAAAGACTGTCTACTGGCTTAAACCCATGTCCAAGCAGTCTTCTCTGGTGGACACCCCAACAGTGTCCCCGGTTGCCCACTACTCTCACCTCCCTGGCCCGACCTCCCACACACAAGCATTATAGATAGGCATGGGTTACCACACCTACACCTTTATGGTGCTTTTTAAGAATCTTTCCTTCGTTCTCAATATTATAAATTCCCAAATGCTGTGTCTAGGTGTAGGGCTTAATTCTGCAAATCTCCTAGGGGCTGGAGTCAGAATGCCAGTTTCACACTGAACGGGTTGGTACAAAGGTCAGAACTTCAGTACTTGTAGTGACCTCTGAGAAGCTCTGGGCCAAAGCCTTCATACAATGATCAGTGCTGGGACCTAGAGCCAAAAGTCCTATCTCATGGTGAACTCTAGAGCTGCTATATATAGCCAAATTTCTGGCCCAAAGATGAACTGTATTGTGACTGTGGACTGCAGTACAAACATCAATACTGCTACTCAAGAAATTTCAGTTTGTAATCCCATTCTAAGCTATAAATGTTAACCTTATATTATCTAGTTAGATGGTAATCAACTTAATAAAATCAACTAAAGTTTATCCTTCACCGTTTTCTGTATATCATCCTGAGGTAAACCAATTTTAAATGTGTCTGTCTTTAGTAAACCAGCTATGACTGTTTATACTAACAAACTGAACTGAAATCCATCTAAACATGTTTTGCATTTGTTTTTCCACCTTAATACAAATGTTATTTATATTTTCCACTGAAAATTTCCACTTTAATACTTAGTAGCTAAGTTACATGCACAAAAAACTGGTCAGTCTTATGTATTGATCATTAATAAATCATCACCCTTTTGGTGTGTGTGTAGGTGTGGCATAGTGTACATGTGCATGGGGTACTCATAACTGTACAAGTATGGAAGCTAGAGGAAGATGGTGGGCATCCTGATTTCCCTCTCTCTCTCTCTCTCTCTCTCTCTCTCTCTCTGTCTCTCACTCTCTCTCTCTCTCATTCTCTCAATACAGGTTATCTCACTAACATAAAGCTGAGATAGCAGCCAGCAAGCACCAGAGACCTTCCTGTCTCCATTCTCCAGTGCTTGGGCAACATCTGGATTAATGTGGGTGCTGGAGATCTGAACTCAGTCCTCTTGCTTGCATAGCAAGTGCTCCTAATTTACTATGTGCCAACTCTGCAGCACAAAACTACAACTTTATAGAGTCCACCCACTAAGTGTTTCCTTGTCATCCAGCTATTCCAAATATTTGTATTATAAAACTTTGTGTATAGTTTGGGAGCAGGGACTACTCACCATTACAAGGAAATTGTAAATGCAGACAGACCTTTGACATTCAATGCTAATACAGGAACAGAAGTAATGAATGAGGTCTTTCTTTTTGTTTTTAAATTTCAAGTAAATGACTTAATTTGACTCTTCTGGGGAGGGTTGAAAGAAGGTCTCCAATTTTTGGTCATCAGTCTGAATTCTTCACAGTTGACTCATCTGTCTCCATCATTATCTGTTCCTCCAATCATTCAGACTTCACCTGCTAGTTCTTTCTTTAGTCCTAACCTGACTCAGTTTTGCTGATGTAATGACTCCCATCCTTGTCTAAGGCTTGGGATACTTCGTAGATTTCCTTTTTGTGAGCTACAGCTTTCATTTGTTTAGACATCACAGTAAAAATTCTGGGACGTCAATGGTGCCATTTCTATCTGTATCCAGCTCACTGGTCATATCCTGAAATGTGACTTCTGTTGGGTTTTGTCAGTGACCACATGGCAGTGCCAAGCTCCTTTGCTGTCACGTTCTCATGGCTATCTCCATATTTATCCAATAGGGAGAAAACCCTTCAATTCAGCGATTTGTTTTCAGTTAGCTGACCCATCACTGCACTGAATAAAGCAGAGGGCCTCTGTAGCAGAGAAGGGGTGCCTCCATCCCTGACTGCGACACACCAGCACAGCCATCCTTTCACCAGTCAAGTGCCACAGACTTCTCACTCATTTCAAAATAGTTTGCCCTTTTTTTTATTGATTACAGTAATTTTTCTGTTTTAGATCAGTCTTTGCCAGATATTTACAATGCAAATATATTTTTAGTTTTAAATGTTAAAAAAGACAGTTTCCTCTGTGTAGCCTTAGCTGTCCTGAAACTTATTTTGTAGATCAGGCTAGCCTTGAACTTTCACATTGTTTTAGAGAGAGAGAGAGAGAGAGAGAGAGAGAGAGAGAGAGAGAGAGAGAGAGAGAGAGAGAGAGAGAGAGAGTATACACATAAGGACCTCAGTTCCAAGTCCAAAACTCACATAAAAATTGCTGGGTGTGATGCACACAGGCAAAACCCTAGTTTTGAGAAGGCAAAAGCAGGATTCCTGAGATCACTATTTAGCCATTCTAACCTCATTAATGATTTCCAAGCCAATAAGAGACCTTGTTTCAAAGGAGGTGTACTAATTCAAAGAAATTATTGGGGGATGACACCAAAGGTTGCCCTCTGGCCTACACACACACACACACACACACACACACACACACACACACACACACACACACACACACACACACACAAATATGCACATAAAGAAAGAAAAACTACCATGCTTTGAAGTCATGCTCAATGATAGATGTCTATAATCCCAGCTACTCACAAGACCAAGACAGGGGGGATCACTTGTATCCAGGAGTTTGAGATCAATCTGGGCAATATATGGAGACCATGACTCATAAATGGAGGGAAGTCAATTTATTTATTTAAATTAGAAACAATCTTATTTTACATATCTATCCCAGTTCCCTCTCCCTCCCACCCTCCCGTAACCCCCGCTGATCCCCGTCCCATCCCTCTTCTGCTCCATGGAAAGGGTGAGACCTTCCCTGAGGGATCATCAAAGTCTGTCTCATTCATCATTAGGGGCAGGGCCTAGGCCCTCCCCCATGCGTCTAGAATGAGAGAGTATCCCTCTATGGGGAATGGGCTCCCAATGTCCATTTGTACACTAGGGATAAATGCTGTTCCATTACCAGAGGCCCCATAGACTGCCCAGGCCTCCTAACTGACACCCGCATTCAGAGGGTCTGGTTCCCTCCTAGGCTGGTTTCCAAGCTGTCAGTCTGGGGTCCATGAGCTCCCTCCCCCTCGTTCAGGTCAGCTGTTTCTGTTGGTTTCCCCAGGCTGGGGGAAGTCAATGTTTAAACTATACCAACAGAGGAACTACATTCCAAAAATAAGGGAGGGGCTTACAGAAAGTAACAGCCTAGAGCTAAACCATAGTTTTCCTCACTTTAATAAAAAAAAATAAAGTAACACTTGTAATTTTTTATCAAATGCCTATAGATAAAATTCAAAAGAGCACAAACAGCTATAAAGGAAAAATGATACTTCCCTTCTACGTTGCTCAGCTTCTCAGAGGCAACCTCCTTTAGATGTGATAAATACCTTCAAGAATTTACCACTGCATCAACTTAGCCCAACCCCAGTACAGCTCCTCCCTTCCATTCCCATAACCCTTGACAGACTGCTAGCACTCTCACATGAACTCCTTTACAGGTCTCTCTAGAAGTTTCAGGGTCTCTGAGGCTGGGACTTGTATCAACCTCTTTTCATTATGTGCAACCCTAACGCTCCAACTCTTGACTTACGTCTGGTGAGTAAATTAATACATGACAAATGAAGTTTCCAGGGTCCTGCTGTGAGGTGTGACTCAAACAGAAAGCCACACAGGGAAAGAGTCCATAGTGCATCTTGTAATCTCTCTCCCCAGAGGAGAGCTACACAATAATGAGTCCTCTGTCCTTGCAGAACTGGACCCAAAAGGACTATTAAGAGTACTCCCCAGAAGTTTAACTGGCCAATGTGCCCTTCTTCCTTTCTTCATGTAGGCCTCAGGAATTCAAGAGTCCCGTCTTTTCCTGTAAACTGTCACTACCCAAGACTCCACCAACATTTATTTCCATAAAGGGTTGGATGTGCTTCTTCTTTCTCCACAATCAAGAAGCTACTTTTTCATATGAATTCTCTAACCATTACAGAGAGTCTTGAACACGGGCATGCAATCATGAGGAAGTTATAAGTGTTATTCAATCTTACAGAATGCTTACTGTTCTTTCCTGTGGATAGCTCAAGCCCTGCTGATCTTTGTTTCAAATGTGATGTTTTGTCTCTTAAAAAATATTTTTATTAATCTTTTGAAATTTTCGTACAATGCAATTTGGTCATATTCACCACCCACTCCTCCCAGATCCATCCTCACCTCCTTAACCCTCAACTTTGTCTTTTATTTTAATAATTCATGAGGGTGGGAAAATGGTTCAGTGGTTAAGAGCACTACTGCTCTTCCAGAGGACTGGGGTTAAAATCCCAGGACCCACATGATGCCTAACTAAAATCTGTAACTACAGTTCCAGGGGATCCAATGCCTTCTTCCAGTTGCTGGGGTCCTGCACACACATGGTGTGCAGACATACATGCTGGTAAAACATCCATGCACATAAAATGAAGTAAATAATTCATTAGGTCGAATTTGTACTGCCCATATACTCTTGATGACATCCAATGGAGTGTGGTCGGCCTACCCGGGGTCACACCCTTAAGGAAAACTGACTGAGTCTCCTTCCCTATGAGGTTTCCTTTCTTGAAACAGGATCTCGTATATAGCTGCAGCTGTCCTGGACTTGCTATACAAACCAGGCTGGCCTCAAATACCCAGAGATTCACAGACTTCTGTCTCTGTCTCCCAGTGTGGGGATTAAGGCAGTGCACCATCACACCTAGTCCATATTGAATCTCTTTAAAATAAAGGGAGGGGATGCTGAGGATGTAGGTCAATGGTAGAGCTCTTGACTAGCATATATGAGGCCCAGTACTATTTAAAATAACCCCCCCAAAACAATCCCACCTGTGTTCAGATATTAATTCAAACAACTTACTCAGCTAAAACAGATGACAGAACCCAAGAGAGAACTAACAGAAGGAGGAGATGGATCTTTTGTGTTTGTCTCTCTAGCTGTCCTGGAATTCACCGTATAGACCAGGCTGGCCTCAAGCACATAAAGATCTGTCTGTCTCTGCTTCCAAGGGCTGGGATTAAAGAGTTGCACCTCCACACTGTTTTCAGAAATGAGTATTTCTTTGGGGGGGGGGTGAATACATAAATATCTCTCATTTCCTAGTTTTTGCTTTTGTTTTGTTTTTTAAGGTTTTTTGAGAAAGGGTTTCTCTGTGTAATAACACCAGCTGCCCTAGAACTCACTTTGTAGACCAGTGTGGCCTCAAACTCAATGGATTCTCAGGGACTTCCAATAGTGCAAGTGGAGGTGTCTCTGACTCTTTGGCCTGCTCTTGGGACCTTTGTCTTCCTATTGGGTTGCCTTGTCCAGCCTTGACATGAGGGTTTGTGTCCAGTCTTACTGTAAATTGGTTTGTCGTTCAGTTGATGTCCCGGGGAGGCCTGCTCTTTTCTGAAGGGAAACCAAGGAGGAGTGATCTGGGGGAGAGGAGAACTGGGCAGAGTAGAGGGAAGGAAAACTGCTGTCAGGATATAATGTATAAGAGAAGAATAAATTAAGAAAAAAAAAAACTAAACAAAAACTAGCTGCCATAGTCTCTAAAAGAGTGTGGTTGGTTTCTTTCTTTCTCTTTCTTTCTTTCTTTCTTCCTCCTCATCCTCCTCCTTCTTCTTCTGCTTTTTCTTCTTCTGCTTCTCCTCCTCCTCCTCCTTCTTCGTTGTTTTGTTTTGTTTTTTGATACAGGTTTCTCTATGTAACAGCCCTGGTTGTCCTGGAACTCGCTCTGTAGACCAGACTGGCCTCAAACTCAGAGATCCTCCTGCCTCTGCCTCCCGAGAGCTGGGATCTCCATGTCCAGCTCTAATGACTTCAAGAGGAGACATTCAAGGCCTTTCTTCTAAGCATGGCAGGAGTACAGGATAAAGAATACACTGATAGTGCTAGAGGCACGTCTTACAAGTCACTAACAGCTCTTTTGACAAGAAGAAAAGACAGTTACCAGGTTACCTGTAACAGAAATTGGTTCCACACAAAACAATCAGTAGAGCAAAATGACAGTCCACAGAACAGAAGAAAACACCAGTTACCCCTCATACAGGGGCAAACTTCCAGGATTCCCAAAGAATTGCAGAAAATACCAAGGAAATAAACTGCCAGTCAACAAATAGGCAAATGAACTGAAATAACAGTTTAAAAAACACAAAAAAAGTG
Source organism: Mesocricetus auratus (assembly GCF_017639785.1). Lineage (NCBI taxonomy): Eukaryota > Metazoa > Chordata > Mammalia > Rodentia > Cricetidae > Mesocricetus > Mesocricetus auratus. The sequence goes on along the minus strand of NW_024429201.1, from coordinate 18,620,183 downwards.
GCCATAACAATTTTTATTAGAACATATTTAATATCCCTAGTCATCAGGAAAATGCAAATTAAAACTACTTTGAGATACCACCTAACCCAAATCAGAATAGCTATCAAGTCTAACAGCAAATGTTGGAAAGGATGTGGAGAAAAAGGAAGCCATATTCACCATTGGTAAGGATGCAAATTAATATAGCCACTGTGGAAATAAGTTTGGATAGTCCTCAAAAAATTAAAACTAGAACTACCCTATGATTCCATTATTTCATTCCCCACATATACCTCACCACCCATCAACATATGAATGGATAATGAAAACTTGATATACATATAATGGACTACTATTTAGTTCTAAAGAAAAATGTGATTATGACATTTGCAGAAAAAATGGATAGACTTTGAATGTATAATATTAAGTATTATATAATATTATAAATAATGTATATGTGGGGACAGTATAACATGCAGAAAAGAGAGCAAGAAAGGCTAGATACTAGAGAATAAGGAAGGACTGAAAGAAGGTAATGAATTCAAGGAGTGAAAGGATAAAAAGCTAATTGTCTTTGTAGTTCTGTCATGGATTTTGCAGTTTGAGTGATGGGCAAGTGCTTCCCATCTTGATGAGAATGGACTAAAGCTCTGAACTATAAGCCAGCCCCAATAAAATGTTTTCTTTATAAGAGTTTCTGTGGTTATATTTGCAATAGGTAAGTATAAAATACAGTGTGAGGCTTCACAACTTCTGTTCCAACCAGCTACACAAATTGTAACCATGTTCACTGAGTTGTGTAGTCTTTGGGTGTGGTTAATTTTAGGTAGATGATTCTTCTTTTATTTGCAGTGTGTCTTTAATTAAAAAAGGGGGGGAGGGTGGGGGCCTGGAGAGATGACTCAATAGTTAAGGGCACTGGCTGTTCTTCAGAGAACCTGGGTTCAATTCTGTCTTAGTTAGGGTTTCTACAGCTGTGAAGAGACACCATAACCACAGATGGGAAGCAAGGCAGCATGCAGGCAGACATGGTGCTGGAGTTGAGAGTCCTTACATCTTCATCCAAAGGCAACAGGAAGTGAACTGTCTCAGTGGGCATATATGAGACCTCAAAGCCCGCCTTCACAGTGACATACTTCCTCCAACAAGGCCACAACTACTCAACAAGGCCATACCTCTTAATAGTGCCACTCCCTTTGGGGGCCAATTTCTTTCAAATCATCACAAATTGCCACATGGCAGCTCACACCTGTCTGTAACTCCAATTCCAGGGCTTCTGACACCCTCACACTGACATGCATGCAGACAAAACTCCAGTGAACATAAAATAAAATAAATTTTAAAAAAGAACCACTTGGGGTTGGAGAGATGGCTCAGAGGTTAAGAGCACTGACTGTTCTTCCAGAGGTCCTAAGTTCAATTCCCAGCAACCACATGGTCGCTCAAAACCATCTATAATGAGATCTGGTGTTCTCTTCTGACATGCAGACATACATGGAGGCAGGTTGTATTCATAATAAATAAATAAATCTTTAAAAAAAAAACCACTCGATGAATATGAATCCTGAGAGAAACATCAATTACTTTGGTACATTTGATATGACTCTGATTACACATGTATGCACGTGCACGTGTATGCATATGGGTGTGCTCAAAAGCACATATGGATTTTCTTTTTCTTAAAGATCATACTTTGGAGCTGAAAAGATGGCTCAGTGGTTAAGAGCAGTTGCTGCTCTTGCACAGGACCTAGGTTCGGTTCCCAGCACCCACATTGGGCAGTTTACAACTGCCTTCCAACTCCAATTCCAGGAGATCTGATGCCCTTCTGACCCCTGTGAGTCCTATGATGAAAAAAAATTCATACACACACACCCAAGCATGTAAATAAAAATGTAAAAACAAAAGAATTCAGACTATGACATAAATTTAATCATTATAACTAATTTATATGTAATAATGAGTTAGACTGAAAATATGACTCATTAGGAAACAAAAGTAAATGAATTTATATGCATATTTCTGATAGAATATAAATAAAAATAATATATTTTCATAGCAAAAAGTTTCTTAAATCAGATTCTTCTTTCAAAGTATTTTCATGTTTTAATTAAAGAATCGGTTTAGTCAAAAAATCATTTTATTTACAGTTCCAAACTTTCTTAACCCACTCAGTGTGTGTCCTACATGCTGGAATCAAATACCTGCAGGAGTTGGGATCTTGTGAATACAGCCAGGACAACAGTGGAGACAGTCATGAACAAAAACATCACAGTCCACACAGAAAACATTTTGGCATACTGTGCAAACATAGACCTGCAATGAAAAGGAGAAAAATGAATAAACCAAACTAGTTTCCAAAAGTTAAGTACAGCAGTCAGAAGACATTTAAGCCTTTCTCTCTAGCCTTATCAATTTTTTCCCTACCCACCTATATACTTTATTACTTCCAATGTATTGAATCTAACACAATTTTCCCAACCCTAACACATATTTTCCTCTTAAGCTGACCCTTAGTAGTAAGGAGTGACTCTGTTTTGAGTCCTTAAAGTCTATACTATTAAAGGACACTAATGATTACTTGCTTTTAATTAACTACTTGGAGTGGACACATGATTTTTAAACCAGTACTAGATTTGAAGGCATTTGACAATTCTAATAAACAAAAAAAGCACAAAAACTTACCACAGATTTAGTTATTCTCAGAGAATGACCTCTCAATTGCAAAAGTTATATTACCTTATTAAACCTTTTTTTTTTTTTTTTTTTTTTTTTGGTTTTTCAAGACAGGGTTTCTCTGTATTGTTTTGGAGGCTATCGGTCCAGCCCAGCCTCGAACTCACAGAGATCCGCCTGCCTCTGCCTCCCGAGTGCTGGGATTAAAGGTGTGCGCCACCACCGCCCGGCCCTTATTAAACCTTTAAGGAATATGACAAACAGTTGGGAGGAAGGTGAGTACACACCTATAATTCTAGCACTTGGAAAGCAGAGGTAGGAGGATCACAAACTGGAAATCATTTCAGGTCACATATTAAGGCCCAGGCCAGCCTGGGCTACAAGACCCTATCTCAAAAAAAAAAAAAAAAAAAAAAAAAAAAAAAACAAAGCACAAAGCCAGGCGTTGGTGGTGCACACCTTTAATCCCAGCACTCGGGAGGCAGAGGCAGGCGGATCTCTGTGAGTTCAAGGCCAGCCTGGTGTACAAGAGCTAGTTCCAGGACAGCCTCCAAAACCACAGAGAAACCCTGTCTCAAAAAAACAAAAACAACAACAACAAAAAAAAAAAACACATGAGAATGTCAAATGACACACATAAAACATATAAAAATGCATTATTTTATCAGCATTACTTTGTGGATCCTTGAGCTTTGGTCTAAGATTTCTAGGGCAACAACACACAGATTCGAAATCAATACATTTCAAACATGAAAAGATGTGTTCTTTAAAACTGGCAAACAGAGCACCTCCTGGTAATATGAATGCTAGTCCTCAGGAAACTGACCTGACAGCCTCCTTCATGAGAGCCAGCTTTCGTGGTACCGTTAGGATCCATGCTTGCCTTCAAAGGAGGAAAGCAACCAACAGTCCTACCCAGCTACAATGTGACAATAGCCAGCATGGCACAAAACCCTAAGGGTGTAATAGTGGCACGAATACTTTAGTGGTAGTCAACAGCTCCCCAATTGGATTTAAGGTCCACTCAAAAAGAGGGAAGTTGTGCCTGGTACTGGAAACCTAGTCAACTACCCCGAGTTAGTTACAGCATGGATCTTGGAGAAATCTATAACCACCAGTGTACTAAACCAGTAAAAATACTAACTACATTCTAAATATGTCTTTATACCCACAGATAAGTGTAGTCCTCATGAAGGAAACTTCTTTTTGCAACAGAGACCATTACAGAAAGCCACAACCAATCAAAATGCAGAGTTGTGGAGTCCAATCCCAACCGATACAACTCATACACCTAAGGTTTGGGAATCATTACAAAGGTGGGGGGTGGGGGTAAGAAAGATTCTAAGAGCCAGAGAAATAGAGAATATGTTGTGAGATTGTGTCTCCTAGGAATGTCAGAGAAGCTACACCCATGAAGTATCACTAATGTGTCTGCCTAAACATTAGCTGAAAAGGACACAGCAGAAATGCTAACATGGACGTAGAAAAGCCCATGGCACATCAACCCAACACAAAGAACTATAAGCAACCAAGGAACACTGAGAGTGGGAGAAATAGTCCTCCCAATGCAAACTTCACAGTGCAAACCTGAATTTGATCCCTAGAACCCATTCAACAATTAGAGGAGAAAACTGGCTTCCAAAAGTTGTCCTCTGACCTCCACACATGCACTGTGGTATTCATGTGCTCACACACTCACAAATACATTATACTTTCACACACACTAATAATTTTAAAACTGCTAAATAATTTTTTTAAAGTAGTTTTAGTGAGGATGAAGCTACTAATGACAAAGAAAACTGCAAAACCTTTTTGTTCAGTGCAGGAATTCAAACCCAGGGCTTCATGGATGTTAGTTAGGTGTTCTACTACTGACCTACTCCACTGATACTAAGGAATGTAAAATTTAATGAAAAGAAAAAGCCTCCTGAACAGCTGGACATTATGCACTGCTACTGTACCTACCTTAATAAAACTCCTTTATTTGTGAGAGCAAGCAGGGCATGGAAGCACAAGCCTGTGATCTCAGCATTCAGGGTGCTACCATGTCCAGCTCTAAACTCTGTTGTATGCCTTAAGATGAGAGCTCACTATGCTACCCAGGGTGAGCTGAAATTCCAAAGTGTTTCTTTGCCTTGCCATCCCAACAGCTGAGATTACAGGCACAGGCCACTACACCTGGCTCTGCCTTCAAAAACAGTTTAAAAGTATTTTCTTATTTTGTTTATGAAACCATAGTGCTAATTTCAAAATAAAGCATAATAGATTCTAAAGTTTTAATATTTCTAAACTAAATGCAGTTTAGCTTGGAAAACTGAAGCAACAGTATTGAGATCTCCCTATAGTAAATTAGAATGAGAATGACAAAACTATTTAAAAACTTTGTTCCCATCTTAACTTTACCTTATTTTCTTTATAGGGAATAACCTGATAAAAGCCTGGCTTTCAACAATGTATTTATAACTTATTACAGTATCATTGTCTCAATATTTCTTATGTATTCCTTAATGTTGATAAAGCCAATGCACTTACATGCTGGTCTTTCAATTCCCCCTGACATCCATAACAAAATCTGAAAAAAAAAAGTTTGGCAATTATTTTTTGTTTTCACTCATTAAAATAATTTAGTAAAATCTTAGTACCTAGAATCCTTTAATAAGTAATTGTATTTACACATGAATTTTAGAGACCATTTTGAGAAGTCGATAATTCTTTTAATCTTAAGAGCATGGGCTACGGCACTCTTGCAATCTTGTTCTACATAGTCTAGCCTATTGCTTCTTGCAGTACACCCAGTAAACTCCATTTATAATCCCTCAGAACAACAAGAACGATCATATACTATGTCCCAGGTCATCACATAACCCAAAACGTAATTCTCATTATCATTATGACTAAATAAACACGTGCTTTTTGAATTAGAATTCTATGAGAATTTGATCACTACAGAAAATATTTGAATTACTATTTTTCAGTTCTCCAAAATATAGTAGATAGCCGTGGATCCTAGAGGGGCACCAAGTAATTTGTTATATACAATGGATGCCTGTGGCTTTGTTTTCCAGGACTGGTTTTAAGAGTTAAGAGTTCTGGGAACTGGGACTGGTATAACCCTCAGTGGTAGAATTCAACCTCAGCATGTACAAGGCCTTAAATTCAATGCATAGCATCATCCCTGCACACAGATTCTCAGAATTTATTACAAAACCGCAATCTTAGCATGGCAGGGGTGGCGCACGCCTTTAATCCCAGCGCTTGGCAGACAGAAGCAGGTGGATCTCTGTGAGTTTGAGGTCAACCTGGTCTACAGAGTGAGTGCCAGGACAGCATGACCACACAGAGAAACCCTGTCTCAAAAAAACAAACAAAAAGCAACCTTTTTTTATTCTCCTCATTTCATTTCTACCTCCCCAGAAGTACCTTCAAAATTTTTACAGATGTCTCAGCTGTTAAAAGCACTTGCTGCTATTCCGAATACCAACATCAGACTACTTAAATACACATATAAACATTTCAGCTATGACAAGTAATACAGCAGAGCTTTCCCTCTTTTTTTACAATGTATTTGTTTTCATTTCATGTGCATGGGTTTTTTGATTGCATGTGTGTTTGCTAGAGGGTGTCAGATCCCCTGGAACTGTAGTTACAGAGTTGTGTGCTGCCATGTGGGTGCTGGGAATTGAACTTGGGTTCTCTGGAAGAAAAGCAGTGCTCTTAACCGCTGAGCCATCTCTCCAGCCCCCTTTTTTCCTTTCTTTATGTGTGTGAAGTATGGGTAAGTGATAGTGAACGGGCCAGTACATGTGGAGACCAGAGATCATTCATTACCTCGGCGTCTTCTTCTATTACTCTCCATCTTATTGTTGTTTGTTTTACCCAACTCAAACTTATTTTTAAGATAATGTCTCTTATGGAGCCTGGAGCTCAATGACTGGCTCGATTACAAGGATGGCAAGCCCTAGGAATCCTCTGCAGCCCCAGTGCTAAGATTATAGGCACACACTGCTGGGCCTGGCATTTTACCTGAGTGCTGGGAATCTGAACTCCAGACCTCAGGTTTGTATAGCAATAGCAAACATCTGACGAACTGGGCCATCTCCTCAGCCCTGAATTTTCTTCTTTTAAAGACTTTTTTGGGTGTTAGTTAATTGCAAACTTACTTTTCTACATAACTGACACAGTTCAACTCTAATCTCTCCCTGAATAGTCTAAACAGCCTCTGAATACATTTAACTCTCAGGAAATCTATTGTTTCCCCTCAAGAAATCTTTCTTGGAGAATTCCGACTTTCCAAAACAAGACTGACTATTCCCCCTAAACAGACGTCACTCTGGCTCTCCTCACCTTTACCCTAAAGCTTCCTTGGGCTTGCTGCAGTTAGACATCTGTCTGCAGATCCCATGTCCATCTCCTTCTCACCCCTACTTCTCCCAGATCATCTCCCAAGTACCTCTTCTTTGTTAAGCAGTTTTTACAATATTTTATTTACTTATCTGTATATGTGTGTGGGTATTTGTGTGGAATGACATGCAGATGAAAGACAGGACAACTGAGTGGGTTACTTCCCTCCTTCCACCATGTGGGTCCTCAGGATTGAACTCAGGTCATCAGGCTTGGTGGCAGGTGCCTGTATGTACTGTGCCAGCCCTCCCTCAGAAGGGTCTTTTTGAGACCTCACAAGTCTGAAAACACCTTTATGTTTTCATAACAGGAAGCTGGCCGCTGGCCTGGGAACATAATTTAAGTAAGGTGTATTTTTCCCTCTAAATGTGAAGCTGAAAGCTCTGATTAGCACTTTGTATAACTGACAGTTTTAGTATTTTGCTATATATTTTAAATTTTCACAATTGTATAAAAACTTTAGTTTTTTTTGTTTTGCTTTGGTTTTTTGAGGCAGGGTTTCTCCATGTAACAGTCCTGGCTGTCCTGGAACTGCTCTCTAGACCAGGCTGCCCTTCAACTCATGGAGATCTACCTGCTTCTGCCTCCTGTGTGCTGGGATTAAAATTTGCCACCACTGCCAGGCAGAAAATTATCTTTTTAAAAGGAAGATATTTTAATACCCTACAATATATCTTTCTTTTTCATATTATTCTCACAGTGGACCTTCAACATAAATTCACCTGTTTCATCTTTAACTCTCCTATTAACACCATATTACAACTTTTACCTACTTTTCGGCATATTTCAGCTCTATCTTCCAACCCCTCTACTAGGTTTCACACTTCAATACAACTTATAACAATGCAACTTGGGTTTTGACTTGTCAATTTGGACCAATATAAAAAACTTTCATAATACTTAGTATCAGTCAAACATGGGTAAATATATAAATATATAAAGCCTCTTTAAAGAACAACTTTGACAGGTGGTAGATGCACACGCCTTTAATCTCTACACTCAAGAGGCAGAGCAAGCAGATCTCTGTGAGTTCAAGATCAGCCTGGTCTACAGAGCTGGTTCCAAGACAACCAGGGATAAAGAAATCATTTTTTCTTGGGGGGAAAAGGACAATTTTACAACATTAACAAAATTTATATAACTTTGACTCAGCAATTCTACTTGAGAATTTGTATGTACATTCCTGTATAAAAATTCAGAGAGGGGCTGGAGAGATGGTTCAGAGGTTAATAGCACTGACTGCTCTCCCAGAGGTCCTGAGTTCAATTCCCAGCACCCACATTGTGGCTCACAGCCATCTATAATCAGATCTGATGTCCTCTTCTGGCCTGCAGACAGATATGGAGGCAGGCTGTTGTATTCATAATAAATAAATAAATCTTAAAAAAATTCAGAGATATAGACATGAATATTATTTGTTAATAGCAAGAAATGATCTTCAGTATTCAATAGGGAGAAACTGGTTATATATGTATTATATATAATATGCCCATGAAATATGAAGCAGTTTTAAAAACCAAAGGGATCTAGACATGCTTGTTTACAATAACTTCTTTTCCCTATGTGGCATGTGTACACACATAGAGGCCAGAGGTTGACATGGCGTGTCCTCCTTAATCATCCTCTACCCTGTCTTAAGAAACAGGGTCTCTCTTTGAACCTGGAGCTCACTGAATGGCTAGGCTAGCTGGACAGTAAAATCCTGGGGTCCTTGAGTCATCTCTCCATCAGCATATGAAATTTCTTCTATGCTATTTTTAAGCATGAGAATTCATGAATGGATGCAGTGACCAAAGGTTTCCAAATGCTGATGCTCTTGGAAATAGAAAATATTCATTTCCTAAAAATCTATAATCAAGCAGGGGTAAAACACCTTTAACCCCAGCACTCAAGAGGCAGAAGCAGGCAGATCTCTGTTAGTTTGAGACCAGCCTGGTCTACAGAGTGAGTTCCAGGACAGCCAGAGCTACACAGAGAAACCCTGTCTTGAAAAACCAAAAAAAAAAAAAAAAAAAAAAAAAAATTTGTTTTAAGTATGTATATGAGTGTGTGTCTGTGTATGGGCATGCGCAGATGAGTGCAGATACAAGAGACAAGGCATAGACTCTCCTAGAGCTGGAAGTACAGGCAGCTGTGAGGTGCTGGGAACCCAACCTGGTCCTCTCCAAGAGAAGTCCACACTCCTAACCACTGAGCTATCTTTCTAGCCCCCAACCCCCACCCCAACCCCCACCAAACCAATGTATCATCACTCTTAACCACAAATATGTGAGTTTAGGGAAGTAAACAGATTTCTATAAATACAGAGTAGTCTACATCTCATTTCCTATATTAAAAATAATTTTACACAAATTAATATAACTTTAGGTGGTAACTGTTTCAAATATTAGTTTACCACTGTAACATATGAATTAATCAAAACTCACATACCTTTCTCCTTTATATTCTTCTAGAGAAATTTCTTGAAAAGCATCCAAAGGAAATAAATGATGGTAAGATCGTGCCAAGTGAGGTGCAGACACCAAAGTAAGACCTAATGCATAAAGACAGAAACATTAATAAGCACAACCTCATAGACAATAGCTGAAAAGTCAAGTGATACACTAGAAAAACTACTTCCAAGTGTCTTTATTTCCATTTTCCTAGAGGTGGGGATCAAATCTAGGGCCTCACACACACTAAAACCTGCCGTTATGCTACATATCCAGCACTCAGTATTTTTAGGACCTTGAGTGTTCTTTACCTGTAGCCATAAAGAAAGATTACAGGTAAGCCGGGCGGTGGTGGTCCACGCCTTTAATCCCAGCACTCGGGAGGCAGAGGCAGGCGGATCTCTGTGAGTTCGAGGCCGGGCTGGACCGATAGCCTCCAAAACAATACAGAGAAACCCAGTCTCGTAAAAACCAAAAATAAAAATAAAAAAAATAAGAAAGATTACAGGATCGAATTCGTTCTGTCATTAAATGCATAACCTCTCTTAGAAAACTATTTCCTTACTTAAAAATGAAAGATCTTAGAATTATATTAGCTCCTCATTCTACTTATATATAATGATTTTATTAAAAGGCCCAAAATGAGCCAGGTGTTGGTGGCGCATGCCTTTAATCCCAGCACTCGGGAGGCAGAGGCAGGCGGATCTCTGTGAGTTCGAGGCCAGGCTGGACCAACAGCCTCCAAAACAATACAGAGAAACCCTGTCTCGTTAAAAAAAAAAAAAATCTACTATAGTGCTTTTCTTTTTTGTTTTTTTGGGAGGGGGGGTTCAAGACAGCGTTTTTCTATGGCTTTGGAGGCTGTCCTGAAACGAGCTCTTGTAGACCAAGTGCTGGGATTAAAGGCATGCGCCACCTCTGTCCAGCTACTATAGTGCTTTTAAAGAGCACATTTATCAGAAAGAGAATCAGGAAACTTCTATGATACTGTGTTCATTCTTAGAAGTGGATTATTTCTATTTCCTTTGTACAAGTTAAGTACATAATAAGCAGGACTCAATATTTTTGTTTATTTTAGCAGCGATACAGATAGAAAGTTATTTAATACTAATTTACTGAGTACAGATAATAGGGCTCTTACCACATATTTTACATTCAACAGGAAGCTCACAGTACTTTGCTCGACACTGTGGGCAGAAATAGCCTCCCAGTGTAAGTCCTGGCTCAGTGCTATTATCCAAATGCCTGTGAGAGGAAACAGTTATTTTTAAAAGGTGAAAAGTATATAACTCAATCCTAGCACTCAGAAGACAAAGGCAGGCAGATCTCTGTGAGTTCAAGGCCAGCCTGGTCTAATAGTGAGTCTCAGACCCACCAGAGCCACACAGTGAGACCAAGTCTTTAAAAAAAAAATAGACAAATGAGCAAAATTTTACTTGAAAACAATTATTTCTCATTGCTCACTAATGCTGTCGTTTTTTTCTGAATTTATTTTGAAGTTTCTCTTACTGCCTCTGAATTTATTATTTTTTTTCTCTTTCTCTTGCACTGACCAATCTGTTAATCCTTTTCTTAAGATTTATTTTATTTTTAATTCCAGGGAGTGGGGGTTGTGCACATAAGTACAGGTGCCCTCAGAGAACAGAAGTGTTAGATCCCTTGGACCTGGAGTCATAGGCAGCTGTGAGTTGCCCAATGCTAGGAACCAAACTTTGGTCCTGGGGAGGAACATTACATGATCTTACCACTGAGGCATCCCTTCAGCCCTTCCAGTACACTTTTCTTCACAGACTTTATATTCTTCATTTCTAGAAGTTTGACTTGAGTCTTTTTATACAGTTTCAAGTTCTCCTTGTTAATAGTCATCTCCGAATTCCAGTAAGTGTCTTCTGGCTTCCATTCTGTAATTTTTCTTTGTTTTTCTCGTTCTTTCATATTCTCTCTCTAGGGAAATTTGCCTCCCCCACACCGATTTCCCTCTCCCCTTCCCAGTGTCTCTATATTATCCAAGCCAACCTTAAACTTCCCATGATCCTCCTATCTCATCCCCCAGTGCTGGCATATAGCCATGTACATCAGCACTGCTGGCTGCCTAGTCATTTCTGCATGCTGTCAGATATTGTAAAATGTTATTCTGGATGCTAACTACTTTCTCCATAAATATTCTGGGCTTTGTTTTAGAGTGAAGTGACTTAGATACTTAACTGATCTATTCAAAGTTTGTTTTAAGTATCACTAGTCTGGTCTAGATCAGACAACTAACCTAATCTGGCCCCATTACTACGGGCTCTATTAAATGTCCTTCCTGCAGTCTTATGCAGAAAAGTTAAGCACTTTACCACTTAGCTCATCCCCAGCCCTCCTTTGCCTTTTTATTCTGAGAAGTCTCCCTAAGTTACCCAAGCACCCACCAAGATAATTTTTTTAAATATTTAATTATTGTGTATACAGTCTTCTGCCTGCATGCCAGCAGCAGAGGACACCAGATCTCATTCAAGGTTGTTGTGAATTGAACTCAGGACCTCTGGAAGAACAGTCAGTGCTCTTAACCGTTGAGCCATCTCTCCAGCCCCAAGATAAATTTTTTAACTTTCTATTCTCACTATTATTTTTTATCATTAAAATAAACAAGTAAATACATCTACTCATACATATATATATACATATATATATATATATATATACACATATATGGATTTTGAGATAGAATCTCATTCTATAACCCAGAGTGATCTGAAATTCAAAACTATCACCTTGCCTCAGTCCTTGAGTCCTGGAATTACAGGTGTAAATCAACACACCTCCCTCACCCTTAATTTAGAGGACTGGCAATATATTATATATTTATACTTTGACATTTTACTTAGTATTGTATCCTAACTATCACAACATAGACATATACAAAGAAAATCATTTCTTTATATGGCTGTGTAGATAATATTAGTTTATAAAAATCATTATACGCCTTTAACCCCAGAACTTTGGAGACAGAAGCAGGCGGATCTCTGTGAGTTCCAGGCCAGCCTGGTCTACAAAGTGAGTTCAAGGACAGGCTCCATAGCTAAAGAAAAACCCGTCTTAAAAAATATAAATAAATAAATAAAGGTATTATTATATTTCAAGACTATCTATTTTAAGTTAAAACTTAAAACTTAAAGGAAGAGCCAGGCATTGGTGCTGCACACCTTTAATCCCAGCACTTGGGAAGCAGAGGCAGGTGGATCTCTGTGAGTTCGAGGCCAGCCTGGTTTACAGAGAGAGTTCCAGGACAGCCTCCAAAACAATACAGAGAAACCCTGTCTCGAAAAAAAAAAAAAAAAAACTTAGAGGAATGAATTTTAAATGTTAAACTATCACTTTACTTACGCCATGCTGAAGGATGGTTTCGCATCCTGATCAGACAAAGAAGCAATGGTGTGCTGAGGGAATCCTTTACAAGTTTAAAAAAATTAAAGCATTAATTTCTTTTTATAGACAACAGAATTTTAGGACTATGAAACTAAAAACAGTCCTAACAGAAAAATCAACCAACTTGTAAAAAAGCTTTTTCCTTCTAAGTACATATGTATTTATCATACTATGATGAAAATCAAATTCCAAGGTGTAAGAAAAAGTAGCGGAAAAGGGAGAATGATCTAGCCATATGACCTCACATTTCAAATTTTATATTTATATTTTAATTTAGCAATACTGTATCTAAAAAGAAAAAGTTCACACATTTTATATAGTTTCTAATATAACTAAATATATATTACATGATATAGTTTCTCTTTATCTAAGCACTTATTTGTTTAAATTTTTGAAATTTGAGGGAATAGATATGGGAGAAATTAAAGGAAGAAAGAGGGCATAAGTATGACCAGAATATATTGTATTTTAATGAGTGCATGAAAATATTATTAATTTTTTGAGATGCAAAAACTTTTCATTTATTTTCCATATACAATTCAAGAATATGAATACATATTGAGGGAAAGCAGGAACCAGAAGAATGAGAGCAAGAGAGAGATCATTACATAAAATTGAAAAATGAACCTACAAATACAAACAGATGATTAAGGGAAGCTCAAGTGCATGGCATATGTTTAGTATGTACAAGGCTGGTTTTAATCTCCAGCATCACAAAATAATTAAATAAATGAACAAATAAAAGCAAAGGTGCCAGGTAGTGGTGGTGCACATCTTTAATCCCAGCACCTGGTAGTAAGAGACAAGTAGATCTCAGTGAGTTCAAGGCCAGCCTGGTCTACATAGCGAGTTCCAGGACATTCAGGACTACACAGAGAAACCCTGTCTCAGAAAAAAAAAAATTAAATGATCACTTTTATGACCATTCATTTCCTACTCCCTAAAAAAAGTAATTTGTTGCAGTCTCTGCAACTTTCTGTCTTTGCAGTTTGTATGGCATACTTTGATTATATAATAAAGACCTTGCAGCTTATTTATCAAATTTCTTACCACAAGTATTTTTCCTTAAATAAAATACCTTTGTACCCTCTTAGCTTAACAAGAAGGTCAGAAGTGCTTTCATATGACTTGACTATAGTTTGCTTTAAATTTCTCTTCATTTTATAAACATGCTTCAACATGCAGTGTTTTATTGTTAAGGATTTAAGTAAGAAACAAATTCTTAAATGTCAAAGCAATGACTTGCACAACTGAAAGCAGAATGCCTAGTTTGAACCAAAGGCACACATGTAAACCAGCACAAAAGAAACACGTACCCATACGAATGAGTGAGCATTCGGAGCTTGAGCTGGCAGGAGGAGGGCTAACATGATGTGTTAACAACTCTTTGTAATGGGTTTCATCTAAAATAACATGGTATGTGCCTAACAAGAGAAGCAAAACACAGCAGTTATAAAAAAGGTTTCTGTGTAAGTTTATATACAATTCATTAAGTAAATTATCATTTAAAAATGATTTAAATAAAATCTCTCAATCAAATTCTCTAGGAATAATAGTAACTAAAATTAAAGCCAAGCTACAGTCTTTACAAAGAATTACATATAGTGAGGCTACAAATTTTTTGAAAATTATAACTCTAAACAGTGACTTACTGAAAATTCAAAAAAAAAATCAATGAAATGTTTAAGATTACAGCTATATTTTTGACTACAGGCATAAAATGGTTTCAGCTTAATGGTGTAAAACTTCCTACTTAATTAATAAATTATTTCTTACACAGTAATTACAATTATTGAAGATAGTAGATATATACCACCAGTTTCACGAGCAAGTACAGTGCAAACTCGAACCTCTGCAGACAATCCAATAACAGACACTCTGATTTTAGCTGCCTTCAAGGTCTTCATAAGATCCAAAAATATGAATGATTTCCAGAGAAAAAGAAAAATATTTATGAATAATAACTTTGAAATGTAATGTTCTGAAAACTAGTAATAAATTTACTACAGAATTTCCTTTAGAGTCTAGCTTCAGTTTTGGTCCTACCTTGATGAGGTCATAAATATTAGACGGATCACAGGTTGTCAGGCTACTAAAGATGATTAGTACTTCTCTACTTGTATGTCCAGGCATGTGTCTATAAAAAGAGGTCAAGACACATTCCAATAGATCAAACAAATTACACTAAGCTAAAAGGGACAGTACACATGGTTTATAAATTTAAGCTACGAAGTGTGGTATATATGTTAGTAAAGTTACAGCCAATCCACGATTATTATTTGGTATTAAATTCTAAATTTCACCAGGCAGTAGTAGCACACACCTTTAATCCCAGCACTTAGGAGGCAGAGAAATTGGATCTCAAGAGTCCAAGGCCAGGCTGGTCTACAGATCGAGTTCTAGGACAGCCAAGGCCACACAAAGAAACTCTGTCTCAAAAAAAATTTTTTTAATTCTAATTTCAATCTCTCTCTCAACAAGATCTTACAATATAACTCAAACTCATAAGCCTTCTGCCTTAGCCTCTGGAGTACTGGTATTACCAGCATGCAATGCCATGCCTAGCCATTCAATTTATAGTCAATTAAATTTTCTTCATAATTCTTGTGTACTGCTGAGAATTTTCTTGTATTTTTCTAAGCCCATTGCAGATGTACTTTTTCTTTTTCTTTTTTCGGTTTTTTTTTTTTTCAAGACAGGGTTTCTCTGTGGCTTTGGAGGCTGTCCTGGAACTAACTCTTGTAGACCAGGCTGGCCTCGAACTCAGAGATTCACCTGCCTCTGCCTCCCAAGTGCTGGGATTAAAAGCGTGTGCCGCCAACGCCCAGTCCATTACAGATATACTTTAACTGATAAAATACAAATTAAAAATAACCAACATTGGATTGGACAGATGGCTCAGTGGTTAAGAGCACTGGCTGCTCTTCCAGAGGTCCTGAGTTCAATTCCCAGCAACCATATGATGGCTCACAACCATCGGGAATGAGATCTGGGCCTTCTTCTGGCCTGCAGGTGTACATGCAGACAGAACAGTGTATACATAATAAATAAATCTTAAAAAAAAATAGCCAACATCAAAATAAACATCATACATGATATTTTAGATCTTTTCCTACTTAATTTATTTGTTAAAACAGGCATCATGAAGACCTAATACAACTCATAAAAAAATTCTGAAACAATTATAAATAACAATATAAACTGGTTATGGTTGTAATGCCTGTAATCTCAGCATTGGGGAGGTAGAAACTAGAGAATCAAGAGTTCAGGTCATTCTCAGTTACACTAGAACAACATTGGAAAATACTGTCTTGTGAGAGGAAGAAAAGGGAAGAAGGGGTGGAAATAGGAGGGAAAGCGGAGGGAGAAGGAGGGAGGGAGGGAGGGAGGGAGGGAGGGAGGGAGGGAGGGAGGGATGGAGGGAGGGAGGGAGGGAGGGACAAAGAAAGGAACGAAGAAAGAAAGAAATGGGACCTGGAGTGATGTCTCAGCAGCTACAAGCATGGAATTTCCTGCAGAGGCCCAGAGTTCAAGTCTCAGCACCCATGCTGGGCAGTTCACAAATGCCTGTAACTCCAGCTCCAAGGGATCTGACACTCTCTTCTGGCATGCTTGACTCATGTACACACATGCACACACACACACACACACATAATTAAAAACAAATTTTAAAAATACTAACTTTAGGGTTTGCATAGCCATGCTTAAGGAATTATAGAGAGATGGTTCTCCATTGCAGGTAATATCTACAGCTTTCTTCAAAGATGTTATGTGTTTCCTTGGGTTTCCTAAAGTAAAATGAAATAACGTTTAATAAAACTCTATATAGAAAAGTATTTGATTTACAGAATGATTTCGATTTCTATTTTTATCAGAAATGTCCGGTAGAAAGTCTACTATCTATATTTTGCTATATAGATATAAAATCTGTATACATTATTATACATTTAAAATTATGTTAACCTAGAGTGAAAAATATCTGTATACATTATTATACATTTAAAATTATGTTAACCTAGAGTGAATTTTTTTTACTTTTAGTATCTCTGTATTTTATCATTTGTAAGATCAATACTTTCATTTTAGCATCTCTGAAGCAGGAGGATTGTAGATTCTAGGCCAGCCTGGGCTACAAAGTGTCAAAAAACAAAACAATGAAAACTTTCTAGAAACATTACTGACATAAAAGATTAACTTTTATGTAGATGAGCAAAGAAAAACGCAATGAGATATAAATTTGTATTAGGGAAATAATGTCATAATGTCATGGAAAAATGTCATAATTCCCATTACCTCTTGGGGAAAGAAAACAAGCATTAACAAATACCTAAAAAGGGAAGATTCAACAAATAAGCAGCTGTATTACTTTCTGTAACGTCTGGGAGGATTGAAAGACTATCTGAAAAGACCATCTGTGCCCTGCATGCTTCTAGAACACTTGACAGACATCACCAAGACACTGCCATAACCAACTCACAGGTAACTGCTGGGTCTTACTACCTTTTCCTGTCTTATTTTGCTGTGTTTTGAGGACCTGAGACTAGATCTTATTACATAGCTAAGGACAACCTCAAACTCATTAGCCCAGGGTGGCCTAGAACTTGTAATTCTCCTGCTTCAGTGTCTTGAGAATTGGGAATACAGGTTTGCATGGTACCTGGTTTATTTTTAAATATTTGGGTTTTAGTCGGGCGTTGGGGGCGCACGCCTTTAATCCCAGCACTGGGGAGGCAGAGGCAGGCGGATCTCTGTGAGTTTGAGACCAGCCTAGTCTACAAAGTGAGTTCCAGGACAGCCTCCAAAGCTACAGAGAACCCCTGTCTCGAAAAACAAAAAAAAACAAAACAAAAAAATTGGGTCTTTTCATTTGTCTATTTTCATTTTCTAACAAATCCAAACAAATGAAATGATGTGTTGACAGACACAGACCTACCTAATGGTAGGAGTACCAACACCCAAACCTAGATCTTCTGTTCTCTATTCACTTTCCCCACTCCCCAATACCATGCCACACAACTATTTATAGATTCACTGTGTTATGAGCACAGGGGGAAATGCAGATTACTTCAGTGTCAGTCTGGCTTACAGCATTGGTCTGACTATAAGGAGCGAAGCTGTCCAAGAAGCTTATCAGAATCTCTAAAGGTGCCAGGCGTTGGTGGCGCACGCCTTTAATCCCAGCACTCGGGAGGCAGAGGCAGGCAGATCTCTGTGAGTTCAAGACCAGCCTGGTCTACAAGAGCTAGTTCCAGGACAGCCTCCAAAGCCACAGAGAAACCCTGTCTCGAAAAACAAAAAACAAAACAAAACAAAAAAAGAATCTCTAAATGCTATTTCATCTTTTCAACATATGAATTCACTGCCATCTTCAGAAAACTGCTTTGAATTTGAGGACAGGAGGGAAAGGAAAGAGGGTTGACATTGTTAGAGGAACACTCCTTCCTCAATCACATGATAATCCTACTTAGTCTGTGGGGCTCACCTTCCATTCTGCTACGGGCACAGCGTAATCTAAGCCAACCAACAAAACATTTCATCTCCCTGGCTGCTCCAACAGCTGTTGGATACACAAGCCATGAGAAAGACCAGTCCTACTAAAGTTATGCTGAAGCTATGGAATACACTGGCCATACAAACTTGGGGCTATTAGAAAACAGCATTTCTCTAAGAGAATAAAGTCAGACACAGACAGGATCCCTAGAAACAGCTACATGAGAAATCAGTCCACCTTTGAATGTATACCAATTTCCTTTTTGAGTCGGTTTGTGGTTTTGTTTTTTTTAATTGTGTATGGCTGTTTTGGCTGCACAGATATCTGTGAACCATGTGTGTGCCTGGTTGTCCCTAGAGACCAGAAGCCAGCATCACACATAACTGGAGTTATGGATGATTATGGGCCAATGTGGGTACCCATATAAACTTGGATCCTCTGGAAGAGCAGCCAGTGCTCACTCTTAACCACTGAGCCATCTCTCCTGCCCCTGGTTTTGTTTCCTATGGTACCGGTGATCAAACCTAGGGCCTTACTTACTAAGCTACATCCCTAACATCCCCTAAGACTATTTAGTGGAGATTGTTGTCAACTGATTTCCTGGCACACTTTTGGCAAGTGTATATTTGATTCCTTATGGCTAGAGTAAGAACTATTAGTGAACAAAATATGTCATCTCCTTTATGTGTACTAATAGAAAAGATTAAGAACATAATTTAAGGAATAGTATATTTTACAAAAAAATGATGTAAATTTGTAACAGCATATATAATAATAAAGGCAAAAGAAACTGCCATTAACTTATATGTATGACAGTTCTGCCTGCATGTATATGGATAGAAAAGGGTGTCAGATCCCCTGGAACTGGAGTAACAGACAGTTTGAGTCCCCATGTGAGTGCTGAGAACTAAATTCAGGTCCTCTGCAAGAACAAGTGCTCCAAGCCATTTATAAATAGCCCAATTCAACTTTTATACTCTCTAAATTAGACATTTTTTAAATTGAGAATTATGTGAATTTTATGAATAGTTAACAATTAGCTATCCTATTTTCAGGATAAGAATGTGTACTTAAATAAACATTTTTACTTCCAATGCAATACATCCAACACTTCAGAACTCAATTTGAAACATGGGCACGAATTCAGAGTTAGGTACAGATACTTTTATGCATACCTGAGAGTTCAGTCAGTTTTTCAGCTCTTTTACTCTTAGTCACAATTATTCCAATCTCAAAATGAAAACAAAAAATTATTGCTTTAATATAACAAATTATTTCCTCTTCATTAAAAAAATACATGGACTATCAATTAGTAACTGTCAAAGAAGTTAGGAAGATACATGAAATTTTTTCTCATGGTGCTTTTGACAAATCAAGCTATGAAATGACTACACATTATTAAAACACAGTACATGCTTAACTTAGAATTATTTACTCAACACTATTAATTATACCAAAAATAGGTACATAACCTGGTTTCCTCAATACTTCACAGAAAATATGCCTCTTTTTTCAAAATAAACCATATCTGGCAGCAAAATGGGAATCTAGTTCTGAATTCTACCATTTATCTACATACCTGACTGATAGGATTTTGATCAAAATATTCTTCTACAAAATATTCCAACAACTGTTGAAAGAAAATTAAAAGGAAGTGTTATATAAAAAACAAAGCAGCAACAATAAACATGTCAGTGTTCTGTAGGATCTATTGATTAAGCAGCACTTCTCATGACGTTTGGGGGAACAAGAATGTCAGTGAGACAGTGTCTCACTGTGCAGCCCAGGCTAGCCTGCACTCACTCGCGCTCATGCGCAGCCCTGGCTAGCCTGCACTCACTCACTCTCATGCGCAGCCCTGGCTAGCCTGCACTCACTCACTCTCATGTGCAGCCCAGGCTAGCCTGCACTCACTCACTCTCATGTGCAGCCCAGGCTAGCCTGCACTCACTCACTCTCATGTGCAGCCCTGGCTAGCCTGCACTCACTCACTCTCATGTGCAGTCCTGGCTAGCCTGCACTCACTCACTCTCATGTGCAGCCCTGGCTAGCCTGCACTCACTCATGCTCATGCGCAGTCCTGGCTAGCCTGCACTCACTCACTCTCATGTGCAGCCCAGGCTAGCCTGCACTCACTCACTCTCATGTGCAGCCCTGGCTAGCCTGCACTCACTCACTCTCATGTGCAGCCCAGGCTAGCCTGCACTCACTCATAGAACAGGCTGACACCGAGCCTTGGGTGGTACTCCTCTCTGTCTCCTGGGTGCTGGGATTCAGGAATGTAACACTCTCATCTTGTCATAAATTTAGACACATTTTGAAAATGTTTAGTTGTAAAAATATAATGAAAATCTACACGTGAAGTAGGTAATAAGACAGACACAGCTCAGTTAAAGCTGAAAGTATGCCAAGCACAGTGCCAGATGCCTGCTGTCCCGGCTACACTGGAAGCAAGGCCTCCGAAGACAAGGAGTTTGAGGTCAGCTGAGGAAACACAGCAAACTCTAATCTTGAAATTCAAACCATAAAGAAGATGGACCCATTTGGACTCGTGTAAAACAATGTAAGTGGAAGCTGCAGTGAAGAGAGGTTAGAGCAGAGTCAAGAACAGGCACTAATAAATTAGAATATCAGCAGGGTGTGGCGGTGCACAACTTTAGTCTCAGCACTCTGGAGACAGAGGCAGGGAAAGCTCTGGGTCTGTCCTACAGAGTTACTTCTAAGACAGACAGGAGGACCACACAGAAACTAAAACTAAATAAATGTGGAAAAACTAAATAAATAAGTTAGAATATTGCTTACCTGGTAAATGGAAAAAACAGACTCAAAAAGTCAAAGGAGAATGATTATCAGTTTGGGCGGCCAGGGTATAAGTAGTCTAAAAACAGCAGTTCTCAACCTGAGGGCGAGACCCCTTTGGGGGAGAATGACCCTTTCACAGGGGTGACCTAAGACCATTAGGAAGGTGAGAACCACTGATTTAGGGAATTAATAAACCAAAGCAATGACTTATTCTTTTTTTGTTTTTGTTTTTTTGTTGTTTTGTTTTTCGAGACAGGGTTTCTCTGTATTGCTTTGGAGACTGTCCTGGAACTAGCTCTGTAGAGCAGGCTGGGCTGGAACTCACAGAGATCCGCCTGCCTCTGCCTCCCGAGTGCTGGGATTAAAGGCGCGCGCCACCAACGCCTGGCTCGCAATGACTTCTTTTTTGTTTTCTTTCTCTTTCTCCTTTGTTTTTGATTGTTTGTTGTTGGGGGAAGTCCTGTGTATTTGTCAATAAAGTACTGTTGAGCCTATAGGGAACCAAGATAGGAGGGACTAGGAGTCCAGGAGAACTCTGGGAAGGAGAACACAAGAGAGTTCGAGATGTAACCGCCATGAGGTAGGAATCCCGGAACTATTCTCCGGTAAGAGACATACTTAGATTAACAATTATGGGGTAATTACTTAAAGTAGAGCTAGCCAGTAAGAGACAAGCAAGGCCAACAGCTTCATAATTAATACAGCGTCTTGTGTGTTTATTTGGGTACTACAATGCAGCAGAGCCCAGGCGGCTGGCGGGGGATAAACCAAAGCGGCTAGCAAAGAAAAAGCTGCCCTTAACAGTTTGTTTTACCAGAAAGGGTCTCTCTGTGTAGCTCTGTCTGTCCTGGGACTCGCTCTGTAGACCAGGCTGTCCTCGAACTCAAGATTCACCTGCCTCTGCCTCCTGAATTCTGGGATTAAAGGTGTGCACCATCACTTCACAGCTTCAACTGTCCTGGAACTCACTCTAGAGACCAGACTTGCCTCGAACTCATATATACATGTATTCTTTCCCTGTATTTAGCACAGATTTAAGTGGTTTTACTATACCTTCAAAGTACAAGTCAGCCTATTGGGCTTTAAGTCTTGATCCTCCATTGTTCTCGAACCATCTACTACCACATAAAGGTGGCGCATCTACCAAAAACAAATGAGGAACAAAAATTTCAAGTACATTTTTTAGAAGAAACAGAAATACCTTTTAATATTCAAACATCCTATACATACACTTTAGATATATTCTTTTACAAAGTAGTTGTTTTACCATTTATTCTATCAAGGCAGAGGATCCCTCTGATCCACACTAGTTCTGCACAAGCCAAAGAAAAAAATCATAATTTACCATTCCAAGTCGGACTTGTCCATGGTGCTCAAACACTCTGTTAAAATTATAAAAAAATATTTTATTTCAACACCATATGCTACCAAAAACTCAATAAAACAACCTATCTGAATTTTTTTAGTGAATTACTAACTTTTGGAATATACATGGACAGCCTCTGAACACCGCTTTCTTGGGGGGCAGGGCTCGTTGCTAGTTCTTTACCCCAAGTCAGACGATTATGGATGAGCTTCCCTACTAAACACACAGTTAAAAGAAAGTGCTAAAGATGGCTACAGCAGGGCAGAAAGGTTTCAAGAATATATTTTCCTTTTGTGAATCCTTCATAGAAGCATTTCATACCTTTTTCTCTTTGCCTTGAAGAGAATATCTTCTATCGTAGCTTTAAGTGATCCAGTTTCATCTTCTTTAAGAATTTCCCTGTAGGCAACATTTATTTGTTTGAAAAGATAAGCTAAAAACCCTAACCCAATAAAAATTAAAAATGTGCAAAGATTTGTATATATATATATGTTTATAGCAGCACAATCCACAATAGCCAAAAATTGGAACTAATCTAAATTGGAACATTTAGATCAGATCCGATTTAGATCAAAAATGCTGAATGAATAAACAAAAATGCAGCATGACAGTATATGGAACACTATCCAGCAATTACAAAGAAACATAAATATGAATGAGCTTTGAAATTGACATAAAATGTACAAGAAAGGTGAATCCATAGATCATGGATTCATAGTTGTCTACAGGTGGTAGAAACAGAATGAGTATGAAGGAACTTACTGTTATGATTAAAATGTTCTAACAATAGTTTATGGCAAAAGCTATACAAAAAAGTAAACTCACTGGATTACACATTGAGGTGTAGGAGTTTGAGCATGCATAAACACACTTTAATAAACTGAGATTAAGAAGAAAAGACAAAGTCTACAACATGGGACAACTACACTCTACGTACCATGTTCTCTCGTAGCCTCCTTCCCACCGCTTAGTTCTTTCAGGTTCTTCATCCATGTTTTTATATTGATATATACCTATTCAACTGTAAAAAACCATTGGGTCACAAGTTTTCTAAAGACAGTTATTACAAAATGAATCCAAAAAAAAAAAAAAACCAAAATGAATCCAATTACTTGATAGTTAAGGACAAAATTTAAAACATCAGAATATAAGAATATATTTTAATCTAGTATTTTGTTCAGTAATTCTGTGAAAATACAAAGTCATGAAACTATTTTTTCTATTTCCAATAAATGATATGAAACAGACCACAGCTAAGCACTGAGCCATACTCCTGGATTCCAGTTGTAGAGAGGGAGGAGGGATGAGCAAAGGGGTCAAGACCATGCTGGGAAAACCCACAGAAACAGCTGACCTGAGCAAGCGAGAGCACATGAACCCAGCACTGGGGAACCAGCATTGATCTGAACCAAGCTCTCTCAATGTGGGTGCTAGTTAGGATGCCTGGACAGTCTATGGGACCCCTGACAGAGGAACTATTATTTATCCCTAGTGCACAAATGAACTTTGGGAGCCCATTTCCCATGAAGGGATACTCTCTCAGCCCAGATACACGGAGGAAGACCTAGGTCCTCCTCCAAATGATTTGACAAAGTTTGATGATCCCCCATGGAAGGCCTCACCCTCCCTGGGGAGAGGATGGAGGTGGGATGGGGGGATGGTGGATGGCATGGAAGGATGAGAGGGAGAGGGAACTGGGATTGAAGATGTTATTAATATATTATTAAAATAAAAAATTGAAATTTATCAGCCAGCTGGGGGTAGCACAAGCCTGTAATCCCAGCACTTGGGAGGCAGGCAGCTTTCTGAAAGGCCAGTCTAGTTTACAGATAAAGTTCCAGGTCAGCCAGGGCTACACAGAAAAACCCTGTCTTGAAAAACCAAAAAAAAAAAAAAAAAAAAAAAGGAAAAAAGAAAAAGAAAAAAGAAAGAAATTTATCGAGGGCTAGAGAGGTGGCTCAGAGGTTTAGAGCACTAATTGCTCTTCCAGAGGTCCTGAGTTCAATTCCCAGCAACCACATGGTGGCTCACAACCATCTACAATTCAATCTGGTGCCCTCTTCTGGCAGAACACTGTATATGTAATAAATCTTTTTTAAAAAAGAAATATATCATTTATGAAATAGGTAAATGCTATAGCTCATAATTCAACAAGGCAAAAAACTACCTATGGGATATGACCTTAACTAGTAAAGAAAAATTCTATCTGCATGATAGAATTAAGAATAGTTGGAGTTTTCTGCAAATTATTATGTGTATTCATATTACATTTACTTCTTTAATAATTTAAGACAAAATTGTTGGAGATGATAGCTCACAAGTATAATCCTGGCTGGAGCACAGTAGCAAGTCAGAGACCAGTGTGGTCTACACAGTGAGCTCCAGGCCAGTGTGGACTACAAAGTCAAAGTGAGAGTCTCTCTCAAATAAAGAAGATGAAAAATTGACATAAGACTCGGGGGAGTGGTCTCCCTCCTCACCACATGCCCATAAGGACTCTCAAATGCCAAGACACTGAGGACAAAAGACTATCTTCTAACAGTGGCAGGGGGGAAAACATGACAGTTTTTGGTAATGAGGACTATACACTATAAGCAATACTTTTTTGGTTTTTTGAGACAAGGTTTCTCTTTGTAGCTTTTGGATTTGGAGCCCATCCTGGCACTCTGGCACTCACTCTATAGACCAGGCTGGCCTGGAACTCACAGAGATCCACCTGCCTCTGCCTCCCCGGTGCTGGGATTAAAGGCGTGCCACCAACGCCCGGCTGAAACTTTTTTTAATCTACAGAACTGAGCTGAGTGAAATAACCCACAGAAGCAGGACAGCCTTTGTTTTGTTTTGTCGAAACAGGATCTTTGTATATAGCCCTGCTAGTCTGGAACTCAGTATGTACACCAGGCTGGCCTCAAACTCACAGAAATCTGCCGGCCTCTTGCCTCCCAGGTGCTAGGATTAAAGGTATATGCCCAGCTCTATGCTGAAGACAATGTATGACATACAGAGTTGACTCTGTCTCAGAAAACAAAACACATACCAAAAGCTTGTTCACTAAAGAATAGACTATATGCCGGGAGTTGGTGGCGCACGCCTTTAATCCCAGCACTCGGGAGGCAGAGGCAGGCGGATCTCTGTGAGTTCGAGGCCAGCCTGATCTACAAGAGCTAGTTCCAGGACAGCCTCCAAAACAATACAGAGAAACCCTGTCTCAAAAAAAAAAAAAAATACATGGACTTCTGGAATTTAAAATCTATTAACAAGTCAGAGAGTTGGAGACTACATCAAAGGGTTTTTTTTAATTAAACCTGCCACGATCCAATATTATTAAACTCTTTATTTCCCAGAGAATTTAGAAGTCTCTTATTATCTCTGTCAGAGATTAATTTGTCTCAGAAAACCTGACAATTTGCCTGTAAAGGGCAAAAATATCTCCGTCTGGCAAATGCTTGCCCAGAAACCCCTATGCCCAAGAATAACCGCCAGCGCTGACAGTTCCTATCTGAAACTGCAGGGGCAGAGCTAAGGCCAGAAAACGATCCACCAAGCTTCTCCCCAATACACCCCTGCCCTCTCA
Source organism: Mesocricetus auratus (assembly GCF_017639785.1). Lineage (NCBI taxonomy): Eukaryota > Metazoa > Chordata > Mammalia > Rodentia > Cricetidae > Mesocricetus > Mesocricetus auratus. The sequence continues at coordinate 18,594,054 of NW_024429201.1, read as the reverse complement.
AGCCCAAACCCTCAAGCCACAGCTGCCACAGAGACTGTGGCCCTCCTGCTGCTCTGACTAAAGAGCAATCCCGCTTCTGGAGATGCCTGTCTTCTTTTCTTAACATGACACCTCCCTCTATCCCGATTTGACAGGCTTGAGTGAAAAACTAAAGACAGTGTCTTACAACGTGAGCTGTTTAACACTGTGACCATCTTGGTGCCATCCGAGGAGTGTATGCCAGTCGTAAATAAGGTGACTAAGCTCAACATTCCCATACCTTGTTTTCTGGACTTAATGTGAACACTAAAAATGAAAATTTTGCTCGAGATGGGCATATCGGGGTACACCGGTGATCCCAGGCCAAGTGGGAGTGCGCCCGCGCACACGCACACCGTATAATATATTGCTTCTAAACTTTTAAAATGTGGTTCTATCATATCAAAAATGCTTTGTGTTTTACTCTTATTATTCTCTGAAAGTTCAGAGGCAACAAGGACCAATGAGTAAAAACTGTACAAATTTTGGTTCTTAAAGGGGCATCTTCCAGCCGGGAGGTGGTGGCGCACGCCTTTAATCCCAGCACTCGGGAGGCAGAGAGGCAGGCGGATCTCTGTGATTTCGAGGCCAGCCTTGTTCACAGAGCGAGTTCCATGACAGCCGGGGCTGCTACACAGAGAAACCCTGTCTCCGGGGGCAAAGGGGGGCATCTTACAGGGCATCTTAATTAAAACTGCTTATACTGGGGAATCTGACAGGGAAGGGGTTAAAACTCCCCGAAGAGCGCAACACTGATCCATTTCCCAGAATCTTAGCCATCGCACCCATCTGCCCGCCGAGCAGCTAAAAGTCAGCCCACGGAGTGTTTGCTGTGGAGAGAACTGGGGATGCTACCAACCAACACGGGAGCCGCAGCGCGCACGGCAACGGGCGAGGCTCTGCCTCCGCTCACCCCGCCTGGCACGAGGAGGGCTGACAAGGGAGACCGCCGTCCGTGATTCTCGGAAATGGACAGCTCTGGCGCTGGACGCTCGCTCCGGGCCACACAGCCGGAGGGCCGAGGCAAACCAGAGCCCAGGCGGCGGGACCTCCCTTCCCCCGCGGCAGCCTGTCGCCCAGCACACGCCCTCCCTCCGCGTTCAGCTCCCCCGAAGCCAGCCCCGCCATTGCACCTCGGCCTCTCCTCCAGGTCCCTCCTGTCCTCCAAACCCTCGTCGCCGCGCAGGCCTCCAGCCGCGGACGCCCGGGAGCAGAGCAGACGACCCTCGCCGGAAGTGCCGTCAGGCAGAGAGCGCCGCCCAACATCCGTCCTCGGCGCGCTGGGGCCACGCAGAAAGCGTTCCGGCGGCTGTAGGCAGAGACTGCCAGAGCGGGGAGCTGGGGAGCGACGGCGGCCACGAGCTTACCGTGCCTTCAGGAGGCCGGATCCGGGAGAACAAGGCTAGGCGAGTCTTCCAGAGAGAAGCCGGCTGAGAAACCACCCAGAACACGAACGTTCAACCATGCCAGGCGATGCGGGAATGCTCGACGGATAATGGAAACGGCGTGCGGTCTCGGAGGCGGAAGCATATTGGTGTGGTTGAGGGACGGCCAGAGTGGGCGTGGGGGCAGCTGAACTTGTGGAGAGAAAAACCAATTATTAGTGATGAGCCCAAGATTTCTACTGTGGGGTGCATTTCTGCAGGCCAAACAGCTAAAACGACAAGTTCCGGGTGTGTCATGCACCGGCTTAGGGAGTCTTTTTTAATTTTACTTTATGTGTATGGGTGTTTTTGCCTGCATGCACGTCTGTGCACTATGTGTGTGCCTAGTTGGGGCGGGGTACAGAATATGGCATCGGATCCCGTGGAACTGAAGTTACAGATATTCGTTATCTGCCATGTGGATGATGGGAATCAAATCCGGACCCTCTGGAAGAGCAACAGATGCCTGGAAGAGCAACAGATGCTTTTAACTGCTAAGCCATCTCTAAGCCGGGTCCCCTGACATCTCCACCGCACACACACCTCAAGCGCGCCTTAAACCAAAAGTAGAAGAGGATCCCTCCCCCAATAAATTTAAAATACATTTCAAGCAAACTTGTGAAATGGGACACATTCATAACTTTAGCTTTGTTTAACTTTGGCTCTCTATTAATTTTAGAAATATGTTTTAAGACTAATGTAGGAAGATGAAGGGCACCAGTCACTGACCTTATACTCTCTCTCGCTCCCTTCTGCAGTTCTCTTGGATTCCAGGAATGACAAGTCTAATCCGTAAACATCTTTATGACAAGGAACCAAAACTAACTCCCAGGAGAAGCCTGGCAGGACAGATTACCTCCCAAATGAGGGCCATTACCTATGATGTGAGGTTGCAGCACGGGCACGGGCACAATCACCTCATGGTAAACAGACTGCCCCACAGCGATGATATTAGTAACAAGTTCTCCAGAACCAGACCCGTGCCCTGACCCAGAACGCCTGCTCTGTCACCTATGCAAACCACAAGCCTCTCCCTTTTCTCTATGAAATCTCAAAGTCCCTCTCAGCCCCCTGAAGACAGACTGGGTATCAGCAAACCCCTTCATCTGCTTTCCCCATCATGTCCACCTTAATAAAAATCTTTCTCGGGGCTGGAGAGATGGCTCAGTGTTTAAGAGCACTGACTACTGTTCTAGAGGACCCAGGTTCAATTCCCAGAACCCACATGGCAGCTAACAACTGTCTGTAACTCCAAGATCTTGACACCTCATACAGACATACATGCAGGCAAAACATCAATATAAATGAAATAAAAATAAATAATTTAGAAGATAAAAATCTTTCTCTGCCATTCATCATTACTGAGACAGGTGGTCAAACATAGTCTTTTGGAACTCCACTGTTTTGCACTAAAACTACATTAACAAGGGTATTAAAAGCAGCCAGGTGTGGTGGCACACCCCTTTAATCCCAGAGCTCAGGAGGCAGAAGCAAGTGGATCTCTATGAGTTCAAGGCCAGCCTGTTCTACAAACTGAGTTTCAGGACAGCCACGTTTATTACAAAGAGAAATGTCATGAAAAACAAAACAACAACCAAAAAAGGTGCTGAAGCAAAACAAATGTTCACAGATGCATGGTAATTCTAGTATAATTATTGCTAATATTCCAACCACATTCAAGATAACAACAAAATTATCTTGCCTACGGAAATACTTTTTTCAGTCTGTAAAACTAAGAACAACTGTAAACCAGGCATTGGTGGTGCACGCCTTTAATCCCAGCACTGGGGAGGCAGAGGCAGGCGGATCTCTGAGTTCGAGGCCAGCCTGGTCTACAGAGCGAGTGTCAGGACAGGCTCCAAAGCGATACAGAGAAAGCCTCTCAAAAAAAAAGAAGAAGAAGAAGAAGAAGAAAAGAAAGAAAGAAGAAAGGAAATGTGTGACTAGCTCAGCTAGTGGGATGTAACTGAAACACAAAAAGTGTTTTAACTTGAAAGACTGAGAAGTGAACCTTTCCAACACTTGTTTTTGGCGGGGAGGTGGTTTTGAGACAGGGTTTCTCTGCATAGCCCTGGATGTCTTGGAACTGGTTCTGTAGATGGGCCTCCAACTCACAGAGTTCAGCCAGCCTCTGCCTTCCTGGGTGCTGAGATTAAAAAGATTTATTTATTTATGTATGGGAGGGATCTATCTGCATGTACATCTTTATGCCAGAGCCACTGTATGGGTGGGTGCTGGGAATTAAACTCAGGACTCCTGGAAGAGCAGACACTGCTGAACCATCTCTTCAGCCCCCATCCCAACACCTTTAAGTAGAAATTAAATGATTATAGCAAAAATAATTCACCTTCAACTTTGGGAGAGGGTGGTTCAAGACAGGGTTTCTCTGTATAACAATCCTGACTGCCCTGGAACTCACTTTATAACCAGGTGGGGCCTCAAACTTACTGAGATCCACCTGCCTCCCAAGTGCTGGGATTAAAGGCGTGTACCACCACTACCTGGCTGGCTCAAACTTCTATGCCTAGGGTAAAAACATGTGTGACCTGGATTTCATCGCCAGCACACCCCCCCAACACACACACACACACACACACACTGCAATTTACAAGGCACATAAAGGCTCTGCTACAATAATCCTACTGTCTCCATCTTTTGAGCCCTCTCACTGGCCCCTACACATATACTTTTTAATTTTTCTTATGTGCATTGGTTTTTTTTTTATGCATTGGTGTTTTACCTGCATGTATTTCTGTGTGAGGGTATCAGATACCTGGAACTGGGTCTACAGACAGTTGTGAGCTTGTCACGTGGGTACTGGGAATCGAACCTGGGTCCTCTGGAACAGTAGCCCATGTTCTTAATCACTAAACCATCTCTCCAGCCCCACACACATACTTTTAAAACACAATTTTTGTGCAGGCCATTTGGCTCAGCAGGCAAATGAGCTTGCTGAAAAGCTTGACAAACCTGAGTTTGGTTCCTAAGACCCACACAGTGGACAAAAAAAAAAAAAAAAAAAAAAAAAACCCAACTCCTTCAGGTTGTCCTCCGACTTCCAAAAGCATGCAGTGGCTCCCGAGTCCACACACACACATCAATGCAACACAGTATTTTTAATAACTTATTTTTACTTCATGTGCATTCGTGTTTTGTCTGCATATATGTCTGAGATGGTGTGTATGTCAGATCCTGTGGAAATGAAGTTACAGACAGTTGGGAGCTGCTATGTGGGTGATGGGAATTGAACCTGTGCCCTCTGGAAGAACAGCCAATGTTCTTAACCACTGAGCCATCTCTCCAGCCTCAGTGATATAATTTAAAAAAATAGTTTCCTTTTTTAAAACTTTTGTTAAAGTTTAATATTTTGTTGTTGTTGTGTTTTGAGACAGGGTTTCTCTGTGTAGCCCTCGCTGTTCTGGAACTCTATCTGTAGACAAGGCTGACCTTGAATTTATCGAAATTAGCCTGGCTCTGCCTCCCAAGTGCTGGGATTAAAGTCGTACACCACCACCACCCAGCTAAAGTTTCACTAACTTTGGAAGGCAGGGTTACCTGGATACATTTATTATTTCACTTTTGACAGGGTCAGTTCTAAATTGCACATTACTTGCATATTAAGATTACAAGTATCTTTGCATTTCTGTAGAGCAGACAGTGAATCGTGTATGTGCTAAGCAAGCAAGCATTCTAGCACTGTGTTGTATCTCTAACTCTTAATCGCAGAGCCAGCAGAGGCCAGGAGAGTTAGTTACAGGCAGTTATGGAACACCCTTTGTGGGTGCTGAGACTCAAACCTAGGTCCTCTGAAGATGAAGTGCTCATAACCACTGAATCATTGCTCCAGTAACCCTCACCCCGCCCCATGTTTAAAGTTTCATCATGTAACCCAGGCTGGCCTCAAACTCAAAGTAATCCTCCTGCCTCAGCAAATGACAGGATTATAGGAGTACATAATCATGCCTGGTTCTCAGGTGTCTTTTAGAGATACCAAAAGTCTGAAGTACAGGAGTTAAGCAGTTTACCAGATAGAGCACATCCAGAATGAGACAATACACACAGAAAACAGCAGTGAGCAGGTCCTGTAGCAACAGGGGGACTAGGAGGACACACCCTTCCGTATCTTGTCATAGCACATAAAAACACCCTGGATATATATATAGATAGATGATAGATAGATAGATAGATAGATAGATATATAATAGATAGATAGGTAATAGATCGATAGATAGATAGATGATAGATAGATAATAGATAGATAGATAGATAGATAATAGATGATAGATAGATAATAGATAATAGATAGATAGATATAGATAGATAGATAGATAGATAATAGATAGATAGATAGATAGATGATAGATAGATAGATAGATGATAGATAATAGATAGATAGATAGATGATAGATAATAGATAGATAGATATATAGATAGATAGATGATAGATAGATAGATGATAGATAATAGATAGATAGATAGATAGATAGATAGATAGATAATAGATATATCTTCCCTCAGCTTCAAGAAGTCATCATTACAATTCTCTAGCACAGTATTTTCTAAAAACTACCCCAACTTACTTGATTTGCCATTTCTTCCCACTATGAGAAATGCGAACATAAATGCTTGAGGATAGCTGAGTATAGTGGCTCACACCTGTAATCCTACCACGTAGGAGGCTTAGAAAGGAGGATGACAAGTACAAGGTCAGCCTGAGGGACAAAGTCGGACCCTATATCTCAATAAATAAATAAGTTCTGCCTAGTTAATTTATCTTTCAGATAAGCGGTTATAGGGCAGTAGAGTAGGAGATCAAGCATAAATCCTAATTCTGGTTTCCCCAGATAAAACTTTGAAAAGGTTCAGACAGAAGAAACTTCAATCTTAGGCTGAAGCAGGGATCTGTCGTTGTATGAAGAATTCCCAAACACCAACTGAAGCCAGAGTCCCACAGTCCATTGGGAAAGCAGGCTTCTGCCCTGACCATTCTTGGCCCATTCAGGTCCTAGCAGACTCTGCAGATCTTGGACGAAGCATTTCATGTTAGTGTGAAGTTCTTCGAGGGCATTCAAAACTAAAAGAAGATACTTCATCTACCCCGGGCATTGTAGCCCTACATCACACAATGCATCACTTAGCAGTCAATCTAGGCTGGAAGAAGAGATAGAACTTACTAGTCCACAGATCAAGACTCCACCTTCAGTTCTATACACACTGGTATGTGACTCAGCCCACTGATGTGTCAAACTATTAATTTCCTTGTCCACAAAATAATGAGGAACAGTTGCATGCCAAAAGACTGTTTTGATAATTAAATGAGATGTCCTGTATACCTGTATATACAATTTTAGCTACAAATACTGGACTAATATTTATTGTAAATACTAGACTTTATTTCAAAAATATAAAGTACATGTAACAAAACATTATTGCTAGCCAGTGGTGGCACATACCTTTAATCCCAATACTCCAGAGGCAGAGGCAGGTGGATCTCTGCTCTGAGTTCTAGGCCAGTCTGGTATGCAAGTCGAGTTCCAGGACAGCCAGGGCTGTTACACAGAGAAGCTCTGTCTCAGAAACAAACCAACAAACAAACAAAACAGTATTACCTCTTCTTTCTGGGTGTTGGGTTCATGTACGTCTATACCAATTTTTCAAATAGAAAACATTTCTTCTACATACTTTTAATTTTAAAATAAAATCACACACATAAGGCATCACCTTTTCCAGGAAACTTCTGTAAGAAGGGTTACGTTTTCACAAACTATCCCCCAGAACAGTTTATTAGCAGAAAGCAGATATCAGAACCAGGGGTCAGCATGTATAAGGAACCTCCGAAGTTTAATCTAAACCTATTATTTGTTATGAAACTGCCTAAAAGCAGATTCTAGGTGAGATCCAGCTATTTAACACCAGCACCAACAGACACATCCTGTTACCGGCATCAGGCCTGAGGTGGCAGCACCACACTGTGAAAGAATCCTTTCTCTTAGTCCACCTTCTAATTCCATGGCACACTTTTATAATTCCTGTCACTTCATTTTCTTCATTCAACAAAACAGGTTTCTTTGTGAGGACACCAAGCTGGCTTCATAAACTAAGTATGAGTCAGACATGGAGGATGACTGTAATCCCACCACCTGGGAGGTGGAAGCCAGAGGCCTGAAGAGCTGAAGCCTAGTTGAACTAATCATTAGTTCAAGGCCAGCTTGAGCTACCTGGAGAAATCTGTCCAAAACAAAACAATGCCAAGAACAAAGAGTTAGTTACCATTAAGTCAGGGAAGTTGGCCCTGCAGCCCTTTCTACTTAGGTGTCATCCCAAAGCTATGAGAATACTTTTTGTATTATGTTTAGCATACAGAAAGAAAAATTTCTCTTCAACCAGGATTGCACAAAAACATTATTTAAAAGTTTATCTTGGAAAATAATTCAAAGTTGTATACATAAAACACATGTTTCAATGCCTAGAAGGTATATAAAACATTTTTTTAAAATAATAGGCCAAACTGGGCTGGATGTACACAATCAATTTGGTTTATACACTATTATCAATTAACGTCATGCCACTAACAAGAGCTTTAATTTTTAAAGAACACCATGAGATTTATAGACAGGGCTGTTCAATGAACATTAGTCCATTTCCAGATTAGTTTTTCACTGCCCAAGGATGAGGAACTACTAAGTAGCACAGAAGCCAAGATGGTTCACACAAAGGAAACGCATGAGTATAGGCCAAGATGGTTCACACAAAGGAAACGCGTGAGTATAGTTTTGCACAGCTGACTATAACACTAACGACATCAAACAATCACACGAGAACACTAGGTTTAATGCATTACAAAATATGTACAGAACTTGAACATTCCTGTGAAATACAATTCAAGTCATAATTATAAATGTAATTGGATACTCTGATACAGTGAAAAGATGTAGTGGGTTACCAAAAAAAAAAAAAAGCATATAAACTATCAAAGATACAAATGCACAAAACTCTAGCCCTGGATTTAAAAATGATCTTTCAAAAGTCAATATATATTTACAATTTTAAATTTCACACATGTGTTAATTTTACACGATCTTAAGTATTAGGAAAAATGTGAAGCCAAAATAATCCCAATCACTTACGTTAAAGACAATATAAGAAAAACACCAGAGCTGGTAGTTGGTGGCGCATGCCTTTAATCCCAGCACTCGGGAGGCAGAGGCAAGCGGATCTCTGAGTTCAAGACCAGCCTGGTCTACAAGAGCTAGTTCCAGGACAGCCTCCAAAGCCACAGAGAAACCCTTTCTCGAAAAACAAAAAAAACAAACAAACAAAGGAAAAAAACCACCAGTTGGGAAGGTGACTATTGAGATGATTAAGAAGGTGGCCTTTGCCTGGAGGAACACACTTGGGTATTAAGACATCATTGTCTGGCATGTGAATGTTCACAACACAGTACACACCAGGACCTGTCTTTAAATTTAGAACTTCAAACAACATTTCATTCTAAATTACAAGAATCAATGTTGAAAGTCTAAATGTTGTAATCGGAGTGTTCAGCCCAGTAGATTATGAAAAGTCATAACAAAATGTTCCAATACTGATGATATGAAACTGATGGTATTAAAGCTATGGAAACTTTGTCATGGTCACAAAGTCTTAACTTCCCAGATTAGAGTCAGAGTCACGGAGCCTCTGGCGAGAATTGCAGAGGCATCGGCAGACAGATGTGCTTCATTTCTCCAACAGCGGCACCTGCCTAGGTTTTCCGTTTGTCATAGTCCCCCACCATCCTCTTGATGTGCGACAATTTGCTCTTCAACTGCTTGCAGTAATTCCTCTTACTTTTATAATCTGCAGACTGAAAGGAAGAAAATGAATCAGATGAACGCAACAAGCTAACTAACAGGTCTCCTGAAGTTTCACTGGGCATATCAACTACACTCCAGGGCAGACCCCATGGCCAGGAGTGTCTGACCTACACAAAACTCCACGGTTGTTTGTTTGTTTGTTTTTGTTCTTGTGGACTTTTGGTTTGCCAGGTTTCTTTTGTCTTATTGTTCTTTTGTGTGTGTGGTTCCTTTCTTTTATGTTTCTTTAAGATTAAGGGAGAACACATGAAGTTGGGTAGCTGGATACTGAGGTGGAGAGGATCTGGGAGGAGTTGGAAGAAGGGGAAAACCTCAAAATATATTGTATGTAAAAATCTTTAGAATGATGGCAGGGTGATATGTAAAATAAGATTATTTCTAAAATAAAAAAAATCTTTAGAAGGAAAAAGTAGTTCTCCTGAGAAAGCAGCAATAAACAAGAAAATACTAGTCATAAAGAATTGATGAGGCCGGGCGTTGGTGGCGCACGCCTTTAATCCCAGCACTCGGGAGGCAGAGGCAGGCGGTCTCTGTGAGTTGGAGGCCAGCCTGGTCTACAAGAGCTAGTTCCAGGACAGCCTCCAAAAGCCATAGAGAAACCCTGTCTCGAAAAACCAAAAAAAAAAAAAAAAAAGAATTGCTGAGTATTTTTCTTTTAAGATTTATTATCTATTATGTATACAGTGTTCTGTCTGTATGTACCCCTGAAAGTCAGAAGAGGGCACCAGATCTCATTTCATTACAGATGGTTGTGAGTCATCCTGTGATTGCTAGGAATTGAACTCAGGACCTCTGGAACACCAAGTAGTGTTCTTGATCTCTGAGCCTTAACTGCTAAGTATTAAATTAATATGTTTAAGGTGTTGGGTAATATCACTAACCACATAAGCAGATGATTCTTTTTCCTCAATAAAATGCTTTTAAGCTAATTTTTCACAAATGGTATGCTCATTTCTAGAAAAGCCGCCAGGAGAACCTACAGACCTTTTTGCTTATAAATTATCTTTAAAAAAAAAACGGGCCAGTAAAATGGCTAAGGAGATAAAGGCACTTGCTGCAGAGCCTGATTACCTGGGTTCAAACCCCAGAACCCACATGGTAGAAAGAGAATCAACTCCTACAAAGTATATCGTTTGAACTCCACACGTGTGCATGGCACACAAGCACCTCCACACACACATACACACCTTCACACATACACATAGTTAAGCTCCAGGTTCAACAGAAGACCTTTTCTCAAAAAATAAGGGAAAGAGCAATAGGGAATACAAATACACAACAACAAACACAGAAAACCACCTTACCTAAAATCATTATGCTGTGTAACTACAATAAAACTTTTGGCATCAAGTCTTTTGAAAACAAAGAAGTAGTCTAAGTCCACAGTGCCTGGCAATGTCAAGTGCCAGCAAGGACAGAGGGGGAGGCTACACTGCTCAGGGGTGTGAACTAGCCTGTGAACTTGGGAAGGCTACACTGCTCAGGGGTGTGAACTAGCCTGTGAACTTGGGAAGGCTACACTGCTCAGGGGTGTGAACTAGCCTGTGAACTTGGGAAGGCTACACTGCTCAGGGGTGTGAACTAGCCTGTGAACTTGGGAAGGCTACACTGCTCAGGGGTGTGAACTAGCCTGTGAACTTGGGAAGGCTACACTGCTCAGGAGATGTGAACTAGCCTGTGAACTTGGGAAGGCTACACTGCTCAGGAGATGTGAACTAGCCTGTGAACTTGGGAAGGCTACACTGCTCAGGAGATGTGAACTAGCCTGTGAACTTGGGAAGGCTACACTGCTCAGGAGATGTGAACTAGCCTGTGAACTTGGGAAGGCTACACTGCTCAGGGGTGTGAACTAGACTGTGAACTTGGGAAGGCTACACTGCTCAGGAGATGTGAACTAGCCTGTGAACTTGGGAAGGCTACACTGCTCAGGGGTGTGAACTAGACTGTGAACTTGGGAAGGCTACACTGCTCAGGGGTGTGAACTAGCCTGTGAACTTGGGAAGGCTACACTGCTCAGGGGTGTGAACTAGCCTGTGAACTTGGGAAGGCTACACTGCTCAGGGGTGTGAACTAGCCTGTGAACTTGGGAAGGCTACACTGCTCAGGAGATGTGAACTAGCCTGTGAACTTGGGAAGGCTACACTGCTCAGGAGATGTGAACTAGCCTGTGAACTTGGGAAGGCTACACTGCTCAGGAGATGTGAACTAGCCTGTGAACTTGGGAAGGCTACACTGCTCAGGAGATGTGAACTAGCCTGTGAACTTGGGAAGGCTACACTGCTCAGGGGTGTGAACTAGCCTGTGAACTTGGGAAGGCTACACTGCTCAGGGGTGTGAACTAGCGTGTGTATTGGGAAGGCTACACTGCTCGGGAGATGTGAACTAGCCTGTGAACTTGGGAAGGCTACACTGCTCAGGGGTGTGAACTAGCCTGTGAACTTGGGAAGGCTACACTGCTCAGGAGATGTGAACTAGCCTGTGAACTTGGGAAGGCTACACTGCTCAGGGGTGTGAACTAGCGTGTGTATTGGGAAGGCTACACTGCTCAGGAGATGTGAACTAGCCTGTGAACTTGGGAAGGCTACACTGCTCAGGAGATGTGAACTAGCCTGTGAACTTGGGAAGGCTACATTGCTCAGGGGTGTGAACTAGCCTGTGAACTTGGGAAGGCTACACTGCTCAGGGGTGTGAACTAGCGTGTGTATTGGGAAGGCTACACTGCTCGGGAGATGTGAACTAGCCTGTGAACTTGGGAAGGCTACACTGCTCAGGGGTGTGAACTAGCCTGTGAACTTGGGAAGGCTACACTGCTCAGGAGATGTGAACTAGCCTGTGAACTTGGGAAGGCTACACTGCTCAGGGGTGTGAACTAGCGTGTGTATTGGGAAGGCTACACTGCTCAGGAGATGTGAACTAGCCTGTGAACTTGGGAAGGCTACATGGCAGAGTCTACCGAAGTCAGACACATACAGGCCCAATGATTTTACAGTTTACTAAGTGTAGACATCCCAGACATACACATGTGCATATTCTTGCTGTATTGTTTGAAAAGTCCAAAACTAAGGAATCAAATAACTGTAAACACTTAAATAGGTGGCCAGAAGTGATGGCGCACGCCTTTAATGCCAGCACTCAGGAGGCAGAGGCAGGCGGATCTCTGTGAGTTCAAGACCAGCCTGGTCTACCGAGCTGGTTCTAGGACAGCTAGAACTGTTACACAGAGAAACCCTGTCTCAAAAACAAAACAACAAAAACGTGTGTGCGTGTGCGTGTGTGTGTGTGTGTGTGTGTGTGTGTGTGTGTGTGTGTGTGTGTGTGTGCCGTATGCCTTCGGGTATATATGAGGCACAGGATCCCCTGGAACTGGAGTTATAATTATGAGGCACCACCTAGGTGCTGAGAAGTGAACTCTTGTCCTCTGCCAGAGCAGTCAATACTCTTAACTTCTGAGCCATCTCTCCAGGCCCAGGGTTTCTTTTTACATAAATTATTACAAAATAGGCAAAACTAATCTATGATGTTGGGGAAGTATAAGAACAGGAAAGGAGTAAACGTGATGATTTATTAGGCTCACTAAAAAATGTATCTTGGGTCTGGAGGAATGGCTCAGCTTCTAAGAGCATTGCCTGCTCTTCCAGATGTCCTTTTCAATGCCCAGCAACCACATGGTGGCTCACAACCATCTGTAATGGGATCTGCTGCCCTCTTCCGGCCTTCATGAATACATAAAAATCAATTTTGTAAAAAAACAAAAAAAACTATTTCTTTTTCCGGGTGCCAGGTATACAGGTATATAGTCACTCAGTAAAAATTTACCAACTGCCCACTATGACTTAGGCACTTACTTACTTTCGACTACACTTCAACTTTAAAGAAAGACCCCAGCACTTGGGAAGCAGGTGGATCTCTACAAGTTTAAGGCCAGTCTGGTCTACAAAGTTGAATTCCAGACCAGCTGGATACCCAATGAAAATAAGTATAAGCTACAAATACAAACAAAATCAATGTGCCAACTTCTCAGTTATAATGCTCATATGCAAATGGCGGGGCTTTTGTCTATAATCAGTGTATATATACATAAATGGTATAGTCATCACAAACATTAAATATAAGAGTCTTAAAATCAGATACTTACTCTTTTAACTTGCTTTAGTCTATTATATTCATCAGCGGCAGCCTACGAATGAGAAAAAAAAGACAATGCTTATTGAAGCATTTTCTCTCTCAAGAATAGCATTCTTGCCTGACGGTGGTGGCACAAGCCCTTAATCCCAGCACTCAGTAGAAAGTCAGAAGCAGGATGAGCTTTGTGAGTTTGAGGCCAGCCTGGACTAGACAGTCAGTTCCAGGACATTCAGGGCTGTTAAAGAGAGAAATCCTGTCTCAAAAAAACAGCATTCTTTGAAACTTAGTCATCAAGAGCGTGGGCCTTACAAGTATCTAAAAGGGCAAGCGTAAGCCACACACTCACTCTATACAATTCTTAACAGTGGATCACAGCTCAGTGAAACCTCCAAACTGTCTATGTCGTGGGCTGCCTGGGTTCCCACTCCATATTTACTCAGACAGTACCTTGTACACATAACATGATCAGTCTCATGCTGTCTATGGCGTTCAGATGTCAGTTTTCTGATTAGAATTTGAGTTCTCTGCAGAGGACATGGGATTTTATCTTTCTAATAACTGATTAATAAATGTTGAATGACTTGAGAAAGCTTTACCAAAATGTCAGATAAAAGCTAGAAAACAACATATAAACCAAGGTTCAGTAACCGCACACACTTCAAAACCAAAGCAGATCTTCTCAGGTGGAAACTGTAACGAGTGCTCAGAACAAAGCCCCAGGCAGCACATGAAGTGATGGGAGAGGGCTATTTACTAACGCTCAAGGCAGTCAAATGGTTGGGGAAACGTAGTCTGTAAACGCTCGCCCTCTCCAGAAACAGTTTCACATTCTGGCACTTGTATTCACTGCATAAGAACACAAGAGTACGAAACAAAAGGCTTGCCAGTCTCTTGTTGATATGACTATACTTCCAGAGTATTATATATCCTTCAAGAAATTATGGCACAATCATAAAATTGAAAATTTTACAGCTACTTTTATGCATAAACATTTTAAAAAGCTGATCATTATGGCACAAACTTGAAATCCCAGCAGGTAGGAGGCTGGAGGATTCAGGGTTCAAGGTCAGCCTATACTACAGAGCCAGATCCTGCGTCAATAAAAGTAGACATTTATTTTTTATATAATTTATTTAACTTTATTTTATGTGCATTGGTATGAAGGTGTCAGATCACCTAGAAGTGGAGATACAGTTATGAGCTGCCATGTGGGTTCTGGGGATTGAACCTGGATCCTATGGGGAAAAAGCCAGTGCTCTTAACGACTGCACAATCTCTCCAGCCCCAAAAGTAGACATTTATCATTGACACAAAACAATAAGCACAAACGTTTCTTGTAAAGGACGAGGAAACAAACAGTGCTAGAGCATAGTGTTTAAGCAGCAGTAGAGAGCTTGGCTAGCATGTTGTCTCTCTGCAAACGGAAAGAAGAAAAGCGGGTATGACAACACATGCCTGTGACACTAGCACTAAGCAAGACGACCTCAAGCCCAGCTGAGCTACACAGCAACATATGAGACCTTGTCTCAAAATAAAAAAAAAGTGAACCCAAAGGAGGAGGGTAAAAGTACACAGGAAGGAACCAAAGGCGTCCCTGTGGTCAAACCACAACAACTCGAGCCACTATAATGTACATTCTATTGGTAAACTGTCACATACTGTTGGAGCTCGGTGAGAAGCTAGCTCAGTCCAAGCGCGTTTGTGTCAAGTGTCCTCCAAACCCCCTTCGGGGAATGGACTCACCAGCTCCATACTGTGTGACAGGGAGCAGCTAGAGAGCGAACCATTTCCAACAGAGGCTACTGTTTATCCCTGAAGTTCAGCATGGGAAGCTCAGTTGGGAACAACAGTCTTAAAGAGGCTTCCCCAATGTTGCTGCTGCATGTTTGCAAGCCCCCAGTTTGACAAGGCTACCTCCCTGCTCTGCCCAGGAACTCCAGCTGGCTGCCTTTAGAGGGACTTACCCAGTCAATTCTTGGTGGATGTTTTGATGCAAACTTTCTCTCCTTTTTTTTTGGGGGGGGGGCTGTTGACAGGGTTTTTCTGAGTAACAACTCTGGCTGTTCTGGAACTCTCTTTGTAGACCAGGCTGGCCTCTACCTCCTGAATGATGGGATTAAAGGTATGGACTACCACGCACGGCTTAATTTTAATTTACATTTTTTGTATATGGGTGCTTTGCCTGCAGGTTAAGTTTGCACATCACTTATACCTGGTCTTTATGTAGGCCAGAAGAAGGCAGCAAATACCCTGGAGCTGGGGTTACAGATGGTGTGACTGACAAGTGGGTGCTGGGAATTGATCCCCAATCCTCTGCAAGACCACTGCTCTTAACTGTTCAAAACCAGTCCTCATGGAAGACTGTGTCTAGCTAACTGCACTCCTGCAGTTTTCCTGGTAACAAAGTTTTTTCTGGAATATGTGATAGAAATTTAAGGGGAACCCCCCAACCCCCATCCCCCAGTATCCCTGACTAGCCTAGAACTCAGTATGTAAACTAAAATGGCTAAACTCACAGAAATCCTGCCCCTGCTTCCCAAGTGCTGAGATTAAAAGTATGTGACACCGAGCCCCACCCAAAGGATATACTTTTATGGGTCCAATTTTGAGTTGAGGTTTTTATAATAAGAATGAATTATATTTATGAATAGAAAAAATTAATATGGCCATTTTCTTTTAAATAGGAAGGGATACATTTATGCATTTAGATCATTGCTTTGTAACTATTTAATCTCTGTGGGGGGAGGGGGTGGGCTGAAGCCAGGCAGGATGGGGCACACGTGTGATATCCCAGTACTTGGGAGGTGAAGGCAAAAGCATCAAGAATTCAAGGCCATGCTCAGCTTATACAGTGAGCCCCAGGGAGGTGAGACCCTGTCTTTAAAAACAAAACACCAAACTAAAACACAGCCAACACAAATTAGGTCTGGACCTCACCATGTACTCTTCACTTTCTTCTCTGTAGTCATCCAGTTCTTTGTCTAGACGAGAGAGCTCTTTACTGACCTCGTCGAGTTCGGCTTGTAAACTCTTGTACTCCTGTAGGCCTGTGTCAAAATCTCTCTTGTAGAGCTGTCTTTGTTGATCGGAAGTGATAGGTGGGTATTCCCTGGGAAGCGGAGGAGGAAATGGTTACGTGAGTACCCTTCGCACACAGAAGAAGCCGGTGGCTTCCCTCAAAGGCAGCGCACTGGTCAGGAGTGTGAGACCGTGCACACTTGTTTTCTGTCGTGTCCTAGGAGACAGAGGTGGAATGCATTTAACTTCTACGAAGAACCACAACAGAGGCTGAGGGTGGTCTGCCTGGAACCCATCGCCCCCTTCGCTGCTCAGGCACTCGTCTGCAGTGGCTAAGTGCATCTCCCCTCCTGCCTCACCATCCCAAGCACACACCTCCCAAAGCCACAGGCTTGTCAAGGGGGCATCCTTCTGCAAGGGAGAACATCACATGCTCACACGGCTGCACTCCCTTGCTTAACGTTCTGGATATAAGCCCTCTAAAATGACTTTAGACCTGAAGAGACAGCTCAGTGGCAGACCATCTGGCCACACCATGTACAAGGTTCTGAGTTCAAACCCCACTAATACACAAAAAGAATAATTATGCTTTGTATATTGCCACTCCCTTTAAATTAATACTCCTCATATTTTTACAAACGAAGGTGAAAGTCATGAATTTTCTTTTTTTTTTTTTCTTTTTTTGGTTTTTCGAGACAGGGTTTCTCTGTGGCTTTGGAGGCTGTCCTGGAACTCACTTTGTAGACCAGGCTGGCCTCGAACTCACAGAGAGAAAGTCATGAATTTTAAGGTTCCCAATTAATAAGAATGCACTGATTCTCACTAGTGACACCACAGGATAACAGAACACTTAAAGTCGGAAAACAAATTCTTGAACACAAAGCCTGTCTTGATTGCTGCAGAACAGCTGGCTGGGAGTGGCTGTTTCCTGCTGCCAGCTACCATCTTCAGACCAGCTTATTTGTTTATTTTTGGTCTTATTTTTCCCAAGTGGAAACAGCTTATCTTATTCTGTCATTAGAAAAGTATGCATTTAAAATGCACACACAGAAGCTCAGCACTAATATGTGTGATTAGTGTATGTGTAACATCCTAGGTTCAATCTCCAGCATTAAAAAAACAAAAACAAAAACTATAAAAACATGATCATTGCATACACAATTTGGCAATTCATCAAAATAGGATGAATTAAAGCTGGAATTGTGAAGCCAGCAAGATAGCTCAGCAGGCAGAAGAGCTTACCTCCAAACCTGGAGACATGAGTTTGATTCCCAGGACTCACATGGTATAAGGAGAGAAGTAAGTGATTCTGACTCCCTCACATTGTCCTCTAAGCTACACACACACACACACACACACACACACACACACACACTCAAACAGATACATTCACACACACAGATCCACACATACACTCACACACAGACCCCCACACACATAAAGACACATACAGACCCATACATAGACACACAGAAACCCACAAACACTCACAGACACACATACACACACACATTCACACACACTCACAGGCCCACACACACACAGACACACACAGACTCACACAAAGACACAACACACACAGAAACACACACACAGTGCCCCACCCAAATAAAGACAATGCAATAAACAATCTCTAAAATGGATTCTCTATCTCTGAATGTTAGCCATTCCTTGTATAGGAAGCTGACACATCAAAACATCCCATGGGAAAATACTGGGAAATTGGGAATTATTTCACAGAAAGATTAAGCTTCATGGAATATGGGACTTAAATTTTAGCACTAACAGTCAGTAAAATGTCTTCATTTTACAGAGAGGAAAATTGTATCTTTTAATTAAAAGGAAAACAGAAACTGGTGATTTCTCAGTTAAATGTTCTATCATACAAGTTAGACAAATATTTCACAGATAGATGAGTAAACCAGGCCAGTAAGACTCTTGTGGGCAAAGAATGCAAAACACGAGAAACATAAGTAAGGGATGTCAAGCTATGCATGCTCCTAACACCTTGAGAAGCAAGGGTTATGAACCACCGTTCATACTGCAAATTTCTGATGAGTGGGCAGTGGTGGCGCACACCTTTAATCCCAGAACTTGGGAGGCAGGGATAAATGGATCTCTGAGTTTCAGGCCAGCCTGGTCTACAGATTGAGTTCTAGGACAGCCAAGGCTACACAGAGAGACCCTGTCTCAAAAGAAAGAAAAGAAAGGGAGGAAGGAAGGAAGGAAGGAAGGAAGGAAGGAAGGAAGGAAGGAAGGAAGGAAGGAAGGAAGGAAGAAGAAAAGAAAAGATTTTTTCCTGAGGTCTGTTCCAGCGTCAGAATGACTGACAGGGCAAGGCTACACGTCATACACGTGTATATTTGGAGATGGTAGACTAAAGCCAGTCACTGACACAAAGACCTTAACTATAACTTTTGCTACAACAAACTGTTTCTTTAACTGTTTATAAAACTGTCACAGAGTTCTTTGGATTAAACTTTAAAAGAAACTCAGGGCTTACCATGAAAGTGTAACTTGAAGGAAACTGCCAAAGGAAAGCCTATGTGACTTGGAACACAACTCCCCTAAACCCATGTTTCATTTCTTTGAAAGCCTTCCTTGGGGGTCTAGTGGTAGAAGAGCCATTTCAGGAAGGTGTGTGTGTGTGTGTGTGTGTGTGTGTGTGTGTGTGTGTGTGTGTGTGTGTGTGTCAGAGACAGAGAGAGACAGAGACAGAGAGAGAGAGAGACAGACAGAGAAAGAGAGAGACAGTTACAACCAAACAGACCCTTCTACTTCTGTTTTATAAAAGGGCACCAAAGAAAAATACAACCCCCAAAACTGTCCTCAGGCCTGGGGGGCAAAAAATGAGATGGCAACATGACCCCAGTTTCAAAGGCAATACCCCTAAACCTGGCTGGTCAATCACGGTGATAACCAGAAGGCGTAAGAGGCTCTCGAAAAGGAGAAAGGTCTTACCTAACCCAGTCCTCCTCCAGCTCGTCACAGGATTCGCCACCTGTGGTGTAGTCTGTTTCATAGTGGTCTGGCTCTGCTCTCTTCAGCTTTCCTGCTCTTCCCTTTGTGGGAGCCCTCTTCGAAGGTGTCTCTAGGTTACCACTGCTGCTGTACCGAGGCTGCCTGAAGTCATCCACGGGCGAAGTCAGAGGAAGCTCCTGGGCCACCTCAGGTACCCTAGTGAAAACAGAGGCCACTGCTCAGAGACCAAGGAGGACACTCTGACTCTGCCACCACCCTGCAACTGAGAGGGCTGTGAGAACAGCACCAGGAGGCAGCCATACTCGGGCACTCATCCGAGAGTTCATCTGCTACGCTGAGCAGAGAGACCGGCTTCCTGCAGTCAGTTTGGCACAATCCAGAGCCCTGTAACACAAGAAGGTTTACAGCTCTGCTTGGGGGAGGGCATCCATGCTCAAACTTCTAAGAAAAATGCATCTCACTCTTCCTTTGAGGAAGTTCAAACTAAGTCAGAAGAGGTATTTATCTGCCCAGTGCCAGAGACTCACTCTATAAAAGGCTGTCGGGGAATATGAGCACAATTCTTTCCTACAGGTTCTTCCAGTCCCCTGGAATCTGTGGAATGCTGTGTGAGGACAAAGATGCAGCTTATCCAATAGAGACAGGCCCTTTGCAAGGTTAACTTTATGTTACCACATATACATTATCCTTTCAAGATGAAAGTTTGAAAAACTACAATACTTAAACTAAAATGCTTCCTGGTTTTTGAGTATAGTGACAAATGCCTGTCAACCCAGCATTCAAGCAGTTGGAGAAGGAGAATCTTTGGGTCATCTTGGGTGGGCTACACAGTGACACCCTGTCTAAACCCCACCATTCAAAGAGAGGAGTTCATTAAGCATTCTTTTAACTGTCTCTGTGTTGATCTTAAGGCATCTAGAATCAACAGGAGGTTTACCATAACACTTATTATGCTTCTAATGTAATTATCTCACGTTGCATCAGATTTTAAGTTACATGTAATGTTCTAGTCACGAGCATGAAAACAAAGCCCAATGCAGCAATAAAAAATAAGGGTTGGGACAAGTGTACATTACTTCTGAATAACAGAAACAGTTCTACTTTGCTCTGTAAACAGTAAGAACAGAAATGAACAAAGTTATCTAAGGTATCGGCCTGGCTATTCAAACCAACTATTTAAAATATCTGAAGCTTTTCCCCCCTTTCTCACACTTTTTGTTTTCCTTCACTGTTGATGCTGAGGGTTGGACCTGGGACCTCATGAATGCTGGGCAGGCAGCACTCATCCACTGAGCTGTATCTCCAGCCCCTTTCCCCCTCCTATCGCTTCCAACTTACAGAATCCAGAAGCTGAGCATTTATCCGTCAGGGTTACTGGTCTCTAGGGCTACTTGGCTCTCACTATCGTAAGGGCCTTAGCATTCTAATCACACTTAAAGCTCTATTAACCCTAAAGCTTCGGGAATGGATATGCAGTTGGGGAAACGGGGGTGGCGGTATTTATTTCTTCTGTCTAAAAAGATTCAGCCAATGTATGTGTTATGCTAATGCTACTCTGCCATGAGTGTCAATGATTAACAAGTTCTCCAACAATCTACCCACAATACCAGCTACTGTATGTGCTTTTTTACTTTGAGACAGTAAAGCAAGACTTTGTTGTTGTCCTTTGTTTTGAAGGGTTTTGTTTGTTTTTGAGACAGGGTATTGTGTGACCCTGGCCACAAATTCACAATGCAGCTGAGAATGATCTTGAACTCTTGATCCTCCTGCCTCCACTTCCCCAAGGGCTAGGACTACAGGTATGAACCCCCATGCCAGGCTTCAAATAAAACCTTCTGAATATGGTTAGCCTATTTGTGGGTCTCTGCATCAACTCCTGCGTCCTGGTTTCTGTCCTGACTTCCTTCACTGATGAAGAAATGTAAACCAAATGAGTCCTATTCCTCCCCAAGTTGCTTTGGTCATGGGGTTTAATCACAGCAATAGCAACCCTAACTAAGACAAGTTGGTACCAGGATAGTGGGATATTCCTGTGACAGACCTGACCATGCTGTTTTGGGGAGGTCTTTAGAAAAGTCATTGTTTGACAGCTCAGTGAGCTGCTCCCCTGGAGATTCGAAGATTGAGAGCAGATGGGTACGCCTGACTTGTGACATTTCAAAGGGAAGCAAAGCAAAGACTCAGGCCATTTGTGTGAAGAAGCTGTAGCTCTGGTCAGTCAGGGATGAAGAATTGGCTGCGATTAGCAAGAGACCTGAAGCACTAAAGAGAAACCTTTGTTTTACCAGGCTCATCAATGCTGGCTAGCTGAAGCTGAGAAATTAGTGGTGAGGAAGAAAAGACAGACAGACAGACAGACAGACAGACAGACAGACAGACAGACAGACAGACAGACAGACAAAGTAGGCCGGCAATCGTTGAGGTAATATCTTCAGGGAAATGTTTCCAGAGAGCACAGAGAAGCTGTGTTCCAGAGGAGACCATGGTTGTACCTCATGCTGGCAGCTGAACTTGGTAGTGTAAGAGTCACCCAGGTGGTGCTGGTTTTGAAGGCATGGAGGGGTCATGGAAAACATTTGAGGCTTGGCACTGTGAGAGGCCAGGAGAGACTCCATAGCGGTCAAAGGCCTAGGACTGAAGGGATCGTGCAGGGAAGCTGAGGTCCGGCACCACGAAGAGTGCCTAGGAGAGGTGAAGGCGCAGCCAGCTGAGGCACAGATGCCAGCTTTTTGGAGATGCCAGCACCACAGGATGACCACAAGAACAGCAGAGCCTTGAAGTAGAGTCTGCCTAAGATCAGAAGACAAAGTGTATATGCTGCGGAGGGCAAAGCTGGAGGAGGAGCCAGGAAGACCATGAGTGAACCCCAGGTATTAGACATTGCTTTGATCTGATTGTAACTCTGTCCTGGCATTGCCTTCTTGAAGTAAAGAAGTATTCAACTTATTGTTTATTTTACTGGAGCCCACAGTTGAGAGACTGACTTTTTAAAGAGATTTTAGGTTTTAAAGAGACTGTCGACTTGGGGAACAGGGGGTTCAAGACAGGGTTTCTCTTTGTGTAGCCCTGGCTGTCCTGGAACTGGCTCTGTAGACCAGGCTAGCCTAGAACTCACAGAGATCCGCCTGCCTCTGCCTCCCGAGTGCTGGGATTAAAGGCGTGCGCCGCACGCCCAGCTCACTTTGTCTTTTGTAGAGGGTCATTTTTGTAAACCTGGAACTCAGTCTTCATCCTGACACACTCCCTTCACCTGCCTTCGCTACCCCTGCTGTGGCCTTTGAGCAAGTGCTCTGCATTTTGCCTGCCTTTGTCTGGCAAACTCTGAAAACATGAAGATGAAGGAGCCCTTGCCCGGTGTTGTATGAACGGCTGGTATTCAAGACAATGCGGAACTGAAAACAGATTGTTTACAGGAGCCCTCCTTTTCTGATGACATGCACTAGTGAAGGAGAAGAAACAACATCCGGGGCTGCAGAGATGGCTCGGCCGTTAAAAGTGCTTGCTGCTCTTCCAGAGGACCCACATCAGGAAGCTCACAACCATCTGTCACGCCGGCTCCAGAGGAGTTGACGCCTGGCCCCCACGGGCACCTGCACTCATCTGCACAACCTACGCCCCCACACACACACAGGTAACTGAAAACAAATCTTTCTAAAAATATTATTAGAGAATTATTATTTCTTTGATAACTTCATTCAATAAATTTTGATTATATTCACCCCTAACATAAATCTTACTTTTTTAAAAATTAAACTAATAGATGGTGATATACATTAAATTATTAGTTACTTCAAGGCAGTTAGAGGAGTATGATGGGGAACTGGCACATCTTAACTGTGAGGTTTCACACATTCCAACAACATGGAAAGCATAAAGGAAGTGCTAAGGTTTGGAGGTGGTCCCAGTGTATCCTCCCTGCATTTAGTTATGCCAGGCTTCATCCTTAAGACGGTGATGTCTGGTATGACTGTGGGCCCTCAAGCAGTGGAGCCCACTGGGAGGCTTCTGATGTCACTAAGATTAGTGTTTCCCTTCAAGAGGCCTGAGGTCCATCTCAGCCTGTGCCTCGCTCTCTCTTGACCCCAAAGGTGCCCCTGCCATTACACTGCCATCACCAGAAGCTCCTCACCAGAGCCAAGCAGTGTCCTTCCCTCCCCAACTATGAGGGTACCCAGGAACTCTGCCTTGGATGTTTTGTTAAACGGCGAAAAACAGACGAATAAGCAAAATTCAGCGTTTTCTAGTTTACCAGGCATGTGTGTGGTCAGACCCTATTAACATGCAACTTTTCCTGTCTATGAAACCTAATAATCACAGACGAAGGGAGACACCTAAGTGGCGCACACACCTCTGCCCAGTTAACTTCCATACTCACTTCCGAGCACTGCGGTGATGTAGTATTCATGATATAGTAAAGCTTGCCTGAGGATTCAGAGAGCAAAGCCAGCCACAAGCCACACTAGCTAGCCAGGGAGTGGCAGCACACACCTTTAACCCAGGACTCAGGATTAAGAGGTAGATCTCTGTTGCTTCAAGGCCACACTGACTACAGAAATTGACCCAGTCCTAAAGAAAGAGATCACACAAAGGTGGTCTCAGCACCTGGGATCACAGGCCTTTAATCCCATCACTAGGGAGGTGGAGACAGGGCAGAGAAAGGAATATAAAGAGGAGGAGACAGGAATTCAGAGCCTTTTGCCTCTGAGAATGCATGGAGACAGGACTGTCATCTCAGCTGGGTAGAGGTAAGATCTCCTGGCTTGGCTGCTTTGCTTCTCTGATCTTTGGCTTGAAGCTTTAGCAATCATAAATAATGTATCACCACAGAGCAGAACACTGAACCCCACTCCTAGTGAAAATCCACATACCTAACCTTTGCATACAATTAGCAGATGAAAGGGAGGGGTCTCACCCTCCTCATCCCACACGGCCAAGCAAAGATCACCGCAACAGGAAGCAGAGCGGTTCTGTCGCTTCTCGGCCTGGTGACTCAAAACGTAAGGGAGGAAGGCACAAAGCGATGGGCCAACATTCCTCTCAGACAGACGTTACCAAACTAAAGTGCTACTTACAAGGGTGTCGACTTATAGACAGACTCCGGGTATGATCGCTTGCCATCCACTTTGCCATTAGAGGAATACGCCATCGGACTGTCCACTCTCTCTGCATACTCAGATGGCGGGGGAGGCATGTCTTGTGTGCCTGCAGACACGTTTTTAACCTTAAAAAACAAAAAACAAGAGACTATGTCATTATCTACTCACAACGGAAAGGGTTAAAGAAATGGGAGAAAGTTATTACATATGATACAGCTAATATGATTGAGGGATGTCCTTCTGTATATATGTTTCCCTTATTGGTTGATGCTTTGGCCAATAAGACAGAAAGGTAGGCGGGACTAGAAGACAAGGAGAATTCTGGGAAAGATAGGCAGAGGGAGCCCACCAAAGCCAGTCACGATACAGGCTGCCTAAGGAGTAGAGGGTTGGCAAGCCAAGACCACGTGGAAATACAGATTAGTAGTTATGGGTTAATAATTAAGACAGAGCCAGCCAATAAGAAGCCCTAGTCACCGGCTAACAGTTTTATAATTAATATATAGCACCCATGTGTTTACTTGGGGTTGAGGCAGCTGCAGGACCAGGCTGGCGGGAAAGAACCTCCTGCAACAAAATGATGCCCAGATGTGAGGCATGAATTTCCACACAGAACCTGACAAAAGCTTAAAGAGGGGTTTTAGAAACAAAAGAACCAAGTCAAGCGTGGCTTCTTGGTAGTAGCATTTTCTTGGGTGGGTTCTGTTTGCTAGAGACAACCAAAGGCTCGAGGCTCCTTTCAGGGAGGCTTCCTCACTCGGCTCAATTGGCAAAAAATGGCCCAGTAGCCTCTGCAAACTTTAGCCATGGTCTTCAGCGGATAAAAGACAAGTAGCCAGAGAAGGATAGAGATACACAGTAAAGACAGACTCAGATGAAAGCCTCTAAAGGGTTTACCGTGTTCTAAAAAATATATGTAGGCTTGGGAGAGAAAAGAAAAAGGGTAAGGTGGTTAAAAGGAAACAGAGTGGCCGGTTGTAGCGGTGCACGCGGTAGTGTTTGCTGAAGGAGGCAGAGGCATAATGCTTCTGGTGAAAGAGTGCAGCCAGACAAAGACAGACAGCGCAAAGATTGGGGCGTGAAAAACAGTCCTTGACTGGACAGTGACTAAGGGGTAGTGAATGAAGGCGACGGTGTAATGATTTCACCAGACCCAAGCTAAATGAAAAATGGATTGTTTACTGGGGAACACTTACACAGATCATAATAAAGAACCACAGGAGCGCTTCTCTGTCCTTCCTGTCAAATCAGCTGACCCAAGAGAAAGAGTGCACAAGCAAGATCACACCTCCCTCTTTCCGCTTCCGTCCACCTGAAGCTCAAAGGGCTGTGGCCACTGTTACAGGTTCAAAGGCAAGACACCCCTACACTAATACTTATTTAGTTCAGGATGTAATTAAATGAAATAATTAGCTGCAGTAATCCTCTGCAGCTACCCATCCCAGATCAGAAGGACCAGCTCATATATGGATGGGGGGACAAGTGCTGTTGCCCCCACCCACGTCAGGCAGCTCACAACATCTATGAATCCAGCTCTGTCCTCTGGCCGCTGTGGGCATCTCCATGCACATGTGCACACTTTCACACACACATTCACACTAAAAATAAATCTTAAAAGAAGAATAATGGGGGCTGGAGAGATGGCTCAGAGGTCAAGAACACTGACTACTCTTCCCGAGGTCCTGAGTTCAATTCCCAGCAACCACATGGTGGCTCACAACCATCTGTAATGAGATCTGGTGCCCTCTTCTGGCCTGCAGGGATACATGCAGGCAGAACACTGTATACATAACAAATAAAAATATTTCTTTAAAAAAGCTTTCTAAAATAATAATAATGGCATCAGGCTGTTAGGGCCCCTCCAGATCCCAGTGTCCTCACCTGCATAAACTGGGGACAATTACTCACTTCATAAGGGTGTCTGAATGATTAAAGGACATGAAGAATCTTATCTACCCCAATGTCTTCTGAACACAGAAATAAACTCCTAATATACTGGATACAAGTAAATCCTTTAGGCCAAGTGTTGGTGGCTCACATCTTTAATCCCAGAACTGGGGAGGCATTGGCAGGTGGCCAGTCTGGTCTACAGAGCAAGTTCCAGGACTGCCAGGGCTGTAGTATTTCAGGCAAACCTGGCCCCGCCTCTCACCCACCTGAGCATGTCAGGTGTATGTACCCTGGCTCTTTAAAAGAGAGATGCCGCCCACTTTGCTCTCTTTCCCAGGGCTCCCCTGGGGCAGACAGGACTTTTCGTGTCTCCCTCTTCTGTCCTCTCTCTGTCTCTGTGTCTCTTTACCTCTTTTATTTCCTTCCCCCTTCCCTCAGCTTTCTAATAAAACTTCTCACTAAGCTCTGTCTGCCTGGAATGTTTGTCGGTCCTCCTCGCCCGCCATGGAATCCACCAAGGTCCCTCACTCGCTTTATTATAATAAGGACTACTGATAAACCCTGTCTCAGGGGAAAAATCCTTTACATCCAACTGAGCTTTTGATTTTTCTGCAATTTTACACCCTTGCAATTATTATCAGCGTCTATATATAGGGTGTGTCTTTGCATTAGGTACACCTTTTATCTTGTGTTCTCTGCTAGGGGAGAACGCAGTGATTTCTTCATTGTTTCATATTCAGGGTTAGAAAGGAATGGGATCATTTCCCTCTGAAAGTGGAATTCAGGGCCACGGCCAGGCCAGCAGGTGGGTTTCCAGGGAGTGTACTCAGATTCCACCGCAGGGGGCCCGGGTGGGAACCATTCTTGGCTCCCACTGAATTCCTTACAACAGAACGTAACACCCTCTCAGGCCGATGCTCAGCCAAGTCAAAGGCCTGCCCTTCCTCTAGAGACCTCATCAGAACTATAAAAGGCTTCCTTTTCTTAAAAGCCTGTCTAACATTTCTCCAGGATCCACTCCCCTTCCTTTCGCCTCCAGCAGGAACTTTACCAGAGGCCTAGTCCTTAGAGAGGCTTTGTACTCCTTGGAATGCACTTCCCCCTTCTTTGCCTGCTAAGCCCTCACTGGGCTCCAAATCTTGGTTCAAGAGCAACCACCTCTAAGTCACTGATTGATGCTGTACATATACATTGTATATTCAAATTTTTATTTGATGAAGGAGTTTACACTTAAAATATCCGAAAAAAATAAATCACTGTTTTATCTAAAAAAAAAAAAAAAAGACCTCCTAGGGGTCTTTCACTTAAGTCCCTGCAGGATGAGGAACAAACTTCTCCTATCTCTCCACATCTGTCTCCATAAATGGCCAGTCAGAACACCTGCTCACTGCCACATAATGGCTCACTCACTTATCTCTAACTCCTGGAGACAACTGTTCACAAGCGGTCAGCCCTGACTGCACTGCTAACAGTGCTCAACAGGCAGCTCGTTCCTAGGCACAATTTTACAGGCATGACACCTCTCTCAGAAATGAGGAAGCTGTGGCTCAAGGGACTGGATAACTTCCAGGATAGACCCAATGAAAAAAACGGTAATGTGGGCAGCCTTGCTGCTGAGTCCCCAGAGCCCTGGCCAGTGTCTGCACCAGTCAGCCTGAGTCCCCAGAGCCCTGGCCAGTGTCTGCACCAGTCAGCCTGAGTCCCCAGAGCCCTGGCCAGTGTCTGCACCAGTCAGCCTGAGTCCCCAGAGCCCTGGCCAGTGTCTGCACCAGTCAGCCTGAGTCCCCAGAGCCCTGGCCAGTGTCTGCACCAGTCAGCCTGAGTCCCCAGAGCCCTGCCCAGTGTCTGCACCAGTCAGCCTGAGTCCCCAAAGCCCTGGCCAGTGTCTGCACCAGTCAGCCTGAGTCCCCAGAGCCCTGCCCAGTGTCTGCACCAGTCAGCCTGAGTCCCCAGAGCCCTGGCCAGTGTCTGCACCAGTCAGCCTGAGTCCCCAGAGCCCTAGCCAGTGTCTGCACCAGTCAGCCTGAGTCCCCAGAGCCCTGGCCAGTGTCTGCACCAGTCAGCCTGAGTCCCCAGAGCCCTGGCCAGTGTCTGCACCAGTCAGCCTGAGTCCCCAGAGCCCTGGCCAGTGTCTGCACCAGTCAGCCTGAGTCCCCAGAGCCCTGGCCAGTGTCTGCACCAGTCAGCCTGAGTCCCCAAAGCCCTGGCCAGTGTCTGCACCAGTCAGCCTGAGTCCCCAGAGCCCTGGCCAGTGTCTGCACCAGTCAGCCTGAGTCCAACTCCTGTGGCCCACGCGGTGGGAGGAGAGCACCAATTCTCTGAGTTACACAATACGCTGTATCACAAGTGCACCCCCAGATGCACACACAATAAATAAACGCAATAAAAAGAACCCGGGACTTGCCGTAAGAAGACTGCCTGGACAACTAGAGGCAAAGAAGGTAGAGGAAATTACAAATTAAGATCTGTCTTGGGAGCAGAAAAGCTTGAGTCATAATTCCCAGGGCCAGTGTTGGCCTCGCCGCTCCACTGCGGCCTCCAGCAAGCTCTGGGCTGGGTCTCTCTCTCTCTCTCTCTCTCTCTCTCTCTCTCTCTCTCTCTCTCTCTCTCTCTCTCTCTCTACTCCAGGGTCTTCACGCGTGAAAAAGAACAGAGAAAGGGAATGGAAATCTACACAGCAGAGTCCAGCCAACCAAGGAATGCCTCAGATTCACTCTTGAGATCAAATTCAAAAGTTTATCTCAAAAACACATCTCACACAAAGAAGTCTAAAGAATAGAATAATTTTTGGAGGTACACAGGTAGATCAATACGAAACAAAAAGAATTGTGTCTGGGCATAATGGAGCACGCCTTTAATGCCAGCACTTGGGAGGCAGAGGCACTCTGTGCATTCAAAGCCAGGCTGAGAGCCAGAGCTATACAGTGAGACCCTTCCCCACTCCCATAATATATTATTTCAAAGAGCCATAAAAGAAATAATTATGGGCTGGAGAGATGGCTCAGAGGTTAAGAGCACTGGCTCTTCTTCCAAAGGTCCTGAGTTCAATTCCCAGCAGCCATGTGGTGGTGAACAACCATCTGTAATGAGATCTGGTGCCATCTTCTGGTACACAGGCATATATGTAGCCAGAATATTGTATACATAATAAATAAAAAATCTTTAAAAAAAAGAAATAATTATGATGAGGACAAGTTTTATTCAAACTTTAATTATACTCAATAGAAGGACGCCAGTTATGTCTCTTGTGAACAAAACCCCTTGGCTACGTTTAACCCTCCCCCTTCGATGAAAACACCCTGCACCCCTGTGGAATACCCAAGAAAACAAAGAGAGGGCAATGAAATGCAGATGCGTAGGTGCTCCCCAGTCTCTGTCTTCCTCGATGGGGGGAGAGAGAGAGAGAGAGAGAGAGAGAGAGAGAGAGAGAGAGAGAGAGAGAGAGAGAGAGCGCGCGCAACAGAGTTCTTCCAACCCCATCTTCTCCACCCTGCCCCCTGAGGTCAAAGCCAATAAAACTCAAAGGTTGGGGAAAACGCTTTTTCTTTTTCTATATTTTAACTTTTTATTTAATTTAGAAACAATTTTATTTTATATCAATCCCAGTTCCCTCTCCCTCCCATCCTCCCCATCGACCCCCATCCCATCCTTCTGCTCCACAGAAAGGGTGAGGCCTTCCATGGGGGAATCATCAAAGTCTGTCACATTCTTTGAGGCAGAACCTAAGCTGAGAGAGTGCCCCTCTATGTGGAATGGGCTCCCAATGTCCATTTGTACACTAGAGATAAATGCTGATCCACTACCAGAGGCCCATTAGACTGCACAGGTCTCCTAACTGACACCAGCATTCAGGGGGCCTGGTTCTATCCTAGGCTGGTTTCTGAGCTGTCAATTTGGGGTCTATGAGCTCCCTCTTGTTCAGATCAGCTGTTTCTGTGGGTTTCCCAAGCCTGATCTTGACCCCTTTGCTCATCACTCCTCCCTCTCTGCAACTGGATTCCAGAGATTCGGGTCAGTGTTGAGCTGGAAAACACTTTTTCTTATCAAAACCAACTTCCTGTGGTTTGTAGTGAGGAAGATGCTGCAATGACAGCCATTCTCCGTTTTCCTCTCTACCCTGCCTTATTACAAAAGTTCACACGTGGACAGTCAGACCGGACCCACATCCAGCCAGTCTAGCAATGTTACAAAAGTCATCCACTTCGTCTGTCAAATGTCTATCATGTGCCAAACAGTCTAATCACGTTTAGTTAGCACCACCCACGTAGACATGACTATCAATATTTCCTGAGGAAATTGAACTCAACCTGCTCAAAGGAAAACAGAAGGCGAAATGATGGCTGTGGAACCTGAGCCTTGTCCCATCTCACAAGCTGTCCCTTCTAATTCAACCTCAGCTCCAGGTGTGAGTTGTGTCTAGGTACTTCACCCATGCTTGTAACAAGGCAAATCATTGTCACAGACTTGAACTCACTTCGTCCTAATGAGATGCAAGGTAGAACCTCTACTTGTCTAACTTCGTGAGGGCAGGAAATTTCTATACAGAATTTAGTCACTAGTGATTGTGAGAATTCTACCCTCAGACGGTTCTTTTCCTGCTTGGTAGATGACAGGAAGAAATATCCCTGCACAGAGAGAAGCAGGCTAATCTCAAAGTGCCATCTCCAGTTTTACAACCTGCCCAACCCACCTTTATGAGCTACCACCCTTGCAGGTTCTCAACAGTAAGTAGTCCAACTTGTTCTTCCCGTTTCCTGGTATTTTATACCTGCAGATGCTCACCCCTGAGAAAGCTCACAATACCTTCTCAAAAGTTCTTGCCCCCCCCTTTTCTTAAACACTTTGGGTTGTTTGGGTTCCACATGAACCAATCCCACAAATGAAGAGGTCACAGACCAAGTTGGAACCACTGATTGGTTTAAATTACTCAGTTGCCCTAAGGTCTTCATTCAGCTCCAGCAGCAGGCTGCCCAAAGAAGCTGTCTGTGTATCAACAAAGGCAAATTCTAAGTAAGTCGGCTATCAGATCTCTAGAAGCAAGTCAGGGAAGGGTCATTAGACGTTTGGGAGCAGTCAAAGTGGAGAAATTTATTCTGAATAAACCTTATTGGTTATCTAATCCATGGCTGCTTGCTACAGAAACAGAAATCCAGGTGAAGGCTTCTATTCACAGGGTTTCTCTATATAGCCCTGGAACTCACTCTGTAGACCAGGCTGGCCTCGAACTCAAAGAGATCTGCCTGCCTCTGCCTCCCAAGTGCTGGGATTAAAGGCATGCACCACCACTGCCTGGGGAAGGCTTATACTTTAATACAGAGGTACTTCAGGCTATGGTTCCTTTACAGGCGGGTGGAAAAGCCAGAAATACCCGAGCCGGCCATCACCTGATGTTCCAAATACCCTTCAGTTTTCTAATGCCCTCAGTGCCCTTCAGTTTACAAAGTATGCCACGGTGCAGGAAGGACTTCTGCCCACATTAACCCAAAGGCTAAACAGGCCTGCAGTGGCTAGACTGACCGTTGTGGCTAGACTTCAGAGAACAGGGGTTCTCGAATCATGCTCCCACATCTATGCTATCTGCTCAACCCCAATCCAAACCCACTAAATCAGAAACTAGGGGGTGGGGGCAGAGTAAACTGCTCTAACAGCCCTCCAGGGAGGACAGGGAGGAGAGCTGCTGATGCAGGACAGAGGCTCCGCGCTGCAGACAGCCATACCCTGTTTAGATCATTACACCTATCCACATGGCTGAGTTTCAAACATTAACTCTTGGTGCTGGGAATCTAGGAATTCCGGCTTTCAGAGAACTACAAAAGCACTCTCTAGTTCTAACACGGACTCCCTCCCCACCCCCAATACGCACACACATACACACACGCACACGCGCGCGCACACACACACTCACACCTCCCTCTCAAAAACAGGCTCCCTGAACAGTCAGCCTTTTCTTGTCCTCTAACTCTCTCCTCTCTCAGTGGAGCTGAACAGCCAGAGCCTACTGTACCACTCCACTTGGGTGGTTCAGAAAGCCAGATAGGCTTCTGTTAGTCCCGTTACATCCTGTTCCACCAGAGGCCACAGACAACCAATCATCTTTACAGCAGTGAGTCTAGTATACCAACGGTACAGGCAAGAATGCTGTACCGGGCAAGAGTGAAAAAGCGATTCAAGTCTTGCCAGTTTGCTGATGACCAATACTGCTGGTTACTCCATCTTAGCCACAACCTCCCGCTGTGAACATCTGCATGCTGGTTGGAGGAAACATCTGTTTTTACTGTAAAGTTGTAGCAGAGTTGATAGAGTAAGTCACACTGCAATGTATTGGGTATAGATGTATTCAATATATTTCTTATGATAATTTTGATGTTCAATGATTTTCATCAGGATATAACCCCCAGCCCCGTATAAATCAAGAAGCATCCGTGTATATGTAGTTTATTATATGTCAAATATACTTCTTTGAAGCTGTTTTAAAAATTATTGTGTATAATTATATTGGCTGGCCTTTCATTGCTACACCAGCTTAATTATGGATGGAACTTTCATTTTCCCTGTTTACAGAGAACTAACCTATTATATTAAAACCCTCCTTAGAAGTCAAGGACAGCTGGGTGGTGGTGGTTCATGCTTTAATCCCAGCACTTGGGAGACAGAGGCAGGTGGATCCCAGTGAGTTCAAGGCCAGCCTGGTCCACAAAGCGAATTCCAGGACAGCCAGAACTGTTACAGAGAAACCCTGTCTCGAAGGGAAAAAAAGGACACTGAAAGCTATTATAGAATGACGGCAAGCAGCAAGGTCTAAGCTGCACAAATCCTGTCCCAAGTCTACATTTTAGTGGCTCTTTGCTTTTTGTTTTGTTTTATTTAAACTCTTCTGTCAAAATTTTTAAGTTATAAAATTCAAACCCAAGTCATTTTGCTGCCCTACACTAGGGAGAGTTTGACTAAGCAGCATCTAAGCCCATCTGTCACAAGTCACCATTGTATCACAGGAGTGTGCCTGCCTCTCAGATCTTCATCTTCCCCATAACCGTAGACTCAGCTCAGATTCTTTAACTACAACAGGAGAACCTGAAACTCGAGCTCTGAATTTCAATTGCCACTTCATTAGATAATGTGGCAATAAAAACTGATCTCAAGGCCAGGCATGTCGGCACACACCTCGGAAAAATTAAAAATTAAACAAGACGCAATCTCAAGCACATGTTCACAATCAACTTTTAAATATTTACCCTAGAGGTGTAAACTTTTCCAGAGCCAGTGTTGTTGTATTTATCCAGAGGAAGTGAGTATGCATTCAATACTCCTTTTCTATACTTACAACCTTCTAGAAGACTGGTAAAGGGACTTGAGCAAAAAATTATTCTTTGAGGAGTCAAGGTGCTTGTCATTCTCAAGTCATCACTAACACCCACAGATGGAGTCCCCCCTCTGTCCCTTTCAACCCCTAAGAGCATAGTGCTTGCTCTTATAAAGGGGTCCTGCTCTCTCTCTCTCTCTCTCTCTCTCTCTCTCTCTCTCTCTCTCTCTCTCTCTCTCTCTCCATCCCTCCCTCCCTCCCTCCCTCCCTCCTTCCCTCCCTCTCTCCCTCTCTCTCTCTCTTTCAAGACAGGGTTTCTCTGTATTGCTTTGGAGGCTGCCCTGGATCCCACTCTGTAGACCAGGCTGGCCTCAAACTTACAGAGATCCACCTGCCTCTCTGGGATTAAAAGCATGAGCCACCAACGCACATTGGCACATTGATCCGGCCCCCAGCCTGCAGTTTCCACTCTCTTTGCAAAGACTGAGAAGCACCACCATCACACAATCCAGACAAAGGCAGAGAAGGACAATGTCCCCATAACTATAATGTTTAGTCACTTGTGCATGACACACAAACATCAAACAGGGGGATTAGACTATCTCATGCCTCATAAAAGTTGCCCTTTGCCCCCATCAAAACTCTTAGAAGAATCAAGGTATCAGACACTGCTTGGGTTTGTGCTACCTCGACAGTTGCTAAAGTGTGAAGCAGAAAGAAAACACATCACACACACACACACACACACACACACACACACACACACTAGCAATACAGTTCTACCGTTACAGACAAAGTCTAACAGCATCAAGAGTTGCTGCTGAGATAGTAAGTGGGGGAGCTTTGGAAAACATGTCATTATTTTATAAAGAAGTGAGCTCACAAACTCTTCACCCCAGGAGTTTCACGTGTAGGTCCAGGTCCAAGAGAAATTTGCACAAGCGTGAGAGTGTCAAAAGGTTCGTGACAAGACCACGGGGTTTCTGTTTTGCTTTATGGCAGTGCTGTGTGTACAGCACTCTGGGTACACACTACAACTGAGCTACATAGCAGCGGTCTAGCAACGCTGCTCTTCTAGAAAAGCCCATTTACAGAGCTAGGCAAACTGTCATGAAGTACAACAGTGCAGATGAACCTCATTAACCTACAAAGGAATTAAAACGTGGTAAGACCGTATCTGCAAGGATAGCCGCCCCTCACATACACACATCTCTCACACACTGCCCAGATCAACAGGTCTTTTTAGAGGAAGCTGTGAGCCAGTAGATGAGAAAGTATAATAATGGAATTAAAATGTGGTAAGACCGTATCTGCAAGGATAGCCGCCCCTCACATACACACATCTCTCACACACTGCCCAGATCAACAGGTCTTTTTAGAGGAAGCTGTGAGCCAGTAGACGAGAAAGTATAATAATGAATGGAATAGCACAATGTGATGATGTTATTATTGTAATTCCTGGCTGGGAAGGTAGGTCCCTAAGAGTTCATTATGAAGCAAACAGAAGTAACAAGAATGCTGTGCATGTACCAAAGATAACTACAATGAACCAAGAATTGCATCAACAACTTCTGTGTGCCTCAAGTCAGAAAGAAAACAAACCCATGTAAAAGGTGGTCCCAAGAGGTAAAACACTCAGCTTCAAGTCAAACTTTGCCAGACTCTGTGACCCGGTATCTAAGAATGAAAACGCTGCCAGCTGATACACTCAGGTTCAACACCAATCTTCTCCACTCTCTAACACTTTGTATACCCACCTCTAGAAAATGATTTGTCGGCCTTTTCCATAAGTGCTCTGGTCAAAATGTGTTCATAAAAGGGAAGAACAGAAGTCAACCTCCGGCCTGGCATTGGTGGCGCATGCCTTTAATCCCTGCACTCAGGAGGCAGAGGCAGGTGGATCTCTGTGAGTTCGAGGCCAGCCTGGTCTACAGAGAGAGTTCCAGGACAGCCTCCAAAGCAGTACAGAGAAACCCTGTCTTGAAAAAAAAAAAAAAGACGAAGTCAACCTTCACCAAAAATGTGAAGGCTTTTAGGAGGTACAAGTTCAGTGTAAGTGCTTGGTCATGTGGGGGAATTTACGTTATGGCCCATTTCATATTGTGTTCGAGAGTGAGTGTCTCAGGCTAGGGACTGGCTCAGTGTGCAGTGTTTGTCTAGAACGTATGAGGATCTGGGTCCTGACCCCACGGAGCACAGCAAGAGGAAACTCTAACAAAGCACAGCAGGAACCACAAAGAACAGACCGGAGAATCTAAGAACACAAAAAATGAAAGCCTTGTCAATCGTACTCCACGGAGCCGGCTTTAAAAGAACACTGAAGACAAAGGAGCGACCTCAGCAATCTGGAAATGTATCCTGCAACATTAACATAATAATCTTTATATGAGCCTGGCAGGAAGCAAAGACAGAACAGTCCAAAGGAAAGCTAAGCCGAGCTATGTAAGTGATAAGATCATGAGTGGCAGATGAACCTGCTTAACCACAAAATGTTTTAAACGAAACTCGGAAAATTGACAGAAATTAAAGACTGATAATATCCAGACCAGGAAAACATGTTGGAAAATGAGCAATTCCACATGTAATCAGCAAGCGGATTTTGCAGAGCTTTTAAAACCAAGGCAAATGGAAACAATTGGAGACAAGCTGCTTAGAGAAATGCTGGCACAGATACAGAGTAATGGGAATTCTTGCACAGTTGTTGGGGAAGTAAACCTGTACAGTCATATAAAAAACAATAGGGAAGTTCCTAAAAACCTCACAGACAGAGCCACAGCATGGTTCAAGGAATACACCACGAATACTGAATACTGAAAAGGACGCCTGCACTTCTGCATCTACTCCGCTGCTACTCACAACACTCAGGAAATGCTAATGGGGCTGGAGAGATGATGGCTCAGTAGCTAAGAGCACAGCTGCTCTCTCAGAGGACCCAGGATTCCCATCACCCACACAACATCCCACACCATGGGTTACAATAGTTCCGGGGATTCGACATCCTCTTCTTGCCTCTGCAGACACTAGGCATTCATATGGTGTATCACCACACATGCAGGCAAAACACCATATGCATGAAAATTATAATAAATGTTCTTAAAGAAATGCAAATAACCTATGGGTCTATCAACTAGTGAATGAAGAAACTGTGGTACAAGGGCTGCAGAGACTCAGTAGTTAGCAGCACTTCCTGCTCTTCCAGGGAATTGGAGCTCCATGCCCAGCACCTGCATCCAATGCCTTCAAATGGCCCCACAGGAGCATAAACACACGAGAGAGAGAGAGCGCGCGCACGCACGCACGTAAATGCACACACACACACACACACACACACACACACACACACACACAAAGGTTCATTTGTTTCTTCGTTTTCGGTTTTTAGAGACAGTGTCTCACCATGCAGCCCTGGCTGACCTGGAACTCACTATGTAGACCAGGCTCACAGAGATCATCCTGCCTCTGCCTCCTGAGATTAAAGGTGTGTGCCAGACACCTTGAAAAAATTCCTTTTATACTAAGAACTCATGACAAATTATCACAAACAAGAGTCAGTATTTAGAATACCCAAAACTGACAAAACCTAATAGCAACAGCAGAACTAGTTTTGGCTTAATGTATGTCCACAAAGAGAATGTTACCAGCAAAACTGTGGGGGATGAAAATACACATGAAGGATTAGAGAGAGAAAAGGGAACGGGGAAAATGATATAATTTTATATTTTAATTTTTTAAGAATTAATTAAAAATCAGAAAGGAAAGCCAGGCGGTGGTGGTGCACGCCTTTAATCCCAGCACTCGGGAGGCAGAGGCAGGCGGATCTTTGTGAGTTCGAGGCCGGGCTGGACCGACAACCTCCAAAACAATACAGAGAAACCCTGTCTCGTAAAACCAAAAAAAAAAAAAAAAAAAAAAAAAATCAGAAAGGAAAAAGTAAATGTATGGTAATTAAACCCCACAGTCATGCAATTCATAAGTGATGCTGCTTTAAAATTGGCAATTTCTTGGTATCTAATGACTCCAAATTTGTACCCATTAGCCTACTAGTACCACTGTGGAGAATCTATCCTTTATAACTGTAGATATTTATGAAAGGTATACAAAGGAGTTTTTTTTTTATTCTTACCTCTGTTTGCAATATGAAATGGGAAATTTACCCATCAGCAAATCACAGCATAATCACACCATCGGGCCATGTGAGCAGTAAGGAACATTCACCAAGATACCTCATAAAGCAAAACAGGTAAGATGAAAGCAGAAAGTTTCCATAAGCTGGCAGGGGCCTAATTTCCACAAATAACACAAAAGTGGTAGTATACACACCTGTGATCCTTGCTACTTGGGAGGCTGAGAAAAGAGGGGTTAACAGATTAAGGCCAGCCTGGGCTACATAAAGAGTTCAAAGCCAACCTATGCTATATAACAAGACCTATCTAGAAAAAAAAATTGCAAATCAAAACAGGGCTGGCAAGATGGTTCAGTAGGTAAGGGAGCTTGCTACCAAGCCTGACAACCTTGAGAGTGACCCTAAATCAGAAGAGGTGACAAGATCTAGAATGGCAATAAATTTTCAGACCTATTCCAATTTGCAGGGCATACTGAATAACACTTTATTCCCACCCCCATGCCACCAATATGTAAGAAGTCCCTTGTCTTAGCACCCTTGTCTTAGGGTCCACAACTACTAAGATCCTTATTTTCCCCCAGCACTGGAGACTTAACTCAAGGTCCCATGATGTATAAAGTCAAATTCTAATCCGCACTTAGCACAAGCCATTACGCTTTGCTAAGGCCAAATCGACAAAGACTTTCTGCTGCACTCACGTGCAGAGCTGCATCTCCACGCAGCAGCCTGAGGGCAGAGTGAAAACCACTGGAGGAGAAAGGCACAGGGAGCATCTGGGGTTGAAATGCAATGAGTAACTAAGGTCAGTGGAATGAGCTTGGGGAGGCAAAGAAGACTAGAAGAAAAAACAAACTGCTTGATGCTAAAATACCCAAGTCACTTATTATAAGGCACTACATACAAAATAATACCTTTTTGTGTGTATATGTTGGGCTGGGGGTTGAACCCAGGGCCTTCTACACGTTAGGCAAGTTCTCTACCACAGAGCTACTCCAGCAGCCACAAGTGATGCCTTTTAGAGAACTACCCTTCCCTCCCTCACCACACTTCATGAGTTACTGCCTGTCGCCAAGTTATCAAAACACTTACAACTGATTAAACCTTCCTGACAGTAGATCAGGCAAGAGACTAAAGTTCACGGTGACTCTAATATTACTGGTCTCCCTCGAGCCAGTTTATTTATTTATTTTTTTAAAGTCCTCTCGAAACCTTAAGTAAACAAATCCAACAGCCAGTGAAAACCGACACACCCAGAAACTCTCAGCAAAACATTTACTTCGTAGTCCACAATGGACTATCCTAGTCCATCTACAGGTGGCCTCGCCTGGAGCTAAAGATCGACAGAGAATGCTTCCTGTACAGCAACTTCACACTTCACAGACAAGTGGCTTCCTACGGAAAGGGGTTAGCACCCATCGCTCTTAACATGCCTTTGTCTGCCCCCTTCAACAGCTAGAAATAGTTGCATCTAAGCTTGTAGATTTCCTAACAATTCTGGCATTTAGAATGCTAGAGCTAAAGGGCACTTTATCTGTATCCAACAGCTCTTTTGAAGCCTCCTATACCCCATTGCCAGTGGCCACAACAACCCTACCCTAGAGTCAGCCAGGGTCCAGTAATCCCAATAATTTTCATGGCCAGAGCTGATCTGGTGGTAAAGGCCTAGGGTCCTGGCTACTTGGGAGGCCTGCATAGATTACAGAGTGAGTTCAGATCCAGCCTGGGCAAGTCAAGGAGATGCTATCTCAAAAATGGGAAGTACAGGGGTGTGGGGGAGACTGATGGTTAAAGCACTTGCCTTGGAAGTGGGAGAATGTAAGTTTAGATCCCCAGAACCCGGGTAAAAGCCAGACGTGGTGGCAAATCTGTAATGGAAGCTCTTCTAAGATAAGATGGAGGCAGATAGGAGGATCCCAGGCAGCCCCAGGGCAAGCTGGCCTGGCAGGTGAAGCACAGAGACTCTGCCCCAAACGAGTGGGAGATGAGGACCAACACCCAAGGCTGTCCTCTGCCAGCCCCACAGACCCACAACAAGTGCACAAGCCTGCACTCACAAGCAGGAACACACACAGTTCACGACACAGATTCACAAAGATCTAAACAGGGAGCAAGCACAAAAACCTAGGGATATAAGGGCAACAGCTTGTGAGCGTGCAAACACAAGGCTAGGGCCATCCCCAGTACTGAAAAAAATATTCAAGAAAAATAGAAAAAAGTTTCTATAGCTGCTTTTCACAGCATCCCTACAGAAACAAGATCTGTTTCCACACAGAGATCTGCCTGCCTGCCTCTGCCTCCAGAGTGCTAGGATTAAAGAAGTGTGCCATCACACACTCACACACACACACACTCACACACTCACACACACACACACTCACACACACACACACACACAAACTCCTACACCTACCTTCACCTACCTCGATTGCTTGTTTTTTGTTGTTGTTGTTGTCTGTTTGGGTTTTTTGTTGTTGTTTTTCTTGTTTCTTTCCAAGACAGGGTTTGTCTGTGTAGCCCTGGCTGTCCTTGAACTCACAGAGATCTGCCTGCCTCTGCCTCCCAAGTGTTGGAATTAAAGACATGTGCAACCACAGCCTGGCTAAAGTCTGCTAATATTTACAGTATATTACCTTCCTTCCTAAAACAGAAACTCCTATAATCTGTCTGTCATATTGAAGTATTTGATAGGTAAATGGGA
Source organism: Mesocricetus auratus (assembly GCF_017639785.1). NCBI lineage: Eukaryota > Metazoa > Chordata > Mammalia > Rodentia > Cricetidae > Mesocricetus > Mesocricetus auratus. The sequence continues at coordinate 18,553,524 of NW_024429201.1, read as the reverse complement.
TAAAGAATGAGTCATTGAGGTTAACCATGATGCTATCAACATAAAAAGTTGAGAAGGTTACCAAAGTGATCATTCCCAAAATGTCTCTGCTAATCTTGACCCAGCTGCCCTCATCCCCAGGGCAACAGGGTTTTCTTCAAAACAGTAAAGCAAAGAAATAAAGGGGTGGAGAAGAGTTGCTTGTACTCTGCAAAGGCCAAGCTTTCTCTGTGACTTTCTAGGAGGAATCCCTTCCAGAGCCTGGATCTACTCCCTGAAAACAGAAATGACTTCACCCTTTAAAAAAGTGATTTCCATTTACCCATCTTTCAAAAGTTCTGAGCAAAAAACAAACAACTTATACAAACACAAAAATTCTAAGCATGAAGTTTAACAAAATACAAAAACAATTAGGGACAGACACTGGAAATTTAATAAAAGGTTAAAAGTGGTTTGTTTTGTTTACACTTACCCACTCTTCAACATTGGGGGGCTGTTCATCATAAGTATGTTCCTTATCCCACAAAATATTGGACTTGTCATACCGGTCCATCTTTCTTCGGGTTTTCACGGCAAAAAAAATGATTAAAGCAAAGGCCACGATAATCATGAATCCCAGGACAATGGCTATAGCCTAAAAGGGGGTGAAAGATGTTGGCACAATTAATTTTCATTGCTTTAACTGAAATTCACCTTCTAGGAGCTAAAACCTTTACCAAAGGGCCTGGGTACTTGTGGTTTAATGGGTTCAAAACTAAAGCAAATTGCTACAGATTAGTTCTTTCATTAAAAACTAACCCATACCAACTGGACTAAAGTTAACAAAACACAGGCAAAGTATGCACAGCTGCTCATAAACAGAAATGGACACACACCAAGCAAGTCCGTGCGCAAGCCCTGCTTAAAGGCAGAGCTATCAGCACACACTTCAGAGTCACAAGAAACAGGTTCTAGAACATATGTGCCTCTGTAGTTGCCAGATTTTTATAAGTGAAAATAGTCAGTAAAGTAATAAACCAATGCTTTTGTTTTGATTTTTTTTCATTTATTTATTTATTTTTGGTGTTTCGAGGCAGGGTTTCTCTGAATTGTTTTGGAGGCTGTCCTGGAACTTGCTCTATAGACCAGGCTGTCCTCAAACTCACAGAGATCCTGCCTCTGCCTCTTAAGTGCTGGGATTAAAGGCGTGCGCTGCCACTGCTGCCATCACCACCACGCAGATTTAATTTTTTTTTAAGACAATGTCTCAAACAGCCCAGACTAGCCTCAAACCCTATGTAGCTGAAAAAGATCTTTTTTTGGTTTTTACAAGACAGGGTTTCTCTGTATTGTTTTGGAGGCTGTCGGTCCAGCCTGGCCTCGAACTCACAGAGATCCACCTGCCTCTGCCTCCCGAGTGCTGGGATTAAAGACGTGCGCCACCACCGCCTGGCCGCTGAAAATGATCTTAATCTCTTGGTCTTCTTACATGTATCTCCCCAGTGCTAAGATTACAGACCTATGTCCAGCCTCAATACCTACTTCTAAAGAGTTTGAAAACTGCTAATTTCAGAAACAGCTTTAGATACTCAGTCATACCTATAACTCTGTTCATGGCACATGCTTGACAACTCTTTTTACGCTGTATGTAAGGTAGGCCACAGGGATCTGTCTTAACATAAATGATAACGGTATGAATCTACAAACCTATAAATTAGAGCAAATGGACAAGTGATTCCTTTTGGTCTGGCAAGTTCCGTTATCTTCAATGCCTTGTGACAGCGAAGCCTCCTCCTCCTGATGGCTCACCCAGTGTCTGGCAGACGTACACTGGTCAGGGCACACTTGAATATGAGGCCAGTACCAGTTACCTACTTATGGTAACAGTAGGTTCTCATACCCACTCTCTGCCTCACAGTGACACCCTTTTTTCAAAGAATGTAGGTTTCAAGTAGCCAGAGGCTTCTGAGGGACCGGAGTGTGGTGAGATAGGTATACCGATTCTACCAGCTCTCGGTGCTCACCACAGACAGGTCTGAACAGTAACAGCAAGCACTCGAAAACCTACACCAGCAGGGAAAACACTCCATCTTCAAAATACAGACAGGCAGACAGGGGAGAAAGTCTAGCCCAAGAGAGTGACTCATTCAGGGAAAAGAATGAAGCAGCAGCATTTGTGGTTTCATGTAATTAAGGTGACTCGCAGTTTCTTAGGGTTTTACACCCCCAAACACATGGAATCACCTGGACAAAAAAGTACCCAACACTCTGGAAGCCCTAACTCATGAAAGAACTGGAAAGATATTCTATGTCCATTGATTAGAAGACTTAAAATTGCCCTGGTCAATGGTTGCGTATGCCTTTAATTCCAGCACTCAGGAGTCAAGAGGCAAGTGGATCTCTGTGAGCTCAGGGCCAGCCTGGTCTACAAAGTGAATTCTAGGGCTACAGAGAAACCCTGTCTTGAAAAATACACCATTTGGGTTGGAGAGATGGCTCAATGGCTAAGAACACTAGCTGGCCGGGCGTTGGTGGTGCACACCTTTAATCCCAGCACTCGGGAGGCAGAGGCAGGCGGATCTCTGTGAGTTTGAGGGCAGCCTGGTCTACAGAGTGAGTTCCAGGACAGCCTCCAAAACAATACAGAGAAACCCTGTCTCAAAAAACCAAAAATAGATAGATAGATAGATAGATAGATAGATAGATAGATAGATAGATAGATAGATAGATGAACACTAGCTGGTCTTCCAGAGGTCCTGAGTTCAATTCCCAGTAATCACATGGTGGCTCACAATCATCAATAATGAGATCTGGTCCCCTCTTCTGGCCTGCAGGGAAACATGCAGACAGAAAACTGTATACATAATAAGTAAATTATTAACTAACTAAAATAGAAAAAAGAAAAATCCATCACCACCCCCACCAAAAAAGAAAAAACAAAGAATACTTCCAATTGCAATGATGACAAAATTCCCTGAAACTGATCTACAGATTTGGAGCAACTCTTCAAAGTCCTAGCAGGTGGCTTGCAAAAACTAAAAGTTATCACACCATGCACAAGGGCTACCCTAAAGGACAATCCTAAAAATCAGATGGAAATGCAAGAAACACAGAATCTGGTCAAAATAATTTTGAACAAAGTTAGAGAATCCATAATTCACAACTTCAAAACTTACTATAATATTAAAATAAAAAGACAAAGTGGTTTGTGTGTAAGGACAGAAACATAGATTAAAGGAATCAAATGAGACTCCAAAAATAAATGTTCACATTTATGACCAGTGTGGTGTGTGGTGTGTGTGTGTGTGTGTGTGTGTGTGTGTGTGTTGCATGCATAAACAAGCAAGAGTGTACTCCTTGTGTGTGCACATGGGAATACTCGACAATAGTGTGCATGCCTATCTATGAGAGGAGGTCAGAGGTCAATAGCAGGCACTTACTCTATCACTCTTCATTATTTGAGAAGCAGTCTCTCCACGAACCTGGAGCTTCACATTTCACCTAGACTGGCTAGCCAGTGAGCCCCTGGGAGCTGCCTATTTCTGTCTCATCAGCACTGGGGTTACATGTGTACACCCATCATGCTCGGGGCTCTTGCATGGGTTCTGGGGATCCAAACTCAAGTCCTCATTATTGGGCCAGCATTCTACCCACTGAACCATCTCCAGTCCCAAATTTTTCTGACCCAGGGCCTTCTGCATAATAAGCAAGCTTTCCACACATGAGTTATAACCACCACCCATATAGTCAACTCACTTTGATGGACCAGGAAAGGTAGTTCATGTGTCTGTAATTACAGAGCTCAAAAGGCTGAGGCTACAGTAGGATCACAATTTACAGGCCAACGTGAGCTATACAGTAAGACCCTGGCTGGCAAAATTACAAATATTTACAAATCATCCATAAGAGACTTAAAACAGGTCAATTTTAAAAGTAAGATTCTGAATATCCAATGATGATAAATGCCCAATACATACGTGAAAATAAAACTCAGTACCACTGGCTATCAAGGAAAAACAAATCAAAACACAAGCAGGGCATAGGAGCACACCTATAGTCAAGGGACCCAGAATGCTAAAGCAGGACAGGTGTGAGTTCAAGGGACAACCTGGGATACATAGCAAAACCCTATTTAAAACACACACACACACAGCCACCTATAATGAAGTTCCATCCTCACCCATTAGCCATGACTAGCATCAGACAGACTGACAATAACAAGCTCTGGTAAGGAAGTAGGATGGTTAGGACCCTCACACGCTTTTGGAGAGACTGCAAAATGGCTCAACCTCTCTGGGAAACCGACAGTACCTAAAAAAGTTAGAGCCACACAGGGCTCATCAATCTACCTGCAGGTAGACTCACAACTCATGAGATACTAAGAGTCACACAAAAGCTTGCACAGCAAGGGTCATAATAACACAAGTAACAGACAATGAGGACGCAGCCTTAGTGTTCATGAACTGATGGGTAAATAAAATGTGACATATCCTCTTAAATCATTCATCAATAAAAAGAAATAAAGGACATAATAAAAACACAGCTAAACCTTAAAAAAAATAATCATGGGGGTAGGGTTGGTGGCACACGCCTTTAATCCAGCACTCAGAAGGCAGAGGCAGGCAGATCTCTGTGAATTCGAGGCCAGCCTGGTTTACAGAGCGAGTGCCAGGATAGGCTCCAAAGCCACAGAGAAACCCTGTATCGGGAAAAAAAAATCATGCTAAGTGAAAGATGCCAATTATAGAGACCATATATTGTGAAAAATGTATGAATTACCAGAGAACAGGCAAACCTAGAAGGGAAGAGTAGTGGCTGCCCAGAGTGGGTTAAGAAGGTTGTGAGCAACTGCTAATTGACATAGAAGTTTCCTTGGGAGACAGTAAAAATGTTCCACAACTGTAGGGGTGCTTACACAATTCTGTGACTACAAAACAAACCACCGAGGTTTGTTTTTATTTATTTGTTTGGGGTTGTTTTGGGGTTTTCTTTTTTGTTTGTTTTCTCAAGACAGGGTCTCTCTGTGTAGACTTCGCTGTCCTGGAACTCACTCTGTAGACCTCGCTGTCCTGGAACGCACAGAGATCTGCCTGCCTCTGCGTCTCGAGTGCTGGGATTAAAGCACTGCCGGCTACCACTGAGGTATTCTTTAAATAGGTAGAAATATATGGAATCTTAGTCATGGCTTAACAGTGACATCCAGTCCCTTCCCCAACATTATGACATATTTAAAAGTAGGACCTTGACATATTTTTTTTAAATGCTCCCATACTGACTATTCTAGCTGAGTACCTACAGACTCTAGTTGAGTATCTCTAATCTTATGGAGAGAAGGACGGGCGTAGGAAAGAACAAAAGCTATTCATACCTCCTGGGGATCCACCACACAGTAGTGATACAGATACTGATCCACGTAGAGTCCAGTAGCTCCAGGAGTATAGAACTGATTGCACATGGCATAGATCTGGGAACCGTACATAGACCCAGAAGCCTGGGCAGTTGGGTTGACTCCCATTATATACACGATTGTAGCAATAAACACCAGGATGCCCAGAATAGCGCTGACTATGATCACAATCAAGTAGTATCTTCTTGTTCTGGACATTCCAGATCTTATAACACTGGTAACAAATATTACCAAGGAGGCGATGAAGCAAAAGGCTGCCATGGCCAACAGGAAACCTTTTGCTGCTCTTGGATCTGTATACCCTCCATAGCCATAACCATAGCCATAACCATAGCCATAGCTACTTCCAAAGCTACCAAAGCCACTTCCTGCATAAGGGTAGCCTAGGCTACCTCCAAAGATACCGGTTCCATAGGCTCTGTCCCAAGCAAGTGTGGAAGCCACACAGGCAAATATGGCAATGCACATGACAATAATGAGCATAGACAGGATCCGAATCACTCCCGGAGGCGAGGTCCATTTGTAGAAGTGAAGAATTTCATCTTCTGGGTAAAAGGAGTATGCCGGCTGAGACAGCATTGGCCGAACGTGCATTTCTCCACCATACACGTCATTGCTTGGTGCATAATGATTGGGTTTGCTGAAGGGCAAATAAAAAAAACCAAAGTTAAAAACTGCTTGGAATAAAATTAGCCACATAGATGAAGCTATTTTAAATGTCCTGCTAAAGGGAAAGGGGACGGCTGACTCTGTAGGAGAACAAGTCTGTGGTGGATCAAGTTTCCAGCTGATTCAGGAACTTAAGGTCCTGGAAACATACTTGACAATGACTACTCTAGGACAAAGAGCAAAGGTTCTCCAAAATTTGTTCCATGTAAGGATCATCTGGAAATGTATAAATTATCAGGCAATGGGGCTGGTGAAATGATTCAGTAGAATATTGCACAGTAAGCAAAGTGTTTCTAGGTTCCACTCCCAGCACTGGAGGAAAAAAAAAACTCAGATTTTGCACATCTCATCAGTGAAATCATAGCTTATGTGGACGGGGGCCACATAGCTTTAGAACAATGGCGTCAAGCTTTGTTTAGTCTGTGTGGCACAAGGTAAGTGCCTTCAAACACAACACCCACACCAGCCTATTCAGAGTCTTGGGCCATTCCTAGCAGTCTCGTCCTTCTCCCCGGGAAAGCTCCCTGGTTCATTTGTTCTCTGAAGGCTGACTGCAGGCGTTATCAGGCAGGCTTACGCTGGGCACTGTGCTTGGCAGCAGAGAGGGGTTAGAAAAGAAAGGGGTTGGGGGCAACGAGATGTAGTGCACCAAGAGGTAGGGCCCTATATTCAATCCCCAGGACCATCAAGAAGAAGTGTGTGTGTGTGTTACATATATTATATATTTATTACTCAAGGAGTAAAACATTGAGCAAATCACTCCATAATCTATAGTTAATTAATCAAGAGCAAGAAAGCAAACCAATTATACATTAAGAGCTCATCAGGGAATGTTTGACTGGATTCTGCATCTCCTTTATAAAAACTACTCTGCATATTCCAGTAATTCAATCATAAATCGACAACGTGTATCAGAGCCACTGACATTTGATCAAATTGAATCTAAGAACTTTGAGCCTTACACAATATCTTGGTGGATGTTAATCTCTTTGCTTTTTGGTTTGTTTTTCAATGTAGAGTCTCTCTACATAGCCCTGGCCATCCTCAAACTCATAGAGATATCTGCCTGAGTCTGCCTCTGCCTTTCAAGTGCTGGCACTGAAGGCATGAGCTACCACACCCAGCCCTAGACAGTATCTTGAGGCAAATATTAGAAATGGATAGTGCAGTTGTCTCCACAGGGGAAAACTATCATTTTGGAAGTTATACATAAGATGGAAATTCACTTTTCATTGTAAACCTTTGGTACAATTCACATCATTAAGTGCAAAAATTGTTCAGATTGCTTGTTTGAGACAGTTTCACCACCACACAGCCCTAACTAGCCTGGTACTCCATACACAGACCCAGACTACCTCAAACTTGTGATAATCCTCCTGTACTAGGACTGCAAGTGTGCACTTCATCCTGGGCTTAGTTTTTTTTTGTTTGTTTGTTTGGGGTTTTTTTTGTTTGTTTGTTTTTGTTTTTCAAGACAGGGTTTCTCTGTGGCTTTGGAGGCTGTCCTGGAACTCGCTTGGTAGTCCAGGCTGGTCTCGAACTCACAGAGATCCGCCTGCCTCTGCCTCCCGAGTGCTGGGATTTTAGGCGTGCGCCACCAACGCCCGGCAGGGCTTAGTTTTTTGCTTGCTTGTTTGTTGCTCTGAGACAAAACCACATGTAGCCCAGGCTTCAATCTCATTATGTAGATGAACTGTGGATTCTTCTGCCTCCACCTTCCAAACACTGGGATTAAGGTGTGTGTTACCATGCCTGATTTATACAGTACTACAGATCACACCCCACCCTTAGTCACCACTTCATGAATGCTAGGCAAATACTCTACTAACTGAGCCACACCCCTAGCCCAAAAGCGGTGGGTGGTATTGATGAGGGAAGGGGTTCAGTACTGGGGATGGGTTTGTTTAAAAACAAATACTTAATGGATGGAGGTTTCTTTTACATGTAACAGGCCCCATTAGGAAAAAAAAAGAATAAATATCTACTTACAACTCATCAGGTCGGTAAGGAGGTGGACTTTCAAAGGGCCTCACAGACATGGCTGACGTCACTGGTCACCTGATCTTTATGATGAGTAAGACTTCAAGGCTCCCAAGATAAGCAAACCTAAGCAACAAAAGTAGGAAGATGGAATCACTACTGAAGGCAGAGAAGTTTACATTGCAAAGAAACATAGAGACTCCAATCTCAAGCACCCACTCACTCTGCAGTTACTTAGTTCTCCAGTCCACTGCCACTCTCCTGAGACAGACAGACCATCAATTCCTTGGGCACAGAAAATCACATTTCTCCTGGTACCAGTATCGCACTCTGAACGGCCCTGACACACAAGTATCTTTAAACTTAAAAATCTGAGTTATGGTAATGACAACCTCACATCATTCTATAACATAGTAGGAAAAAAATTAAATAGTCACTACTAAAAACAAAAGCATACAAAACGAAACAAATTTGAGGTTAGCATGAGATCTTGTCTCAAAAAGATAAAGAAAAAAGGGGGAGAGAGGGAAGGATTTCTTTCACAAAATTAACTATTTGGGATCGGTAGGATGGCACAGTAGGTAAGGGTGTCATCCACCAAGTCTGACAAACTTAGGTTCAATCCTTGGAATATACATATTACAGACAGAGAACCCAGTCCTGGAAGTCATTCTCACACCTTCACACGTGTGCCATGGCACATACATACATACACACACACACACGCGCACACACACACACGCACACACACACACGAGCATGCACGCGTGTGCGCTTTCTCTCTAAAATGTTTAGTCATTGACCTTTATTGATTTTTGTTTGGGTTTGCTTTGGTTTTGTTTTTTTGTTTTGTTTTGTTTTGTTTTGAGATAGGGTTTCTCTGTTTAGCCTTGGCTAGCCTGGAACTCAATCTGTAGACCAGGTTGGCCTCAAACTCACAGAGATTCACCTGCTTCTGGCTCCTGAGTACTGGGATTAAAGGCGTGTCACAAGGCCCAGCTTAATGATTTACTTTTATTTTATGTACATGCGTATCTTGCCGGCATGTGTGTCTGTGTGCGAGTGTTGTATCCCCTGGAACTGGAGGTGCAGGCAGTTGTGAGCTGCCAAGTGGGTGCTCAGAATTGAACCCAGGTCCTCTGGAAGAACATCCAGTGCTCTTAACCACTGAGCCATCTCTCTTTCCAGCCCCTTAAATTTTTAAAATAAATATTAATAATAATTTTAATGCCAGGTACAGTGGTATATACCAGAAACCCCAGCTACTCAGGAAGCTGAGGCAAAAAGGTCTGTGGTGGTGCACACCTTTAGCACTTAGGAGACAGAGGCAAGCACATCTCTATTAGTTCAAGGCCAGCCTGGTCTATAAAGGAGTTCCCAGACAGCCAGAGCTGGTACACAGAGAAACTGTGTCTTGAAAAACTGAGAGCGAGCCAGGCGTTGGTGGCGCATGCCTTTAATCCCAGCACTCGGGAGGCAGAGGCAGGCGGATCTCTGTGAGTTTGAGGCCAGCCTAGTCTACAGAGTGAGTTCCAGGACAGCCTCCAAAACAATACAGAGAAACCCTGTCTCGAAAAACAAAAAAAAAAAAGAAAAGAAAAGAAAAACTGAGAGCGAGAGAGAGACAGAGACAAAGAGATGGAGAGGGAGGACAGAGAGAGAGAGTACAAGATGAAGGCACAGATGGTATAATTTCGAGTCATCTCATTCTCGTATCTACTCTACGCCTCCAAAATGCCATTTTTACAAAAGAAAACAAGAAACACATTCTAAAGAGTCCTTCCATAAGAGAAAAGCAGAGTAGTTTTGTTCTCAAATTCCTTGATGCAGAAGTGTCTGCATATCTGAAAGGAGATTTCACTCAATGAACAATGAGCATGCATCTGTCGAGGGCCTGACTACACAGAGGAGCCTGCAGAAGTATGAGACACACACAAAATAGCAACTTCTTCAGGCTGAACTATGCGACCAGTGTGGTAAGGGGTAAGCAGGGAGCCGTGAAGGAGGAGAGCACCAGCTGGTGTCTTGGGAGGAAGGATGGCATTCAGGCTGGTTTGGTGCTGACATGTGTGGGGGTCATGTGTAGTTTATGGGCCAGAGAGGAAACCATGTTAACCTGTTAAAATAAGATTATGATGAGGATACAAAGTGCTTAGAAAGTCTGGAGATAGTGTCCTGTCTTACTCAGGTAAGAAACAGGAAACCAGTTATGATTCTCAGCAGTGGAAGTAGGAACGATTCAGGGTCAAGAAGCCAGGTAAAAGAGGACACCACAGAGCAGCAGCAGCCAAGTCTGGAAGCAATGAAGACCCGGGTTGAAGGTCCAGGGGAGAAAGGAAAACACCAGTTACTACGTGTGCCTCACTGTGCACACAATTCCAATTCAGAATCCAAGTCACCGTCTATCCATTCTAAAAGCCCAGAGAAGACCAGAAAGACATGGGAAGTAAAACACTCAAAGCTGAAGAAGCCAGTGAGAACCACTGAGACGTAGCCTCACCCACACCTCCCACCCTTTCCACCATCAGAGATTTCTACGTCAATTGGAATATTTTACATCTCCCAAAGTGGGCAACTGGTGTCGATGTCCATGAAGCAGTGAATCTGTCACGATTTGCCTTGGTCCAAGGTGACTCCGAGACACCCAAGAGATCTTCTGGAAACACGCTAACCAGTGAGCCCTAAGAGCTGAAGTTTATTCTAGAAAAGCCAAGAAAGGACTTAGACGGCTCAGTGGGTAAGGGTCTTGCCACCAAGGATACGGACCTGAGTTCAGTCCCCAGGACCTTCACTGCGAAAAGAGAGAAGCAGCACCTGCATTCTGCCCTCTGACCTCCACACGCATGCTGTGCCATGCACGCCAGTGTGTGTGGAAGATTAAGGAAGGAAAGGAGGAGCGAATGAACTTCAGTTTTACAGTTTTCAGCACTTCCTGTCCCTCCGGTAGGGCATATGGAAGCAACAGTAAGTTCTTTCCAGGCAGCACTAGTAACTGATTAGCAAGGAAAAGAACTTTAGATGTGAACAGTTTTTGCATGTTGTTCACCGATTAAAACACCTGGCACACAGTAGATGTGCAAATATTTGCTCAACATTTACATGGATCAGATTGGACCATGGATACTTCTGCCTGCAAAACCTCATGTGCTTTCAGGGAGAAGGTGATTTAAAAAAAAAAAAGTATCAGGACAACTTAACAGAGTATTACCTTCAAGTGCCAATCAAGAGAGATCTATGACTTGAGTATATTGAAGTTTGTTTTCATTTTCTTTCTTTCTTTTTTTTTTTTTTTGTTTTGTTTTTCGAGACAGGGTTTCTCTGTGACTTTTGGAGCCTGTCCTGGAACTACCTCTTGTAAACCAGGCTGGTCTCGAACTCACAGAGATCCACCTGCCTCTGCCTCCCGAGTGCTGGGATTAAAGGCATGCGCCACCCATGCCTGGCTTGTTTTCATTTTCAAATGAAGTCTGTACAAGTGTCCATTACTCCATCAGGGACAGTAAATCAATTTAAACTTTTTAAATGTATTATGTAACCTACACAGCAATTCTCTTCCATGTCACCCAATAGTTTATATTCCAAATCTCAAAATAAAACCCTGTATATTAGACAAAACCCCCAAGATGTAAATCCAGGATGTACCAACACAGGCAGCAAGCACAGGAAAGACAAGTTCACTTTGTTTTTTTTGTTTTGTTTTGTTTTTAAGAATGGTTGGGGGGGGCGGTAAACTGCAAAGGCAGCAGTCCAGGAAGTAACTAGAGTACCTCCTGCCAATCACTTGTTTTTCTAAAACCACTCTGTCAGTGTACAACAAACACACATAAATCCTAAGTGTGTGCAGCCCTGTCTCTAGTTCACAGGCAACTTCTTCAGCTCATATTGAAATACACAGATGAGCAATTTAAGCCAAAACTGGGCTTCGAAAGGCAAAAGTCAAGATTGACTTCCTAAATAATGTTTGGAAAGAAACTATTAAGAGAAAACTTTAAACATTATTGAATGTAAGACCTTATATCTGAGACTGGATGTCAATAGTGACAAATACCAGCCTCAGAAGGTCTTAGACCTTCTATACCTATAGTTCAGTCACTCAAGACTACTCTCAAAGCCAGGCATGCTGACTCGTCTATGAAATCTCAGCATTTGGGAGACTGGGGCAGGAGGATATCCATGAGCTCAAGGCTGCTGGTTCACAGGTAAAGTTCACCCTGAGTGTCAGCACAAGACTGACTCAAAAGACAAAACAAGGTGCTAGAGAGAAGGCTCAGGAATTTAGAGTGCTTACTGCTCTTGCAGAGGACATGGGTTTGGTTCCCAGCAACCACATCAGGCAGCAAGTGTCAGTAACTCTAGTTCAGGGGACCCAGCATTCTCTCTGGCTTATTCAGGTACCTGCTTGCATACATGTGGTGTGCATAAACATTTTCTGGCACACACACCTACACATTAATATATAAATCCTTTTTAAAATACAAAAGGCAAGCCAGGTATGGTGGTGCATGCCTTCAATCTCAGCACTCAGGAGGCAGAGGCAGGAAGATCTATGTGAGTTTAAGGCCAGTCATCTGCAGAGCGAGTTTTAGAGCAGCTGAGGTTACATAGTGAGACCCTGCCTCAAAAAAGAAGGGGTGTGGTGGTGACAGACTATCCCCAAATTCCAGGCTCAGTGTCAGTTATTAAAAACTAAATTAGTTGGGCGGTGGTGGCGCATGCCTTTAATCCCAGAACTTGGGAGGCAAGGCAGGAGGATCTCAGTGAGTTCGAGGCCAGCCTGGTCTATATAGCAAGTTCCATGACAGTCAAGACTTACAGAGAGAAACCCTGTCTCAAAAAACAAACAAACAAACAAAAACAAAAAACTAAATTAATTCCAATTCAAGCTTAAGTTGTCAGAAAATCAAACAAAATCCCTTTTCTAAGTGTTATTTCCTTCATGGAGTTTGGGTGTCATGCTTCCTCCAGGAGCAGGGACTTCTAAACTGTGAAATTTTAGAAAGCAGATTTTAGCAACTCTTGCTACACCTTTGTTTCTCTTCTGAAGAAAGTTACCAGGCAAGAACACAGGGAAAGAATCCAGGGAATCTGGAGTACAAACTTGCAGGATTGGGCAGAGTCCCAAGGAGCTAAATAATAACATCTAATTAGCACAAAGAATGGGGGCATTTATGTTCACCTGGAGTGAGGTCTCTAGTGGCAACCGCAGACAAGGTTATCCAGAACATCAGCTGACCAAACTCGGGGGAGAATAACTAATAACCCGAGGGCTAGCAGTCTGTCCAGAATGATTGGGGTTTCTCCAAGACCAGAATGAGTTTGAAGACACATAGCAGTTCCGTCAGCCCCATTGATTAGCTCATAAGCAACAACCTCCTCAGCTCCAGAGACTGATCTCTGTCAAAAGGGGAAATAACCCTGGCCTTGGCTGGGGTAAGTAAAGCAGAGAAAAGAAGCAAACGCATTCACACTCTGCAGTGGTTCCCAGAAAGTGAGTGAGGTAAGTGCTCATGCACTCAGGCATTTGGAGACATGAATTGTCACTTGGAAACGTGCATTCGGGGCTGTGGGTGTAATGCAGTGACAGTCCCAAGTTCAACACCCAACACCAATAAAATAAAGACAGTAAGTCTGCTGCTGAAACCCAGAGGTTCTGCCATCATCGTCTGCTCCCTGAAAACTGACAGGCTGAGATTGGTGCAGGAGACAGGGAAAAATGAATAAATGATTTAACTGGTAAAACTCCATGAGAATACAGGATAAAGGGGATCTGACTTGCCATGTGTTCATTCTCATAAGTGCATTTCCCTCCCCAGCAAAAAGTGGATTTGCTTTGGTAAGAATTTTAGCAAAGGCTATCCAAATCTTAGAGAACACTCAGAAAAAGTGTTCATATCTAGGAATGCTGTGAAGGAACCAACAGGTTCCAACCTGGGTACAGATCCAGGAGGTCGACTAAAAGAGTTCAGGATCTTTAAAACAAAACAAAACAAAATAAGTCTTAAGAAAATAACTGGAAAACAGGAAACACTTTTCCTGGAGAACTAGTTTTTAATGTCCTTTTAGACTAATCTAAAAGCCCTGAAACATTATAAGAACAGTCTTTGTGGTCCTAGAAATGGTTGGAAAAAACAAAACAAAACACCCAAAACAGCAGGGTCAGATTTCATCTCAACATTGGGAAGTATCCCCTAGGCCCTGACTCAACCCACGCCAGGGAAAACAAATAACCATTTGAGCTCCTGCTCACAGGCAGGAGTTACTTTGTATTATTTTAGGGATTCATTTCAAGGTCCCTAACTAAGTCAGTGACAAAGCCTTATAGCCAGAAGCTAAGTAGCAAGTACCCTGCTCTACAGTAAGTACAAGCTGAGTGAAGAAGGGAAAACCAGGACTGAAAAGGCCTCTAAGGATTTGGCCTAAGGGGCCCACTGGTCACTTTCATGCTCAGAGTACAGAGATGAGCAGGATCAGAAGACCACAGCTAAGATAGCTAATAGAGGACAGACAGACAGCAGATCCTTACAGAATGTGTTACACTGAAAACCAGCATTTCCAGCTAATGGTGTGTGTGTGTGTGTGTGTGTGTGTGTGTGTGTGTCTGTGTACACATATACATGTGCATGTATTTTTTTTTTTTTGGTTTTTCGAGACAGGGTTTCTCTGTGGCTTTGGAGGCTGTCCTGGAACTCGCTTGGTAGTCCAGGCTGGTCTCGAACTCACAGAGATCCGCCTGCCTCTGCCTCCCGAGTGCTGGGATTAAAGGCGTGCGCCACCAACGCCCGGCTGTGCATGTATTTTTTTTAAAACTAAGTGTGGTGATGACTTTAATACCAGCACTTGGGAGGCAGAGGCAGATGGATATCTATGAGTTGGAGGCCGGCCTGATCTACAGAGCAAGTTCTAGGACTGCCAGGGCTATATAACAGAGACATCTTGTTCTGAAAACAAACAGCAACAAAATCTAAAGTAATATATTAAGAATCTCTCAGCCAGGCAGTGGTGACACACACCTTTTAATCCTAGCACTCAGGAGGCAGAGGCAGGCGGATCTCTGTGAGTTCAAGACCAGCCTGGTATACAAGAGCTAGTTCCAGGACAACCTCCAAAGCCACAGAGAAACCCTGTCTCAGAAAACAAACAAACAAAAAAAAAAAACAAACAACAAAAAAAAACTCTATATATTTAAGTGAAGGAATCCAAATAGGATTTTTTTCTCCTGCTGGGGATTGAACCTAGGACATTCTACACACTAATCACGAAGTCTATCATATCCCCAGCTCCAAAGAGGATATTTTTAATCTTTGTATTTGCATTAATTAATTTACACTCATGTCTCATGGCATTTGAGGTCAGAGGACAACTTTTGGCTTCTATTCCCTCCATGTGGGGCTCATGGACCAAACTCAAGTTATCAGGTTTGCTGGCAAGTGCTTTTACCCAAAGAGGAATTTTTAAAAAGATTATTTTTAGTTATGTGTATGTATCTGTGTTTAGGTGTAAGTATGTGAGCACAGGTGCCCAAAGAGGCTGGAGAAGTTGGATTCCCCCCAGGAGCTGAAGGCAGCTGTGAGCCACTGGGAATTGAACCCAGGTCCTCTAGAAGAGCAGCATATGCCCTTAACCACTAAGCCATCTCTCCAGCCCCAAAACTTAACTTTTCTGTTTTTCTTTTTGAGATAGGAGCTCATTATACAGCACTGTCTGCCCTAGGACTCACAGAGCTCCACCTTCTCTGCCTCTCAAGTTCGGCAACACTTTGCCCCGCCCACAGAGAGGACCTTGATGGTCGCCAGTCGAGTCCCCAAGTTCGGCTCACAGCTCAAATGCAATCTCAGGGATGCTCTCCAGCCCACTCAGTAATTTTCCTCCACATCAGGTGGCACAGGAGCGCTCCCGCATGCACCCATATATGCTCTGACCATCACCCTCCCTGATTCCTTTGTTGGTCGCCAGCACCTCGGGATGGCCCATCAGTATTTGGTTAATACAGTCCATGCTCCATATTATTGAGTTGGGATTTCAGTCCAGCAGTGAATGTCGTCAACTACACAAACTAACAGTAAATATATCAAATCGAGGTCGGCTGAAAGTCCGTGTTTACATTCTGCGATAAAGAAAGTGGGGGGCGGGGGCAACTGTACAGGCTTACTTGTGGGCTTGTTAGAAAGGCAGAATAAAAGACCCCATCCCAATCTCCAACTCACAAGCACTTCAGAAAAAGAAAAACAAACTAGGTACCCCAAACAACAGCCAAGAAAGATTAAAAACTAAAACAAGTTTGCTTGGGAGTTGAGAGGACATACCTGAGCTACATGTAGGGCATTTACCTAGCAGAGCAGAGCCCTGAATTGTACTCCCCAGAATGCAAAATTGCCCAATGAGCAAGTGACACTCACACACACACACACACACAAATCTCCATTTTAACGGTGGGGGGGGGTACAAAATGGGTTGGATTTAAAAATGCCTCGAAATTCTCTACAGTTAACTAATCCTTATGGTTTGGCTTACGTTTTCTGTATCACGCCTGATGTAAATTTTGAGGCATTTTGTTTTAGGGCTGGGGGGGTGTTTGTTTGGTTCTGAGGTAGCCCATTCCCAAACCCTTAAGATGAAGTTCTAGTAGGATATCCTTTTAACAAAGAATCTCATACAGGGAGGTTCTGCCGGGAAGCCGCCAGAAGACAGAGAGCACCAGAGTACCTCCCCCCACTCCCCCAAACCTGGCTTGCTAACCTCGCCATCCCATCACCTAACAAAGGAAGCAGCACTAATAAGTAGATAAACCCAAAGAAAAGACAAAACCACCACCTGTGGAAATTTAAGGACCTACGGCTACACACGAGGATTTGTAGTTGAAACAACCCACCAATCACAGAGAGCATCACCTGAAAGCGCCGCATTGGGAAAGTTTCTCTTTTTCCCGGGATCCCCGCAACACACCTGTTGTGCCCGAGAGCCACACACTACTAACCTGCCTGGAAAGTTGCCTCCTCCCCGCCCCCGGTAATTCCCCTAGTGGCACTTTGCCCGGTGAGCCGGGGGCAGGCCGGAGGATACCGCCGCTCCTGCTAGGTAGGGTTCGGTCACTCCACCTGAGGCGCAAGGGGCTCGGAGTTGTTTCAGCGCCAAGATTCAGAAGCCATTTTGGTCCCCACCCACTTGTCCCTTCATACTTCCTCCAACGCAGGCCACTGGCCGCTGGACTCGCGGGGCCAGCTTTGCCCGGGGATGTCTGCAAAGTGGGCAGCCTAGGCAAGCTGCGGGTCCCCGCGACCGTGCGTGCGCCCCACGGCCGCTCTGTGCTCGGCAACAGCCGGGCCGGAGCAGGGAGGCAGAGCAGGCTCTGCCCCGGGGCAGGTCCGCGGTCACGGATGAGAATCCACAACGTTAGCAGCTTCCCTCGAAATCCAGCCTCCCTCGAAAAGAACTCGGAGAGCTGAAATCAACAGGAGCGCACGCACCGCCCCCAGTTCCAAACACGCCCGAGACTCTGGGGAGACTGCGGAAGACCCCCGGCTTCCCCCTCCGCCAGAATGAAATTACCCAGAAGTGCGGGAGCCAGGAGTAACGTCCTGTGCCGCCCCTCTCCAGCCCTAACCGGGGACCCCGAGAGCCCACAGATCTCCAGCGCCCTAGCTGAGCGCTGGATCCGCCCACGAGGCGCCCGCCTCTAAACAGCAGAAAGTTGCCCAGGTTATTTGTGGTGGAGAAGGTTTCGCCGGCGGCTTCGACGAGAGAGCCCCCCAAAATCCTCCCACGCAGCGCTCAGATACCCGCGCGTCTCGGGTTCCCGCGAGCCCCAAGTCCAGGGCGAAACTGCCACCGAAACTAGCTCCGCGTGCCCTCCCCGCGCCTCCCAGTCGCCGCGCTGTCGCCCTCGGGGAGGGGACCCCCCTCCCGGTCGCCGCACCTGCCTCGCACCCACTCGCCAAGGCCGGGGCCGCCTGGGCGACGGGAACCCCGAGCGCTCACCTGGCGGGTGCACCTGCGCCGCGCGCCGACGGCTCCCACTGAGCCCGGAGCTCCGTCCTCTCCCCCTCCCCCGCCCCCGGGCATGCGCACCAATTTCAGGCCGAGCCCGCCGGGGCCGCGCGCTCCGGACCCACCTGCTGCGCCCCGGGCCGGCCGCTCGGTCGTGTGCTAGACCTCTGTCCTTCAACTCCAGCGCCGTCGCCTGAGGAAGGAGGGGGCAGGGGTGGGCACCAGCGGCAAGGTGTGGCGCAGCCGGCCTCCTCCCTCCGTGACCCATTCACCTGAAACTGCCATGGGAGGGGGGAGGGAGCGGCGGAGAAGGAGGCGGGAGGACCTGGCCCGGCTCTCCCTCCTGTGCAAGCCGAGTTAAAGGAGCCGCGACGACTCCGGCTGCAGGGGGCGTGGGGACGACTCCGCAGCGTGGGGGTGAAGTGGGCGAGCCCGGACCACTTTGGGGGCGCTCTGAGACCCGTTTGCTTCGGGGTCACTGCGGCGCGTCGGTTCCGGGAGAGGCTGAGTGCGGGCCGGGGGAGCTGTTTTGCTGAAGGCGAAAGCCAGGGTGCCTGGAGCGCTGATGAGAAAAGGCCAGTCGCCCCACTTCTCTTCCCTGCTGCCAGGTTTTGGTTAACTGTTGCAAAGCAGTATCCAAGTGCTTGTTCCAATGAAAGACTGGAAATTCTTTTTAGAAGGGTTAATTACTGGCTCCTTCCGAATCAGGGGATTCATGAAGAGAGCGCGTCCTCCGCGCTGGTTAAAGTGAGGGGCACTACTGGAGGTTGGCCGGGTCTGCAGCAGAGTCAGCGGGTCAAAGGGTCCTCCGCCCTTGCGCGCACTAAGCGTGGTAGTTACGACGCAATCCAGTCTACTCTTAAAAGGATTTAAGCCGGCTCAGTTTTTTCCTCTTTTGGGTTTTTTGTTTTGTTTTGTTTTGTTTTTATTTTTGTTCTTATTTTGGCTCCAAAACAAAAGAGAACCTTTCTGGCTGTTAGGTGCTATATATATATAATTTTTTTTACTCATACTCTGCCCCTAACCGCAGTCTTGTGTATGTCTATGTGTTTCTTATTAATTGTACGATACGATATAAAGATTTTAGTTCTTGTTATTTAACTATCTGCACTAAAGATAGTTTAAATTTCGCAAGTCCTGTTTCCTTTTGTGTTCCAGTCCTGAATGTCATCATGGCTAATAAATCTCCGTCCCAACCCATCCTCTTTTCTGCCTTTGATTATGTAGCTAGAGGTGTGAGCCGCCTTTGCCTTAGATCTTAAGGCACAATTCAGTACTTCAGGAAGTAAAAATTTAAATGATGACAGGCTTAATAGATTGTTAATCTAATTAGTGATTTTTTCGTGAAGTCACTGCTATAATTATTTCAGTGTGACTAGTTTTTGAATGATGCAGATTAAATTGATATTAACAGTAAGGAAGTCATGTTAATCCTCTTAATGTTAGCTGTCAGATTGCTGAAATCTCCAAACATTCCAACCCAGATTATAATTAAACAAGGGAACATTTCCTAATACCCTGTCCTTCGTAAACACCTATCTACTATCTTACAATGGATTTTGCCCTGCTTTGGAGAGGACATCATAGGAGGGTTTTTTTGTTTTCTACTTAAAAATAAATACCATGGGTTGACTGGGGGTGCATTTCGTCCCCAGAACACATGCCTGCCATGCTTGGGGCCCTAGACCTTGGTTCACATACCAAAAATTTGTCCTTGTAAAGTGTACACTCAGGGCTGGGAAGACGGCTCAGTGGCTAAAGGCCGTGACTGCTCTTCTATTGGACTTTTGTTCAATTTCCAGCACCACATGGTGGCTCTCAAGCAGCTGTAACTCCAGTTCTGGGGAGCATGGTACCCTCTTCTGGCCTCCTTGGACAGTAGGCACACAAGTGGTACAGAGACGAACAGGCAGGCAGATTACCCATACACTTAAATACTTCCGTTACAATATTAAAGTAAAGTATGTATGTAATTGTTTTGCAGCCACAAAGTTGCATAACCACTGCCCCCCATGTTCTAATTCCAGAACATTTTCATCATTTCAAAAAATAATAATAAACCAACCCAATACCTATTAGTCATTTCTGTTTCCTCCCCCCCTTCCCACCTCCTGACACTGTTAATGGTTTTTTATGGGTTTTTTGTTTGTTTTTAGTATTTTCGAGACAGGGTTTCTCTCTGTAGCCCTGGCTGTCCTGGAACTCTCTCTGTAGACCAGGCTGGTCTAGAACTCAGAGATCCGCCTACCTCCCAAGTGCTAGAATTAAAGGCGTGGGCCACCACCACCTGGCTTATTAATGTATTTTCTATCTTTCTTGATTGGCCTACTCTGGACACTTTATATGAATAGGTAACACAATCTATGACCTCAGTGTCTTTTACTTAGCACAGTCTCTTCATGGCTCATTCATGTTGACCCATGTATTAGTTCCTTACTCTTTCTTATGACTAATATCCCCTTGCATAGATGTACCACATTTTATTTATCCTTTTACCAGTCGTTGGAAATTGAGAGTGTATCTCCTTTTGGGGCTGTTATGAAGAATACTGTTTGTGAACATTCATGCATAAGTTTTAGTGTGAACAAAGATTTCCAAAACTCTTGAGTGAGCTTTGAAATAAATATTTTTATCATTTCGTTACTTTTTTTTTTTTGGTTTTTTTCGAGACAGGGTTTCTCTGTATTGTTTTGGAGGCTGTCCTGAAACTCTCTCTGTAGACCAGAATGGCCTCAGACTCACAGAGATCCCCCTGCCTCTGCCTCTCGAATGCTGGAATAAAAGGCGTGCGCCACCAACGCCCCGTTCGTTACTTTTTTTTTTAGTCCCACCTAAATGTAAACAAAAAGGTGCCTTGTGTTTGGAAGATGGTGGGTTCTTCTCTTTTATTTACAATCCTCCTGCCTCCTTCTCCCGAGTGCTGTATTACAGCTGCACCACACCCTACTGACAATTTCCCTGTCCACATCACCCATTCGAGAAGACTGCTTCTTCCCCTGTCATCCTCTTCCTTCCCCTCCCTTCTTCCTTCTCCTCCTAGTTCTCCCGCCTGACTGTCTTTCAGGGATGGAGACTGAACCAAGAGCCTTGCCCATGCCCAAGCACGTGTCCTACCATTGAACTTCATCTCCAGCCAGTAACCGTTTTCCTGAACTCTAACTCTCTGCACACCAGTGACAAAACCCCTGTTGTAATGAAACTTGCCTTCTACTTAGTACTGACTATGAATGTAAAATTTAAAAAATAAGCTGAGCTGTGTGACATTGGCAGTAGTTGATCATTTTAGCTGTAAAAATGTCAGCTTCGTATGTTTTTTGTTAAAAATACTATATACTGTTTTCATTTGATTCAGATTAACTTTGCAAACAATATTATAACATAGAAATATCTAAGCCTGTGTTGTTGGTTTTTTTTTCCACTGCTGCCTATTAAGTAGTGTTTGAAAATCTAGCCTTAAGCACATCAATATTAAAACAAAATAGGTTGGATGCTAAAGGAAGCCATGCTCTATTTAATCACTTATATAATCATAATTTGTAGCGAAGTAAATTTTGTTAACCAAATAATCCTTTGTGGTAACTCACCATTGCATTATGGTATTATCCACTCTTGAACATTATTCAATTAAAATTCACTCTACCCAGAAACAAAGCAATTGTTTTTATTAGAGGACCCTTAAGTAGATTTTTTTCCAAATCATTAAAATTTAAAAACAAGGGCTGGAGAGATGGCTCAGGGGTTAAGAGCACTGGTTACTCTTGCAGAGGACCTGGGTTCAGTTCCCCCACCCACATGGCAGCTCACAACTGTCTGTAATTCCAGAGGAACTGACATCTTCATAGAGACATTCATGCAGGCAAAACACCAATGCATATAAATATAAATAAACTTTTTTTAAAAATTATAAACAAGGGCTACAGAGATGGCTCAGTGGTTAGAAACACTGGCTGTTCTTCTACAGGATCTGGGCTGGATTCCCAGCACCCACATGATGGCTCACAACTGTTTATAACTCCAGTCCCAAGGCATCCAGTGCCCTCTTCAGGTCTCTGCAGGCACCAGGCATGCATGTGATACACGGGCACATGTGCAAGCAAAACACTAATACAGAATTACATTTTTAGAAAAAGAATTAAGAACAAACTTTTCTTTTTTCTAAGACCTTTGATCCCAGCACTCAGGAGGCAAAGACAGGTGGATCTCTTAAGTTCAAGGCCAACCTAGTCTACAGATGGGGTTCCAGGACAGCCAGGAGTACACAGAGAATCCTTACCTCAAAAAAAAAAAAAAGAAAGGGAGGAAGAAAGAAACCTGTGTGTAAATCTCAGTGTTGCAATTTAGTACCTGGATTAGATTAAAGAAAAGAATGCTGTGAAAACCTTCACCACACTGAAAGCATACTAAATAGTATCGTCTTGAGATGCTCAGGAGGCTGATCAAGATGATCAAAAGTTCCAGATCTGCCTGGGCAAACTCGTGAGCCTCTGTCTCAAGAGTGAAAATAGGGATAGGTGAGGTGGCAGGGTTTCCTGGAGTTTAGGATGGCCTGAAACTTGCAGCACAGCCTCCTTGTCACCAAGCCTGACAACCCGAGATGCAGCCTTGGGTCCCGTGCGGTGAAGAGAACCAACTCCCACAAGCTGACCTCCAACTTCCATACAAGCCAAGGCATGAATGTGGGCACACATATGTAGACAAAATAATTTGTAGAAAGTAAAAGCAGGCCGGGCGTTGGTGGCGCACGCCTTTAATCCCAGCACTCGGGAGGCAGAGGCAGGCGGACCTCTGTGAGTTTGAGACCAGCCTGGACTACCAAGCAAGTTCCAGGACAGCCTCCAAAGCCACAGAGAAACCCTGTCTCGGAAAAAAAAAAAAAAAAAGTAAAAGCAGGCTAGGCATGTGTCTCAGTAATAGGATGCTTCCTAGTATTCACCAGGCCCTCTATACTTGGCGTTGCATGAAAAATAAAAAAATAAAAATAAAATAAAATAAGAACCCTAATATAGCTTGGGAGAACATGTCCCCCAAAACGTAACTCTATTCTGAGGCATGAAAGGAGTCTCAATGATTTGATAGGTCACTGTGTCCCATTACACATTTGTAAGCTATTGTAGAGTAACACCTAACCGATAGTGCCAAACCCAAGGCACCTGCTGAATCCCTGCCACCTACCATTATGAAGCCAGCACATCTCTCTTCAAGGCTTACATCACTAGTACCAGGTTTTAGAGGGGGGGAAAGAAGGCAAGATGGAAATATTTCTACTCCCCTGTGCCAGTCTAGTGAATGAACTCAGTGTCTGGTGGTTTTTTGTTTGTTTTTTTGTTTTTTTGTTTTTTGTTTTTTTGTTTTTTGTTTTTGTTTTTGTTTGTTTTTTTTTTTTTTTTTGGTTTTTCGAGACAGGGTTTCTCTGTGGCTTTGGAGGCTGTCCTGGAACTAGCTCTTGTAGACCAGGCTGGCCTCAAACTCACAGAGATCTGCCTGCCTCTGCCTCCCGAGTGCTGGGATTAAAGGCGTGCGCCACCAACGCCCGGCGTTTTTTTTTAATTGTTATTTTTTTTTTATTTAGGTTAGAAACAATCTTATTTCACATGTTGTAGGAGTGAACCCCACAAAGCTATCCGCCCAACAGGGCGTGGTCAAGGTAGAGATAAAAGGAAGTGAAAGGAAAAGGGGCTTCCCTTTTTTCTCCTGGAAGCCAGCCACGCTTCTGACTCCTGGTTGGTGCGACTCTCTCTCTCTCTCTCTCTGATAAATAAATATATTGTTTTCCCTATATAGCCTCGATAACATGTCAATCCCAGCTCCCTCTCCCTCTCCTCCTCCCCTGCCCTCCCCATCAGGTCTCCCAATCCCCCACCCAATCTCCACTCCCATCCCCAGGGAGGGTGAAGCCCTCCATGGAGGATCTCCAGTGACTGTCATTTCATCCAGGGCAGGGCCTAAGCCCTCCCCCAAGAGTCCCGGCTGAGAGAGCATCCCATATTGTGGCTTGGGCACTCAAAGCCTATTTGTATGCCAGAGATAAATACGACCCAAGGCCCCATAGATTACCTAG
Organism: Mesocricetus auratus; assembly: GCF_017639785.1. Lineage (NCBI taxonomy): Eukaryota > Metazoa > Chordata > Mammalia > Rodentia > Cricetidae > Mesocricetus > Mesocricetus auratus. The sequence goes on along the minus strand of NW_024429201.1, from coordinate 18,529,468 downwards.
GCCTCCTCACTGACACCCACTTTCAGGGGGTCTGAGTCAGTTCCATGCTTTCCACACAGCCATCAATCTGGGGTCCAAGAGCTCCCCCTTGTTCAGGTCAGCTGTTTCTGTGGGTTAAACCAGCCCAATCTTAACTGTTTTGCCCATCAGTTCTCTCTTTCTGACACTGGATTCCAGGAGTTCAGTTTAGTGTTTGTCTGTGGCTGTCTGCCTCTGCTTCCATCAGTCGCTGGATGATGGTTCTATTTCCTAGACTCTCTGGCAGTGGGATTGTATGCTGACACCCCCCCCATTCATGTCTAAAATACATAAATGAGCTGGTGTTTGTTTAAGGGCACCTCAAATTGGAGTGGCTTTCAGGCCGCTGTTATGCCCAACTAGTAAAAGGAGAGGGAGGCGCCCTGCCCACCTAAGGCAGCTTCCTTGGACACATTTGTGAAAGAATGTGTGGGGCCGTTTCTCACCGGGTGCCTGTTCCAGGTGAGTAAGCCACAAGCTACTCAATGTTTGTGTATGAAGCAAGAGCCTCCCGGGAGGAGTCCTGGCGAAACAAAGAGAAGAGGAGTGCATGGGTGTCTGCACCTGGAGCCTCAACGAGGAGAATAATTAATAACAGCCGCCGTCACCCGGCACTCGGCCCTTCTGCAATGTGAGTTTTACAGTTTGGCCTTCACAAAACTGACCGACTACTGTTGTTTTCCTCATTCTAGGCTTTGGAAGACTAAAACTCAGAATGGCTCCGTCATTTCCTCCAGTTATCTGCTAAGCAAGGACACAGTCAATCACAAGCCATCTGATTCCTGCACTAATTAATGTTCTTAGCAATCCCACTGTGTTTCAGAACTACCAATTATCTCTAGGCAATATTCCATGGTTAGTAAGTGTTGAGTTTCTTCCTTTGGGCGTAGGCTTTTTTTTCCCTACATGACTGTTTACCGTATAATAGTTTTTTTTTGTTGTTGTTGTTTTTTTGGTTTTTCGAGACAGAGTTTCTCTGTGGCTTTGGAGGCTTTCCTGGAACTCGGCCTCTGCCTCCCGAGTGCTGGGATTAAAGGCGTGCGCCATCAACGCCCGGCCCGTATAATAGTTTATTGAACGGTAAGTTTCACACATTCCTTTACAAGAATTTTATATTTTGCAAGATTTTTTTTTTAGTCTTGCAGTATAGCCCAGGTCAGCCTTAAACCCACAGTCCTCCTGCCTCTGCCTGCCTGTGCTGGGATTTCAGGCATGTGTCTCCGTGCCTGACTGATAAACTTCCACTAGGACTTAGAGGCATTGTTAGAGATGGTTGGCGACCTGTGTGCAGGGAACATTCCTTGCCTGCCCACAGGAAATAACTTCATAAGGTCAGGGTAAGTTTCAGTCCTATGAGGCTGAAGTAATGGGTTTGGTATAGGATGGGATGATTGTATATATGTATGTATGTATGTGTGTGTATATTCATATAATGCAGATAAAGAGATTTCAGTTGGCTTTTTTCTTAATTTCTTCAGTGTCAATTACCAATTGTAGTAGAAAATTGGCCTGCTAGCTATTTTAGGATGTAACCTTCCTGAATCTTTTTGTTTTTGTTTTTTCAAGTTAGGGTCTTTCTGTGTAGCTCTGGCTGTCCTGGAACTCGCTCTGTAGACCAGGCTGGCCTCAAACTCACAGAGATCTGCCTGCCTCTGCCTCCAAAGTGCTGGGATTAAAGGAATGCACCACCACAGCCCTGGTACTCCTTGAATTTTTTTTGTTTGTTTTTCGAGACAGGGTTTCTCTGTATTGTTTTGGAGGCTGTCCTGTCCTTGAATTTTTTTTAAGTTTTGCTTTATTTTAATTTTTTTGTGTGTATACGTGTTTTGCCTGCATGTGTGCATGTTTACCACATTCATGCCCGGTGCCTATGGAGGCCAGAAGAAGTTGTCAGATCCCCTGGAACTGAAGATATAGACAGTTGTGAGCTCCCATGTGAGCAGTGGGAATTGAACAAGGTCCTCTGCAAGACCAACAAGTGCTCTTAACCACTGATCGATCTTTCCAGCCTCTCCTGAGAATTTTAGGTCAAAAGAGGAAAGAGTGTAAAATAAACATTAACCAAATACTGCAAATATTTTGATCTCATATCTAATTTTAACTTCATAGGACTGTTCGACTCCTATGTCTCCAAACTTTAAGAAGTAGTAATAATTAAAAATCTTGTAATTTATCATTTTTAAAAAAATCTAGCTTTGCCAGGCTGTGTTGGTGCACACTCCAGCACTCAAGAGGCAGAAAGGCGGATGGTAGAGGGAGCACTCTGTGAGTTCAAAGCCAGCCTGGTCTACAAAGTGATTTCCAGGACAGTCTGAAACCCTTTCTGAAGAACCAGTGTGTGTGTGTGTGTGTGTGTGTGTGTGTGTGTGTGTGTGTGTGTGTATGTGTATAATATGTGTATAATATACACATATATATCACATAAAATCTAGCTTCAGAAAACCCACTACATTTGGGTGGGTATGAAATTGTTACCAACCTGAGCTGACTGAGGGACAGTTCTCATTTCATCATCAGAACCTTCCACAGGAAGACTTTCTGGTTTTGGTTGTTTGTTCATTTGTTTTTAATTTATTTTACATGCATTGGTTTTTGCCTCCATGTATGTCTGTGTGAGGATGTCCGACCTTAGAATTACACACAGTTGGGAGCTGCCATGTGGTTGCTGGGAATTGAATCCAGGTCCTCTGGAAGAACAGCCAGTGCTCTTAACCACTGAGCCATCTCTCCAGTCCCAAGACTTTCTGTTTCTGTTGTCTTGTTACTGTTTTTTGTTTGTTTGTTTTTTGAGGAACTGTAGGAGGCTGCAAAGGGAAAGCTCACTGTGGTTCTCACTGACCGGGGCTTGGCCGCAGGGACACATACAGAAGTCTTTATTTAGGCACAGTATTGATTCAGAGAGTTGGGGAAAAAGCTCTGTGGTAGAGCCTTGACTTTGATCCCCAGCACAGCAAAAAATAAACACATAGCTAAGCAAGTATGTAATGTGTGCTCTAAGTCCTGGAGATACTGTGAGCTCAGGATAGACAGGGCCCCTTGCTGGAGCTGTGGTGGGGAAGACAGCCGACCAAAAGGACTAACCTGAAAATGAACAAGATCATTTCAGATAGTGGTCATTGAAATGAAGAAAACAAACAGACTAACTGGATGGGGTGACTGGGAGAGCAGGTAGGGAGCAGGCGCCTTGGGGAGAGGGGCGTCAGCAGCTACTCCAAGAGGGACATTGGAACTGGGGTTTTAATACTGAGAAGGAGTCAGCTGTGCAGAGATCTGGGTCACAGACATCCTGAGGTTGGATACAGGACCACTTTGGAGAGTCAGAGCGAGGTAGGACAGAAAGGCAGGGAAAATCTTGATACTTAAGAAGGTGTTGGGGATTGTGGGGAGAAATTCCTCACTCTAGAATATGCTGGCCGCAGCACAATTAACACCTGCCTAAGGTCTTTCCCTTCCTGGCCATGAACCTGCAATTTTCTAGTAATCTCACCAGAAACCTAATTTACAGGGAGAAGTCATGTATGGAACTCCTTGTGCAATGCTAGTGGCATCTGGCTTTATGTTATCAGATAATTCCACCCAAGGCATCTCAGGGGTCACCTGGAGTATCTATCAAAACGGACAAGGAAGAAAAAAAAATCTTTTCAGTGTTGAAACCAAGAATCCTGGTTTTCCCTGTGCCATGGTCCCTGAAAGCTTATGATTTGATTTTTGTGGAGTGTTAAATGTCCAGTTAACCATTTTCCTATCTCTTAAATAATACTTTAGATAACGCAAGCATTTTATCTCTAAGTTTGTAGCTTCTGCAGAGAAAGGATTAAACTTGAGGAAGTGAGCTAAAATGATCTGAAACAAGTTGACAGACATCAAGAGATTAAGTGACTCCTGTGTCTTCCCATATGAACAAACGTTGATGAGGGAGGCTGGCCTGTGTGGGAGAGGCCCAGACACAGGACTCAGGAAACACTGGGAAGGAAGATGTTAGAAGTTCTGCCCTAATCACAGATTTCTCTTATTTCTAAAGATGAGAGTAACAAATGTTTTAATTGTTTTTACTAACTTACTATGTTGAAATTTTCAAACCTAGAGGGGTGTAGCACAGAGACAATGTGTACCTAGCACGAGCAGGCCCTGAACTCTATCCCCAGCAGTGGAAACAAACAGAGGCTCAAACCGCAGAAGACTTAAGAAAATAGCATGAGCCGGGCATTGGTGGCACACGCTTTTAATCCCAGCACTGGGGAGGCAGAGGCAGATGGATCTCTGTAAGTGCGAGACCAGCCTGGTCTACAGAGTGAGTTCCAGGACAACCTCCAAAACAATACAGAGAAACCCTGTCTTGAGAAAAAAATGAAAAGAAAATAGCATGAAGAGCTGTATCTTTACCAAAACTCACCAGTCATTTATGCTGAAATGTAACCAGGCCACAATTACTTTCTTAAACATACACATATGTGAGATTTATTATACATAGGACACTTTTTATGCCTAATTTTTTTGTATTCTAAAATGTACATTTGGTTGTTTATGTTTCTCTTGCTTCTCTCTTTCCCTTCCTCCCTCCCTCCCTCCCTCCCTCTCTCTCTCCCTCTCCCTCTGTGTGTGTGTGTGTGTATGTGTGTGTGTGTACACACGTGTGCACTGGGGATCAATTCCAAACACTTGTACATACTAAATATGCTCTACCACTAAGTTATATCGTTGGGTTCCAAAAGTGACTTTAGATAGTCTGATACTCTAAAGTGCTTCAGCATGTTCAATTGTCTCTCAAGAACCTGGGCCTTCTACTTGCCCAGATGGACCATGACAGACCTCCTGAATGAAACATTGTTATAAAATCTTACCTCACTTACATTACTCTGATTGCTTTAAAATCCAAGGGCCAGTCAGAGATCATTCCTTGCATTTCTTTGTCATGACTCTTTAGTCTTAAATTTTGAGACGTTTACTTTCATGCCATACTCTGAAACACTATAGCATGTTCTAGTCATCTCACAGTTTTGATTAAAGCAACAGAAACAACACCACAAATTTGTAAGACAATGTCCTTGACTTTGTAGACATTATATCACAAGGGCAATAAGATGAAGGATACATTTGAGGGCTTGGTTCAGGTGGCGCCCTCCAGGTCTGTCCTTCTCTTTGTAATTATTCTTTATTCTTTGGGACAATACACTGATTCTCCATTCCTGATCCCTTTTAGATTCCATTACTTCACTGATTATAACAGTAGTTATTTTCTAAACCTGTAAGATATTATGATCAACAATATCCAATACTGCAAAGGAAAAGAAATTTTTTTCAGACAGGGTCTCATGGAGCTCATGCTAACCTTAAACTTGCAATGTATCCTTTATTCCCTTAAACTCCTAGTGGGTGACCTTGAACTCCTGATTCTCCTGCCTTTACCTTCCTAGTGCTAGGATTATAAGAAGGCACCACCATGCCTGCCCGTGTGTGTGTGTGTGTGTGTGTGTGTGTGTGTATGTGTGTGTGCACATATATGTATACATGCATAAATACATATCATGTGTGTATTCCACACATCCTAAGTCATTAAGCATTGACTTCTCACCACTAAAGTTTTTCAGATGTTCTGTCTACTATACACCTTTAATGAACTAATCAGTCCCTTCCCCTACATAAGATACGTCACTTATTTACTTACTGTCCTAGTTTGCTTTTCTGTTGCTGTGATAAAACACTAACCAAAGCTAAACTGGTAAGGAAAGGGTTCATTAATTTGGCTTACATTTTTAGTCCATCATCGAGGGAAGCCAAGGGACTCAAGGAGAGGCTGTGGGGGTGCTGCTCACCGGCCTGCTTCCCTGGCTGGCTTACTCGGCTCTCCTTCGTGTACAACCCAGGACCATGGGCCAGGAGTTGGACTACCCACAATAGGCTATGCCCTCCCACATCGATCCTTAGTTCAGAAAATGACACCCAGAGATGCACACAGGCCACTCTGACGGTGGCAACCCTGAGGGTCTTCCATCCCAGAGAACTCTAGATTGTGTCAATTTGATGAAAATTAACCAGCACACTTACTAAGGAGGGCAAAGGGCATGGGGGGAATCAAAGCAGGCTTTTCTCTTATGTAGGCTTACAAAATGAGGCATATAAAATAACGTTAATAAATAGTAATAATGATAGGACAATTGCTGGGTGAGAGGAGGAGATAAGTCCTAAGGACACCCTCCCTCCTTCTCCGTGGACCTGCTTAGCTGCCTGCATGGATGCCTCTCTCCAGGGCTTGCTCTGCCTGGAGTGCTCTCCTTTCTCTTTGTGTTTGGGGGGCAGTGTTCTAAAATAAGTGCTTCAAGACTAAGCTGAGGTGCTGACTCCTATTGTTTTGGTTTTGTTTTTGTTTTTCAAGACAGGGGTTTTCTGTAACAGCCCTAGCTGTCTTAGAACTTAGTTTTGTAGACCAGGCTGACCCTGAACTCACAGAGAACCACCTGCCTCTGCCTGCCTAGTGCCGACGCCTACTTTTTAAGCCTTTAATTTCTCTTCTCTGGACAGTGACTTGCTTCTCTTAATTCCCAGTCTGATTACAATCACTCACCTGTCTGACATGAAATCACTTCCTATCTTGAGTTATGTAAGTACGTGAAGGACCCTCCTCCTACAACGTGTGCTCTCTGAGATTTGTCTGTCTCTCCTCACACTGTGCACCGCTGTCACTCTGAGTAACCTGATAGCGTTTAGGGTTGTGATACTGTCCTTAAGTATGCTAGAGTCGCGTTCTTCCAGCAATGGCTTTGAAGAGAAACTCTGCCCTTTCCTTCTGTTTATTTTTTCAAGCATGTTCCTCACAGGAGGGGGTTAACCAGGAAGTTTCCTTTACTCCCTTCCCCCAGACAGAAGGAAAAAAAAATAACAGGAAACCAACTCACAGAAAACAATGAAGATGAATATCAAATATTTGTTCCTTTCTGTGTAAGAGAAGTTCTGCACGGCATTAAGTCATCATGGTAGCACTTGAAAGAATCAAAGTTGCTTTGAGCTTTAAGAATTTCCAGAAGCATTTGGTTGTTTTTGTAGAAATCCAGAGGAGTTAAAACACAGATTAAAAAAAAGATTTATTTATTTATTATGAATACAACAGCCTGCTCCCATGTCTGTCTGCAGGCGAGAAGAGGACACCAGATATCATTACAGATGGTTGTGAGCCACCATGTGGTTGCTGGGAGTTGAACTCAGGACCTCTGGAAGAGCAGCCAGTGCTCTTAACCTGAGCCATCTCTCCAGCCCTTTTATTTATTTATTTAGGTTTTTCGAGGCAGGGTTTCTCTGTATTGTTTTGGAGGCTGTCCTGGAACTCACTCTGTAGACCAGGCTGGGCTGGAACTCACAGAGATCCACCTGCCTCTGCCTCCCGAGTGCTGGGATTAAAGGTGTGCACCACCAACACCCGGCAAAACACAGCCTTTTAAGCAAAATAACAGATATTATTCCAATTATCATTCTGGAAGCTGCTTAGGACACATGATTCAGGAACCTGGTCTGGTGCCATAGATAGAGCAGTCACTTCCTTGCTGGGTTCCAATAGTCTTTGGACCCTGAGGGGGGAAAAATAGAAGATACTACTTACTGAGTGTCTCTGTGTGCCACACAATGCTTTCTATAAGTATTATTTGAAACATCCCAAGTTAAATATATCTCTGCTTTGTGGTAAAAGAAACCGAGTTGTAGTCAGGCAGTGGTGGCACACACCTTTAATCCCAGCACTCAGGAGGCTGAGGCTGGCAGATCTCTGAGTTTGAGGTCAGCCTGGTCTATAGTGTGAGTTCCTGGACAGGTTCCAAAGCTACACAGAAGAAACCCAGGGGTACTGGTCTCCAGCTGTACGGGAACCTAGGAAGGATCAAATCCACAGGGAGAGCAGAACTGAAAGAATTTTAAAGGAAAGTGCAGACCCTGCTCTGTACTTCCAGTTATGAGAGTTCAGCCACTCCAAGTGGGCATTTTATTGCAATAAGCCAAAATAATCTTGATATAGCAAGTATTGTGCTTATTAAATGACTGTTAAATGGCATTTCTTTGGTTCCAGGACTTTAAATACATTGTATGTATGTGTGTACTCCCAGGCTGATCTTAAACTCTGTGCAACTGAAGATGACCTTGAATTTCTGAACCTCTTGACTCTGCCTCTCAAGTACTGAGTCTACCGGCGTATACCACCATGCCCCGCACACTGCAACGCCGAGATTCGGGCTGTTTGAGCTTCTTGTAGTGAGCACTGATTGTCACCTTGACAGAGTCTGGGATCATCCAGGAGACAAGCTTCTGGGAACATCTCTGAAGGATTATCTGGATTCAGTTAGCCTCTGTGTACGCCTGGAAGGCATTATCTAGATTAGGTTAACAGAGGTGGAAAGACACACACACACCAAATTGAGGGCTGTACTAGTCTGTGTTCTAGGACCTTGGAGTAAATAAAAAAGAGAAAACAGGTTGAGCATTGCAGGTGGAGTTTTCCATCTAGATGGCCCATTAATCAGCTCTGTACCACCAGCTATCCCCAAATACCACTCAAGAGACTTATTAATTACAAAAGCTTGGCCAATATCTTAGACTTATTTTTAACTAGCTCTTATTACTTGAATCAACCCATATCTATTAATCTGTGTGCTGCCTTGAGGCCTCAGACAGACATCAGAGGTCCTGCCTTATCACGAACCACTTTATTCCCTTGAGGCAGAATCTCTCACTGAATCGGGAACTCACCATTGTTTACCCAGGCTGGCTGGTAGTTCCAGAGATCCTCTTGTCTCTGCTCTCCCCTGCCCACCAGCACCGACATTACAAGTGCTGGGAAACAATTCAGCCTTTATCTATGTGCTGGGGACAGGAATTCAGGTCCCCTCGCTTGTGTTCTGACCCACCAAGCCATCTTCCCAGCCTCTCAAAGTGGGATTTTTTTTTTTTTTTTTGGTTTTTCGAGACAGGGTTTCTCTGTGGCTTTGGAGGCTGTCCTGGAACTCACTTGGTAGTCCAGGCTGGTCTCGAACTCACAGAGATCCGCCTGCCTCTGCCTCCCGAGTGCTGGGATTAAAGGCGTGTGCCACCAACGCCCGGCGGGATTATTTTTTAATTGTGAGTAGTGAAGGTTCTTAATTTGTGACACTCTTGTTTAAATAACAATTCATAGAAGTCACAGAATCCTTACTTGATGCTATGGTTTGAATATTTCCTCCAAATATTAATTCCCAAATCCGTGTGCTGATGGCATGTGAGTGAGGTAGGATCTTTGGGAGCTATGTCTATTAAAATCCCCCCCAAACTACAGCAATTGCATAGAACTCAGACGAAACGTTTTCATGCCTCATTCTGACCTTTGGTGGAGTTGCTGTTGTGTGTTGGTAATAAAAAGACAATCTAGGTTCAGTGTCACACAGCATTCTAGCTCTCCTCAGACATTGCCCCCCTAAGTGCCTGCCCTGAAGAGCACAGCCCCCCCCCAACCCCTGCTACCTAGCAGCGATGGAGAGTCCAGGAGGGTTGGTTTCCTGGTCTAGTCATGCAGGAGCTTTTGAGAGACGCTGCACAAGAAAATCTGTCTTAAGACTGAAGGGCGGTTGGGGATGCAGAAAACGCTTGGGAGCAATGTGAGTCCAAAGATCCATCTGTGCCTCTCTTTCCTGAGTGGGTCCCTGGGAGTAGGCCTTACAGTCAGGTCCACTTCTGTCTGCTCCCCATTTCCTGGCAGCTAACACAATGTGGCCATCTGTCTCAGGGTCCACAACTATGCCTTCTGCACTTGAAGGATGTGCTGTCAGTGTAAGAAAAACTCTTAGTCACACCAACAAGAAAAGTGACAAATCTCTGTGGCCTCGCTCACCTGGGTCCTGCTGCTGTGGTGGTCTATCTCAGTCTCACCTGCTAACTTTACAAGTGACAGCCCATGATTAGTCAGCAGAGCCCACTCCAGCCTCCTCGGGACTCTCCCTCCCTAGCCCTGTAGGCACACTCGAGACAGTACACACTGAAGTATAACCTCTACAGAACTGTTATGTGAGTCTAAGCAGCCATTCATCCCCAACTCCGTGGAAGATCCTGAAGGGCCAAAAATGCCTCTGGTTTCTTTGAAAGCTGAAGAGCCCCCTCAGAAGTCTCCAGATGCCTTGGTCCTCGAGTGCTTTCAGGCATGGCCAACTCTGCTTCTGGATGTGGGCCACTTGCATCTTTCTTGAAGGATACCTGCCATCAACCTCCTTTTCCGTCCTCTCTTCCCACCCTCTGAAGACATCATACACTGGCTTCTTCAGTTCCCAGAGTGGAGGGCCCCCCCTTCCTTCTCTGGAATACATGGGTGTTTCCTCAGTGTGCCTCCCAAGGGCTGCCCGAAAATCTCCAACTGGAAGTGCTTTCCTTGGTTCCTGTAGAGAAACACAGAAGTTCTTTCTTATTTAACCAAATTTTGGTGTGGTAAGGTTCACACGCAGACTCTCTCACGTGTTAGATAACAACTCTGCCATTGAGCTAATCCCCCGGTTCTCTTTTACTTTTATTTTTTAATTAATTTCTTCTTCTTTTATGGGTATAGTGCCTGGTGCCCACAGATTCTCTGGAACTGGAATTACAGGTGGTCTGGATGAGGGACCATCTGGATGAGCAGAGTGGTCTTAATGACTGAGCCAGCTTTCTTCTTTAAAAATTGTTTTATTGCTATTATTATTTTGGTTTTTTGAGACAGGGTTTCTCTGTGTAACCCTGGCTGTCCTGGAATTCATTCTGTAGACCAGTCTGGCCTTGAACTCAAAACTCAGAGATCTGCTTGCTTCTTCTGCCTCCTGAGTACTGGGACCAAAGGCGTGCACCACCACTGCCCAGCATAAGATAATCATTTTAAAAGGAGTAACAATTTATTTGGTTGCAGGTTCCAGAGCTTTCAGTCTGTGGATGCTTGACTCTGTTGTTTGGGAGCCTGAGGTGAGGCAGAACAACCATGGCCAATATGAGGCTGTGTTTTAAGTTTAAATTACTGCGTGTAAGAGATCTACAAAACAAAAAATGCCTCTAACCTGTAAGCTCCACTTGCCCAAAGACAGAAAAGATCTTGGAATGCGGGGGTGGAGGGATTGGGGGGGTGGTTATTGTTCACATAAGATAAGCCAGCCACATGTGTATTCGCTTTTGTAAACAAGCTTGGCTGCCCCAACTGCACAGGGTATGCCTGATCACACATAGGTAGGAAGTGCGTCAGGATGTGTGCTTGCTCCTGATTGGACGAGGGCCTGGTGGGTCTTGCCTTTATAAACCTCGTCTAATGTAATTCAGTACCATACTCTGAGAATCCCAGCTTTGGACCTGGCCAGTGTCCATTGTCCTGGCCAGTATTTAATAAACGTGGCTCAAAAAATGAGGTAGAAACCCCGCCTCGAAAAAAAATGAGGTAGTGGTCTTATTCTCACCTGGTGGGGATAACACTAGGAGCAGGAGCGTGGGCAGTACAAAGCCACTCACCTCATGGCAATCAGAAAGGAGAGAGAAGGATGGGGAAGAGCAGGATGAGGAGGAGGAAAGAGAGTAGGAATGGAGCAGAAGGGATAGGAGGAAAAGGAAGAGAGAGGAGAGGGAGAATGGGAGCTGGGCAGAGTGGCTCGCACCTGTAATCCCAGCTGCATGGGAGTCGAGGTCAGCAGATTTCAGGTTTGAGACTAGCTTGGGAAACTTAGAAAGACCCTGTCTCAAGAAACAAGCCTGACATGTGCAGGGCCCTGTGTTCCTTTCTCAATACTACAAAGGTAAGAGAAGGTGAAGACAGGGACACCTGATATCCCCCCAAGGGCACACTCCCACAGCTTCAATGCAGAGCCTTTAGGAGACATCCAAGATCCACACGGTCTCCCAGTAGGTTGTAAGTCATGGAATAAACGATGGAGCTGGAGAGATGGCTCAGCAGTTAAGAGCGTTGGCTGCTCTTCCAGAGGACCCGGGGTTCAACTCCCAGCACCCACCCACACGGCAGCTCATAACTGCCTGTAACTCCTGGTTCAGGTGATTGGACACCTTCACACAGATATACATGAAGGCAAATGGGTGCACGTGAAGTAAACATAAATTTTAAAAAATGAATGAAGGACTGAAGGTAGGGGTCTTTTTTTTTTTTTTTGGTTTTTCGAGACAGAGTTTCTCTGTGGCTTTGGAGGCTGTCCTGGAACTCACTCTGTAGACCAGGCTGGCCTCGAACTCACAGAGATCCGACTGCCTCTGTCTCCCAAGTGCTGGGATTAAAGGCGTGCGCCACCAAGGCCCGGCTTTTTTGAAGGTAGGGGTCTTAAGCTCTATGTAGGTCGTAGGAAGGGTTGGTCATGAATTGGATGCTGGAGACAATAAAGGTTCCTGACAGGGGAAAGCAGGAAACTGTTTTCTGCCAGCATGTTTTATTTGCTTGGGTGGGGCTCCCATGGACTTCATAATTTAAAACTTCTTCACTGGAGGACAATTCCAAAGTCTAGAAGCAGGCTCAGGAAGGACGGAAGAATCAACCTACCCCACTTTTGTTTGTTTTAAGAGGCCCTTCCAGGCTATGGTAGTGCACACCTTTAATCTCAGCACTTGAAGGCAGAGGCAGGTGGATCTCTGTGAGTTTGAGACCAGCCTGATATACAGCATGAGTTCCAGGGCAGCCAGGGTTATACAGAGAAACCCCACCACGAAAAGCCAAAGAGGAAATGTTGTCCAGAGTGGCCTCACACTCCCAGACTCGAGCTGTCCTTCAGCCTTCAGGTGCACATGGCTGTGCTCAGCTGCTGCCTCCTGGTTTTGAGGGGAAAATGTGCCTCTGGAACCTCTACATGCCCCTCCTTAGACAGCTGCAACTGGGGGGGGGCGCATCCCAGAGTGGGCTAGAAGGAGAGCAGGCAGAGTCGGCGTCTATGTGCTGCCAGTCAGTAACACAAGGATTTCATAGAGAAGGCAAGCAACCTGACTGAGCGTCCCTGTGCTTAGATACCCAGGGACACAGAGCAGTGTCGCAGACGCCCCTCCCCCTCCCAGCATTAAAAATAATAAGGAACTTATCAAGCATTTCTAAATCTTCTGTTCCTACCTCAAAGTCACTAAGAGTTGTGATGTCATATCCGTCCCTTATCCCTGGGAACTGGCCGTTGCTGTCCACAGGTTTTAGACTTGTGAAGAAAAGGAAGGAACACCCATTGGGCCCTTTGAACTGGCTGGCTCTGCCCTCTAATTCACAGGAGCCCGTCCCGGGAAAAGGACAATCTAACCTTCAAGGCTGGCAAAAAAATAATAATAATAACAGAGCAGAGTGAGCTTTAAGTGGAGACAGAAATGTGTGCTTACCAACCTCCTTCTGTCTCCCAGCTCTTCAGGCACAAACAAGCCTAAGAAAGATATCGATGCACTGCCTCCTCCCTCCCTCCCTCCCTCCCTCCCTCCCTCCCTCCCTCCCTCCCTCCCTCCCTCCCTCTCTCTCTCTGTCTCTCTCTCTTCTCTCCTCTCTCTTCTCTCTCCTCTCTCTTCTCTCTCTCTCCTCTCCTCTCCCCTCCTCTCTCTCTTCTCTCTTTCTTTCTCTTTCTCTCTCCCCTCTCTCTCTTCTCTCCTCTCTCTCTCTCCTCTCTCTCCTCTTTCTTCCCCCTCTCTCTCTCCTCTCTCTCTCTCTCTGTCCCCTCTCTCTGTCTCTCTCTCTCCTCTCTCTCTCCCCCCTTCCTTTCTTTCTTTTTGTTGTCTGGGACCAAGTCTAGCTGTATTGTTGCGCCTGGCCTGGTACTTCTGGGCTTGGTATCATCTTGCCTTCAGCCTCCCATGTAGCTGGGGCAGGGGTGTGCCACCACACCTGAGCCTCTCCCACTTTATGTAAGAAAAAGACACCCCAAAACTCAAACAAAGATATAGACATATAGATAGATATAGACAGACAGGCAGACAACCAATCTCTATGTTGTTGGTTTTGAAAAGGTCAAGTTCTCTTAGCCTGGACTTTTAGCCTTTTGTACATTTATACTTATATTGAAAAAAATCCAAAGCTTGTATCTTGTCTTGGGCCTAGTTAAGCTGGGCTGGAATCAAGGCCAAGGTCAAAGCATGGGAGTAAATATTTGGAGTTGCTTAAAAGAACTCAGTCCTGTGCAATATTCCCAGGAAACAGTGTTGCTGAGGTCAGCAGAGATAAAAGCATATGGGTTAGTTACTAGTCCTGGGACTTTAGATGACACTTGTATATTTTCATTACATTTATTTGCTTGTTTATTTTGTTTAGTGACACCCCCCCCCCCGTGTGTGTGTGTGTGTGTGTGTGTGTGTGTGTGTGTGTGTGTGTGTGTGTGTGTGTGTGTGTGCTCGCGTGCTCTTGAGCTTGCGTGTGCCACAGTGAGCTTGTGGAGTTCAGAGCACAAGCCTGGGGAGTGTCCTCTCCTCCACCGTGTGGACCTGGCAGTGCAATGCAGGATGTGAGCTTGGCAGCCAAGCCTTCACTGCGCAGCCGTCTCCGCTGCCCACTTTCCTATCCTTCCCCGCGGTAGTTATCCCTCAACTCCCACTGTCCTGACTTTACCCCCATGACTCAGAGCATTCTTGACAGATCTATCCCACTTTCTGTAAAGATCTTTTGAGGTCAGGCGTTGGTGGCGCACACCTGTATTCCCAGCACTCGGGAGACAGAGCGAGTTTCAGGATAACCTCCACAGCCACAGAGAAACCCTGTCTCGAAAAACAAAACGAAAAAATAAAGATCTTTTGACCTTGGAAGGCCTCTTGATCACTCGTTGGCGTGTTCCCTTTCCCACTGCAAGCTGGAATTGACTGGATGCGGCAGAGGCAGGTGAACCTTTTTTTTTTTTTTTTTTTGGTTTTTGAAGTCAGGGTTTCTCTGTGTAACAGCCCCGGCTGTCCTGGAACTCACTCTGTAGACCAGGCTGGCCTCCAACTCAGAGATCCGCCTGCCTTTGCTGGGATTAAAGGTGTACACCACCACTGCCCAGTTTGTTTAATTTCTTTTTTTTTTTTTTTTTTTTTTTTTTACGAGACAGGGTTTCTCTGTATTGTTTCGGAGGCTATCGGTTGTTTAATTTCTTTTTAATTTTTATGACTTGCTCTCTGTAACTAATCTGTGGAACATGACTGGAAGTCATGCAGTAACTCCTGCAGATCAAAGTAAGCACCATCAAGCCAGGGCAGATTATACTATTTTTGCTTCTGATGAGACTCCAATTGTGATTTTCTGGAGGCTATTTTCACACTTGTGGTGAACAAGCTGATGGATTTAACCAAGTTCAAAACTTGGGTTGTGAATATAACTCAGTGATAAGCACTTACCAAACATGCCTAGGGGCCATCACCAGAAACAGACAGACGAACATGTATATCTAAAGCAAATCTAAAATACAGGAAGGAACTCTGCAGCCAAAAGAAAAAAGAAAAAAGAGTCTAGTAAAAAAAAATGCACAAACGGCCCGGTGTGGTAGCACACAATCTTTAACCTCAGCATCTGGGAGGCAGAGCCTGGTAGACCACTCTGTGTACAAGGCCAGCCTGGTCTCCAGATCAAGTTCCAGGATAGCCAGTGCTACACTGGGAAACCCTGTTTCAGGAAAAACCAGGGGGGGAAAGGCACAAAGGACTTAAATAGGTATTTCTTCAAAGAAGATAGATGTATGGCCAATATCCTTAGAGGAATTCACATCAAGAATCAAGACCACTTCACATGTAGTAGACTTACTGTTACTAAAGGCACAAGAAGGGACAGGAGAGGGGGAAGAATGTTGGTAATCATTTAGAGAACTTGGCAAAGTGTCATGGTGGCATGCTGGCACTCAGTGGGTCGGGAATTTAAGGTCATTTTTAGCTGCATATCAACTTCAAGGTCAACCTGGGCTACATGAGGCCCTGCCTCAAACAAATAACAAGATGTGGAGAAACTGGAACCTTCATGAATTGCTGATGAATGTCACAGAGAGGAAGAATAGTTTCTTTTTCTTTTGTGCGTGTATAAATATGGTGTACATGTGCCTGTGTGTGTGTGTGTGCAGGTGAAGACACTGGTTTATATGCATGTGGAGGCCAGAGAAGAACTTGGGGTATCCCCGTCACTCCTCACCATCTTCCTTGAGAAGGTCTTCTCACTGAACCTGGAACCCACCAGCAAGCTTCAGTGACCATTCTGTCTCCATTTCCTTCCCAACCTGTCAGTACTGGGGTTACAAGTGAATCGCCAAAGTCATGCTAGGCTTTTTACAGGATCCTGGGGACCTAAATTCAGGTCTTCATGCTTATGCAGCAGGTACTCTTACCCACTAAGAGCCATTTCCCTCCCTCCCTCCCTCCCTCCCTCCCTCCCTCCCTCCCTCCCTTTCATCTATCCTGCCAACCTTTGTTCCTGTATTAGGGATGAAAGAAGGGGCCTTATGGCCGGGTGATGGTGGTGCACGCCTTTAATCCCAGCACTTGGAAGGCAGAAGCAGCCAGGATCTCTGAGTTCGAGACCAGCCTGGTCCACAAGAGCTAGTTCTAGGACAGCTTCCAAAGCCACAGAGAAACCCTGTCTCGAAAAACAAAACAAAACAAAACAAAACAACAACACCAAAAATAAAAAAAGGGAAGGGGCCTCATGCATATCAGGCAAGTGCTTTACCATTGAGCTATATCCTCAGCCTGGGAGCAGGAATTTTTTCAGTATCTTTAGGACCAGCATCCCATCTTGAGGATACAGCAAACAAGAATAACCTGGTGTGAAACTGACAGCCTCATAGTCACTCAGGGTCACTCATGGACATAGGGCACATTGACATCAGTTGTCTTTGCTGTTCTTGTAGTGTGTATGCAATCCTTCTTGTTCTCTGATTTCAAAGGCTAATCCAGAGTGTTTCTAAGAAAATCCCTGGCTATACCAGCAATTACATGAACTGCAGCAGTTTCCACCTCCCAGTGGCATCAAGTGCTAAGTAAATCACATGGCAGACTTGGAGGCAGGGG
This sequence comes from Mesocricetus auratus, assembly GCF_017639785.1. Classification (NCBI taxonomy): domain Eukaryota; kingdom Metazoa; phylum Chordata; class Mammalia; order Rodentia; family Cricetidae; genus Mesocricetus; species Mesocricetus auratus. The sequence goes on along the minus strand of NW_024429201.1, from coordinate 18,512,515 downwards.
TTCAGAATAGCTTTTCCCATGGCTTGACTTAGGTTTGCCTTTGGCAATAAAAATCCCCACAGTCCCCTTGAATATTAACAACCCCAGCAGGCGTTCAGGTCACAAGAAAAGTTTAAAGAGGACAGGACTGAATACTTCACACTTCATTAACAAACAGCATGTTCCTCGCCTGTCACTCAAACCTCTGCCTCCTGCCTCAAACACTGGAAGGATCAGTAAGCCTTGATGGGCTAGAATGAAAGTGTTAAAAGGAGTATAAGTCATCATCAGGTCCCTTCATGTTCTGGCTTTCTGTCTCATTCTGGACTGCTCGTGGAGACAAGTCACAATAGTGACTTGTCATCTCAGTTGTGAGGTCAGGCCAGAGTCTCACACATATGTGTACAAACACACACGGGTGCAAGTTTCAAATATGACTCATGAAACCAACAATTATCAGATTGTCGTGTCACCCCAGCTACAATTCAGTAAATGTCCTCCTAAAGTTGCTAGACCACAGCAAAGCTCATTATTTTACATTCAAACTTAAAAACAAAATAGTAATTAAAAACTCATGAGAACACTACAGGCAGTTTCCAGTTTATGAAATGATTATTGTCCTAAATTTACTTTGGTCTTTTTATTTTACAAAAAAAGGACTTATTTTTACTTTACATGTCTGCGTGTTTTGCCTGAACATATGTATGCATGTGTGCCATATGTGTGCACTCGGGAGGCAGAGCAGGCAGATCTCTGTGAGTTCGAGGCCAGTTTGGTCCACAGAGTGAGTCCCAGGACAGTCAGGACTGCCTCAAAGCCCTGTCTTGGGAAATCAAAACCAACCAACCGAACCTGGAAACATGCTTTTCTTTAAATGTATATAATTGTTCAAAATTAAGGTACAGAGCTGGAGAGATGGCTCTGTTAGTAAAAAGAGCTCTCTCCGCAGACGTGAAGACCTGAGTTCAATCTCCAGAACCATGTAAAACCTAGTAGTGGGGTTAATCTAACCAGGGGGCTTCAGCCAATGATAGACAGCTTAGAACAAGTGGATACCTCTCGGGAATGACACCCATGGTTGCCTTCTGGCTTCCATATGCACACGCACACACCTGCAGACCTGCACATGCGTGTGTGCGTGCGCGCACACACACACACACACACACACACTCAAATTGAGAATACATGAACAGTAAATAGCACTGATTTGAAAGGTTTAGCTTAATGACCTTTTGAAAAAAAAATATCCAAACCAACCAAGTCAGTGCATAGTATTCAGAGGTCTCCCTAATTCCTTAATGCCTCTTCTCAGAAAAAGCCTTCTAAGATAAAGCCCCTGTTCTGATTAAACGGATCCGGGGGCTGGGGTGAGACAGGGTCTTGTGTAGCCTCAGCAGCTAGGGCCTCTTTAGCTTCAGCGTCCTGATGATCATGCTGACAGCGTCTCAGTGGGGAACTCTCCCCAGGCATGGAGTGGTTGGACCAAAGAATAAAACAGTATTAGCAGTATTAGCTGTCCTATTTGTTAGGAATTTATCTTTTTTTGTTTGTTTGTTTTTTGTTTTTTTCGAGACAGGGTTTTCTCTGTATTGTTTTGGAGGCTGTCCTGGAACTCACTTTGTAGACCAGGATGGCCTCGAACTCACAGAGATCCACCTGCCTCTGCCTCCCAAGTGCTGGGATTAAAGGCGTGCACCACCAACGCCTGGCAGGAATTTATCTTCTTTTAATAATTATTATTACACTGGTCCACATCTCGTTCTGCATTTCAGTTGGGTAAGTGTCCAGCACTGAGGGCTAATAGTGCACTTGACACACGGAAGACTTTTCTCACCAGGTGACTTACAGATGTGACTTCGGACACTGATCCTCTTTGTGGCCTTGGCCTCCGTTCTCCATCACCTTCTGCAATTCTGTAAGGTGCACAATCGATGGTAATAAACTTTTCCCTGGAAGCCAGCCAGCTTTAGTTTCTTTCTTTGTGTAGCCCTGCCTGTCCTGGAACTCACTTTGTAGATCAGGCAGGCCTTGAACTCACAGAGATCCATCTGCCTCAGTCTCCCAAGCACCGGGATTAGAGGCATGCGCCACTATTGCCAGCTTCAGGTTTAGTTTCTATGGACTAGAACTAAGCGCCTTCCCAGGTATGCTGTGTTTGTTTATAGTTCAAGCTGCTCCGGGGCTTGGGAGGGTTACTTGAGCCCTGAAGTTGTTGGCCAACCTGAGCAACATAATGGAATCTCACTTAAAAAAAAAAGTTAAAAGTTAAAAAGTCCTTGACTTATAAATTCTCCCACAAACCCCCCTATAACTGATAATTACTGCAGTAATTGCTACCATAAAGGGTGCCCTGGGGTAAAGAGTAACCTTGTGTGAAATAATTCAACTTGTCTTGGCTAATGCCTGTCAGGAGTCCAGTACCTTAGTTCTTCCAAAGCATTTACAGGGCCAAGGAATTAAGTCTGAAAGTACATACCTGGAGGTGGGGTGCCTGAAAGCTCCTTATATCTGGGGCCCCTTTGTCCTCTTACTTTTTATATTTCAGCAAACTAGTGTTTATTGAATACACTTTGAGTAACAAAGGGATTTACACATAGACCTACACCTATACCACTTGTGTTTACATTTCAAGCATTATATATATGCATATGTATATGTACATATACATATATAAATCAGAGCTTGTTTACAAGGAACTTCAGAGATAGAAGCAGAAAGCCTAAGGGTTAGAAGACAATTACTTATTTTAGCTGGGCATGGTGATGTATGCATTTAATCCCAATACTTGGGAGGCAGAGGCAGACAGGTCATTGTGCGTTAGAGGCCAGCCTAGTCTAGGTAGTGAGGATCCTGGTAATTTTTTAAAAAAGTATTACTATTAAAGAAAAAATGCTAAGTTAGCACACAGAATAACGTGGCATTTCATCCGCGCTACTTTACTGTGTTCTGATTGGTCCTCAATCCCTCTCCCCGGCTCCCCTGTTCTTTTTCCCATCCGTGCCAGCATACTTGGGTGCAGAGTTCAGAGAATGCTGGAGGGTGTTGTTCCTCAGACTTTCACTTGAGGCGGGGTCTCACTGGCCTGGAACGTCATGAATAGGTAAGCTAGCTGGGCAGTGAGCACCAGGGATCCACCTGTCTCCGTCCACTGTTGCTGGGATTTCGAGTGCACCCCACCATCATACTTTCTTGTGTGGGTTCTGGAGACCCAACTCAGGCCCTCACGCTTAGGAGACAAGTGCCTTATTGGCAGCCTTCTCCACAGGCACCTTCGTTCCTCATGCAGAAGGAACTGAATCTTAACCCTGTCAGCCAGAAATGTCTTCTGCTTCCCAGCTGCTTCCCTCCTCTCAGGCGGCTAGCACGCTGTGGCCTCCGTCTCTGTGTGTTGCTTCTGTCTGGCTACGTGAGTGCCATCGTGGAGCTAACAGGCTGAACCGATATATGCAGCCTCCAGAGTCCTCATTGTGTGATGAAATCATGCCAGTCTTTATTAACAATGAGTTACTCTTTGGCTCAGGGAGATTTCTTACCAGTAACCTTGCCAAGCCAAAGCGATAAAACTAAGCATCAGGGTGTTCAGGTGGTTTACAGCACGACTGTAATCCTTCTGTCCTCTGACCTCACGGTCGGGCTTACTTGAGGCCACAGCTTAGTCCCCATCCCCTGCTGTTTCCATCATCTGATGTGAATACCAAAAACTTCAAGACAATACTATAATGAAATCACATTAAAATGAGAGAAATGATAAGCACAATGTTTTGGTTTTTTGTTTTTCTTTTGGAGCCTATCCCGGAAGTCACTCTGTAGACCAGGCTGGGCTGGAACTCACAGAGATCCACTTGCCTCTGCCTCCTGAGTGCTGGGATTAAAGGTGTGCGCCACCACTGCCCTTCCTGATAAACACAATGTTGATTTCAAAAAAATCACCTCATCTAGCTTTGCGCAAAATAATACAAATTTAGGTTTTTGTTTTTTAGTATTTGAGACTAAACACTTAGTTTTAGTGTGTAGTGTTTGGAATCAATAAACTAGGCTGGCCTCAAACTTATAGATCTGCCTGCCTCTGCCTCCCAAGTACTTTTTTTTGTTATAGTCTCCAACTGGCCTGGGTCTTGCCAAGTACACCACATACCAGGCTGGGTTCTCCCTGCCTCTCTCTCTCCAGAGCTGGAATGACCCAGTTTTCTGGGACCTCACCTATTCTCCCAGCTTTTGTTGTTGTTTGCTTTATATTTTAGCCCTAGTGGGCCTGGAACTTTCTGGGACACCCCCCCACCCAAACCAAGTGCCGGGATCCTAAGTGCTGGGATCACAGGCATGCAATCTCAGTGGTCTGACACAAAATGCATTCAAACAGGAAGGGAGAAAATATTTAGTCACCTGAGGATTCTGACCTACAGGTAGGAATTCATGACTTTCCAGTTTCTTTTCTTTTTTAAGAAACTATTTATTAGTAGAGTAGCGGTGGCACATGCTTTTAATCCCAGTGCTCAGGAGGCAGAGGCAGGTTACCTCTTTGAGTTAGAGGCTAGCCTGGTCTACAGAGTGAGTTCCAGGACAGCCAGGGCTGTTACACAGAGAAACCCTGTCTTGAAAACAAAAAGGTTTTTTTTTTTTTTTTTGGTTTTTATGAGGCAGGGTTTCTCTGTATTGTTTTGGAGGCTGTCGGTCCAGCCCGGCCTCGAACTCACAGAGATCCGCCTGCCTCTGCCTCCCGAGTGCTGGGATTAAAGGCGTGCGCCACCACCGCCCGGCTGTTTTTATTATTTTTAATTACATGTGTGAGTGTGTCTGTGTGGGTACTCGAAGTGCTGGGGGAGGCAGAGGTGGCAGGTCCCTCTGGAGGTACAGGTGGTGTGAGCAGCCCCGTGTGGGTACTGGGGAAGAGGCAGGTCCCCTCAAGAACGTCTCTCCAGCCCTCCTGCTTATTTTCTGATTAAGGAAAGTATTTTCCAGAACATCCCATGAACACAGGAATGGTTGAAAACTAACCAATAAAGAGCACACACAAAACAGCAGGTAACTGACATTTTAATACATCTGTGTGTTAGTGTGACATAAGTTATACTAAAAAGTCAGTTCTCCAGCATCAGTCTTAAGAGGTTAACATTGATAATTGTAGTAAAATACAGTTTCAAGACGCTAAATGTTTTTACATCTAATTTAATGTTAACCTAAATATTTTTAAATGTACAAAATGTCCATATCTTACATTAATAAAAAAAAAACACAAAGCAAAACAGAGTTCTGTTTTGGAGCCCATTCTGGCTTTGAACTTGACATCCTCCTGCCTCAGGTCCTGAGTGCTAGGCTAGTGTGTGCATGCCACCATGCTTCATTGCTTCATTTATTTACAAGTACTTGTGCTTCTCTCCTTCCTTTTTTTTTTTTTTTTTTTTTTGGTTTTTTGAGACAAGATTTCTCTGTATTGTTTTGGAGGCTGTCCTGGAACTCGATCTGTAGACCAGGCTGGTCTTGAATTCAGAGATCTGCCTGCCTCTGCCTCCTGAGTGCTGGGATTAAATGTGTGTGTCACCCACGCCCGGCCCTCTTGTTTTGTGTTTTGAGACAAGGTCTCACTATAGAAGCTGGACTGGCCTTGGATCTACAGTAGTGTCAGCTTCACTGACAAAGGCAAGCTAGGTCATTTAGCAGCCGGAACTATCTGGGCCTCTGCATGCTCCATGCATTATTTTGGTTTCTCCACTTTGTAAACTCCTTTGGACATTGATTAATTGTCTGAATGGGAGCTACATTAGGCAGAAGTCATAATTCTATCCCAGGGGAATGACTGGCTGGATTCTGTGAGTAGAAAGAAACCGATGCTTTTTCTTCCCCATTTAAAGTTTTTAAATTTTAAAGACAGGATATCAAGACAGGCATTGGTGGCGCATGCCTTTAATCCCAGCACTTGGGACACAGAGGCAGGCAGATCTCTGTGAGTTCGAGACCAGCCTGGTCTACAAGAGCTAGTTCCAGGACAGTCTCCAAAGCCACAGAGAAACCCTGTCTCAAAAAAAAAAAAAAAAAAAAAAAAAGACAGGATATCATGTAGTCCAGGCTGGCCTTGAACTCACTATGTAGCAAAGAAGGACTTTGAACTCCTGATCTTCCTGCCTCCCAGGCATTGGACACAATGCATGGTTTATGCAGTGCTAGGACTGAATCCTCACACATTTTGGGCGTGTGCTCTATCAACCGAACTACATCTCCAGCATTTTAATTTTTCTTTCTTTCTTTTTGATGGTGTTAAGGATCAGGGCCTCATCTTTGCCTGCCAGGAAAATCCTCAACCACTAAGCTACAGCCCCTACCTGCTAACAATTTCTTTTAAAAAATTCCTTATATATATTTTTCATATTAAAAAATCGTAAAGGGCAGGAGAGATGGCTCAGAGGTTAAGAGCACTAACTGTTCTTCCAGAGTTCCTAAGTTCAATTCCCAGCACCCACATGGTGGCTCACAACCATCTGAAATGAGATCTGGTGCCCTCTTCTGGCCGCAGGCATACTTGCAGACAGAATGCTGTGTGTATAATTAATAAAAAAATGTTAAAAAAAATAGTAAAACCATTTCTCATGAATGAAATGTCAGCCAGGATACTTCTTGGTAAGATGAAGTGTGCTAATGAATCATGTCATTCACATGTGCACGGGACGGGCTGGGCCACGGGACTTGGAGATGTTTGCAGAGTGACCCTGACTACATACAGGGAGGCGGTGGGGGGTCCATAACAGGTCACAAACGACATCGGGAACGGCTGCTTAAGGCTTCATGTAGAAAGGTGAAAGGCACAAAGACAAAACCAGGGGACGGGCGGCCTTAGGGTAAGCGCTGACTAAGGACTGTTTCTGGAGACTCATCCTTTGTAGTTGACCCGTTTCACCAGCATGTCAACTGCGGTGCTGATCCAGCGGCAGGCTCCGTTCTGCATGTCTGAGAAATATGAGCACATGCAGCCCTCATAACTGCCCTATGAGGTAGGTACCATCTTAGCTTCATTTTACAGAAGGAACAGGCACAGAGGTTTAATCAGCTTGCCCAAGGTCACAAAGTATGACTACTGATCTTGGCTTCAAGTCCTTGTGAAGGGAGGGACTTCCCTAGGAAGAATCTCCTAAGAATTTTTCTTCGGAAGAGACATTGAAGGGAGCAGTTTGGCTGAGGGAAAAGGGACATCAGAACTCCCAGCGACAGGATACTGAAAATGACAACACATTTGGATGAGAAAAACGGGAAACTGTACACAGGTGACTACATGGCCTCTCCATTCTCAGTAAGGGCTCTCGGTGGGTTTGAAGTTGTTTTGAAGTGTTTAAGTAAAATCACACTGTTTTACCACAGACGCTAAGCCAAGCAGAAGCTGAGCTGGAAGCCCCCGCTCCTCACCCATGAGCCCAGCATATAAAGGCAATTTATAAATAGTTGGCTATAAAAACAGTTTCAGACGGGCTAAGAATAACCCTGCGTATCCCAATTCATTACTTTATCATATTCTTGAATTCTTTGCTTTATGTGAGAAAGTTTGTTCTTGAGGTAATCACAACGCTCCTTTTTTTCCAGAAATGAAGGGTCCTATGGGAGAAACAGTCGTTACTGAGCAGACACATCCTCACACAGAAAACAGCAAAATTACCTGCACAATCTGCACAATTAGAACAATCACACTTCTCCCTTTCTATCAACACAAGACAGCCCATGCTTTAGGGTCATAGCAAAAGTGAGGGCATATGGAGAGTAGGGAGATACCTTTAGTAGTCAAAATGTGTGAAGAGGTAAGCGTAGGAAACATGAATAAATGTCTCTCCCTTATTTTTCCCAACTCCACCCTTTGTGCGATCTCCCAAGTCAACAGAGACTCCATGGAGAGACATTTCATAATTTAGCTTAAAAGAATCAGAAGTCTGTCAGTTATCACCAATGTACCAGGACAAGGACACTTTGACCAAGAAAATTGTTTTTACTTACATTCTTTTTTTTCCTAAACTCTTCATGGATTCTTGAAATTCTCTCATGTTCCTAAAAATAAAAAATTTCACTTTATTTTAGTTAAAACATGCATTTACTCAAATCATGTCTCAAAGCACACTGGGATTTAGAACAGAAAACTGTTTCTGCCAAGCTCAACGGCACACACCTCTAATTTTGGCACTTGGGGGCAGGCGTAGACCACTATTCAAAACAAACCCAAAGCTAGTATGAAAATAGTTACTCAAAAATCCAATTTACTGGGCCAACAGCACACTAACTAGCTGCCAGGCACTGGTCTCTGGGAGCTGTGTGACCCTGGGTAACCACCTGCCCTAAGATTCCCCCCTCCCCAACCAACTCAAACGGCTGTCAGGAAGTTCATTTATTTGCAATGATCCTGATAAAGGGCCTGATACGTGAAAACCACCACACTGGACAGCTCCTCCGAGTCAATCAGGTGTTTGAGTGAGAGGCTAGGACTATTCAACTCCCAAGAAGAGCTACTAGCAGGTGCCTTCTAATGCTATTATACACCTTATACTAAATATAAATAAGATGAAGAGGTTGACTCTCCAATAAGACAGAGGACTACATAAATGTCTCCATTTAGCCACACATGCCTTGGTTTCCCTTACACAACTTCTTTTGAGACAAGATCTCAGAGTGTTCCCTTGGCCTAGAACTCCTGGCTTCAGGTGCTTCCCCCGCTCAGTTCCCGAGTGACTGGGACCGCAGGCTCACGCCGCCATTCGTGGCTCTTCCTGTACACCACCTCTGAAGCCATCTGAACTTGGTTACCCTTTGGGACCTGCCGACATTGAGTATTTTTCAAATGGTAGTAACAGACTGACTATTTTAGTGTTTGCCAGATTTCTCCTGCTTCCAGGAACTGGTGTTGCTTAGTTAACACTATTCCATTTTTTCAGGGTTGGAGAAATGACGCACACACACACCCTTAGATAATTCACAACCAAGAGTGATTTAAATGTATACTATACATATGTGATAAAAAACAAAGACCACTCAATTAACATGGGTCCTCAAAAGAAAAATGTGTGTGTGTATTTAGAAAAATTTCCTCCCTCCCTCCCTCTCTCTCTTTTGAGACAGGGTTTCTTAATGTCTGGGAACTCGCTCTGTAAACCAGGCAAGATCTGCCTGCCTCTACCTCCTAAATTTTGGGATTAAAGGCATGTACCACCATTGCTGGGCTCATGTGGTGTGTGTGTGTGTGTATGTGTGTGTGTGTGTGTGTGTATTTAGCATTTTTTAAAAAGTTGCACAAGGGACCAACTAGATGGCTCAGTTGTTTTGTTTGTTTTTCGAGACAGGGTCTCAACTATGCAGTTTTCACTGTCCTAGAACTTGCTATGTAGACCAGGCTGGCTTTGAACTCACAGAGAGCTGCCTACCTCTGTCTCCTGAGTGCTGAGATTAAAGGCTTGCCACCCATGCCTGACCATCCTGTATTTTTTTTCTTAGTTTAGGGTTTTCAAGACAGGGTTTCTCTGTGTATCCCTGGTTTTCTTGGAACTTGCTCTGTAGACCAGGCTGGCCTCAAATTCAGAAATTTGTCTGCTTCTGCCTCCTCAGTGCTAGGATTAATGGTGTTCACCACAACCACCAGGTTGACAATCCCAAGACTGCCAATAAAGTTTGCTTTGAATCAGAGGGCCGAGCTAGCTACTAGCTGACCAAAACTACCATAGAGGTTTTGGAGGACTGAGAGAGACACAGGAAGTAGCAGGGCAGAGCTTAGAAAGGTTCTCAGTGCTTTTGGACTGAAGAATGGGTGTGGGTGTGTGTATGTCACTGGCTGTTTCTCTACCAATTCTCTCATCATTCAGATCCTTACCCTGATATCTGACTCCTGAGTTTTATTGATAAAGAATAATTAGATATTAGAGAACCAGGTGGTAGTGGCACATACCCTTAATCCCAGCACTTGGGAGGCAGAGGCAGGTGGATCTCTGTGAGTTTGAGACCAGCCTGGTCTACAAGAGCTAGTTCCAGGACAGCCTCCAAAGCCACAGAGAAATCCTGCCTCAGAAAAAGAAAGAAAGAAAGAAAGAAAGAAAGAAAGAAAGAAAGAAAGAAAGAGAAGCCCCCACCCCCCAAAAAGAATAGTTAGATAAATGCTCATGTTCCAGAGAAAACTTCCTTTCATTTCCATAATCACCGTCTCCGCCACACCATGGCTGTCCTCTTTGCTTCAGCCCTGGAGGTCACTGGGCTGCAGCTGTCCAGGGCTCTTGGTCATCTCTCCAGCTCTCTTTAGGACTGAGAGGGTGGGGACACACTACCCACCACCCCACCTGGAACTGGTCTACTCTGAGCTCGCCATTTGTGTCTTTCAATACTCTGATGGTTTATATCTCTGGCAAGTTCATAAAGTAGGAGGGCTGAGGATGACAGAGGGCTGTCCCCCATACACGAGATGGTTTAATCCCCAGCACCAGATCAAAAGACAAAAAGAAGGCAGCAACGGTAAAAGACATTAAAGTCTATAATTTGTGAAACGCTTTTCCTTCTTTTGTAGCTCTGGGATCAAACCCAAGGCCTTCTGCTTGCAGTGAGTGCTCTCCGACGGGAATGGGAATGCTGCCTAGCCTCTCTGAAGATCTCAAACGCTTTGGCAGAGAACGGATAGGTGTTCGGGAGCCTATGAGGTGGGAGTCTGCTCCTCCGCATCTGCCTCCTCGCAGCAGGTGTGGCCACTGACCTGGAGGTTTTCAGAATGACGTGGCAGCCTGCTCATCACGGCGTCCAGCTCGTCGAACTTCCTCAGGATGGCCTGCACTTCCGCAGACAGCTCTTTGTACTCTGAGAACTGGTCTTGGAACACAGCCTTATAGCGTTCTCGATCGTCGTCCGTCCGAATCACGGGGTATTTTCTGGGGGAAAATATCACAAATCAGGGTGACAACTTTACCCTGCAGGAGGCCTGTGCCGGCACCTCCCTAGCATGCTCAAGACCCTGGGTTCCATCCGCAGAGTGGAAAACATTCGGACACTGAAACAAGCGGAAAAGGGGAAACACGTCGCTCGCTCAGTGGCCAGACCCGGCACACCTTTCTTATTTTTCTTTTCCTTTTTTAAAGATTTATTTATTTATTTATTATGTATGCAGTGTTCTGTTTGCATGTATCCCTGCAGGTCAGAAGAGGGCACCAGATCTCATTACAGATGGTTGTGAGCCACCATGTGGTTGCTGGGAATTGAACTCAGGACCTCTGTAAGAGCAGTCAGTGCTCTTAACCTCTGAGCCATCTCTCCAGCCCCCCTTTCTTCTTTTTCAACATGACCCTGGATAGCAAACAACCGTTCGCATAAGCAACGTGAAGCACAGTGCTGACTTGGTGACAAGATCGAGGATGAAGGCCCAAATGGGAGTGTTAGGAAAACCAAGATGGACTCACGCCACGTAGTCGGGCATCACAATGGGCTTGGGAATATAGCCCGGAGGGATGTGTCCACTCAGAAGTTCAGGGGTCTTTTTCGTTGTTCTCGACTCCTTGAAATTAACTTCTTGGTCTCTCTGTCTGTCACCGGGGGTCACTTCGCACTACAGGAAAAGAGACAAAGAGTTGGTTGTACGAGGGATCGGGGAAAGAGCCCACCCAAGTCATCGGGAGCAGAAGAAGTGGGAGCAGGAAGAAGAAAAGTGAACAACAACGATCATTTAGAGTTCTTCTGTGTCTCTCACACACAAAGGAGTTCGCAATGCAACAGCTGAAGAGTCCCACCGGGGAAATGGCGGCACGGAAGAGGCAAGCACCTCCCACTTCTAATCAGCATGTCACAAACGCAGCTGATGAGAGGGGCGTGGCGCTTCATGACTAGCTCCAGCACCTGGGAGGCTGAGGCAGGACTGCTGTAAGTTCAAGGCTACTCTTGGAAGGGGCTGTCGAGATGGCGCAGCAGGGTAAGGGTGTGTGGTGGTCTGAGTGAGAATGGTCCCTTAGCTCATGTGCTTGAATGCTTGGTCCCTGGTTGGTGGAACTGTTTGGGGAGGGTTAGGAGGCGTGGCCTTGCTGGAGGAGGTGAGTCATTGAGGGTGGGCTGAGGTTTCATTGCATTCTCAGTGTGCTCTCTGTCTCCTTCATTCAGATCAAGATGTGTACTGTCAGCTGCTCCAGCAAACACGGCTGCTGCTTCCTGCCACATGCCTGGGCATGACAGACCCTTAGCCCACTGAAACCATAAATCAAATTAAATGTTTTCTTTTATAAGTTGTTTTGGCCATGGTGGTTTTTTGTTTTGTCTTGGTTTGGTTTTGGGGGGGGAGTTCAAGACAGGATTCCTTTGTGGCTTTGGAGGCTGTCCTGGAACTAGCTCATGTAGACCTGGTTGGCCTGGAACTCACAGAGATCCACCTGCCTCTGCCTCCCAAGTGCTGGCATTAAAGGCGTGCGTCACCACTGCCCGGCTGGGCCATGGTGTTTTATCCCAGCAATAGAAAAACAACTGATATAAGGTGGTTGCTGTCAAGCCAGAGGACCAGAATTTGATTCCTGAACCCATAAGGTGGAGAGAATGGGATCCCCTGTGTTGTCTTCTGACCTCCACAAGGACGCTGTGGCACACATGTGTGTACACACACACAACATAAACAAATGTAAGAAAAATTGGAAAGTACTTTTTTTAAAAAAGTGGATGAAGAAGGCTTTGGTACAGCTCAGTGCCATTGTGTTGAGGTATATTTGCTTAACTGTGCAGATTTGTCTCACAGTTGTTTAACTATGTAAAGACACATTGCTGTTTACCTTGCCTGCCTAAGGCACCTGACTGGTCTAATAAACAGCTGAACAGCCAACAGTGAGGGAGGAAGGATAGGAGGGACTTCAGGGTAGGGAGAGTAAGGAAAAGGAATTTAGGCTCAGGGAAAGAAAGAAAAGGAGATGACAGGGAGACATGAGGGGACAGACAGACACAGAAGAAGCAGGAAAGTAGGACAAACAGAATGCAAGAAAGGTAAAAGCCCCGAGGCAAAACATAGATGAATAAGAGCTGGTGGGACAAGTCTAAGCTAGGGTTGATCATTCAAAATTAATAGTAAGTCTCCATGTCTTTATTTGGGAGCTGGCTGGTGGCCCATAGAAAATGCCACCACAGCACTGAGCTTGTCTAGTGTGCACAGAGCTCCCCACTTCCACCCCAGAAATAAAAAGTGGACGATGAAATACACAAATGAGAAGCTGGGATTTACACCCCAGCCAAGAATGGGAAATACAGTTCAAAATAAGAAAATCTGCCAAAAAAGCGTACCAAGCCTACTTAAATGGAAAGAGAAAAAAGTGACAGTGGGAACTTGGTGTGAGTCGATCAGAAGCAGCTGGTGCGAAGGGGAGTCACACTGTCTTCATCTTCTGAAAGGGAAAGCAAACAAGCCAAAGCAAGGTGTGGCGGTACACTCAGCACCTGAGTGACTGTGGCAAGAGGGTCAGCTTGAGGCTAGCCTGGGCTACACAGCAAGATCCTGTCTCATAGAAACCAGAAGGAAACAACAATACTCCAGGGGGAAAAAAAGCTTTTCTGATGTCAGTCTTCAAGAGGAGCTTGCTCAGACCGTGCAGGGGACAGGAGGCAGGCCTATTGGTAAGTCCAGCTGAGTGTTCTCAAGCTGTAGGCTTGGGCCTCAGGAAAGCCTGTGGCGGGAGATGGTGGATTAAAGCCACACCCTGCAATAAAATAGTACATATTCAGGAAAGAGGAAAGAAATGGCTGAGAGAAGGACTGGGAGAGGTTTCTATCAAGGCCAGCTCAAGGGACATAGGAGTGGAAGATGAGGAGGAATCTTCTAGAATAGCAAGCAATTCCGTATTCAATTGCACCGTACCCAGAACACCAGCTGGGGCTGGTGAGGTTCAGAGAGGGTGGGTGAACTCTCTAAGGTCACACACACATCAACTAACCAGAAAAACCACAACTAAACTTTACCTGTTTAATTAAATGTATATTGTCCACATACTAACCTTCCCTGAAGTTCTAGAAGCATACTACAAGCAAGCCTGATAAACGAGGCAGTGCCAGCCATAGCTGGAGGAAAATAAGGCCCTGCCTGGAAACATGGTTGTTTGCTGATGCAGAAACTTCTTTCTCCTCTAAAAACAAAACAAGCCGGGCGTTGGTGGCGCACGCCTTTAATCCCAGCACTCGGGAGGCAGAGGCAGGCGGATCTCTGTGAGTTCGAGGTGAAAGACCCCGGCCCAGCACAGGTGGCTGAGGCCTATGGAAAATTCCTTTCCCCCACAGCTCAGCCGAATAGTCATTTTTTTGATCAGAAGGAAGCTCAGCTCAAGGTCTTTACAGCTGCATAGTCACTACTATCTCTGTCCAGATAGGGGCCCAGGTGTCTATGGTCTGCACAGCCAGCCCAGAAAGATTGGGCAGGCACAGAAACCTTTGTTCTTCAGATAGGGCCAAGGCCGAGAATTGAGTTCTGAGAGAAACCTTAATTGCCTCTCTGTCCAGATGAGAGAAACCTTAATTGCCTCTCTGTCCAGATGAGAGAAATCTCGTTCTGAGCCCCAGCCTCATTTAAATTACCCAATCAGGGTCCCGTAACTAGGCTTCTCGCTTCTGTACTGCGCTTTTTGCTATAAAAGAACCCCTGAGTCCCCAGCTCGGGGCTCTCAGTTCCCGAGACTGAGATGCCCCGGGTACCCGTGTATTATCAATAAAGCCTCTTGCTGTTGCATCCAAGCTCGTGGCCTCGGTGTTCCTTGGGTTCGGGTCTCCCTCCCGTGAAAGTCCCCCGCCTGGGGTCTTTCATTTGGTGCGTTGGCCGGGAATTGAGACCCTGCCCAGGGACCACCGACCCACTTCTGGGAGGTAAGAATTGTCCGGACTAAATTTCTGTTGTTTCTGCTGTCTGCTGTCTGTCTGTCTATGCCTGTTGTTTTATTGCGCCTGCGTCTGTAATATACAGCTGTATACATCTGTATCTGGTGGCACCGACCGCAGCTCTAGGACACGATCTGCCTCGTCTGTTTGGGGCCCCGTCTGTTTGGGGCAGATGTCCATCTGCCCCGTCTGGAGTTCTTAGGGAACTCGTCTGTTTGGGGCCCCGTCTGTTTGGGGCAGATGTCCATCTGCCCCGTCTGGAGTTCTTAGGGAACTCGTCTGTTTGGGGCAGGTCTGTATCTGGAGCTGGAGTTCTTAGGGACTCGGTTGTTTGGGGTAGATGCCTAGGAATCTGCCCCGTCTGTTTGGGGAAGTCCCGCTGGCCGAGGGAGTTTCCATCCTGATAGGGGACAAGGACGGGAGCACAAGGCCCCCGTCCCCGATCTGAATTTGCTTTTGACTTTCGTCAAAGCCGCGCAGCGAAAATCTGTTTGTTTTTGTTTCTTATCTGTTCGTCCGTCTGAATGTCGTTTGTCATCGCTCTCGAGATGCTCGTAACCAGACTGTCGATGCGCGCAAGAAGCAATGGACCACCCTTTGCTCTTCTGAATGGCCAACTTTTGATGTTGGCTGGCCACGAGATGGCATCTTTAACTCTCAAATTATTTTCCAGGTGAAAGAGAAAGTGGATCCTGGACCCCAGGGCCACCCGGACCAAGTATAGTTACCTGGGAAGTGCTGGTCTATGACCCTCCCTCCCCCTCCTTTTCCCTAACCCCCGCCACCGCCGCAGCTGCAGGCACTGCTCGGACTGCAGCTCATTCCCGGTTCGCGTTCAGTGTCCCGGCCGCTGCGCGAAGGGCGCCCTGAATGTGACGGCGCGACCGGCGACAATGCGAGGGGAGCTGTCTGCCTCCCTGCGGCCCGCGATGGACCGGGTCAGAGAGCGGCCACGCCCCTCGCCCCCGCTCCCCGGCAGACGCTCCGGCCCTTCCGGGTGGCGCCGCGGCCTCAGCCCGCTCCCGGATTCAACCGCCCTGCCTCCGGACGGGCCATGATGGCCAGTTGCAGTACTGGCCGTTCTCTGCCTCAGATCTTTATAACTGGAAAAATAATAACCCCTCCTTTTCAGCAGACCCCGTGAGACTGACTGATCTATTAGAATCAGTTCTCACTGCCCAACAGCTTTTTGCAAGTCCTCCTAACTTCGGAGGAGAGACAGCGGGTCCTTCTTGAAGCCCGGAAAAAATTGTTCCTGGGGCAAATGGACAACCTACGCAGCTTCCAAATGAAATTGATGCTGCCCAGACTGGGACTTCACCACTGAGGCAGGTAGGACCCATCTATGTCTTTAATGCCAGTTGCTTGTAGCGAGTCTCCAAAAGACGGATAAGCAATCTATAAATTTGGCCCAGGTAAGACAGATAGTTCAGAAGGCAGAGGAATCGCCAGCCGCATTTTTTTTGAAAGACTTAAGGAAGCTTACAGAATGTATAACCCATATGACAGGGGTATACACTACCAGATGTATTGAGGGAGACAGAACGTATTTTTTTAATAAAAGAGAAGCTCAGAGAGAGAGAGAAAAGAGGTAAACAGAATGTCAGAGACAGGAAATGAGAGAGACAGGATAGCAAGGGACAAGAAGCGTAATAGAGAAATGACTAAACTGTTGGCCACAGTAGTCGCAGAGACAGGATAGGTAGAGAGAGGGACAAAGGGGGCCTCACTTAGAAAGAAGGACCTTTCAGAGACCCAAACCCCCTGCCGGTCCCCCTGGAACACTCCCCTGTTGCCAGTCAAGAAGCCAGGACCTCCGGGAAGTCAATAAGCGGGTTGAGGACAAACACCCCACGGTCCCCAATCCCTATAACCTCCTGAGTGGACTGCCACCTGACTATATTTGGTACTCAGTCCTGGATTTAAAGGATGCCTTCTTCTGCTTGCGGTTACACAAAGACAGTCAGCCACTGTTTGCCTTTGAATGGCAGGATGCAGACCTGGGAATCTCGGGACAACTTACATGGACTAGGTTGCCCCAAGGGTTCAAACATAGCCCCACCCTCTTTGATGAGGCCTTGCATCAGGATTTGGCCGGATTTAGAGTCCACAACCCTGAGATCATCCTCTTACAATATGTGGATGACATCCTGATAGCCACCAAAACAGAGGAGGAATGCCTGAGGGGGACAGAAGCTCTCTTAAAGACTTTAGGAGACTTGGGGTATAGGGCCTCTGCCAAAAAGGCCCAAATCTGTCGGACCCAGGTCACCTACCTGGGGTACAAAATCCAGGATGGAAAACGTTGGCTAAGAGAAGCCTGCAAACAGCCCATACTCGACATCCCTCCTCCCAAGACCCCCCAAAAATTGCGGGAATTCTTGGGAACAGCAGGTTTCTGTAGACTGTGGATCCCCGGGTTTGCGGAAATGGCAGCACCCCTGTACCCCCTCACCAAGACGGGGGCTACCTTTGACTGGGGGGAGAGCCAGGAACAAGCCTTCATGAACATCAAGAAGGCTCTGCTCTGCTCCCCAGCCCTGGGGTTACCGGATCTGACTAAACCCTTTGACTTATTCGTGGCTGAGCAAGAGGGTTACGCGAAGGGGGTCCTAACTCAAAAACTTGGGCCCTGGAGACGACCGGTTGCCTACCTATCTAAGAGATTAGACCCCGTAGCGTCAGGATGGCCCCCATGTCTCCGCATGATCGCCGCCACCACAGTTCTCATAAAGGACTCTCACAAATTGACTTTGGGGCAGCCTTTGACCATCTATGCCCCCCATGCTATGGAGGCGGTCATCAGACAGCCACCGGGCCACTGGCTCACCAATGCCAGGATGACTCATTACCAGACTCTGTTGCTGGACAAGGATAGAATTCACTTCGGGGCTCCGGTGACCCTGAACCCCGCCTCGCTACTTCCCCTCCCCCGGGGAAGCAGAGACTCATAACTGCTTGCAGGTCCTGGCTGAGGTCCATGGGACGAGAGCTGACCTCACGGATCAACCCCTTCCCAACCCTGACCTTGTCTGGTTCACGGACGGAAGCAGCTTTGTACATCAAGGGGAGCGGAAAGCCGGTGCTGCAGTGACAACTGAGTCAGAAACAATTTGGGCCGAGGCCCTGCCGCCAGGAACATCGGCCCAACGAGCAGAACTGATTGCTTTAACACAGGCCCTGAGACTGGCAGAAGGTAAGAAACTCACTGTCTACACAGACAGCCGCTATGCTTTTGCCACCGCTCACATCCATGGTGAAATTTATAGGCGAAGGGGGCTATTGACCTCAGAGGGCAGAGACATTAAAAACAAAAAGGAAATCCTGGCCCTCTTAGAGGCTCTGCACCTCCCAACCGCCCTCAGTATCATACATTGCCCAGGGCATCAGAAAGGCGACAGCCCCGTTGCCCGGGGAAACCGGAGGGCAGACCTGGCCGCCCGGGAGGCTGCCCTGACCTTGGAAAGCAGCAGTCACCTCCTCCAGGCGGCTGTAGTCCCTGTAACTAATGAGGCTTCCGAGAAGACCTCCCCGTCATGGGACTATGAAATAAAAGACATCAAAGCCATGAAAAGACTGGGGGCGACCCGAGTACATGATGGTCTCTGGACCTATCAAGGAAAGACTGTCCTTCCCCGCCTAATGACTAGATATTTGGTTAACAGCCTACACAAACTCACTCATTTGAGCTCCAGGAAAATGAGAGAACTGTTAGTCCGGGAAGAAAATACTCGCTACCTGTTGGGAATAGAAGAAATACTAAGACAAGTGACTGAGCAATGTGACGCCTGCGCCCACGTAAATGCGACCAGGCTAAAGCTACCCATGGGGACCCGAGCTCGGGGGCACCGGCCTGGGGTGCACTGGGAAATAGATTTCACAGACCTGGTTTTTGTTAACACCTTCTCGGGATGGACTGAAGCCTACCCCACCAAGCACGAGACAACAAAGGTGGTCACCAAGAAACTTCTTGAAGAAATCTTCCCCCGTTACGGAATGCCACAGGTATTGGGGACAGACAACGGGCCTGCCTTTGTTTCTCAGGTAAGTCAGTCTGTGGCCACCTTGTTGGGGATTAATTGGAGATTGCATTGTGCTTACTGACCCCAAAGCTCAGGACAGGTAGAACAAATAAATAGAACCATTAAGGAGACTATAACTAAATTATCGCTTGTAGCTGGCACTAAAGACTGGGTCCTCTTGCTCCCCCTTGCCCTCTATCGTGCCCGGAATACACCGGGCCCCCATGGCCTCACCCCTTTTGAAATTCTATATGGAACCACCTTTCCCTTTGTTCAGTTCTTTGACCAAGATATTTCTGACTATGCCAATTCCTCCTCTCTTCAAGCTCACCTGCAGGCACTCCAGCTGGTTCAGCAGGAAGTCTGGAAGCCTCTGGCCCAAGCCTACCGAGACCAGAGGAAACACCCTATTGTCCCTCACTCCTACCACGTGGGAGACAGCGTTTGGGTCCGGCGCCACCAGGCTAAGAACCTTGAACCCCGCTGGAAGGGACCATACACAGTCCTGTTGACCACCCCTACTGCTCTCAAGGTGGACGGGATTGCTGCTTGGATACACGCCTCGCACGTAAAAGCTGCCTTCCCTGAGGATCCGGACTCAGGATGGAAAGCTTAACGCACTCAAAATCCTCTCAAAATAAAACTTACCCGCTCCCCTCCCTCCTGCTAATAGCCCTCCTCATAAAATCAGACACTGGTGTGGCCTCCAGTCCCCATACCGTTTATAAATTAACCTGGGAGGTTCTCTCCCAGATGGGGGAGGTCATTTATGCTGTCACGGAACCACATGCACTTGGGACATGGTGGCCTACTCTATGGCCTGAATTTTGTGATTTGGTAGCAGGGTTGAACACTTGGGACATTCCCCATTGCCACCCAAAGGCATGCACCAGTGGTTCCCACCTTTACAGACGTCGACGTACATTCATATTCGTGGACTCCAGAGAAACCACCCCCGGGTGTGTTAGTCGCAGAGCCAGAGAGCAGCTAAATTCACTGGACTTCTATGTCTGCCCCTGAGATGGACGTACCTGGCAACAGGCCCGGAAATGTGGGGGATATAATTCCTTTTTCTGTGCAGCTTGGGGGGTGCGAGACTACAGGGGACGCATATTGGAGGCCATCCTCATCCTGGGATAAAATACAAGTGCGTAGAGGCTGGGACAAAGGACAATCTGGAATGATAGGTATGCCCCTTGCCATTTCTTTCACTGCACAGGGAAAGCAAGCCCCGGACTGGCAGACTGGGTATACCTGGGGTTTGCGTTGGTATCTATACGGACCAGATAGGGGAGTAATCTTTACAATCAGATGTAAGGTGGCTCCCGTCAATCCACAGGCCATAGGCCCTAACCAGGTCCTTACTGATCAAAAGCAGCCTAGCTTACTCATGCCCAAGGCTGATACCAGGCCTCTGAACCTGCCTAAAACCACAGCCGCTCCTGCGCCTACAGAAAGCACTCCCAAACCCCCCTCCTCGGGTCCCCCCCCTTGAAGGCACGGGAGATAGAATATTAGCCCTAATCAAAGGGACATATGCCACTCTGAATTTAACTCGCCCAGATAAGACTAAGGAATGCTGGCTTTGTCTGACTCCGCAACCTCCCTATTATGAAGGCTTAGCGGTTATGGGCGAATATACAAATCAGGCCACAGCCGAGGCTCTTTGTGGGACAGCCATGCAACATAAATTGACCATCTCAGAAGTGTCTGGAAAGGGGCTATGTATAGGTAATGTCCCCACCACGCATCAAGGACTATGCAATGCCACTGAGCCTTTGCCCCAAAGTGGCCGCTACTTGATAGCCCCCAATGGGACATATTGGGCATGCAACACTGGATTAACCCCTTGTGTCTCCACCACGGTACTAGGTGCCACCGTTGACTATTGTGTTCTGATTGAATTATGGCCTAAGGTAATTTACCACCCCTCTGACTATGACATGATAAGTACTGGCCGCATTAAGAGGGAACCTATCTCCATCACTACTGCCATCCTACTAGGAGGACTAACCATGGGAGGCATAGCAGCAGGAATAGGAACCGGTACTGCCGCACTGCAGGAAACTAAACAGTTCCAACTCCTGCAACAAGTAATGCGTGCAGATATTCGGTCTTTAGAGGAATCTGTCGCTGCCCTGGAGAAGTCTCTGTCCTCCCTGGCAGAAGTAGCCCTCCAAAACAGAAGGGGACTAGACCTCTTATTTTTACAGCAAGGGGGAATTTGTGCGGCCCTTAAAGAAGAATGCTGCTTTTACGCAGACCATACCGGAGTGGTAAGAGATAACCTGGCTAAAATAAAAGAAAGACGCCAAAAGTACCACCAATTAATTGAGTCCCAACAGGGATGGTTTCAGAATTGGTATAACAGGTCCCCTTGGTATTCGACTCTCATATCCACCATTATGGGACCCCTGATCATTATATTGCTGATTCTGATGTTCGGGCCATGCATCTTAAACAGATTAATCCAGTTTATAAAGGAAAGGTTATCAATTGTACAATCACTGGTTTTGACTCAACAATACCAGCAGCTAAAGCAAAGGGATTTCGAGATGGCAGAAACCTCTGAATGAAAGATTTCATTCAGTTACAAGAGCAATGGGGGAATGAAAGACCCCGGCCCAGCACAGGTGGCTGAGGCCTATGGAAAATTCCTTTCCCCCACAGCTCAGCCGAATAGTCATGTTTTTGATCAGAAGGAAGCTCAGCTCAAGGTCTTTACAGCTGCATAGTCACTACTATCTCTGTCCAGATAGGGGCCCAGGTGTCTATGGTCTGCACAGCCAGCCCAGAAAGATTGGGCAGGCACAGAAACCTTTGTTCTTCAGATAGGGCCAAGGCCGAGAATTGAGTTCTGAGAGAAACCTTAATTGCCTCTCTGTCCAGATGAGAGAAACCTTAATTGCCTCTCTGTCCAGATGAGAGAAATCTCGTTCTGAGCCCCAGCCTCATTTAAATTACCCAATCAGGGTCCCGTAACTAGGCTTCTCGCTTCTGTACTGCGCTTTTTGCTATAAAAGAACCCCTGAGTCCCCAGCTCGGGGCTCTCAGTTCCCGAGACTGAGATGCCCCGGGTACCCGTGTATTATCAATAAAGCCTCTTGCTGTGCATCCAAGCTCGTGGCCTCGGTGTTCCTTGGGTTCGGGTCTCCCTCCCATGAAAGTCCCCCGCCTGGGGTCTTTCAGAGGCCAGCCTGGTCTACAGAGCTAGTTCCAGGACAGCCTCCAAAACAATACAGAGAAACCCTGTCTCGAAAAACCAAAAAAAAAAAATAAATAAATAAAAATAAATAAATAAATAAAATAAAATAAAAACAAAACAAACAAAAGCAGAAAGAAAAGTGCAAACATCCAAGGAGGGATTTTGAAGCCTTGCCCTCTATTGCTATGGCAGCTTTTAAACGTCCTTTGTTAGCCGGGCGGTGGTGGCGCACGCCTTTAATCCCAGCACTCGGGAGGCAGAGGCAGGCGGATCTCTGTGAGTTCAAGACCAGCCTGGTCTACCGAGTGAGTTCTAGGACAGGTTCCAAAACAATACTGAGAAACCCTGTCTCAAAAAAAAAAAAAAAATCCTTTGTTTGCCCACTTCCCTGCTTCTGGACTGGTCTTGAGGCGTGGTTTAACATCAGCTCAAAGCCACCAGCTCTTACCTCAACAAATGGCATAAGCCTGAGCTAGCGGAGGCTGTTAACCAGCCCAGGGAAAGGAGAAGCTCCAAGCCCACACGCCAGACGGGAGACCACATCACAAGCCACTGCGACCCACTGTAGATGAGTGGGGCAGAATAAGAAAACAGAAACAAGGCTGTCTTGCTGATGTGCTCTCAATGAGAATGCCCCGTGGCTCGGATGTTCGGAAACTTGATCCCCAGCTGGAGGAACTGCTTCAGACCGTTGGAGGAGGTGTGTCACTGGGGTGAGCTTTCAGACGCCCATGCCACTCCCAGCGTGTCCTTCTCTGCCTCCTACTTGCCCCAGATGCCCCTTACGCCATGCCTCAGCTCTGCATCATAGCCTCTAACCCCGAATTACAAGTCCCACATTAAATGCTCTTTTATAAGTTGCCTTGGTCCCATTGTTTTATCACAGCAACTGAAAAGTACCCGAGGCCTGGGGCTGGAGAGATGACTCAGTGGTTAAAGAGCACTGACCACTCTTCCAGAGGTCCCGCGTTCAATTCCCAGCACCCACACAGCAGCTCACAGATGTCTACAACTACAGTTCTAGGGGACCTGACACCCTTACACAGGCAAATTGCCAATGCACATATAAATAAATATTAAAAAGAAAAGTACCTGAGGACCACATTCACTCTGCTGTGTTCTCTGCAGCTTAGGATGCTGTTCCTCACCCCAGTGATATTTCAATCTTGAACATGACTCATGGGATTAAACATTAGAGAAATATTTTGACTTGACAAGCGGGTGTCTATTTCATGGAGCCTCTCTTTAGCACTGAGCTGTCTGACGCTCGAGCGAGTCTTCTGCGTACCAGCTCAGGAAGCCACTCCAGGGTGTGCTGATCTGGAGCTCACAACAGCCCTTAGGCATACAGCTCTGGCTTCCCGGTCAAAGACAAGAATTTGGCCCAGGCAGACACCCTGGATGGCAGAGTCCAAAATTAATTACTTTTCTAGGTTTAAAAAAAGTTCAGGTAAGTACCATTTGTTTTATTGACTGGTGTGCTTACTTTTGAGATAGGATTTCACTCTACTCCAGAATGGTCTAGAACTCACTACGTAGCCTGGGCTGGCCCCAACTCTGGCTATCCTCTCGCTTCAGCCTCCTGAATATGGGTTATGGTTTGAGGCACCGTGCCTGGTTTAAGCAATCACCTCCATTACTAGCTCCTGCCTCCTTCTCAGGGTTACCTGTTACTAGGAGAAGAAAGCTTCAAGAAAGTGCGGCAGCTCTGGGACAAGTCACACTTTCCTGTGCGGAAGGAGAGAGGGGCCGAAGAGTCAAGGTCTAACACGGCCTCTTTCCTGTTTCTTAACTGAAACTTGGCCTGTTAGCAAATACTGGGAATGCTCTGTTATGATGCCAGAGAAAGGAATTAAAGGTTAGGACAGACATAGTTTACTATGCCTTTCAAACTAACAAAAAAAAAAAAAGGATTTCCCTTGTGAAATGTGTATGTGCAGTGCCATGCTTATGTTCCTGTCCTGACTTCTTCATTCAGTGATGGATTGATGTGGATCCAAGTTGCTTATGGTATTGGTGTTTTATCACAGCAATAGAAACCCTGAGACAATGATCTTGAACTTCTGATTCCCCTGTGTTGACCTTCCACATGCTGGGATTACAGCCGTGCGCTACTATGCCCAGTTTGTGTAGTGTTGGGGAGGGAACCCAGGGCTTCATACATGCTAGGCAAGCACTCTACCAGCTTAGCTAAATCCCAGCATCAGGAAGAATGATTTCCATTAGCCAGGCATAGATAGTAAGCCAATAGTCCCGTGAAACAAGAGGCAGAAGCAGGAACAGCATGCATTAAAGGCCAGCCTGGCCACACAGCAAGAACACATCCATGTTCACATACAAAAAAAAATCATGTAGCAAAATGAAAAGGGGTTGGAGGGAAGACCGCCTAACATGGTCCTCACAGTACCGCAAAAAGCTGCAAGTCTTCATCCGAGCTCAGCATCAGGTTTCACGGTGGGTGATTCTATTGTCAACCAAGACACACCAGACACAAGTGTTTAGCAAACCTACAGCATAACTTAAAGTTAATGTTGCCCTTACCATTCTCCTTTTTGAAGGCAACGATGGCTCATTTATCTGGAATAACAACAACAAAAGAGTTAAAATGATTCCTCAAGAGGCTGAAGAGATAGTTTAACAGTCTAGAGTGCTGCTTACTGCTCTTGCGGAGACTCCTGAGTGCCTGTAACTAGTGTCAGGGGATCCCATGACCTCTTCTGTCCCCCAACATGCAAGTGCACATTACACACAGACCACACACATGCACGCGCATGTGCATGCACGCCCACACACACACACACACACACACACACACACACACACACGTGCACGCTGTTTCCGTCCATTTTCACTTCTAGCCCAATCTCAACAACAAGAAGCTGACCATCTCCATGATGTTTGATTTCCATATTTGTTTGCCTAGATTTCTGTGGGCCAATGGGGAACCAGAGGACGATGGGTAACTGTGGTTCTCTGTTAACCAGGAAAATAGGGAAGATTGGAGATAAGGGAATGATGGGTAGTATTAGATGAGTTGCTTGAATTACCTACATTTTATTTATTTATGGTTACTTTATCTTGGTTGGTTAACTGTTTTGTTTTATGAGATGCAATCATGCTATGTAGCCTAGGCTAGCCTATAACTCACCACATGATCAGGCTGGCCTTAATCTTGTGACTGTCCTCTTGCTTCTGCCCCAAGAGCTGGGATTACCGGTGTGACCCACCATGCCCAGCACTTTGGATAATTAAAAAGTCAATATAGTCACTTTATAAAATTAATGGAAAAAACCAAAGGCTGTTATATAACCTCCAATAACTCGTTTAATCAAATATTGTAAAACAAAATCTTACAGAAAATTTTTAAGATGAACAAATTGCGCCTGTAATTCTAACTCCCTGGGAGGCTGAGGCAGGATAACTATGGTGAGTAAGCCATCCTGGGCTATACAATCAGTTTGAGTTCAAGCTGGGCTACATAGTGAGATCTCCTCTCAAATAAAGGAAAATTCGTTGTTGGAGTTTTTGCATGTATTAGGCAATAGCGAAATAAATATCAAACTTATTTTGGGGCATAGTGAACACAGCACAATATATCTAATGTTTGCTGTCAAACTCAAATAATTTTAAATGGGATTTTTTACATGATCTTGTCCATTAGATATTACCATCATTTCCCCTGTATATTAATCTCATTACTTATAGATTATATTATTATTATTTTGGTTTTTCGAGACAGGGTTTCTCTGTAGCTTTGGAGGCTGTCCTGGAATTCACTTAGTAGACCAGGCTGGCCTCTGACTCACAGAGATCCATCTGTCTATGCCTTCTGAGTGCTGAGACTAAAGGTGTGTACCACTGCCGCCAGGCTTTATTGTTATTTTTAGTAAGTAAAATCCAAGACAGAAAAACAAATGCAGTACTTTCTTATTTCAGAATACAGACCTCTCCAAAATAATGATGAACCATTAAAAGCCAGGAGGTAGCTGTATGTTTACTACAACTCAGTCATTCAATGTTTGCTTTTAATGCAAAGCTACCACATTTGTTTTTGCTTTTTGAGACAGGGGCTTGAAAAGGAAACCACGCTGGCCTCAAACTACATGGCCCAGGCTGGACTTGAAGTCACAGTTTTCCCAACAGCAGGGGTTACTGGCTTAAGCCACCATTCCCATTAGCCACACTCTGTGTGTGTATGTGTGTGTGTGTGTATCTATGTGTGTGCACCTTTGGTGTTGGGTTACATGCCTACACATTATACACACAGAGGCCAGAGGACAACCTAGGGCATTAGTCCTCGGGTGACTTTCCCCTTTTGTTTGAGACAGGGTCTCTACTAGCCTGGAATTTTGCCACCGAGGGACAGGCTAGATAGCCCTGGAGCTTCAAGGCATCCTCCTGTCTCCACCTCCCATCTCCCAGCATCGGGAGTACCGGTGCATGCTAACAGGTTTTTACTTCTTCCAGAGATCTAATGACTTCGTACTCAGGTCCCCATGCGTGACTGAGCCAACTACCCAGATTCATAGTCTGTCTTGGTGTTACTTCACTGGGGGTGGGAGGAGTAAATTGTAGTATTTAAGTGAGTACTTCCCTCCTGTAAGTGAACTATGTCACGGTTTTTCTATGGAAGTTTATCTTAGGAAGGGATTTGACGATGAGGTCAGCATCCCAGTGCGGTTAAGGAGCAGCAGCACATGCGGGGTGTGTGCAGTTAACGGTGACACAGCAGAGCAGGTGTCCCAGTCAAAGCAAGGACTCAAAGCCCAGCTCATTTAAATACACATACAGGTAGGGACCTAGAAAGGCTTGGACGAGGCTTCGAGGGGGTTGTATTTTAGCAGCAACAGAAGAGGAGCAAAGCAAAGGTTTGAGAAGACACATACATACCTCCTGCTGCTCCATGTACTCCCTGTGCCTCCGGGCTGCCTCATGCCGCCACAGCTTGAGGCAGACCAGGGCTCCGACGAGATAAACGATCATGGTGACAAACAAGAAGATCATTGCCGCTATCTGACCTCCTTCTACCCGGCAGAACACGGCATTCATTGGCGTGTTGAATAATGGATAGTAGCAGAGTCCTCCTCGGTTGGTGTCATTCACATAGACAATGGCTGCGGCCATGTACAGGATAAACAAGGCAACGTTAACTCCAAACTCAGTCAGGGGCCACCAGTTAGAGTCCAGAAGAATGGTGCGGTAATACATGGACATGCCAAGCACCAGAATAATAATAGTGGCGATCCAAGCCAAACCAGCCACCACGAGTACAAAAGGGGTCTTGGGGCCACTGTAGTAGTATCCCCCATATGTGCTGCCCAGGCTGCCAAGACCTGCCGTGCCATAGGGCTGTGTATATCCAAACAGATTGTACCACTCGTTGTCCTTGTGGATATAAGCTGTGACACAGGCGAAGACGCCAGCCCCCAGAAGCAGTTCAGCCACACCCAGAATTCTCAGCAGGCCTGCCCACGACTTCATGTAGGCGTACCGCTGATTGTACTCCTCCACCTTCTCGCTGTAAGTCCGAGCCGTCTGTGTGCGCTGGTCTAGGGATGCATAGGAGTCCTGGGGAAACATGGCATCCGCCTCTTGCGGGGAATTAAAGGTGCCTTCTGACCCTCCGGAAGGATCTTTGTAAGAGCTGGGTGGGAGGTGGTTTGGTCTCGCCGGAGAGGCTGGAGGTGAACACTCCACACCATCTGAGATGTATCTGATATCAGACACCGGCTTATCCCATTCTGGGTCCTTTTTCTTCCCTCTGAAGAAGTTCTTCCAGGAGTCGGGCACAAAGCGCCTTACTGGCTTGATGTCTGGTGCTATGGCTGGCTCCTCGGAGTCACTTGAGTAGAAGCCGGGGCCGAATGGTGGCTGTAACGGGAGAGGAGGCGGGGGCAGAGGATCGGTGCTCACAGCCAGCTCACTGCTGTGAAGGGACTGCAGGGTTCTCAGGGTGCCATCTGAACCAGGCATGTCCCCTGGAACCTCACTGTAGCCCCTGTCCTGAATCCTGGGCCTTCCGTCACTTGACGACATTTGTTCCTCTCACACCTGTGGCAGAGATTAAAGTTACTACGTATGTCTAGTGACTCCATCCTCCATAAATAAAGTCCAGTTATTTTATTCACTTAGCAAAAAGGATCCAGGTGGCAAGCAGGATTGTATCTAAGTATTATTGTATACAAAATGACAAACACATTCTTTCTTAAACACATGTAATAATTAGATTACCCAGAATTATATTTAAGTATTCTATGCCACTGCATTTTAAGAGCAGTAAAAAATTTAAATATTAGTTTTGAATTTTATATAGGAAAGCATTTAACTCTAATTTATGTATGAACCCTATGAATAAAATAAAAAACAAAACAAAAACTTGAGCAATACAGAATCCCAAGTACAATCTTGACTTTTTTTTTTTAATCGAGACAGGGTTTCGCTGCATTGCTTTGGAGCCTATCCTGGAACTCGCTCTGTAGACCAGGCTGGTCTCGGACTCACAGAGATCTGCCTGCCTCTGCCTCCCGAGTGCTGGGATTAAAGGCATGCACCACCACTGGCCGGTGAATCTTGTCTTTAGATATCTAAATCAAACATTTAAGTCTGAGTATGCCAGGTGGTGGTGGCGCGTGCCTTTAATCTCAGCACTTGGGAGACAGAAGCAGGAGAATTTCTGTGAGTTTGAGGCTAGCCTGGTTTACAAAGTAAGTTCCAGGACAGCCAGGGCTGTTACACAGAGAAACCCTCAAAAAACCAAAACCCAAACCAGAACAAAACAAAAAGAGTCTGAGCGTACCAAAATTTGAATGGTCAGTAAATACTCTTTGTTTTCATTAACCCACATTTGCTTTGGAATGGCCAAGGAGCCATTAAAGCAGTCTCTAAACACAGCAAGCTTGTGCCTTTTCCTTTCGAATCATAAAAGTTAGCTGAGGAACTGGAGCGATGGCTCAGAGGTTAAGAGCACTGGCTGTTCTTCTGGAGGGCCTGAGTTCAATTATCAGCACTCACACAGGGGCTCACAATCAGCTATAACCCAAGTCCCAAGGGATCTGACGCCCTCTTCTGGCCTCTGGGGGACTGCATCCCTATGGTGCACCGACATGCATGCAAGCAAAACACAAGATAGTACAATAGTGCGTGAAAAAGTCAGCGGAGAGGGCTCGCTTCTGTCCTCCTAAAACAGCAACAGCTGGCACTAGGTTTTAGAAGTTGAATTCTCAGAGTTAAAACACCAAAGGTTATGGTTCCCAGGAAGAGTAAACAGCAACAGCCCTAACTACGCATGTCACTGTTCCCAGAGCAGGTACCTAGAAGCAATTTGCTGTTGCCAGGGACAACTGGAGCATTTTAGGAGTGATTTAATATACTTGAAAAATTATCGAAGCACTTTGACTAAGTCTACTGACTTCCTTTATAAAAACAATGACCTAAATATGTATAGAATAAAAAAAAAAAAACCCCACTTGCGGATGAACTACCAGGTTTGAGGTACACTGGATTTCTCCCTTCAACTGTTTATGCCTTTTTATTGGATATTCAACTAGTATTGGTACTATACTTGAAATTATGACAAAATAAAATGTGTGTTTTGACCTTTACAGTGTTGAACAACTTAGAAATCCTAAGGCATTATTTTAATTTGTAAAATGGAGACTGAGAACCTTCGATGAACACACTGAGGTTGTATCTAACTTCCCTGCTTTTATGCAACTTAAATGCTACTGTGGGCAGCAGGTGACAAGTAGCATGTACACTGCACTGAGGATCAAAGTTTTAAAAGCAGAGTAGGGAGTGTGTTTTCTTTTCAGCACGCTCAGGGCAGTCTTCTAGGAGAAAGGGACAAGTATGGAAATAAAGGTGGAGGAGGAAACCCAGCAGATAGATGCCTGGAAGGAGCTCTCCAAGCGAAAGTCCCAAAAGCCTGTTGGGACTGTCGAACATGCCAGGGAAATGCCAAATCAGAAAGCTCAGCAAGGAAGCGTTAGAATGAGATGCATGGCATAACCGAAGCCACTGAGTCACTGAAGACCTGAAACACACCGCGCTTAATGGGCGCTAAGAAGCCACCAGAGAGTCGGAGCTGAGGAGTGACATGATCTGACTTGTTTTAGTAGGATCTCTGTGGATGGTAAGGGGAAGGCTGCTGGTATGATCCAAAGCATCACAGTGAACGCCAAGGAGACGCCTGGCATTCTACACACGGGTAACGAAATATGCAGTTACAGAGGATTTAAACAGAATCCAAGGCAGAAAGGGTAGCATTCTGAACTGTTCAGTACCAAGGATAAGCTTCGACAATTACTCATAAGACCAATCCTATCTATGTCACTTCTCCTTCCCTGCCAGGAGAGATTACTTAGAAGCAAGTGCCGGAGGGTCTGGAGAGATGGCTCATTGGTTTAAAACAATGGCTGCTCTTCCAGAGGACCTGGGTTCAATTCTTAGCACTCACTTGGGGGCTCACAACCAAGTTCCAGGACAGCCAGCACTGTTACATAGAGAAACCCTGTCTTGAAACAACAACAATAACGTAAAAGATAAAAGCGCGCGCGCACACACACACACACACACACACACACACACACACACACACACACACACACACACACACACACACACACACACACAAAACCCTGAACCAGATTTAAGGTATCTAGGGTACTTATGGTTTACAGAGCATCCTGCTGGTTAATTTAACTCATTGTTAAAAGTATGACTCACTGTAACGGATTCAACTCATCTTCACCTGTAGAAAATGTCTCATTTGAGTTACAACATTTTATCATTTAAATAAAAAACAAACATTTTAAATATGTAAACTAGAAAAGCAAACTGTTCTCTCAGGAAGGAATGGTCAGCTGTATTTAAATATATAGATACCCGTGACGTCTTACGGGTTGCTCCAGAGCCCCCTAGGCTCCATCCAGGTCGTAGAGATCGCAGGTCTTTGTTTGGTTGGGGCCAGGGACTTGGGAATGCCACAGCAGTGACCAGGAAAATAGTTCCCTGAGCGTCACAGGAATCAAGCCTGATTACCTTTACACACGCACAGTCGCCCCTTAAAGTTTTGTCGCCTCCAGAAAGTGGACTGCCTTGGGATTTGGGGTGGGGGAGCAGCCTCCGCAGACACCAGCGTTCTCGTGGGGCTCTCCCATCCGCCTCCCCGCTCTGTGGCTGTACCCACCGGTGCTCGTCCTGCCTCCGCCCTCTCTGGAAAATCCACTCTGGCTTCCGCCCCAAGGTGGCCGTTGTCCCGGTCAGGACAGCCGGGAAAGTGGTGAGGGCGGCGCCACTCGGCGCCCGGAAGAAGGCGGAGGCGGCGGTCCAGCCGGCCGCACCTGTCGCTGCTGCAGCTGCGAAACCCTCCCGCGCCACCCCCGGAGCCGGCTCGCCCACGTGCTCAGGCTTCAGTGGGTCGGAGGCGGCTTCAGGATGTGCGGCGGGGGAAAAGCCACCCCTGCGGTCGTGGTGTCCCATATCGGACCCACTCACCTGGCCGGAAGAGCGTGCGCTTCCCCTCCGCGGGCACCGAAACTGGGCTCGGGCTCCCGAGGCGTGGTCGAGCCACAGCGCCCCGCCCAGTTGTCCCGGCCACTCCTGCCGGCCTCACCGGCGCAGGTACCCAGCCGCGGCCCGCCCACCTCCTGCACAGTTGTAAGGTACTACCTGACCCCGTCCATCTTTAGAACGTCTGTTCTACTTTCACCTGAACCCAAGGACACAGTGCATGGTAGGCAATGTTAAAAGATAAAAACAAAAGGAAATCCAACACTTTAATTGTTATATAAATTATGTAAATATTTTCCAGAAGTATCTAAAATATTTCACTGTACAACATACCAAAATGGTATCTGAGAAGCTAGATGCAAACTGTAAATAAGGCACAAAATTTATTTATACTCATAATTGCATCCTAAATTATTTTATAAATCACATTTACAACACCCCATAGTCTGTATATTCTGGATTACTCCTTCACATTTTCTGATATTTAAGCATGACATTCAAAAACATACTTCACAACATGGCCTCTCCTCCCTAAACCATTCACAAGATTAAATAAATACTAATTACTGAGTGCTTGAGACCAGCTTTGCTTCAAGATGACAGAAGTCAGCTGCTTGTAGGGAATACTAAAAGAGCTGAGCAATTAACAAATTGCTTGGATTCACCACAGTGTGTTACTGCTGTTCAAGTACCACTGAATAAACCCAGTCTTTGAAGTAGCACTTTGACTGGCCGGCTGTTTTCTATGTCTCATCACTGTCATAGTCCTCTATTACTATGTCCTCTTCCTCCTCTTCCTCCACGTCCACTTTGGAGGAAAAGGGCTGAGGCTGGCTGGCAGGCAGGTCACTCCCGCTGTTCTGACTCAAAGGAAGAGACCAGGTTTCTGGGTCAGCAGTCTGAGAGGCTTCACCCAGAACTTCCTGTGCAGGTGGTCCTCCATTATGCCGCAATTCATCCCCACTGTCAGGGTCAATCAGCTCCCCATCAGTCAGGGCTTCCATTTTCAACCTGTGGGATTCACAGCACAGACATCAAGTAACCAAACAGGAGAGTCCTTTAAATCGCAACCTAAGTGGTCTTTCCCGCTCACACAAAATGCACACTCTACTGCTTACAAGAGGGGAATGTCTCCGGCAAAGTTCCTACAGACTAGGATTTACATGTACATTAAAAATTAACAGAAAACAGAAATCTCAGGAAAAATGAATGGGACTACATACCAACTCATTTTGTAATTTTAAAAATAGAAATTAAAGCTGGGGATGATGCTCACACCTTTAATCCCAGCATTCAGGAAGCAAAGGCAGGCATTGGATCTCTGAGTTCCAGGCCAGCCAAAACTATATAAAGAGATCCTGTCTCAAAAAACAAACAAACAAAACCAAAAACAAAAAAAAAGCTGAACCTAAACTAAAAGAATGAACTTCAGTCAGGGTGGTGGCAGAGCCTGTAATGCTAGCACTTGGGAGACTACACAAGAGAATGAGGAGTCAGAGTCTAGCCTCAGCTACATAGTAAGACCCCACCTCAAGACAACAAAGCTATTATTTTTATTTCCTATTGTTATCTGCTAGAAAGTGGAAAAATACTTTAAATTTTTATTTTTATTTTATGTTTATAGGAAGTCAGATACCCCAGTCACAGTTACAGGCAGTTATAAGCTACCTGGCATGGGTGCTGTGAATCAAACTCAGGTCCTAGGGGAATAGTCTGTACTCAACCAGTGAACCATCATCTCTGTAGCTCTCTTTTTTCCCTAATTAATCAATCAATTAGTTAATTAATTTAGAGCGAGGTCCATCTTCAAAGCTGTGGCTATGAGATCCACCTGCCTATATCTTCTGAGCGCTGGAATTAAAAGTGTGTACCAGCATATCTCCAGCTGTTTTGTACAGATATTTACTGACTGTATCAAACACATTCGGTGGACATTTCAGTAAGAGTTCTTCAGGAATCAAGATGACCAGCTTACCTTCCAAAGTTTCTCTTCAAAGGAAGTCTTCCAATATCTTGGATAAAAGAAATCTGAGCTGAAAAGACATTTTAACAAAGTTTTAAATTTCATCATTTACTTTTGCTGAACTTTTACTTGTAACTTTAAAAAGGCATGTTTGAATACTCGTATTTATAATAGCAGGTATTGATGATATAAGCTGGGTATGTGCATATATATACATTTATACTCATAAAAACAAAAAGATATACATATATTGAATAAGCACATGTAAATAGGGCTGGGGAGATAACGCAGTTGATAATGTTAGCCTTGCAGGCATAAGACCAGAGTTCACCAGGTAGTGGTGGCACACACCTTTAATGCCAGCACTTGGGAGGCAGAGGCAGGCGGATCTCTGTGAGTTCAAGGCCATTCTATAGAATGAGTAACAGGCCAGTCAAGGCTACACAGAGAAACAAACAAACAAAAAAGGAAATGGTGGACAGTAGCTGAGGAAAAACACCTGAGGCATGTGCACACATTTATACACATACATAAAAAGTAAACATGTGCCGGGCGTTGGCGGTGCACGCCTTTAATCCCAACAACAAGGAAGCAGAAGCAGGCAGATCTCTGTGAGTTCGAGGCCAGCCTGGTCTACAAAGCGAGTTCCAGGACAGCCTATAAAACAATACAGAGAAACGCTGTCTCCAGGAAAAAAAAAAAGTAAAAAATGTATATATTGATTACTATAAGCAAATATATTTAGAAAACTGGCAGGTAATTTCATTGTTTAAAGGGGAGGTACATCTGGGATAATTTCAGTGGTACAGCACTCGCTTAGATTGCACTAGGAAGGCCCTAAATTAGATTCCAAGCACTTGTAATCAAAGAAAAGCAAGCCTGCCCTGCAGCCCCCTCAAAACAACAACAACCACAACAGAAGTACAGATATGGAAAGGACAAAGGCTAGACTAAACTCTCTAGGGCTAAGTAGAAACTGAGTGTTCTACTGTGGACTTACGTTACACACACACACACACACACACACACACACACACACACAAATTTGTCTAGCTTCATTTTACTGACAAAGCTTAGAAATGACACTGGGTTTCCAGAGTGATGGCTCAACTGTTAAGTATGTTTACAGCAGAGGACCCAAACTGGGTTCCCAACATCAAGCAAGTCACAACCACCTGTAACTCCAGCTCTAGAGGATCCAACACTTTCTGCCCTCTGCTGGCATTTGCACCCACGTGCATATAACACACACACACACAATTAAAAAACACTAATAAAAAGAAACAGTTATCTTAAAGCAGCATCAGCTAGTCAAATGTGAACAATCTAAGATCAAAATAGATAGGAAGAAGCAAGATTGTAGAGTCTTTATCAATGTACACCCCAAATTAAAACAAGAGTCAAAGCTATTCCTTATAGTACAATTCATAGACCAAAAACAAAAAGGAATGAGAACCAGTTGTCAACCCCTATAGACTAACGCATTGTCCGTGTGGATGCTGTAACTAACAGGTAACAAGTACTCTGTAGGAAAGAAAGCACGTTACCTTTATTTCGCATTGGAATGGTCAGCAGAGCAAGATACGGCAAGAGCTGAGTCTGAAGACACAAAGCCGGTAAGCAGAAGTCAAAAAAGAGTGCTTTTGCTGCCAGGCAATTTTCCCGATACTGTATGGGGAAAAAAGACAAGGAAAGGAAAATAAAATTCTAAAGATAATTATACACGTGTGGCATGATGGTGCATACATTAACCTCAGCACTCAAGAGGCAAAGGCAGGCAGATCTTTGTAAGTTTGAGGCCAGCCTGGTCTTCGTAGCAAGTTCCAGGCCAGCCAGAGTTACATAGTGAAATCCTGTTTCAAACAAATGCTAATTTTAACTGTATATAAGTTCAGTAATACTTTGGGTCTGGTTCATTTTGGTGTGTGATATTTTTATTTATTTGTAAGTTTATTATTAATAAAGTTTAATAAAAAATTAAAAACCAAATCAAACAAAAATGGTTATGAATTCATAGATAAAGTTTATTATACCACAAAGACTAAGTTTATGTAACATAAAGATACTTTTTTTTACACAACCAGGCTGGTCTCCAACTTGCAGTCTTCTAATTCCACCTTCTAAGTGTATAAATACTGGAGATGCAAAGGTGTTGCAAGCCCGTGACCTGACCTGAAACCCTTGAATGCACATGTAGAAGGTGGCTCCCTCAAGTCCTCTTTGACTACTATGCTCTTCTCCCCAACACTCTCTCACACACCAATATAATTTTTAAAGAGCTATTTAAATGTCCTAGCATTACTTAACAATATGCAGCAGCAGCAGCCTCACACATGTACATTTACCAGGTGTTTTCATGGTATGGAGAGTCCTTGCTCAATGTCTGACCTATAATATACAATTTTACTTGTTTGATGAGAACACCTATGATGATTACAGTGACAAAACAGTAAAGTTTTAGGCTGTATCTCTTTTTCATGTAATGTGTGACTGTGCATTACTATAACTGGGGTTGTGCAACAAACCTTAAATTCACTGCTCCTTACTGAAGTTTGTATCCTAAGGCTTAATTTTTAGTTTATCTAATTTTAGATTTTTTTTTACACAGGGTCTCCCCATAGACTTCAAGGTTGTACTCAAAGTTGTAACTATTTTACCTCAGCTTCTCCAGTGTTAGGATAATAGGTGTAAGTTACCACACTGAACACTATGTTATTTCTTTCTCTGTGTGTGTGTGTGTGTGTGTGTGTGTGTGTGTGTGTGTATGTGTGTGGTTTTCTTGTTTGCTTAATAGATAGGTTCTCTCTATGTAGCCTAGGCTAGCCTTGATCTTACAAAGGTCCTTCTGCCACTTGAGATCTGGAATTGAAGGCATGAGCCACCACACCTAGCTGTTATTTCTTAACTCGGAAAAAAAAAACTATGATGTTTAGGAATTATTTTACTAAGAAGGAACCATATATGTGTGTGTGTGTGCATATGTATGTATGTACATATGTGTGTGTGTGTGTATATATGGGGTTTTTAGTTGTTAAAAAAAATTAGCAGCCGGGTGTTGGTGGTGCACACCTTTAATCCCAGCACTCAGGAAGTAGAAGAAGGTGGATCTCTGTGAGTTCGAGACTACCCTGGTCTACAAGAGCTAGTTCCAGGACAGCCTCCAAAGCCAGAGAAACCCTGGCTCAAAAAACAAAACAAAACAAACAAACAAAAAAAAATGCTTAGCAAACCAGCACAGGATAGAAAGATCGGGAGTTGTTCAGGGACAGTCAGTGATACATAAGACTCTTAATTAAAAACC
Organism: Mesocricetus auratus; assembly: GCF_017639785.1. Taxonomy (NCBI): domain Eukaryota; kingdom Metazoa; phylum Chordata; class Mammalia; order Rodentia; family Cricetidae; genus Mesocricetus; species Mesocricetus auratus. Next base: position 18,475,715 of record NW_024429201.1, on the reverse strand, counting down.
AAACCAAATGAACCAAACTCCAGCTTTGAGAATAATTACACATGACAAAGTTCATAGTGTATAGAGTCTTACTTGAACTCATACCCTCTAACTTTAGCCAGCAGTGCTGAGATTAAATGTACTTTTTTTTTTTCTTTTTACCTTTTTGTGTATTAAAAACCACTGAGGTTTATGTAAGGGCCGAAAGCTTGATCCTCCTCCTTGGCAGTGAGCGAATCCCCGGGATTTATTGGAATGCATCACACCTCTTGTAGCTACAGATGTACTATATTCCCTGAGTAAAGAGCGTGTCTAGCAAGTGAGACAAGACATGAAACAACAGATGAAATACTGTTGCTGGTAATACTAACACAAATTAAGACTGCACATACTTAGTTACTTTGCATACGTTTTCCAACATCATCAAAGCCTTAAAAATACTGCTATGAAATTACTTATACTCAACTGAGACATAGGGACCAAATGCACTGGGTGAACTACTGAGCAGGGTCTTTAGTAGGGTTGGGAGAAACAACATTTAGGGGCAACTAGAAAATAATGATAACAGTCAGGAGGTCGTACACACCTTTAATCCCAGCATTAAGGAGGCAGAGACAGTGGAATCTCTTGGTTTTGAGGCCAGCCTGGTCTACAGAGCAAGTTCTAGGACAGCCAGAGGTACACAGAGAAACCCTGTCTGGCAAAAACCAAACCAAAACAAAAACAAACCAAACAACCCCCCCAACCAAAAACAAAACATACAAAGAAAAAGAAAAGAATGGTAACAAAATGCTAAACTATTTTTGTCTTGTTGCTTTTTAAGACAAAGTCTTCTGGGTAAGCTAGGCTAGTCTGAACCTGATACCTCCTGCATCATCTTTCTGAGTACCATGGAAAGTATGTACCATGATACCCAAGCTAAATTCATAGTAACTAAATTAACAGCAACTTGATCAGGTCAGTGTAGCAAAGCAGAAAAAAGTAAACAAAGGTTAAGGGTATGCAGGTTTTCAGTGTACTGATTTTCAACTGAACTGTAGATTTGAAATCCTCAAAAATAAAAAAACAGCAGTTCTGTGCAGACATGATAATGATAAAAACTGAAGGTGATGGATATGCTGACTACTGAGTTGATCACAATTTAATGTATATAAGAACCAGAACATCACGCTGTGCCTCCCATATGTGCAAATACTAGGTGATAATCAAAAAGTTAAACACCAAGTGAAGGAAAACTTAGTAACCATTAATTTTTAACATCTTTCTTTAGTTTTTTTTTTTGTTATTGTTTTGTTATTTTTTTCAAGACAGGGTTTCTCTGTGTAGCCCTGGCTGTCCCAGAACTTACTTTGTAGACCAGGCTGGTCTCGAACTCAGAGATCCACCTGCCTCTGTCACCCAAGTGCTGGATTAAAGGTGAGCACCACCACCTGGCTTTTAACTTTAATTACTAATGCTAGTGATATATTTATAACTAGAAAATACTGATTTGTCAGGCCAGTGCTGTCCAACTGAATTTCTCACAAGGATGGAAATGTTTTAGAGATGGGCTGTTCAACACAGTAGGTACTAGCCACATGAGGCTATCAAGTACTAGAAATTGGGTTAGTGTGACTGAGGAACTGAATTTTGAACTTAGACTAAGTAGCTGTTGTACTCTCAGAACACTATTCGGACTATGAAAAAATACATAAGACATTTTGGCACAGGCTAATGAACATGCCTGTTGTCTGAGATACTAGGGAGGTTGAGGTAAAAGACCTCCTGAGCCGGGCGTTGGTGGCGCACGCCTTTAATCCCAGCACTCGGAAGGCAGAGGCAGGCGGATCTCTGTGAGTTCGAGGCCAGCCTGGTCTACAGAGCGAGTTCCAGGACAGCCTCCAAAACAATACAGAGAAACCCTGTCTCAAAAAACCAAAAAAAAACAAAAAAAAACAAAAAAAAAAAAAAGAAAAGACCTCCTGAGTCCCGGAGTTTGAGACCAACCTGAGCAACACAGCAAGGCCCTACTTCAAAACCCTAAAAGGGATGGGGAAACGGAGGAGCAGAGAAAGCACCTGTCAAGTAAGCTTGATGACCTGAGTTTGACCCCTGGAACCTACAAACAAGTGGAAAGAGCACTAGCTCCACAGCTGTCCTCTGACACCCAGCAGCCCCATGTGATTTAGAAGGAAACTAAGGATCACTGTTTTTGGTGCAGGGGATCAAATCCAGGGCTTTGTGCCCTAAGCATGTGCTTTACCACTGAGCCACACTTCCAGCCAACACACATTTTATAGTTATTTTAAAAACATACAAATTTGTTTTAATTTTCAATGATTGCCACATTTTCTGAGCACAGACCTCAACATTTAAGGGCACGTGCTGTTCCTCCTCCAGAGAACTCGAGTGGTTTCCAGCACCCAGGTCAGACGGTTCACAATTGTCTGTAACTCCAGTCCCTGAGTGCACATATATACATGCAGACACACATCTACACACAATTAAGTCTTTTAAAAATGATCTGAGTATGTGTTAATTTTAAAGTCAGAAAATAGAGGCTGGAGAGATGGATCACTGTTAAGAGCATGTTGCAGAAGAGCCAGGTTTGATTCCTAACCCACATGATGGTTCACAACCATCTATTACTCCAGTTCCAGGGGATTCAAAATTTTCTTTTGACCTCCATGAACATCAGGCACCTATGTGGTGTACATATAGATACACACTCATACACATAAAATAAAAAATACAAATTAGAAAAGAACATTAGAAAAATTAGTGTTATATTATCATCAGAAAATCAAATAACCTCAGACTGCATTATAAACACTGACTTGAATAATTAGATTTAGCACAGTAGGTAAGAGTCACAACATACATGAAATAGAGATAAATCCCAACTTTTACCTGAAGAAATAAAAAACATACAAAAATATTTAAGTCAAATGATCTTACATTCCAGTCACCACCGAGGACATCTGCAAAGCTTAGAAACTCACTGGCTCTCACAAGATCTTCTACTTCCACGAAGAAATCTATGTAGTTTTGGTGAAGGTATAAATTAAAAAAGTCTCCGGGCATATGTGACATTTCTACTATTTCCTATAAAAAGAGGCATGAATATATAAATTCTGGTGCAAATGCAGTGAGCAGAAGTTTATGCACATACATAACACATACTAAGCCAAGTGTTACAAAGTCCTTACCTCAGGCTTAACAAGCAACGTATCCCGTTCATGCTCTGACAAGTGGGCAGGCAAGCGAGGGTAGTCTAATTCTGTTAAAGGTGCTCCTGTAAGAAAACTTTTGGGATCACTAAAGCTAATGTCATCTTTACAATCACAGCACTTTCATATGCTAGTTTTTAATACTTTCATTTCAAAACACTAAGGAAGCTATTAAAAATTAAAAATCAAAACATCAAAACAAGTGAGTTTGACTACTTTACCACTACATGCAAGGGCAAAATTCAGAATTCTGATGATTGGATTATATCTTTTTGTTTGTTTGTTTTTCCAAACAGGGTTTCTCTGTGTAACAACCCTTGCTGTTCTGGAACTTGCTCTGTAGACTGGGCTGGCCTCAAACTCACAGAAATCCACCTGCCTCTGCCTCCCATGTGCTGGGAATTAAAGGTTTGCACCACAACAGCCCAGCTGGATTGTAACTCTGGGCTGTTTTCTCCTTTTGCCTTGTCTCAGTATGGAAGGCTAAAGTGCTGTATTTGCTGTGTAGGAAGAGGCTGCTCTATCTTCAGGAGCAGGAAAGTCACACCCCAATGCAGAAGCAGACATGAACACTGAGAGGAGAAATGATGGAGGAAAGGTATTCGGTGAGAATGGGCACTGAGGCTGGAAGGTGAGAGACCAGAGGCAGGTGAGTATTCTCACCAGACTTTCCTTACATGGCATTGCCACTTTGAAATCAGTTTCTTCCTTCAGAATCACATTGGTATTTACTACCTAAGGAACAGAAGTTTGGAATTTTACTGGAAGGAGGGAACGTTTGGGAGGGTAGGAGTGGAAAGGCTAAAGAGAACAAACAGTAAGAAGACAGATGAGAGTGAAGGGCATGTGTGGTTATGAAGACAGCGAGTTAGTGAAGAGAAGCCAAAGGAACCTGGAGCTACTTGGCACCTGGTCCAGGATCCCAGCGTTTGGAACTGAGTAAATTACAATAGCTTTGGGCTACCATCTTTTGCCACTCAACCTTCTTAATACTGTGACCCTTTAATACAGCTCCTCATGTTGTGGTAACCCCCACATAAAATTATATCATCGCTACTTCATAACTATAGTTCTGCTATAGTTCTGCTATTGTTATGAATCCTAATGTAAAATCTGTGTTTTCCGATGGTCTTGGGCGACCACTATGAAAGGGTTGCCACAGATTGAGAACTGCTGGTCTAGATGGACGGGTGTTCTCAGGAAACTATAATTTACAGACATGAACAAGGCCTCCAGTAGTGGTTTTATGTTTACTGCAGTTGAAAAGACTCCACATAGGTGAAAACATTTTCCTGCTCCATCTTAACACTGGCTCTGCAGTGTGTGGCAGGGACCCCAGCTCCTTCTAATAACAACACAAACACACATTATCTTATATCTGAAGTGAGAGTACTACACACAAAGAAAAGATGCAGAAACATTTCTTACTTTTAGAGTACAGAATTTTCCCCAGAGCTCTGAAGAGAAAGAGAGAAACATCTTTTCCACCAATAGCTTGGATCTCTTGATTTTCCAAAGCACTACTATGTTTCTTTCTTGGCTTTGATTTTGATCTCTCAGCATCCGACTGCAATGACGTTCTTTTGTTCTTTGACCATAAATTGTTCTCTCCTAAATAATATATATTCAAATGATATTTAAAAAATCAAAACATGAAAACTAAAACTAAGAGTATTTCAGACAGTTATGCTAAATATTTTTCTAACAAGCAGTCACTTAATATGACCTTAATGAAGAGTCCTCTCTGTTGCTATTAAAATGGAATAAATGTCATTTGAAATGGTCTTAGAAGCTGGAAAGATGGCTCAGCAGTTAAGAGCACTTGCTGTTCTTCCAGTGGATCCAGGTTTGACTCCTGGTACCCACGTGACAGCTCATAACCATCTATAACTCAAGATGCAGGAAATTTGATGCCCTCTTCTGGCCTCTGTGGGCTCTAAGCACATGTGGTACACAGACATATATTCAGGAAAAGCACCCATACACATAACAATTTTAAAAATAATATTAAAAAAAATAAATTGTTGCCGGGCAGTGGTAGCGCCCGCCTTTAATCCCAGCACTTGGGAGGCAGAGGCAGGCGGATCTCTGTGAGTTCGAGGCCGGGCTAGACCGATAGCCTCCAAAACAATAGAGGGAAACCCTGTCTCGTAAAATAAATAAATAAATAAATAAAATAAAATAAAGTGTCTTATAATCCCCAATACCATAAAAATAGTATCTCATGCTGAGCGTTGGTGGCACACACCTTTAATCCCAGCACTTGGGAGGCAGAGGCAGGCGGATCTCTGTGAGTTCAAGACCAAGCCTGGTCTACAGAGCGAATTCCAGGACAGCCTCCAAAACAATACAGAGAAACCATGTCTCGAAAAACCAAAATAAATAAATAATCAAACAAATAAATAAATCCTAAAAAAAAAATTAAGAGACCTGTATGTAAATGAATCATGTTTCATCTTGAAATAGCTGTTTAAACAAATATTTGTGTGTGTGATATGTGATGTGTACATGTACATGTCACAGTAAGCATGTGGAAGCACAGGCACAGGCACAGGCACCTGTACTCAAGTGCACATATACACATAAATTAAAAAAAATTAAATATAAAAATACTTATTCTCTAGGGTTTGCCAAGCTGGGGGTTGAGGCAAAAAAAGTAAAAAGTTAAAGGTGAGACCAACTCAGAAAGTTGTACTGATCTACACCATATACACAGAGACACACGAACATACATGCATGCACACATGCACCCCTACCCAATGGAGATGAGTTCCTTCCCAGGATGGACAGGAGATATTTTTGGAGGGGGTGTGTGAGGAGGCATAGGTTCTCTCTACATAGCCCTGGTTGTCTTAGAACTCACTCTGTAGACCAGGCTGGCCTTGAACTCCAAGATCCACCTACCTCTGCCTCCTGAGTGCTATTGAACTACAGGTATGTAATACCAGAAGAGCAATATAAGGTCAGTAAATGTTAAATTTTAAAGTTATGAACTAGTCTACTTCTAGAATATTCTATTAAAAATTCCTGACAGTGCTGCCTGCAGGCAACTAAACTACAGCTAAGGAGGGACTACTTAATGTCTAGTCTGAGCTGAGAACAGACAGCTCAATGGCAAATACCTGCCCACCATATGACAGACAGTGGGACTGATCCCTGGGCACTCCATAGAGGTTTAATTTGATTTGCTCATGATTACTGAAGAGAAAGTCACCTATCACTACTCTGTGAATGTGTCTTCTAGTTAGTTACCCTTTGAAGAAGAGAACTGGAGGCTGTTTATTGCACTTCGGATATCACCAGAACACCCTTGACAGAGCAACTCCAGGGACATTTTATCAGGAACAACAACTCTTCCTCCATTCTAAAATGAAGAGATTCAATTTTAAACTTTTGTTAAAACATAAATACATATACAGCAAATTAAAACCCATTTTGAGAACTTAATATATACAAATTCGATTTTTTTCAAATTTGAGTATCTAAAAACTTGGGCAGCCTAGGTATGGTAGAACACGGCTACAGTCCCAGCATGTGGGAAGCTAAGGCAAAAGAACCCTACCCACATGGGAGATCCTTTCTCAAAAAGCAATGTTGACTGTTCATAGTCTATCCCACAGCAGAGCTTATAAAGACTAATTCTCATAGAAAAATAGAACTATGCTATAATCCTACAACTTACATACTTGCTTTATTAACCAAAGGTGTTTCAAAAGTTATTTCTTCAAATGTCACTTTGTTTTTTTAATTTTATGTGTGTGTTTTTTTTCCTGTGTGTATGCACGTGTGTGCCTACCTATTATCCTCAGCAGTCAGAAGACAGCATTTGATCCCTGAAACTAGAGTTACAAACAGCTGTGAGCTTCCATGTAGGTGATGGAGAGGAAGGCAAGTCTTCTCAAAAAGCAGCCAGTTCTCTTAAACATTAAGATATCTGGCCAGCCCTCAACAATTCTTTATGAAATAGTTGTCTTTCTAAACCAAACTTCTTCACAGAATCAGCATTTAGAGTATCTTCCCAGACTTTCTGTGTGCATGTGTATAAATACTCAAGGTCTCTAAGTCTATGCAAACATGCAGAGTTAATGGGTTTTTCTCTTGGGGTTTTTGTTTTGCTTTGGTTTTTGAGACACGGTTTCTCTGTGTAACAGTCTTGGCTATCCTGAAATTCTCATTGTAGACCAGCCTTGGTCTCAAATTCATGGAGATCCTACTGCCTCTACCTTGTGAGTCCTGGGATTAAAAACATATGCCATCACCACCTGGCAGAGTTGTTTTCAACCTAGGTAGAATTATAATATTTATTTTCTATAAGTTTAATTTCTTACCTAATACCACTGAGGTAGTTTTTTTTTTTCGAGACAGGGTTTCTCTGTATTGTTTTGGAGGCTATCGGTCCAGCCCAGCCTCGAACTCACAGAGATCCGCCTGCCTCTGCCTCCCAAGTGCTGGGTTTAAAGACGTGCGCCACCACTGCCCGGCTCACTGAGCTAGTTTTTATGATAGTAACTTTAAATCTATTTCATTTTTAAAAATATTATTTATTGAAGGGCTGGTAAGATGGGTCAGTAGGTAAAGAATTTGCAGCCAAGTCTGATGAACTCAATTCTATCCGTAGAACCTACATGGTGGAAGAGAGTCAATTCCTGCAAGATATACTCTCATCTACATATGTGCCTGTGGGACACATGCTCTCTCCATAAACAAATATACATGAATATAAGATAAACAAAAGTGTAATAATATTTCAAATAATGTTACTGATATCCTTTGACAAATATTTTTCCCAATAAGGAACAATTACATTAATGTCATCGTTTTGTATACAACTTTTGGCATTTTGGCAGGTCTGGGCATTGAAACCAGAGCCTTTCACAAGCCAGGCAAAGACTATACCATGAAGCTACAGTCTCTAACTTTTTCCAACGTTACACACACACACACACACACACACACACACACACACACACTGCTAAGATGTATATTTCTATAGCACTAGAGTGTCCTCTGAAATGTAATCCATCAATTATTTCTCCAAGTTATATACCATATAAATTGTGTTTTCCATAGCTGCAATATAAGTCTTAAATTAGAGTTACCTTACTTGCTTCTATAGTCATGATTCTATTAAGAAATTTCATCATAATTGTTGGTGCCACGGGGTTGAAACTGTAAAAAGAAAAGAAGATGGTGCTTAAATGATCAATTTTAAAACACTTTAAACTGGGCAGTGATGGCGCATGTCTTTAATCCCAAGACTCAGAAGGCAGAAGCAGTCAATCTCTGAGTTTGAGGTCAGCCTGGGCTACATAGTGAGTTCCAGGACACCAGGGCTACATGGAGGAATCCTGTCTCGAAAACAAAACAAAAGCATAAAAGCAATTTCTTACCTAATGTTTGCAATAGAACACTCATCTTGAATCTTTTTGGGAAAGAGTAACCGCTGATTGCTATCTCCACTGACACTGTCAGAGATTATAAATACAAGAGGGCACCGGCCAATCTGCACATACTTCCTAAAATAACAAAAAAGGTTGAAATTCAAGCAATTTAGCAGTTCATGCTAGACAAACATTCTACCACCACTGAATACAACCCCCACCTCTAATGTGGAGTCTTAGAATGCTGGATTTCACTGACACTCACCTTAGAATTTCATGTAAAGCATGAGAGTCCCGATAAAACTGGTTAGGTAAATCCTGTTGAACATATGGGACAAATAATAGCTCAGTGATATTCCACTGCATATTTACTTTTAAACTTATTATTTGTCAAGAAAAAACATTATTTATCCAATGTATCTTGGTCACAGTTTTCAGAGAAAGTAAAGGAAATGTATTGTCATTAAGGAAGTTAACTTTCCACAGATTTCCTTTCCTTTTCTATACAGGTGGGATTGCAGTTGAAAACTATGTTAACATACAGCTACTTTACTTGAACGTACACTATTCTTTTATGATTCCTGAAAAAACCTTCAGATCTCTGCTATCACAAAGCCACTATTAATGTATCTCACAACTGTTGGCACAACAGCTCTAGCAAGATTATAAAAGTTGTCCTTACTTCAACCAGAATTATCTTCTTATCAGTTGTCAGATCATCTCCGAGCATCTGCAGTTTGCTATACTTGGTGGCTCTTAATAGAAAGTCATTGAAAACTGCTATCTGAGATTGGTATGGAACCATGTAGACTTTTGATTCTGAAAAAAACACACACACACACAAAAAAAACCATTTATCAACTTATTTTCAAATCATACACATTAATATTATATACATATTATACACATCAAATTCACTTATATGATACAACTTACAATACTGTAGACTACCTTAAAATTATTCAAAATGGCTTAAATTTAAATATTTTTTAAAGATTTATTTATTTATTAATACAACATCCTTCCTCCATGTATGTCTGCACATACCAGAAGAGGGCACCAGATCTCATTACAGATGGTTGTGAGCCACCATGTGGTTGCTGGGAATTGAACTCAGGACCTCTGGAAGAGCAGTCAGTGCTCTTAACCTCTGAGCCATCTGTCCAGCCCTAAATTTAAATATTTTAAAAGACTAGTATGATGGACAAGAATAACTTTTCTATTCTAATGAAAGTCACACAAAGCTAAACTTCAAAAACAGCTGCTGGGCTCAAGAGACTACTCAGCAGTTAAGACAGAGAACTGAGGTTAATTCTTAGCACCCACATGACAGTCACAACTGCTGTAATGCCAGTTCAAGGGAAGTCAATGTTCTCTTCCAGCCTCTGGTGGGCAGCAGCACATGTGCTACACAGACAAACATGCAAGCAAAACACTGATACAAATAAAATAAAAATAAGACCCACTCACTAAAAAAAGTTGTTAGTGCTTTAGTCATAGAACACAGAGAAATCAAACAGGAACCAAGACAGAGGATTCCTTCTGACTGGTGCCAGAAGGTACTATGAAGGGTGCTGTAGGAAACTGTCATCATGTCTTATTCTGTTACAGATCCTATGTGCTATGCCATTTAGGCAAAAAGGACTCACTAGTGTAATACTGGTAAGTTTTTTATAGGGATACTAACTGCTTCGCAGTGGTATTTGTGGTCTGCTGCCAATAAAAGTAATACTTCTTATTACAATAATGTGAAGTAGAAGCCAAGCATACAGGTAAAAGTCTTTAATCCCAGCATTCAGGAGACAGAAGCAGGTTGATCTCCATGACTTGAGTCCAGCCTGGTCTACAATGAGAGTTCCAGGACAGATATGGCTGTTACACAAAGAAACCTTGTCTCAAAAAAAAAAAAAAAATCAACACATCAAAAGGAAAAACTCACTAAATTAGGGTCAAGGCAGGGTTAAAAGGAACAAAACAATAATACAAAGTAATACAAGCCTAGTCAAAACCGATTGCCAGGGAAGTCATAGCAGATAGTTGAGAAGCTACTGCTCTTGTTTTGCTAAAAGACTATGATATGCCCATCAAATTGCCTTCTAAATGATATTACCTACAGATTAATATAGCCATTAGCTTGTCTGAGAAGCCACCCCTTTATACAGTGTACAGTGGTAAATGCAGAGACTCATAACTGTCTATAGTGATGAAAATTAAGGGATTGTTAAATGTGCAGCCAAAAACAGAACATTTTTTTTTTTCCCCAGACAGGGTTTCTCTGTATTGCTTTGGAGTCTGTCCTGGAGCTCATTCTGTAGACCAGAATGGTCTCAAACTCACACAAGACCTGCCTGCCTCTGTCTCAAGAGTGCTGGGATTAAAGATGTGTGCCACTAACACCTGGCACTTTTTTTTTTAATTTAGTTATTTATTTTATGTATGAGTGCTCTATCTTCATGCACACCTTTATGCCAGAAGAGGGCATCAGATTCCACTAGAGATGGTTGTGAGTCACCATGTAGTTGCTGAGAATTGAACTTGGGTCCTCTGAAAGAGTAGCCAGTGCTCTTAACCACTGAGCCATCTCTCCAACTGGACAGAACATCACCCCCTCCAAGGCTCAGGAAACATCATGGAAGAGTGGAAGAAGGAATGGAGGTGGAGTGCTATCTTCAGATCACATTACTACTGGACTTTTGTTTTGTTGTCTCCCAACATAGGCATGCCTGTCCTGGAATTCACTATGTAGATCAGGCTGGCCTCAAAATCAAAGAGATTCTCCTGCCTCTGCCTTCCAAGTCCTGAAATTATAGGTGTGCCCAACCATGCCTAGCTTCACTACCAGATTTTAACTTTTTCTTTGAGTTTTTGTTTTTTGGTGAGTTTATAAATGACTATATAAACCAAGGTGGCCTTGAGCTCACTGAGGTCCTCCTGCCTCTGCCTCAGGGATTAAAGGTATGTCACCAACCCTGGATGAGCCCAGGGAGTTTAAGGAATAGTAAACATTAAAAGTTGACCTTCTACACAGATCTTTTGATTCAAAGCCGCTTAGGAGCTTTGACTACTCCCAGTTTAGATACTCTACAGCATCAGTAAAAAATGAAAGCTAATTCAATGAAATAAAATAAAATTAAAAATGAGTTAAGACTTTTAAAATGACAGTGTTAGAATAAATAAGCGTAAGTGTAGACCGTTAGTGTAAAAGTTTTAAATTGTTACTATCATTTTTAATGTTTCAAACTCCCTCCAAATTCCAAAGACAGTCTTTAACTTGTTTCTGATTTCTTTTTTGGAGGGGGTTGTTCTTGTTTTGAGACAGGGTCTCACTGTATAGCCCTAGCTGGCCTGAACTATCTAGACTAGGCTGCCCTGGAACTTACATACATCTGTCTCCTAAGTGCTGAGATGAAAGGCATGCCACCTGCCTGCCTGCCTTATGTTCTGAAGTGACTTTAATTTAACAAGCATTTAATGGTATAAGCTATTTTATTGAAAGGCAAGTTCCTTTAGTATGTCCTAAAGTGTGATTGATACTGAAACAAAAGAACTTATATGATGAAACCTGAGATCCTGTTAATTAGCGTGTTGCCATGTGTCTATAATCCTAGCACGTGGAAGGTGGAAGCAAGAGGATCATGAGTTTCGTCAAAGACTAGGTACATGAAACTGCCTCAAAACAGCAAAAATGGGGCAGGCCCAGAAGCTACTAAGGAAGGAGAGAACTGACTTTCACATACATGCAAGCCATGGCATGTATATGTTTTTGCATAAATACGTGTACAAATACATACAATCAATAAATAAATGTAAAAATAAATTTAAAAACAAAAATCAGCTTGTTATCTTAAAAAGAGTTCAAAATTAATTCTCTAAGAACCCCATTCTTCTCTCTATTTGGAACCTCTTTAATTGCTCCTCAAACTAACAAGTATGGGAGAAAAACGTGCTCTTATTACTTGACCTGAAAGTTTCATTAAGTAACACTTTCATTGCAACCTCCAATATCTTCAAGGCAAAGCTTACCTAAATTAAGTAACTCCTTGTATTCATCTTTTTGGAAGTCTGGTAAGATAGGATTAACCCATTCTTGTACTTGGATCCCATGCTCCTTTGATAGTATTTTTATAGTAGTTGTTTTCCCACATCCTGGAGGACCTGTTATTAGTAAAATAGAGCCACCCTAAAACCAAATACAAACACCAGTTAAAATCAAAATCACTAAATGAGACACAATTTTTAAATATTTCTTAGTACTTGTTATTCCTACAAAGGTCTATTAAAGACCTACTATAACAAATTTCAAAACTAGACTTCAGATGAATTGAGATGATTGTTTTCTGAAAATTCCTCAAGTTCTATACAGTTTATCTCTCAGAGACAGCTTAACAACTAAATTAAAATAGTTAAACTTTAGCTACAAAGGGCACAGGATATGAGATGAAAGGATTCTTAGAGGTTATTTGAATTCATAAAATTCAACTGCAGGGACTGGAGACAGTGTTCAACTAGGAAAATGTTTGCTACATAAGTATGGGGACCTGAGTTCACCCCCGGCACTCACAGGCTGGGGCTGGGTGTGAAGCTCACTAGTAGAACACCTGTTTAGACTGTACAATACCCTGGTTCAATTCCCCTCCTCCTACATAAATCCAAAACAAGAGCAGAAATAACATAGCAGGCTGACAAAAGGCTTACAAAAATTCTGACTAGAGGCTTACAGAAATCTACTCCTATGTTTGACATTTTCTTTTTTTGTGTGTTTGTTTTTTCAAGACAGGGTTTCTCTGTATTGTTTTGGGGCTGTCTTGGAACTTGCTGGCCAGCCTGATGTATAAATCGAGTTCCAAGACAGCCTCAAACTCACGGGGATCCACCTGCCTCTGCCTCCTGAGTGCTGGGATTAAAGGCATGCGCTTAGTTTGACATTTTCTAACTTAACAATTTATCGTGAATAATGAGAACCAGATACACTTTTTCTTGGTTCCTTGAGACAGGGTTTCTCTCTGTAATATCCCTGGCTGTCCTGGAACTCACTCTGTAGACCAGGCTGGCCTCGAACTCATACAGATCTGCCCGCCTCTGCCTCCAGAATGCTAGGATTAAAGGCATGTGCCACTTCTGCCAGGCTCCAAATACACTTTCAAACAGATCAATTAAATTAAGGAAGCTCATGTGTAAGTGATATGTTTTTTCATGAAATATAGTAGATATCTAGTTTCTAAAATAGTAAGTAGACATATTCCAAAAGTTTTGTTTCCAGTAAGTGAATCAGAAGGGAGTTTCTCACCAGAATCTCATATCAGAACAGTAAGAACTTCATTATCTGTTACACAGCTTTACCATGTTTTTTGTTGGGGGTGAGGTAGGGACGGTGGTTGAAACAGGGTCTCACTCTGTAGTCCAGGCTGGCCTCAAACTCAGAAAGATTTGGAATTAAAGGCCCATGCCAACATACCTGGTTGCTTTCCCATATTTTTAATGAAAGATACCATGAAAATTAAAATCTAACCAAATGATAGTGGCACCCACCTTTAATCCAGCACTCTGGAGGCAGAAGCAAGATCTCTGAGTTCGAGGCCAACCTGGTCTACAGAGTGAGTTCCAAGACAGCCAAGACTTCACAGAAAAACCATGCCTCAAAATAAACAAACAAATAAACAAATTTGAAATACAAAAATTTTTCCCCAAAATTATTTTTATTTATATGCATGTATATGTGTACTTAAGAGTCACATGTATGTGTGCCCACAGAGGCCAGAAGAGGGCACTGGATCCTCTGGAGCTGGAGTTACAGGTAGTTTGTGAAACTGAGTGCTGGGAACCAAAACTGAGTCCTCTGAAATAATAGCAAATGCTACCAACACAAAGCAATATCTCTCCAGGCCCATGGTAATTTTTAAGGTAATTTAAGTTTGACTACAATAAATCTAGAAATTACCAAGTTACTTTTTTTAAAAGAATGTCTTGCAATTACTAGTGCCACTGAAACTTTTATTAAACACATGTACAAGGCTGTGGGTTCAATACCCAAAACCGTTACAAAATACATAAAATACTTCTTCAACACTTACAGATGTATACACGTGTCCAATTTTATTCAACTAGTAGAATAATAACAGTAACACTTCTGTAAGTTTAAGTCTTAATAGGGAGGTATTAAGAATGCACTCTAGCCGGGCATTGGTGGTGCATGCCTTTAATCCCAGCACTCAGGAGGCAGAGGAAGGTGGATCTCTGTGAGTTTGAGGCCAGCCTGGTCTACACAGCGAGTTCCAGGACGGCCTCCAAAACAATACAGAGAAACCCTGTCTCGAAAAACCAAAAAAAAAAAAAAAAAAAAAAGAATGCACTCTAGCCTGTCATGGTGGTGCTCTCCTTTAATCTGAGGTAGAGACAGGAAGATTTCTGAGTTAAAGGCCAGCCTGGCTACAGAGCTAGTTCCAGGACAATCAGGGCTACACAGAGAAACCCTGTATCGAAAACCAAAAAGAGGAAAAAAGAATGCACTCCAATAATAATAGAATCGTAAGTGTGGAAAATAAGGTGGACACTGAAAATCTAAACTATTAGCTGTGGATAGGAAGATTACCAAAAACCAACTTTAAAACCATTGACAAAGAGGTTATCACAAATGATAGCTCATACCTATAACCCCAGCACTTACAAGTTGAGTTGGAAGGACTGTTGAGAGTTCAAGGCCAGTTTAAACTAATGGTGAGTCCCAGATCAGCAAGGGCTACTAGGTGAGATCATGTCTCAACTTTTAAAAGAGGGGGCCTCTAGGATAAAACCCTTGTACATACAGTACCACACACAAAAATGAGGAGAATCAGTTCCTTTCAAAACAACTAAAACATGAACTCTTTCACTGAGGTTGAAATTAAAAGGAAGCCCTAGTTTAAGCAATGGATATAGCTTGTTAAAGGCAAGTCATCAATATTAACAAATGTTCCACTTAGTGGGTAACATAATAGGGCATAGGCTACAGGGGAATTTCTAAGGTTTGCTATGAGCTTTTGAAAGTCCATTTAGAAACTGGGCTGGAGAGATGGCTCAGGGGTTAAACCAGTGAATTCTATTCAAGAAGATCTGGGTTCTACTTCCTGTAACCACCTGGTGTAGGTCCCAACTGCCTATAACTCCAGTTCAAGTGGACTGATGTCCTCTTATGGCCTCTGTGGCTACCAGGCACACATGTGATACACACATGTACAATCAAGCAAAACACTCATATACAAACAATATTAATAAATAAACATTTATAACAAACTATAGGATTAAGATTTTAAATTTCTCCTGATTTTCCAGTTGTGACTGTATTTTAAAGTAACTAAACATCCTTAGCTAGTAATGGCAGACTTTTAAGAAAGGTATCTGCTAATTGTAGAAATAACAGAGTACTTTGAAAATAAAACACCTCACATCCTTAATTAGTGATACAGGAAAGGACTGAAATTGGGCTCTAAAACATGTAGGAGAAAGATCACCAAGGACCTGTGCACTCACTTGCTGCCAAAGTATCTCCCCAAAGGTTATGAGACAGCTGAAGGAGAAAAGAACTCTACAATCAACGTGTTAGGCTACTTTCCTTCTCTAGCGACCAAACTAAACATCAAACACAGCAGGAGAAGGTTAGTGCTCTGCTCATGTCTGTGGTGTCAGCACTCAGGAATCTGAGGTACTGAGGTTCATAAGTCCAGGAATTCAAACCTAGCCTGAGGAATGTCGTAAAATCCTGTTGTTGGTTATCTGTTCACATTGGAAGATGTGTTGCTGTGATTGATTTAATAAGGAGCTGAATTGCCAACAGCTGCGCAGGAGAGGCGGGACTTCCAGGCAGAGAAAGGAACTCAGGGGATCTAGGTACATGAGGGATGCAGACATAGAGGGAGATGGCCATACAGAATGGAGAAGTAAAGAGTCACATGGCATATAGATTAATAGAAACGGGTTAATTTAAATTATAGGAGCTAGTGGGACAAGCCTAAACTAAGGCCAAGCTTTCATAATTAATAAGCCTCCATGTCATTATTTGGGGGCTGGCCATCCAAAGAACTCTGACAAAAACCCAACTACAAAATCCCCACTCCAACAATAGCAAAGGCCCAAAAATGCAGCTCAGTGGTGGAGTACCTGCCTGGCTAATTAAGACCATGATTGGTCCTACTATGGTAAAGAAAAACAATGAAAACAGCAGAGCCATCTACTTCCTGAGACATCACAATATAAAATATACATCATGACAGATGGCACATAATAAAATGTTCTATCTGCATCCAGTAAAGCTCAGGAACTCAGTTACTCGGGAGGCTGAAGTGGGAATATTTAAGTCCAGGAGTTTAGTTCTAGCCTAGACAATATAGTAAGACCATGTCTCAAAGAGAGCAAAACAAAGATTTGGAAAATACAAATGCAGGACACAAGTTAACCAGAGTCAGAGGAAACAAGAGAACATCCACAAATCTAGGCCTGGTCTCTTCAATTAGGTCAATGTCTTACAGAAAAAGAAAAACTAAGAGACGGTTACATGATTAAGAAAAAGAAACAAAGACCTAAGAGACACAGCAATCAAAGGCAATGCCTAGTTCTTGTTTCAGTTCTAGGTCAAACATAATAGCTACAGAAGGCTTTGTTGTTGTTATTTTTTTTCCGAAACAAGAGTTTCTCTGTGGCTTTGGAGACTGTCCTGGAACTAGAGATCTGCCTGCCTCTGCCTCCTAAATGTTGGGATAAAAGGCATGCACCACCACCTCCCAGCCTACAGAAGGCATTTTAAAGACAGCAGGAGAATAGATAACATTGGGCACTGTGGTAGTTGATTTTTAAAAGGCAGAATATGATAGGTATAATTAATTAGGAATAAAAGTTTAAAGTGATAGCCGGGCGGTGGTGGCACAGCATGCTTTAATCCCAGCACTCGGAGGCAGAGGCAGGTGGATCTCTTTGAGTTCAAGGCCAGCATGATCTACAAAGCTACACAGAGAAACCCTGTCTCCAAAAACCAAACCAAAAAAAAAAAAAACCCCACAAAAGTTTAAAGTCATGTCCAGAGCACTCAAAATAACAAAAGGTTACGGTGAAGTATTGTGTACTACTATATAAAGTCTGAAATGTCACAGTTGTTTTTCAGGGTTTTTTGTTTTTTGTTTTTGTTTTTGTTTTTGTCTTCTTTTGCTGAGACAGGGGTACTCTGTGTAACTCTGGCTGTCCCGGAACACATAGATCCTCCTGCCTCTGTCTTCTGAGTGCTGGGATTAAAGGAGTGCACCACTACTGCCCTGCCTGTTGTTTTGAGAAAGGGTTTCACTATGTAGTATAAGCTGGCTTAGAACTTGCTATATAAACCATTCTGGCCTTGAGTTCAAGAGATTCTCCTGACTCTAACTCCCGAGTGTTGGGATTAAAGGTGTGCACTAACACACCTGGCTAAAATGTCAATTTTAATTTAATATAAAGGACTTAAGATAAAAAGGAGAGGTATATTGTGAAGATATGAGCTCAAACTTTGAAAAGACAAAAAAGAGGAAGAGAAAATAGCTACCTTTTAAGGAGGGGCTAAGAATAATTGAGGAATAAGGAAGTGAAACAAAACATTACTGAGGACTAAACAGTTAGGCTTAGTTATAGTTAGGGTTTGGGTTTTTTTTTTAACTACTAGTATGTAAATTGCCTGCTGGCTTCGCTGTGAAATGGTTGAGATTGTCCTATAAACACTAGCACCTCCATTGGCTTACTATATGAACTCAGGTCCTTTAAGTGCTTTTACCCACTAAACCATCTGGAGGCCCCTCAAAAAGGCTTTTACAGAGGTTGGAAACAACAAATCAGGAAACTTTTGTTGAAGATAATATGAAGACATATAAACAAAGTAATCAGAAAAAATTAGCTTCTTTGGGGATGTAGCTCAGTGGTAGAGCAATTGCATAGCAATCCCAAGGTCCTGGGTTTGGTCCTCAGGTGTGTGTGGAAGGGGGGGGGGCAAACAAAAAAATAGCTTCTTGCCAGGTATGGTGGCTCATGTTTATAACCCCAGAACTTGGATGAGGCAGAGAAGACTGGTGAATTTATCTTTAATCCCAGAATTCTGAGGACAGAGGCAGGCAGATTTCTGTTTGTTTGAGGCCAACCTGGCCAGCCAGGTCTACATATCGAGAGCTTGTCTCAATAAAGAGAAAGAAAAAAAAGACTAACAACTTACAGGTCAGAAAACACATGCATTTCTTACTTAATTACCTGCTTTGGCTTCACTTCTAAGACTTCAGCTTTTAGCCAGGTTTCAACCTCTTCAATTTTCTTTTTATGCACAGCAAGTTCATGCTAAGATAAAAATTTGAGGTTAAAAACATTTTAAGCCTGTTGGCACCTTTTAATATGAACATTTTAGTGAACAAAAAGTTGCAAGATGGGCGCTGAAGAGACAGCTGATCAATTAGAAGCACTTGCTGCTCTTGCAGAGGACCTGGGTTGATTGCCAGCACCTACATGGTGAGTCACAGGCATCTCTAATCCAGCTCCAGGAGATCTGATACTCTCCACTTCTGTGGGTACCAGGCACACAAGTGGTGTACATGCATACATGCAGGCAAACCACTCATGCATAAAATAAAAAGTAATTGAAAACACTACTGTGCTGTTATATAATAGGGCCTCTTGATTATATTTTTGTTTTATTTTTTTTTACATGTGTATGTTTTGGGAAGTTGCCAACAATTTGCAGGAATCTGTTCTCTCCTTCCAACAAGTACCTGCCTGTACCCTTCTCAGGCTTCTCATCAGCTCATTCTCTTATATTACTCATTTTATGTGTATGGGTGTTTTGTCCACATTTGTTTATCAATGGAACCTGAGTCCTCTGGAAGAGCAGCCAGTGCTCTTTTTTTTGTTGTTGTTGTTGTTTTTTTTTTTTGGTTTTTCGAGACAGGGTTTCTCTGTATTGTTTGGAGGCTGTCCTGGAACTCGCTCTGTAGAACAGGCTGGCCTCGAACTCACAGAGATCCGCCTGCCTGCAGCCAGTTCTCCTGACACCTGAGCCATCTCTCCAGACCTTCAATTTTTACATTTTTATTAAAAACGCTTTCCTCACGCTATAGAAAACTCTATCTTCATGCTGACATACTGTATGGCAATTTTTAAGTCTGTTGTTATGAAACTTTTTAAACATCCAGCATTATATGGGGAGGGGGTAGAGAAGGGTACCACATCTATAAATTCTAGTCTGGGTTAAAGTCAAAGAAAAGATGGTGTAACTACAGAATAACTTGGTAGCATCACAGGTTTTAGACATTGAAATAAGTTTTTCTTCTACTTCATTTTACTAATTTATTTTGTTTTTCTTTTTTTTTTTTCTTTTGTTTTGCTTTTGTGACTGGGTCCCTCTTTATAGCCCTGGCTTTCCGGGAACTTTGCTGTGTAGACAAGGCTGGCATTGAACTCACTAGGTCTGCCAGCCTCCTGAGTGATGGAATTAGAGGTGTGAGCCACAACAGCAAGCTGAAGAGATTCTTATGAATAAAACTCTAAAAACATCTTTCTTGTTATGCATGCTCATCCATCCAAATGACAAATGCATGTTGTGTGATACCCAACGCGTACCTGAGTTTCTGGTTTATATTTATCCACCCAAGGCTCAGTGTCAGACAGAGGCTCTTTTGAAGCTTCTGCACCATAAGTGCACTCTGAAGAAGACAGTTTCCCTCTTCTTCTAGCTAGCAGCCTGCTCCTGTCTACTGTGGAAGGCAACTTTTTTCTTCTGTGACTGGAATTGTTCAAACCTAAAGATGAAGCAGCGATAGCAGTGATGGCAGCAGTTTCGGAAAAGTCATCAAATGATGGATCCACCCAGTCTGTGGTCTGCAAAGAAATGAAACTATAATTACTACGATCTTTATACCTATTCCCTATATACAACTGAACTACTTTAGAAATGTGATGACAACTCTTAAACATCCTATAAAATTATCTACCTACCAATGAGTAATTTTTGAAACAGGGTCATTCTCAGGCTGACCCAGAACATACTATGTAGCCAAGGATAGCCTTGAATTAGAGCTGCTCCTGTCTCAGTCTCCCAAATACTACTGGAATTACAGGCACGCTTCCACACTCAGCACTCCTCCACTTTTGCCTTCTTTCTTTTGACAGGGTTTTTCTGTGTTGCCCTGGCTGTCTTTTGGAAGTAGCTGTGTAGACCAAGGTGGCCTTGAACTCACAGAGATCCGCCTGCCTCTGCCTCCCAAGTGATAGGGAGGAAATGTATTATGCCCCATATTTCCTAATGCTGCTGTTCCTGGTACTTATGACTGTACTGTATTTTTCAGTGCATGAAGCAGTCAACATTTCAGTGAGATAGGCTTTCTAGAGAAGGTGATATCTTTTTCACAGAAACATTTAGAAAAGAATCCTGGAACATCAGAAGAGGAAATTCCAAACATTCTAGTCCATATTTTCTGGTCTATAGCAACTTCTAACCTCTCCATGTGTCCTTCCATTACTTCTTTAAAAATCTTTGGGCCGGGCAGTGGTGGCGCATGCCTTTAATCCCAGCACTCGGGAGGCAGAGGCAGGCGAATCTCTGTGAGTTCGAGGCCAGCCTGGTCTCTAGCCAGTTCCAGGACAGGCTCCAAAGCAATACAGAGAAACCCTGTCTCAAAAAAAAAAAAAATCTTTGTAAAAGCTGGATGGGCTTTGGTGGCTCACACCTTTAATCCCAGCACTCGGGAGGCTGAGGCAGGCGGATCTCTGAGTTTCAAGTTAGCCTGGTCTACAGAGCAGGTTCCAGAGCAGCCAGGAGTATTTTACAGAGAAACCCTGTCTCCAAGAAGAAAAATGCTGAACTGAGCAATTTTAACAAAAAACAACAGTACTAAAAAGGTTTTTCAGATAACCAAAAATTTTTAAAAATATCTGGGTATGGTAGTGCAAGCTTCTCAGTCCAGCATTGGGAAGACAGGCACAAGAGGATGTCAGCAAGTTTGAGATTAGTCTGCTCTATTCTACTATAAATCTAGAAAAGATATAACTGGTTACTTGGCTTTTGAAATTTCCTGCCTGACTAATGAGGAAGAACCAAGATTATACTTTCTTCAAGGATACTCTACTTGTGTCAGGGACATTGTTTAGCAGTAGAATGCTCACCTGGCATCACTAGGTCCTGGCTTCAGTCTTGTCCCTTAAGATGGAGAGGGATGCCAACAAAGGAGGGGACTTAATTTCAGTTGTGAACTCTTTGCTAGATAATGTTAGTCTCAGAGATAAAGTCAAAAACTGGAGGTGGAAATAAGGCTTCTGGAAGAAATATGGGCTGATAACTACTTTATCAATACTAATGTACATTTCACTCTTAGATCAGAAGGTTAGGAATTTTATCAGCAGTAGAAAAAGAAAATAGTGGAGAAAAAAATGCACTCATAACTGGCTGATTCATTTTTCTTTGAAAGGATTGACAATGTTAGTCTAAATTTTTCTTTTTTCTGCTTTTAAAAGTGCATGAAAACAGTTTTATACTAAGCTTTCTGATAGGAATATTGATTTGTATGTTATTTATACATTTTATAGTTTTATTTCTTATTTCCATCTACCATGAGAAGGAAAAAACAGCAAAGCTATATAATTTTTTGTTTTGTTGAGACAGGGTTTCTCTGTATTGTTTTGGAGGCTGTCCTGGAACTCACTCTGCAGACCAGGCTGGCCTCGAACTCAGAGATCGCCTGCCTCTGCCTCCCGAGTGCTGGGATTAAAGATGTGTGCCACCAATGCCTGGCAGGTACCAGATCTTATTATAGAAGATTGTGAGCCATCATGTGGTTGCTGGGAATTGAACTCAGGATATCTGGAAGAGTATCCAGTGCTCTTAACTGCTGAGCCATCTTTCCAGCCCCTAAAATGCTTTTTCAAAGACAGGCATAGTGGTTCAAGCCTTTAATCCCAGCAACTCAGGAGGCAGAGGCTAGCCAGAACTACACAGTGAGTTCTAAGACAACCAGGTCTATAAACAGAAACTGTTTTTGGGTAAGGAAGGCTTTTTCAGAATTAAGGTTCTGGTTGTTCTGCAGCTTACTGCCAGACTTTACGTGACTAATTACAACAGACACTGGATCATCACTACTTTGATAGGGATAAGTCACTGAGAAGAAGCATAACCATTTGTCATTGTCTTTAGGCCACTTTATGTATATCATACCTTTGTGGAAGATACCTTTGGTCTAAGGGAAGTTTCTGACATTATAAACTTTAATAGTTCCCATCAGTAGCATACAATTTGGAGTACATTAAAGTGTAATTCACCTGGGGAGAAAGAATAAAAACATCTCAAGTTAGGAAAAACAGTAAATACAGAATTACAGTAATCGGTATTAAAATACACAATCAGACGGGGCAGTGGTGTCGCACACCTTCAATCCCAGCACTAGGAAAGCAGAGGCAGGAGGTTCTCCATGAGTCTTTGAGGCCAGTTTGGTCTACAGATTCAGTTCTAGGACAACCAGGGCTCCACAGCGAAACCCTGTCTGGAAAAACAAAACAAAAACAAACAAAAAACACCACAATCCGCCACATGGTAGGGGACTCAAGAACTAATGAAGGAAAATAGAGTAAACATGCTAAAATTCTAAAGCAAATTTTAGCTTAAATGACTATAATTTTATCTGATAATCTGTGGTGGTATAATAAGATTTTCACATAAACTCAATGATGAATGAAACAGAAAACCACATACTTACAAACCTTACTTCTTACAAAACTAATCCCATATGAGTTTTCATATTGAAAGTCTTATTTCTCATCAAGTTGCAAACTATATTGGATTTAATTTTTTTTCTAGGCTGTCCTCGAACTCGTTCTGTAGATCAGGGTGGACTCAAACCCACTGAGATCTGCCTGACTCTGTCTCCAGAATGCTGGCATTAAAAGTGGGGGCCACCAGCCAGGCGTTAGTGGCGCACGTCTTTAATCCCAGCACTCAGGAGGCAGAGGCAGGTGGATCTCTGTGAGTTCGAGGCCAGCCTGGTCTACAGAGAGAGTTCCAGGACAGCCTCCAAAACAATACAGAGAAACCCTGTCTTGAAAGACAAAAAACAAACGAACAAACAAAAGTGGGGGCCACCACCTCCCAGCTGTGGATTTACAATTTAAAGAACAAGGAAAAAGTACAATGAAGTTAGATTCATTACTCCCTTTGGATAAACTTATATTTTGGAAGGTGCACAGGTCTATTTTAGAGCTGCAGGCACACACAAGTCCACAGGCGCTAAAAACTTTCCCACCTAATACAACAAATCTCCTTCCCTTATGTAATTTCAGATTAGAGCTTTAAGTGTAAAAAGGGGACAAAAATACATCTACTTAAAGTATACTTGTCGAAATAAAAGATGCTCAATGGTGTTACTGGCCAGCACTCTTTGAAAACAAGACTGACAATCACCTCCTGCAATCAACAGACAACTGTCTCTCTCAGATGATATCAGACTCGTGAAATACGCTGGAGATAAACGAGACCTTCAGGTCTATCCCTAGCCGGTCCCCTCCACCTCCCGCACTGCACAGGGGACACTAAGCTCACACATCAGTCCTAAGTAACTGTGCAACCGTCAGCGAGCTCAAGTGACACCTCCTCCTCGGCTCCTCCTCACGCACATCCCACTCCAGCCCGTAAGGGAGGGCGGATCGCGAGGACAGCCCAGGTAGGCGTCAAGACGAAGCTGCCCTCACGCCTCTAGGACGATGATAAACACAGCCGAAGCCGCAGCGGCCTTACTTTCAGGGAACCGCGTCCCCTCGTGGGCGGGACGCAGTGGAGAAGCCCAGGATCTACTCCCTGTGGAAGGATAGCAGCCCAGCCCTCCCAGCTCCGCCGCAGGCTTCCAGGAGGGCCCGCCTCCCGGGGGCCTTCCTGACCCGCGGCGCTTCCGCGACGCAGCCAAGAGGGGCGGGGCGGGCAGGCGAGCGAGTGACATAGGCGTCCGCCCTACTGCCTGAGCCAAAACGCCGGCCCGAGTTGCGGCCCGGGTCCCAGCATTCGATGGAAGCGTAGCCCCGAAGTCCGGGAGGGTCGCTGGTGCGTGCCAAGGGGCCCTGAAGCGCATCGGGAGGCCCACGCGCGGCCTCGAGGAACGCGAGTCGCGGGCGCGCACGGCCGCCCGCCCTTTCCGGCTCCTCCCTGGCCGGCGCGTTGGGCGCGTGAGCCGAGGCGCCGGCGGCCTGCGAGGGAGGACTATGAAGCTTCCGAACATCCTGCTCACCGGTCAGGGCGCGCGGCGGGGCCGGGCCGGGGCTGCCGAGGGGCTGTGAGGCCCCGGGAGAGGAGGGGGCCGCGGAGGGCTGGTCCCGAGGCGCCGCGCGGCGTGGCGTGCGGCTGTCGGCGTCAGGACCCGGCGCTCGCGACCGCTGCGGCGGGGGGAGGGGGCGGTGTTCGGTTGGCCGGACGCGCCGCGGCGAGCCAGGAAGGAGAGCGGCGGCCGGGTCCTGCTCCGCCGGAGACTTCAGGCTTTGTGAACCTGGTATTTCGCCCCGAGAACTGGCTTGCTGGTCCTTTGTCGGGCTTGGGCTTGGGGCTTCCTCCCTGGAAGTGCTGCAGAGGCAGTGTCTAGCGTTAGGAGGTGGGGTGATGGTGGGTGCCTCGGTCTTTGGGCCTTCCTGGTCGTGGGGTTTTTGTTTTTGTTTTTTTGTTTCACCCCTTTACTTCTGAGAAACACTTCCCAGAAGCTTTCGGTGAATGATTTTGGAGGTTCGCGAAGAGGCGTGACCGATTCACTTATTTGTTCGGTTGCTGTCACTGCCTTGTCGTTGTTTCGGTGTGAAGGCTTTTCTTAGCGTTTGTGGCCGTTGGGGCCAAAGAATGTTAGGATCTGGAGCTGGTCCTGGGCGGCGCCCTTCTGGATCTTCGAAGCTTTAACTGGAAATAATTAAGTTGTGGCATCTAACAGCATCGTAGGCCACCCATACACAGATTGGATGGGTATAGATGCTACTCATTTATACAAAAAAATTAATATGCTGTTTTGCGAAAGCACAATTTCTGTCAGTTAATGAGTTAAGCAGATTTTAGCCTTAAAGATTCCTTATGAGAATCATTTTACAATATCTGATTTGCACGGACGGACTGTCTTGGAGTTTGTTTCTTTCTTTTTTGCTTGTTTGTTTGTTTGCTTTTGCTTTTCTATCAGGGTTTCCCTGTATTGTTTTGGAGGCTGTCCTGGAACTAGCTCTTGTAGACCAGGTTGATCTCGAACTCGAAGAGATCCACTTGCCTCTGCCTCCCCAGTGCTGGGATTAAAGGTGTGCACCACCACCAACCGGCCGAGAAACATTTTACAATACCTGGTTTGCACGGACAGACTGTCTTGGAGTTTCTTTAAGACTTTGAGGCCACTAGGCTACAGAGTGAGACCCTGGTGATGTAATTTGGTAGGCATGAAGCCCTGGGCTGGATCCCCACAACTATATAAACTGGATGGGATAGCATGTTTATTACATAGCACTCTATTTAAACAGAAGCTAAGTTATAGATTAGAGTAAGCATGTTGAATACAGAGTTCACACAAGTTGAGTCAAGGATTCAGGTTGGTGTATTACAGTGAAAATAATATTTTCTTGAATATGGCGATTCGTCAGAGTTACAAGTTTGAACAGCTGAAATTGTTTTGTCTTATAATTAGCTATAAAAGGAGAAAAGCAAAGGACAGTGTGTAGGTTATCAATGCTGTATGTGTGGATATATACAATGTGTGTATATACATAGTAAAGTATATACCAAGTAGTACATTATATCCCTTAGATATACACAAACACAGAGAAAGCTAAGTGAGAAACTGGTTCATAATAGTTCCCTCTGGGGAAGTTATTAGAGTTAGGGGTAAGTAGTAGTAATGAGTTATCTCATATTACTTAAATTTTTCCTGTGAAAGCAATAAATGATGGTAGTTTTATTTGAGTTGCCTAAATTTATGCCGGCAAGTTTCATGTTGTTAGCTGGCAGAATTGCCATCAAAATTGCTGGAATCCTACTCCTGGGAATTAAGATACAGAAACTGACACCTAGTCATATTTTGTTGGTTTGGTTTAATTTTGAGACAAGGTCTCTCTCTCTGTATCCTTGGCTGTCCTGAAAACTCTCTCTATATAGACCAGACTGGTCTTGAATGCAGAGATTCACCTGCCTCTGCCCCCTGAGTGCTTCGATCAAAGGCATACAACACTGCCCCAGGCTTTCTGGGGAATTTTTATGAGATCATGGTATCTATTCATATATGGTTGCTAATTAGGGGAACTTTTGTGTCAGTTTAGAACCTTCAGAACATACAATGGCTGATATCTAGTAAATAGTATTTGAACGGTATTTTTCTGTGGCTTCTTTTACAGGTACACCAGGAGTTGGAAAAACCACACTAGGCAAAGAACTTGCATCAAGATCAGGACTGAAGTACGTGAATGTGGGTGATTTAGCTCGAGAAGGTAAGGGACTCTTTGTTGTTGGATTCTTTTTTTAAATCAGGTAGTAGAGTGTTAGTGCTAAGTTAGCTAAGTGTTGCTAGAGAACCCAGAAAGTAGAAAGACACTGGTAGTGAGCAATTTACCTTCTGCTAGGGACACAAGAAATAAAAAGCGCTACATGCCTAGTACTGTTGCATAGTTATTTTGAACATTCCCCCTTTCCTAACCCAAAATAACTAGCAATGTTTATAAACAATAGTAATTGGGACAACTTCTGTGAAAAGAAGATCTGAATATGAAGAAGGAAACTGGGTGGTTTTAAAACATAGGTGTGAGACAGTATATTGCTCTCAAGCAGTGGGATATTACTATATTATTTTTATCAGTCACTTTACTTTGATAGTTGCATGCCCAGGCTCGATGCATATAGTCTAGTTTTCCCCTAATCTTTTATTACTTACCTTATTTGTGTCATCTTTTTATATTCCATATTTAGAGAAGGAACTCAGTTTTTTTGTTTTTTGGGTTTTTGTTATTGTTGGTGTATTATTTTGAGACAGGGTTTCTCTGTATTGTTTTGGAGGCTGTCCTGGAACTAGCTCTGTAGACCAGGCTGGTCTGGAACTCACAGAGATCCGCCTGCCTCTGCTTCCTGAGTGTTGGGATTAAAGGCATGTGCCACCAACGCCTGTCTGGAACTCAGTATTTTTAAGCAAAGGGAAGTTTAAGTATACTTAAAGTAAAAAAAAAAAATGGTGTTTTACATTTTAAATATATTTTTGAAAATTTTAAATTCCTAACAGTTGCTACTAAAGTAACTATTTCAGTTTGATCTAATTTCCATATTTTTTTTAAATGACTTAAAGTCTGATCACCGGATATCATGGAGTCTGGCAAGATGGCTTCTCCCAAGAGCATGCCGAAAGATGCACAGATGATGGCACAAATCCTGAAGGATATGGGGATTACAGACTATGAGCCGAGAGTTATAAATCAGATGTTGGAGTTTGCCTTCCGATATGTGACCACAATTCTAGATGATGCTAAAGTTTATTCAAGCCATGCTAAGAAAGCCACTGTTGACGCAGACGATGTGCGACTGGCGATCCAGTGCCGTGCGGACCAGTCTTTCACCTCTCCTCCCCCGAGAGACTTTTTATTAGATATTGCGAGACAGAGAAATCAGACCCCTTTGCCATTGATCAAGCCATACTCAGGCCCTAGACTGCCACCCGATAGGTACTGTTTAACTGCTCCAAACTATAGGCTTAAGTCTTTGCAAAAAAAGGCATCTACTCCTGCAGGAAGAATAACAGTTCCCCGACTAAGTGTTGGTTCAGTTTCTAGCAGACCAAGTACTCCCACACTAGGCACACCAACTCCACAAACCATGTCTGTCTCAACTAAAGTAGGCACTCCAATGTCCCTCACAGGACAGAGGTTTACAGTCCAGATGCCTGCTTCTCAGTCCCCTGCTGTGAAAGCTTCAATTCCTGCAACATCAGCAGTTCAGAATGTTCTGATTAATCCATCACTGATTGGGTCCAAAAACATTCTTATTACTACTAATATGGTATCCCAAAATACAGGCAATGAGTCAGTAAATGCGCTGAAAAGAAAACGTGAGGATGAGGATGATGATGATGACGATGATGATGATGACTATGATAATTTGTAATCCAGTCTGGATGCATGTAACATGTATACTTGGTCTTGAATCCATTGTGCTGAAATTAAACAAGCATGTTAGATGTTTTAAAGCTGTATTTTAGAAAATGGTATTTAAGAAGTATACATACTATGGTTTTCAATTGAAATGTTCAGTTTTAGTAGAACTAGTAATGGTTTTTCATCTACCTTTATGCATAAAAATAAAATTGTCATTTATCAGTTTGGCTCTTGGTACTTTGGCAACTATGTTTTCAAAAGCAATTTCCTTCTTGGGTTGAAGTTGTTACAGCCTCTGTTACTACATCTACTGTGCTACCTATCTCTGCTGTCTTCTGATGCTTTAATGATTTAGTTTGAGGCAGAGTCTCTCTATGAAGTGCTAGCTGGCCCTGAGGGTATGGGAGCAGGAGAACTGGCCCTGGCCCTGCTGCTTTGTGCATAGGGGAGCTATCTGGGGCAGTGCTGGATTGCTCACCCTAGTGATGAGGATGAGTGGAGCTGTAAATTCCTGGAAATATACTGGCCAGGCTGGCCTTGAGTTTACAGGGTTCTTCCTGCCTCTGCCTCCACTTCCCAAGTGCTGGGATTAAAGGTGTACACCATTGTACCTGGCCAGATACTTTAGAGTCTTACAGCCTCTTTGTGTAAGTCACTCTTAGGTGTTTTCTCCGATTTATGTAACCATGACATCTACTTGGAGACAGTGCTTGGTTTCGAAGCAGGGTTTCTCTATATTGTTTTGGAGACTGTCCTGGAACTCACTTTGTAGACCAGGCTGGCCTTGAACTCATGGAGATCTGCCTGTCTCTGCCTCCCGAGTGCTGGGATTAAAGGCGTGTGCCACCAACGCCCAGCTTGTTTTTATTTTTAAATTTTTTTATTTAGAAATAATCTTAGCCAGGCAGTGGTGGTGTACGCTCTTAATTCCAGCACTTGGGAGGCAGAGGCAGGCGGATCTCCATGAGTTCGAGGCCAGCCTGGTCTACAGAGCGAGTTCTAGGACAGCCTCTAAAGCCACAGAGAAACCCTGTCTTGAAAAACAAAGAAAAAAGAAAATCTCATTTTACATATCAATCCCCCCTTCCCTCTCCCTCCCATTCTCCCATGCCATCACCGTTCCCCCTTCCCAAGGATAGGCTTTTAATAGGTTATTATCAAAGTCTGTCACACAGGCGCTCCTGTGTGTATTTGAGCTGAAATAGTGTCCCTCCATCTTAACTGGCACCCACGTTCAGGGGACCTGGTGAGGTCCCGCTGGCTCCCCAGCTTTGTGACTGGGTTCATGTGCTCTCACTAGGTCAGGTCAGCTGTTTCTGTAGGTTTCTCCAGCACAGTCTTGACCGCTTTGCTCATCCCCCGTCCCTCTCAACAGCTGGACCAGGAGTAGTGCTCAGTGCACCAGCCTCACTTCATTTTGGTTTTTTTTCCAGACAGGGTTTCTCTGTGGCTTTGGAGGCTGTCCTGGAACTCACTCTGTAAACCAGTCTGGCCTTGAACTCAGAGATCCGCCTGCCTCTGCCTCACAAGTGCTGGGATTAAAGGCGTACGCCACCAACGCCCGGCATCAGCCTCACTTCTTAAAGTTTAAAAGTTTTTCCCCTAACCGACTGAGCTGCTCAGCATCATGGGTGTGTAAGAATGCTGCGTTCCCTGGGATTACTCTTCCCCTTGATGAGCTTTCTCATATACAACTGTTTTAGTGCTGTTAGCAGCCTTAAGTTTCCCACCTCCGGTTTGTTAGCGTTCCTCCTGATGAAGGCTAACTCCAGGGTACACATAGGTCTGGGACTGGTAAACTAACTTAGGACATTGAATTCATTTCAGATAGAATAGGTCCTTAACATATATGCCATGCATGCACTGTGCCACAGAGCTATTTGCTCTGTAGTTAGAGTCTTGTCTCTAAAAAAAATAATTAACTTTATTTTGCTGGGCAGTGGTGGCTCACACCTTTAATCCCAACACTTGGGAGACAGAGGCAGGTGGATCTGTGAAAGTTCAAAGCCAGCCTGGTCTGCAGAGTGGGTTCTAGGACAGCCAAGCCTACACAGAGAAACCCTGTCTTGAAGGGGGGAAAAAACTTTATTTTTATATGCATTGGTATGAAGGTGTCAGATCTCTTGGAACCAGAGTTAGTTTTAAACTACCATGTGGATGCTAGGAATTGAACCCAAGTCCTGCTGGAAGACCAGTCAGTGCTATTAACTGCTGAGCTATCTTTCCAGCCCCTTGGTTTGTCCCTTAACTCAGGAGTTGGCAAGTCCCTGTTATATAGTTTCCTGAGCTAAGGAATACTAGACACCTATTATACCTTTCTAAACTTCCTAAACACAGCATCTCCAAATTAGCATATTTAAAGAGCGGACTCTGAAATCATCCTTCTTGCCACCTCCTGGTTCTAATACACATACATATACACTCTGCCCAGTTCTGTTTAGGCTCTAACTTACGATAGTTTCTCTGGGCCGGTTGGTGGTGAGGTGGATCTATATAGTACTCCTTTCCCATCTCCCTGGCCATGGTACTGTATTTTTCCCC
This sequence comes from Mesocricetus auratus, assembly GCF_017639785.1. Classification (NCBI taxonomy): domain Eukaryota; kingdom Metazoa; phylum Chordata; class Mammalia; order Rodentia; family Cricetidae; genus Mesocricetus; species Mesocricetus auratus. The sequence continues at coordinate 18,444,511 of NW_024429201.1, read as the reverse complement.
TACTTACTTTGTATATTTGTGTTGCTGTGGGTTTGCCATAGCACACGTGGAGGTCAAAGGGCAACTTGCAGGAGTCGGTTCTCTTCTTCCACCATGTGGGCCCTGGGGGTCAAACTCAGATGGTGAAGTTTCTCTGGCCCTTTCTGTTTTGTTTTGTTCGGAACAAAGTCTTATGTAGAAATCTTGGTCTCTAATATCTCTTAACTTCTCTTTTGATGCCATTCATTGATGTTTAAAAAGGATGAGAAGACTAGGTGGGTGTTGGTGGCGTACACCTCTAATCCCAGCACTCGGGAGGCAGAGGCAGTCGGATCTCTGAGTTAGAAGCCAGCCTGGTCTACAGAACGAGTGCCACGACAGATTCCAAAGCAATACAGAGAAACCCTGTCCCAAAAAAACAAGAAATGCACACAAATATACCCTTCATTTTAGAAGCCAATGAAGTGGCTCAGCAGGTAAAATCCCAGGTGTGAAGACTCATGTGCTTTGATCCCTACATACTCTACACATATACACAATAATGTTAGAATATTCGTCTCTACATCAAAGGACACTGGAGCGATGCTCAGCAGCCATGAGTACTGACTGATCTTCCAGGGACCTAGGTTTGATTCCCAGCACCCACACCCAGCTCAGAAGTATAACTCCACTTCCAGGGGATCCATCACTCTGTCTCTGAACACCAGGGAGGCATGTGGTTCACAGACATACATGGAGGCAAAGTATACATACCACACTGAGTAAATAAATCTTTAAAACAAATATCACAGTAAGCAGTAAGGGTTCTTTTTGTTTGTTTGTTTGTTTTGGTTTTTACGAGACAGGGTTTCTCTGTATTGTTTTGGAGGCTGTGGTCCAGCCCGGCCTCGAACTCACAGAGATCTGCCTGCCTCTGCCTCCCTAGTTTTGGGATTAAAGGTGTGCGCCACCACAGCAGTAAGGTTTCTAATTCTATTTTAGCATATATGTGCAGAAGATAGATAGATAGATAGATAGATAGATAGATAGATAGATAGATAGATAGATAGATAGATATGGGGGTTGTCAAGACAAGGTTTCTCTGAAGCTTTAGCTGTTCTAGAATTCGACTTGTAGCCGGGCGCACGCCTTTAATCCCAGCACTCGGGAGGCAGAGGCAGGCGGATCTCTGTGAGTTCGAGACCAGCCTGGACTACCAAGTGAGTTCCAGGACAGCCTCCAAAGCCACAGAGAAACCCTGTCTCGAAAAACCAAAAAAAAAAATTCGACTTGTAGACCAGGCTAGTCTCAAACTCACAGAGATCCCCACCTGCCTTTGTCTCCCTAGTTTTGGGATTAAAGACATGCACCACCACTGCCCAGCCAAACATATGGTTTTTTAAAAATAAAATGTGTATGGGTGTTTTGCCTGTATATAAAGTCTGTACCATTATGCATTCCTGGTGCCATGGAGGCCAGGAAGGGGTATTAGATAAAGTGAATAGGAAGATGAGATTTCCGCTTATCAAACTTGTCTTACTTGTTACAAGTCCCAAAGCTATAGACCCCAAGTCCTAGAAAAATGTGCTGTCTAGTCCTGCCGATTCTTCTGAGTGTTATTTGCTTTGTGCCATAGCAGAAAACCAATGAAGTAAAAATTAACAGCATTGCTTCTATACCACATGGGATGGAAGGGTGACTGGTGATTAACTGTTAATGTGATTAACTTGGATAATAGGAAAGAGGCTTGAGAGACCCTGAAGAACATTACCCTGAATTCTCTTGGGTCACTGTCCACTCTTACCAAGAGCTCAGTCTCCATGCAACACCTACATGAACTAGATGAAAAAGTATGTCAGGGTATAAGATGAGAATATAAGCTTCAAGTAAGGAAAATAGAAATGAGAGGGAACTGTGGCAATACCATTTATCAGCTTTGTGTGCTCACAGATGATGCAAAGCATAGTTAATTCCTGCTCAACTACAGCACAACGCCTCTTAAATTCCATTTGTTCTAGTTTGAGTCTGAAATGTCCCCCAAAGGCTCACATGTTTGCACATTTGTTTGAGACAGGGTCTCACTATGTAATCCTGGCTTGCCTAGAACTTGCTAATAGACCAGGCTGGCCTCAAACTCAGCCACTTGTCTCTGCCTCCTGAGTGCTGGAATTGAAGATGTGTGTCACCATACCCCGCTGTTTTAGACCAAAATGAGTAATAAAGATTTATTTTTTATCATTTTATGTGTATGTGTCTGTGTGCAGGTACCCACAGAGGCCAGAAGCATTGGATCCCCTGAAGTTGGAGTTATAGGCAGTTGGTAGCTGCCCTTTGTGGGTGCTGGGAACAATTCTGGTCCTGTGCAGGAGGAGTAATGCCTTCTCTTCAGTCCCAAGGGCTCATGTCCCCAAACGGTGACCCTGGGATTTTGTGAAACTTGGTAGGATTTACAGCCTGGCTGGCAGAGGTGCTGGGGGCTATCCTTGATGTTTATTGTCTCCCCTCAACTTCCTGGTTTGGTCACCATGTGAAGTAGTAGCAGCTGCAGGCTCCTCTCCCCTGAGACTGGAGCCCCTCTGTCATTCCTTCTCTGCCATCAGGGCTGACATCCGAAAGCTTAGCTCAAACAGCAGTGAGAAAGGTAACCGCTGCAGAGGGAGCAGGGATTAAGTAGCTGCCACAGTCAGCGACCTTCAATGCTCGTGTCTGTGGTCAAGGATCCCTACCTCTCACAGCTGCTTTTGTTATTTTAAGCTTAACAGCACTTGGTGTTGGTTTATGAGTTAGTTCCTATTTGGCAAGGAAACAGCAGTGCCGTTTACGAAGTCTTTGCCACATCAAGGCAGTTTAGTTTCTTAGGCTGATAGTATCCGTGCTAACTGAGCATTCATTCCACAAAGACAAATCACACCAGGTGAAGAGAGCTCATTTCGACTTACTTTCAACCTGTAACAAAATATAATAGGAAACACGTAAGAAATCAACTATGTAATGTGCTTATTGTGGCTCTACTATGACTAAGTCTAGATCATATTGAGGATCAGATTGTCTTTCTTATTTCCTAAAAGAAAACTTGTCAAGTGGGACATGGTGGTTCACACCTTTAATCCCAGCACTTGGGAGGCAGAGGCAGGTGGATCTCTTGAGTGTGAGGCCAGCCTGGTCTACAGAGCTAGTTCCAGGACAGACAGAGCAGTTATACAGAGAAACCCTGTCTCAAAACCAAAAAAGAAAACAAAACTTCTCTTGAAACCATCTGTAAATTGTTCCGGGTGAGCATTCTCCCATTAATTTGTCTTCTCTGTAATTTTGCCTATTGTTTTGGCTGTTTTGTTTTGAGACTGGGTCTCTTCTGTCCCAGGCTGGCCTATAAATTGCTGTGTAGCTGAGAATGATATTGAACTCTTGGTTATCCTGAGAGCTTGGATTTCTAGGCATGTGATTCCATGCCTGCTTTATTTAATGCTGGCAATCAGACCACAGGCTTCCTGCACAATAGGCAAGTCCTTTACCCACTAAATTATTCCAGCTTTTTTCGCCTTTTTTCTTTACAGCTTTATGTATGTAAGTTTTTTGCCTACATGTATGTGTATTTACCATGTGTGTACCTGGTGCCCACAGAAGTCAGAAGAGGAGCTGGAGTTTCAGACAGTTGTGAGTCACCATGTGAGCTCTGGGAACTGAACCCAGGTCCTTTGAAAGAGCAGCCAGTGCCTTTAATAGATGAGTCGTCTCTGAAGCCTCTAGAACCTTTTAAAATAAAATTATTTAACTTCGTTTTCACTTGAATATTTGAGATGGAACTCAGGGTCTTGTGAATGTTGAGCAAGTGCTCTATTGCTGGGCTGCAGCCACGGGCCCAAGGCTGGCTAGCTTTTGAGAGGAATGGCTTTTGGAGATTCTGAGAAATGAAGATACTGACTCCTCTTCTCAGTCCTGACAAAAGTGTGAGATCAGAAAGGGGATTTACTTCCAGAAGCAAAGACCTGAGCTTGCTTGGAATGGGTTGGTGGTGGTGGTTTTTGGTTTTTGGTTTTTTGAGACAGGGTTTGTCTGTGTAGATCTAGCTGCCCTGAAACTTGCTTTGTAGACCCCAAAGTCACCTTAATCTGGAACCCAATCTCTATTTTTGTTTATTTGTTTGTCTTTTGTTGTTTTGAGACAGGGTCTCTATGTAGTCCTGGCTGTTTTGGAACTCACTCTGTAGACTAGGCTGGCCTTGAACTCAGAGACCTGCCTGCTTCTGCCTCCAGCATGCTGGAATTGGAGCCCAATCTCACTGTGTATGAAAGTATTTATATTTGCTGTCCATGTTTCCCTTTTCCTGCCAATAACAAAAAAAAAAGTTATTTCTTCCACTAATAACCTCACAAACTCTGGTATTATTAGCTCTGCCCTTCCCCTCTTTAAAGTTATTTCAACTTTGATGTTTAAAGTTTCATATAAAAGCTAGAAAGATGACCTAGACATTAAGAATGCACACTACTTTTGCAGAGAACCCAAGTTCAGTTCCCTGAAGCACAGTGGATGGCTCACAACTGTCTGTGACTCCAATTCTATGGAGATCCAGTAGCTCTGGCCTTTGCAGGCACCCATGCTCCTGTGCACTAACTAGACACAGACATACATGTAATTAACGGTAAATCTTTTAGCCAGGCGTGGTGGTTCAGGCCTTTAATCCCAGCTTTGTTAGGCAGAAGTCAGATGGGTTGCTCACATAGTGAGACCCTTTCTTGAGGGGGAGAGGAGTTGTAAAAGGCAGATCTTTTATTAATGGTGGAAATGAGAGGATTCCTAGTCTGAGGCTAAGTTGGGCTGCGTGGTGAGACTCTGACTCAAGCACAAAGCAAACAAAGTTTAAGGTATGTTTCCTTCTAGGTGAGACTCCAGTTTCTCCGCGTGCTTTTATGTTTGCTGGCCGTGTCATAGCTACTGTACATGTCTCAGCTGTCGTATCAGTGAGCTTTCTCGCATCTAAAAGAATCACTGATGCGTTTCCTCAAATCCAGAATTAATTGAAAATCAGTGAAAGCTACTTAGGGCATATTAACAAGCTATATGGGTCTCTTCTAGGGCAGTTATATGACGGCTACGATGAAGAATACGGTTGTCCCATTTTAGATGAAGATCGAGTAAGTATGACTGAACAGAGGAGTATGCATTTGTTGAGCTTGGGACAGTTAATTTCCGTTTTCTCTGGACCATTCACCTTTTTTATTTGTTGTGTGTTTATCACAGGTCGTCGATGAATTAGAGAATGAGATGAGACAAGGCGGTGTTATTGTTGATTACCATGGTTGTGATTTCTTTCCTGAACGCTGGTTTCATATAGTCTTTGTGTTGAGAACAGATAATAGTATACTGTACAAAAGACTGGAAACAAGGTAAGGAAAAGAAAAAAGACTGGTCTTTTGTTTTTTGTTTGTTTGTTTGTTTTCTTTTTTGAGACAGGGTTTCTCTGTGTAATGGCCCTGGCTATCCACTTTGTAGACAAGGTGGCCTCCCTGCCTCTGCCTCCCAAATACTGGGATTCTGATTTTGTTATTAAAGCAAATAAATTTTTATTCAGATTCATGAAGTTGACTGATACTAGCGTGAGAAGACTTTCTGTTTGAAATGTAACTGCTTTATTTGTTCTCTATAAAGTAAGTCTATGTGATGGTTATTCTGAACCAGAGACAATTGTAAAACACAAGTAAGATATTCTGAGTGACAGAATGTCTCGACTGAATTTTTTTTCTTTTTTTGTTTGGTTTTTTTTTTTTTTTTTCGAGACAGGGTTTCTCTGTATTGTTTTGGAGGCTGTCCTGGAACTCGCTCGGTAGACCAGGCTGGCCTCAAACTCACAGAAATCCGCCTGCCTCTGCCTTTTTGTTTGGTTTTCAAGACAGGGTTTCTCTCTGTAGCCCTGGCTGTCCTGGAACTCACTCTGTGGGCCAAGCTGGCCTCGACCTCAGAGATCTACCTGGTCTGCCTCCCCAGTGCTAGGTTAAACATGCACAACCTCCACAACTTGATTTAATAAAATACACCATTTAGAACCCCCCACATAATCATGTTTTATCCTTGATACAAGGCCTTTCCTTGAAGAAGAGCCAAACAATAATATTTTTTGTTTGAACACTACCCATTGAAATTGTCCTTACATCAATCATGGGGAAGTTTATGAAAATTAACAAGATAATCCAACATTTCACAATCATTAAAATATATTTTGGGGGACTGGAGAGATGGCTCAGCCGTTGAGAGCACTGGTAGCTCTTCCAGAGGACCCAGGTTCAATACCCAGCACCCACATGGGAGCTCCTATTCCAGGGGATCTGTTTCCCACATACAGACATACTTGCAGGCAAAACACCAATGTATTTAAAATATAAAATAAATTATTTAGGGTTTGGAGAGATGGCTCTGGTTCAGAGCACTGCCTGCTCTTCCAGAGTTCAATTCCAGCAACCTCATGGTGGCTCACAACCATCTGTAATGAGATCTGGTGTCCTCTTCTGGCCTGAAGGCATACATGAAGGCAGAACACTGTATACATAATAATTAATAAACGTCAAAAAAAGAATGAATAATTTTAATAAAATATATTTGGGACCCACCCACATGGAACATAGATTTAATCAGAAAAGGGAACTTGGGGAGGGAGCTTTTTTCTGTTACCTTTTGATCCAGACTCTAGGCAGGTGGAGATGACAGAGGGAGTTAGAAGACAGTATCAGAAAGAAAAGCTCCAGAACTTTGTCAAATCTAGTGTCGGAATGACCAGCTCTGATTGACCACTAGTTGGGATGTGTGTAAAATCCTTGCTGCTTGCCTTTAATCCCAGCACTCGAGAGGCAGAGGCAGGCGGATCTCTGTGAGTTCGAGGCAAGCCTGGTCTACAGAGAGAGTTCCAGGACAGCCTGCAAAGTCACAGAGAAACCCTGTCTTGAAAAACAAAAAAAAAAACCTTTCAGCATGAGGACAAGTTGCAAATATATGACACATTAGGCTAAGCTAGATCTAAACTTCAATCTTCGCTCTTTAAATAGTAAGAAGCCATTATAAAGTTCTGAGCACAGAAAAACAGATGTGCATGCGGAAGTTGCCAGGTGTCATGGCGCATCCTTTAGTCCCAGCGCTCGGTGGGCAGAGGTAGGCAGGTGGATCTCTGAGAGTCCAGCCTGGTCGACGGAGTACCAGGTCAGCCGGTGCTATATAGTGAGACCCTGTCTCAAAAAAGATGTGAAAGTGAAGAGGAAACTATTTGAGGCAGGAGGGGGCCAGTGTGATTAGGAGGTGACAGTGACAATAGTGGAATTCATTGTGGGCAAGTGCTTGATAAACATGAAATGTCATAATGGAACCCATAATTTTATATGTTGATTAAGATTTTAAAGATGTTCTAGGAAAGGAGTCAGCCATGTAGTTTAGTGGTAGAGCGAGTGCAAGGCCCCGGGTTCAAGAGAAAACGGTTGTGCAAAGAGAACTAAGAGAGACCAGACCCTATGGTACATGTGCCATTGGCCAGCCAAGACGATTTAAATTTTACCTTACAAACCACGCCTTTAATCCCAGCACTCGGGAGGCAGAGGCAGGCGGATCTCTGTGAGTTCGAGGCCAGGCTGGACCGACAGCCTCCAAAACAGAGAAACCCTGTCTCGTAAAACCAAAAAAAAAAAAAAAACAAACCACTTTATGTGAATCACCAAAGACTGTGTAAAGACTGGTTAGTATATTTATTTGGCTTTATTTTTAATAGTTTATTTAGTGTGTGTGTGTGTACACCATGTTTATGAAGGAGCATAGAAGTCAGACCTCTGAACCTGTGTCCTCTGCAAGAGCTCTGACCACTGAGCCATCTCTCCAGCTTGTATTTTCTTAGTTTTGAGATGTGCCCTGCTTTCTGGCCTCTACTGCTGAAGGTTCCCTGAGACTGGTATAATCCTGACTCTTTTTTTGTTTATTTTGTTTTTCAAGACAGGATTTCTCTGTGACTTTGAAGGCTGTCCTGGAACTAGCTCTTGTAGACCAGACTGGTCTGGAACTCACAGAGATGCCCCTGCCCCTGCCCCTAGTGCTGGGACTAAAGGCTTGCGCCACCACCGCCTGGCTGCATCCTGACTCTTGTCCAGCTGAGTAATCACAGCTGGTTTGCGAATGAATGGTGTCTAAGTCACATTGTATATCACATCATCTCCAGCATGGCATCCCTTCCCCGTACAAGGCCTTCTACACTAGTGAACCATTCCTGGTTAGTGAGAACATGACCAATCCTCACTGATTCCTGAAGATTGGATGTTAAGGAAACACTGTGTTAATCCTACATACAGGCTTGAGGATAAAGACCACTGACCCAAAGCTTTATTCATGTACACATCAAGGCAGGGTTCATGACACCAGCCTCAAGCCAGTTTCCCATACCCTTTTTGTAAGGCAAAACTGTATGGCGGGGGATATTCCCCCCCATGCAAGTGTGGTTACAGAAGCCAAACCATGGAACATTTGTTACAAAAGTTTTATGACTAGGGGGTGGGGTGCAGCCCAGCTCTGAGAAACAGAAAGCCAAATTTTACAGTAAACAAAAACTTAATTTAGCTACAGGTACGAAATGGGAGTTGGGCTGATTCTTTTAAACTGCCACCATCAAGTATCTTTTATTGCTTTCAAAGGCTCCAAATGACCTTGGTGGCTTTTTGGCAATGGAGGGCATGGATACCATGTAGTGGTCCTCTGGTTTCTTTGGTTAATTTACATGCTACCCAAATATCATATATAAATTACTTTTATCTTTTGGATTGGTAACATTTTTATGATGAATTATCTAATTGGTGAATGATATTCCGTGTTTTCCTCTGTGTGTAATATCTGTCTGTCTTATCATAAATTCTTGCTATGGATCCTTTTATTATCTCCTAGATGAGAATCTAGCTTGAGGTAGGTACTTGTTTGTTAGCTAATTGATGGGTAATTATTTGAGCAGCTAATAAACTAGCAAGGGATTCAGGTAAACCTAAATGTTAGTCTCATAATTCTTAGTTTAGCCCTTGAGTCAAAGAAGACTCTCATATAGATGCTAGTCTGTCTTCTCTAGGCAAAGAGAGTATGAAAAGTATCTTGTGTAATTTATGATTTATCCACATAGTGTCCAGTTTCTGGCTTGTTCCCAAAGCTATATTTAATGCTATTCTGTTTGCTTTACCTCTCTGCCTTCTAGGGGTTATAATGAGAAAAAACTACAAGACAACATTCAGTGTGAGATTTTCCAGGTTCTTTATGAAGAAGCCAGAGCATCTTACAGAGAAGAAATTGTGCATCAGCTGCCCAGCAATGAACCAGAACAGCTAGAAGATAACATCAACCAAATCTTAAAATGGATTGAGCAGTGGGTCAAAGATCATAACTCTTGACTTAGAAACTGGCTAGCCAGGCGTGGTGATGCACACCTTTAATCCCAGGAAGCAAGGCTGGTCTACATAGTGAATTCTAGGCCAGCCGGGCTGTGTAGTAAGACTGTCTCAATGGGGGAGGGAGGCCAGCCTGGTCACAGTATAGCCACCCTTGTTGATATCACTCAGTCATATAACAGAAATGCCCAAGGATTAGCAGAAGAAAACTATGTTGCAGCTCTAGCTGCAGCCTGGATTTCTTTTTTTCCATGAGAAAGCTTAAACAATCTCAGATACTAATATAAACTATTTATTAAGGATTAAACCTAAAAATTGTCATCAAATTCAGTGGATAATAAATCTGATCAACGGGTATGTATCTTTTCAATTTACTAAAATGTAAGTTATCTCTTAAAAATAAAAAAACTAGAGGCAGAGGCAGGCAAATCTTGAGTTTGAGACCAACCTGGTCTACTAGAACTAGTTCCAGGACAGCCTCCAAAAACACAGAGAAACCCTGTCTTGAAAAACAAAACAAAACATAACAAAAAAATAAGTTTAAGCTCCCCCACTACCAAAAAAGGAAAACTAAAGATTCACCATCCGAGTATTGCTTTTCTTATTTTAAAAATTAGAGGGGGCTGATGAGATGACGAAGAAATAAAAGCACTTGGCATCAAGGCTGAGTTCAATGTCTGGGACTCACATGACAGAAGGAAAGAACTAACTCTCACAGACTGTCATCTGATTTTCACAAGCACACACACCGTGGCATGGGCATCCATACACAGACATACACAAGATAAAAGAAAAGTAGGTTCAAGTGATTGGAAGTCTGGGGAGGTGGCTCAGTGGAAAACATCTACTGCACAAGCATAGGACCAGCGTTCTGCACTGGGGGCAGGGACAGTCCCTGGGACAAGCATGGGGACCAGCATTCTGCACTGGGGGCAGGGACGGTCCCTGGGACAAGCATGGGAACCAGCATTCTGCACTGGGGGCAGAGA